>NC_139565.1:23241664-24441664 GCF_965112155.1 Podarcis liolepis
TAAATCCAGCTTGCACTTCTGGATTTAGAAGAGGCAGAGGAACCAGAGACCAAATTGCAAACATGCACTGAATTATGGAGAAAGCTAGGGAGTTCCAGAAAGACATCTACTTTTGCTTCATTGACTATGCAAAAGCCTTTGACTGTGTCGACCACAGCAAACTATGGCAAGTTCTTAAAGAAATGGGAGTGCCTGATCACCTCATCTGTCTCCTGAGAAATCTCTATGTGGGACAAGAAGCTACAGTTAGAACTGGATATGGAACAACTGATTGGTTCAAAATTGGGAAAGGAGTACAGCAAGGCTGTATATTGTCTCCCTGCTTATTTAACTTATATGCAGAATTCATCATGCGAAAGGCTGGGCTGGATGAATCCCAAGCTGGAATTAAGATTGCCGGAAGAAATATCAACAACCTCAGATATGCAGATGACACAACCTTGATGGCAGAAAGTGAGGAGGAATTAAAGAACCTTTTAATGAGGGTGAAAGAGGAGAGAGTAAAATATGGTCTGAAGCTCAACATCAAAAAAATGAAGATCATGGCCACTGGTCCCATCACCTCCTGGCAAATAGAAGAAAAAGAAATGGAGGCAGTGAGAGATTTTACTTTCTTGGGCTCCTTGATCACTGCAGATAGTGACAGCAGTCACAAAATTAAAAGACGCCTGCTTCTTGGGAGAAAAGCGATGACAAACCTAGACAGCATCTTAAAAAGCAGAGACCTCACCTTGCCGACAAAGGTCTGTATAGTTAAAGCCATGGTTTTCGCAGTAGTGATGTATGGAAGTGAGAGCTGGACGATGAAGAAGGCTGATCACTGAAGAATTGATGCTTTTGAATTATGGTGCTCTTGAGAGTCCTATGGACTGTAAGAAGATCAAACTTATGCATTCTGAAGGAAATCAGCCCTGAGTGCTCACTGGAAGGACAGATCCTGAAGCTGAGGCTCCAATACTTTGGCCACCTCATGAGAAGAGAAGACTTCCTGGAAAAGACCCTGATGTTGGGAAAGATGGAGGGCACAAGGAGAAGGGGATGACAGAGGATGAGATGGTTGGACAGGGTTCTCAAAGCTACCAGCATGAGTTTGACTAAACTGCGGGAGGCAGTGGAAGACAGGAGTGCCTGGTGTGCTCTGGTCCATGGGGTCATGAAGAATTGGACATGACTAAACGACTAAACAACAACAATCATTGCTAATCCGATCAGGGGCTCCATGCTTACATCCCCTGGATGCACAAGTAAAAAGAGCTGTGCGTGTAAAAATTGTTTCTGAACAGTCTTCCCCTAAAATTAGGTGAAAGGTTTCAAATATTCATATTTGATTAATACACTCTATTGTGCAGGTCCATATGCACTACATAAACAAGCTAAAGAATCACTGTTGGAACAGCAAGGTCTTTAGAAGAAGCCATGTGCCATCTGGCAATTGCTCTCACAGAATACCATGCAGTATTACAGTGGATACCAGTGTAAAATATCATTCCCTCCAACATTTCTCCAATGAAAATAGGGACATAGCACCTCATGCTTCAGGAAGAGCCTCAGTGTTACCCTTTGAAAGGTGCCAGTGGACCTAAGTCAGCTATAACACATGGTATGTGGGGCTACCACTGAATATTTTTCAGTTGCCACAGAATGCTGTTGCAAAAACCTCAGCCAGCCCTAAATTTAGAGATCCTGCTATTCTGGCTGCATCAACTAGTGGTTCATTTCTAAGTGCAATTCAAAGTGCTGATTATTATCTTTGAAGCTCTAAATGGCTTGGTACTGTAGCCTTATTGGAGTTCACCGATTGGGTCTGCATTGCTCCCGGACAGGAGGAAGGAAGTCAAATGACACCGAGGGTTGGTTCAGAGAAAGAGTTCTTTATTTCTGCTCTCCGGAACAGCAGAAAGGCACCTGCGTGGTGTGTCCATAGCAAGTCCAAAGAAATGAGACAATTCATGCAGTATATATATCCTCCAGGCACCCTCTCCCTCCTTCCACAGGAATCCAACCACATCAGCCAGTACATGCAGGTTGACATTACATATGTTCCTGCTTCGGTATTCTTAACCATAAAAGGGTATTCCTTCCTGTAATTCTGACCATAAAAGGGTATTCCTGTCCCTACTCTTATCTTGGAGCAAGAGGTCACCAACTCCAAGAACACACTCTGGCTCTGTTCCCGGACTAGGTCTGTGCGTCAGGACGTAAGATAAGACCTAGACATGTCATGCCTACTCCACTGAAACAGCCAAGGTCATCCTTGCCATCACGAACTGATAAAGGAGAGGGCTCTGAGCACTTGTTTATACAGCTGGCTTTTTGTTTATACATTGACTCAGAGCTCAAGTTAATGGATTTTGGCTGAGGAAAAATAGGGATTTTGGTGCCCTTTTCAAACTGCCTGCACAGTCAGTTTTGGGTTTGGGAAACCCATTTCTTCAGTACTGCATTTTCTTGAGGTCCACCTGCTGTCTACAGTAATCTGATCATGCTCATTCACTCATGCCACAGACATCCAAAGCACAGGTAGTGGCAGTGTATAACAAGGCCTTTTCTACATTGGCACCAGACATGTATAACTCCCTGCAAAGAGGCTAGGTTAGCTGCTTCTCAGTGTTCTGCCAACATTTGAAAACCTTTCTTTTCAGCAAGCGGCTGATTTTTCACCTGCTTTGAGTTAACACTAATTATTATGATTTTTTTTATTGCTATTCTTGATCCTTTCTTTCTTTTGATATATTTTATGGTTAACTTGTTTTATGTTGTTTTTATAACTCACGTTAGCGGCTTCAAACATCTCAGTTTGGATGGGTGAAGGAGAAGATAAACTCAGATATAGCTAGCAAAACAATCCTGTGCATGCCTTCTCAGAAACAAGTCTCACTGTCTGCAATGAGAATTATCCCAGCATAAGAATGTACAGGATTGCAGCCTCATTCAGAGGTAAGTCCCATTAAATCCAGAGGAAATTAAGTGTTAAGATCAGAAGGTGGAAAATATGAAAACAATGAGAAGAGGCAGGAACGAAGATTTGGAGATATGCTTCAGAGGTCCAGACTATGGGGAGCCTGGAAAAATTAATAATTACAATTTGGACGATAATTTGGCCGCTTTTTTATTTTAGTTTATTGTTTTTAATTGGATTGGATTATGATGCGGATATGATGATTGGCTGGGGGTTTTTTTGGAAAATTAATAAAAGCGATTTTTTAAAAATTCAGAGGAAATTACTCCAAGGTAAGTGTCTGCTTGCTTTGCTAGGAGTCACCTCCTCTGAAACCAATGAGACATATTTATGAGTAATCATGCATAGGATTGCGTTGCAAAGAAATAAAGTTCACTTCCACGTATATTAAGAATGGTATTTACTTAAATCAGTTTTTACTTAAACTGATTTACTTAAATCAGGTTAACCATTTGCAGTAAGTGTTCCCAAGGGTTTGTTTTTAGACAAGCTAGAACTATTAAATGCAGGCATTTCTACTGAATGCTAAAAGAAAGAAATCAGTGTGCACAGGCTGCATTGCAAACCTCTTGTGTATGAGTAGCTATTTCCTCTGCTGAGCTGTATTTGCTTATGGCTTAAAATAACATTTCAAATTTTTATAATTGCTATTTAGCTCTTTTCCTTAGAAACAGTATTTTTATTCATGCATCTAAACTTTACTGCAGTTGGATTGTTCAAAACCTCATTATTTGACTCTAGATATTTTCTGTGTTTTTCAATAAAAAAGATGTTATTCTTGTTGCAATAAACAAAGGTCTCTTTATTCTGTTCCATGGGAGTGATCAAGTAATGATACTTTAAATGTTAGTTTTAAATTGTATTCTTAAACCCACTGTAAGCATCAACAATGAAAATGCAAAAAAAACTTGCTAGCGCATTTGCAAAGCTAAGGAGGGTCCAATATGGTTTCAGATTGGATGGGAGACCGCACATTGAGATTCCTGCATTGCAGGGGATTGGACTAGATGACACTCGGGGACCCTTCCAACTCTATGATTCTGTGACCATGAATTCTCTCCAAAGGTGGTTCCAGTACTTTTGGATGTACAGAGAATGTGCATTCTCATTCTATCGCTAATGGTGTCACTCCAGCATTTGCAATGGTGAACTATCCCTGTCCTTATTGGGAGAATACTTCCGAGGTCCAATATAGCACTATGTGTGTAATCAGCTCTGAGTTTGGCCTAGTATGTAGCATTTTTCATGTGTAGGGCCCCATTCCGACAACCTGTCCACTTGTGGATGTGGAGCCAGGGTGGATGCATCAGTAGAGGTGAAGACCCAGGAGAAGAAATAAAGAAAATGGTGGGGAGAGTTTCCCCTCATTTCCCCCAAAGCCTTGTTTGTTTGTTTTTTGCAAAACTGGGGGGTGGGGAGGTTATGAACAGAAGCAAATCTGATGACATATGCAAGCTTTCTATAGCATGGGAAGCATTCCCTGTAAATGCTGTCAGTAGTCAGCTGTAACCAACATGAAAGTTTGTTGCAAAAAAAATCCCCAAACAGATCAGAGGTACAACACCTGGCATAGAGATGATCCACTTTAAATGCCAGTTTATTAGCTTTTCATCGAAAGATTGCCAGGGGCAAGTTAAGACAAGATCTTTTCCCTCTTAAGTGAGCTCCACATTCAATGAACGTTAGAATGAGTTGCATTGCCGTGATTGCGTTCCTTTCTCTAATTATGGTGGAAAAGTGGAAATTTGCAAGTGCCTCAAGATCCAGCAGGATGCGCCCAGATGAGTTAAATCCTGCTTTGGGTTCAGAGCGGTAACAATCTCATTTTGACATATTTAGTTGTTGGCATTTAGAAAGACGTGGTGCTGAAAAATGGATTTACAAGCTACATCATAAAAAAGGTAGTATGTGATTTCATCTTAGAAGATTTTGATCTATCCTAAATAAATCAATAGCTTGAGTACATTCAACTAGTAAAGCTATTTTTGGTGTGTGTCTCACAGCAGCGTTACACATGATAGCTGAAGTAATTGCTTCCATCACAGTATCGTAGTGTTACAGGCAAATGAGGCAGGTCCATTTGGCTATGCTGTTTGTCGGTTCAACCATTCTACTGCAACTAAGTGTTGCATCAACATTGCGCCACCCACCATTTTGTCCATTTCTCCGTCTCATCAGTTCTGTATGCTGGCATGAGTCTGCAGTGGGTATTGGTGGTAGTTCCTGGCAAAGTGGCACCATCCCATTGCCTCCCGTTAATACGACCTGCCTGGGAGGCTTCCCCACACAGGTCTAGTGCAGTGGGCTGTGATCAGGATGGCATGGTGGGTTCTCAGCCCTTTTTGTAATCATTTGTTTACTGGCAGATGTGAACTCAGGGCCGGCAGCATTTTATTAGCAGAAAACAACAACACACCAATGTCCTTGGCCCATCTTAACTCAACAGAAGCATTGCTGAAATTAAGCTCTAGGCCACTGGTAGGCAAACTAAGGCTCGGGGGCTGGATTCGGCCCGATCGCCTTCTAAATCCGGCCTGCGGACAGTCCAGGAATCAGCGTGTTTTTACATGAGTAGAATGTGTCCTTTTATTTAAAATGCATCTCTGGGTTATTTGTGGGGCCTGCCTGGTGTTTTTACATGAGTAGAATATGTGCTTTTATTTAAAATGCATCTCTGGGTTATTTGTGGGGCATAAGAATTTGTTCATTTTTCTTCTTCAAACTATAGTCCAGCCCCCCACAAGGTCTGAGGGACAGTGGACCGGCCCCCTGCTGGAAAAGTTTGCTGACCCCTGCTCTAGGCGATCAAGCGATCAAGGAGGGGGAGTCAGCAGGACTGGGACTGTCTGCACACACGCTGTGACCCTCAGCTTCTAATCCTGTCCTGTAAGGCTCCCCTCCTTGATCGCTCAACTCTCCTGCTTCTATCAGCTCCCAGCTCATCCTTTCTGTTGACTGCTCCTCAGTGTCCCACCACCAGGCTCCGGGCTCTAAGGTGTCATCTTCAGAGCCCTTCCTGGGGGGTTCTTGGGCGGCAGGCTCCCACCACTGTTCTTCATCCAGCCAGTCCCTGACAGCCAGGGGAAGTACAGTGGTACCTCGGGTTAAGTACTTAATTCATTCTGGAGGTCTGTACTTAACCTGAAACTGTTCTTAACCTGAAGCAACACTTTAGCTAATGGGGCCTCCTGCTGCTGCCGCGCCGCCGGAGCACGATTTCTATTCTCATCCTGAAGCAAAGTTCTTAACCTGAAGCACAATTTCTGGGTTAGCGGAATCTGTAACCTGAAGCGTATGTAACCCGAGGTACCACTGTATCAGGTTATCTATTCATGGCCTGCCATCCGTTTTAAGAGCCAAGAGGATATTGGTTACACCCTTCAAAGACGCAGCACTTATCTTGGTTGTGTTGGTTACTGGTATGTGACTTCGAAAATCCTTGATGGCTATTAATAATGTACCGGGAATTTTATGGCATTGCAGTAGCAATTAGCTCCCTCCCTCCCTCCCCCCTGGCCAACTGAACACTTTGCATGATGCACTGAATAAATCCGGTTGCTTAACATTCTGCTGAATAAAACTGCTCAATCCAGACCAGTTTAAGTGCTCCCTAAAGGAAGGAAGAAACTCCCACTTAGAAGAAATCTTATCTGTTCCTTTCTGCAGATGTATTCTGCTGGTGTTTATAGCCAGCTAGATGGGTTCTTGAAACCATTCTGCCTTGCTTTGTATCTGCTTTTTAAAAAATCTACAATGTAATTGTTCCTCTGGGTGGCAGTTTTGCATCTGAAACCAACATTAAATGCTAGTTTATGTAACCTGCTGAAGAATCAAAAGTAGCAACATATTTGTTTTACCACCCTGCAAAATCTCACTACCTAGGCTCATGCTGAGACTAGAATGGCCACATAAATGCTCAAGCTCACTGCTGTCCATGAACCTTAAGGTTTCTTCCCATGTCACATTTTAAAACCTTGGGTTGTTCTTTCTTGGGACTGGAAGCATTTTTACACGCTCGCCATTTCCCTGAGCAGCAAGGCATTCCAGGGACAATGATGAGACAGGTTTTTTTTTGCCCCGGGTGAAGTCTCCAGAGGGACGTCATTGGGTGTGGCTGCCAAACTGGGTCTCTGACCCGAGTGAAATAAAGCCTAGTTTCACCCCTGTGCAAGAGGAGCGTAGCTAGAGCTACATGCAGAACACAACAAATCCACTGGTTCCACATCAGATCTTCAGAGAGCGCTCCAGCTGCTAAGTTGGAGCCTTTCTCTCCTTGCCTCTGACTCAAGCTGCAGTTTTTCATTGCTCCTGTTCACACACAGGAACCAGATGACATCACCCCCATTAAAAACCCTCAAGGAGGATCCATCTATCTCCTAGCTATTGAGAAAGTATCTGCCTGCCATTCTGGCCCGTCAGCCAAGTCATTTGCCTGATGAAGGTTCTGGCTGGCTGTTGAGTATTAAGGAACTTTAAGCAGCCCCCCTGGTATCATTCATCATTTTCTGTCCAAACCCAGAAGCCTTCAAAGCAAGTGATGTTCAGAGGAAAGCCATGCATCCAGGGCAATTTTGCAGGTGGCGCTGTGGGTTAAACCACAGAGCCTAGGACTTGCCAATCGGAAGGTCGGCAGTTCGAATCCCCGCAACGGGGTGAGCTCCCATTGCTCGGTCCCTGCTCCTGTCAACCTAGCAGCTCAAAAGCATGTCAAAGTGCAAGTAGATAAATAGGTACCACCCCGGTGGGAAGGTAAACGGCATTTCCGTGCGCTGCTCTGGTTCGCCAGAAGCGGCTTAGTCATGCTGGCCACATGACCCAGAAGCTGTATGCCGGCTCCCTCGGCCAATAAAGAGAGATGAGCGCCGCAACCCCAGAGTCGGTCGCAACTGGACCTTATGGTCAGGGGTCCCTTTACCTATGTTTCTTGCTGAATAACTGCAAGTGATCAAGTGTTGAATTAAGATTAGCCTAAGAAACAGTGAAACCTGAAATTATGGACAATCCAAATGATAAGCTAATAACTGACACATTGCTGCCCTTTATCACTTCAAAACAATTTTTTTTTAATGGAGCCAATTTTGTTTTTCAGCTCTGATTCCATCAGGTGTTGTTACATTTATATGCAAACCAGGTCACAATCCAACACATTATTAATATAATGAACACTTACAGTCTCGCTTTTCGTACTTGTGAATATGTTTGCATTCGGATCTATCTTTGCATTTTTGTTGTTTACAATACCCACCCGGCCATTGGCATGGCTCACAACAGTGCAGCCGCAGATTAGACAGATCGTACAGGTTTCTGGGGGCAAACAAGGAAGTGGGTGGAATGGCAGCCATCTTTGTTACCTGCTCAGGGCCTTCACAACGGTATATGGCAGCGTCCTGTTTCATCAGAGACAGGATGCTCCATTAGTTGGCCCACATTGGTTGGATCCAGGAGGGCGCTCCCCAAGCCCAGTGCCTCGTTATTTTCCTAATCCATAGGCTTCCCCACTTAAGGGAAAAGCCTAGGGGGCACAGCTCTTCTACAAGTGTCTCTTAGGTCAGCATTGGATGCTGTTTCCAAACAACTCTGTCAGGTTTGCCACAGCTTGGAACTTGGCTTGTTGTCCTCACTTTCCAAGAGGAAGGACAATGGAAGAGGAGCCAAAGCAGCTCAGATAGACAGACTAATATAACTGTGCTGATCTCCTGCTGTTATTATCTTTAGGAAGCTCAGCATGGGAGCAAATGCCTTATAACAGTACAACCTTGATCAGCATGCCTACTCACAAAAGTGAATAATAATAATAATAATAATAATAATAATAATAATAATAATAATAATAATTTATTTATACCCTGCCCATCTGACTGGATTTCCCCAGCCACTCTGGGCAGCTCCCAACAGAATATCAACAATAACAATAAAAAAGCCATAAAACATCAATCATTAAAAACTTCCATAAACAGGGTTGCCTTCAGATGTCTTCTAAAAGTCAGATAGTTGTTTATTTCCTTGACATCTGATGGGAGGGCGTTCCACAGGACAGGCGCCACAGCCGAGAAGGCCCTCTGCCTGGTTCCCTGCAACCTCACTTCTTTCAGTGAGGGAACTGCCAGAAGGCCCTTGGAGTGGACCTCAGTGTCCAGGCTGAACGATGGGGATGGAGACGCTCCTTCAGGTATACAGGACCGAGGCCGTTTAGGGCTTTAAAGGTCAGCACCAACACTTTGAATTGTGCTCGGAAACGTACTGGGAGCCAATGAAGGTATTTCAGGACTGGTGTTATGTGGCCTCGGTGGCCCCCAATGAATTCAATGAGATGTACTCCCAGGTAAGAGCAGCCTACAGGCACTATTATAAAATCATATGCTATCCAGTTATAGAAAACTTATTATTCATGTGTGGATCCTTAATAGGGGTGAAGGAGGGATTCAGGTTGGTTTGCATTTAAAAGTAATTCACAGGAAAACTGAAACACAGCCGCCCTTCAAAATTTGAACTTCTCCGAATTTTACAATGTCAATTTCCAACCAAGTAGTATGTACAAAAATAGGACAAAGAGTGAATAAAAATGCATATAACCATGAAGGTATCAGGTGGCCTGAGGGACCAACAATATTGTCAGAAGTACAAAAACTGTTTAGAAAAAAACCCCTAAGGCAGTTTATCTGTTTTCACATTTTCAATGCTGTTGCTTCTGCAAAAGTTTCAGGGCAGATATCCCGTTCCCTCTCCAATATGTGCAGGTTCTGTAGCTTCCTGCTGAAATCCTGTAACTTTGCACAACAGTACAGGGAAAGTGTGTGGGAAAACATGACAAAACAACTAATAAAGAGGAATGATTTGTGGATGGTTCATTATAAATCTACAACAAATGCACTGTTATTGTGTTAATGACATGTTGCAAAAACACCACCACTGGTCTGGAGTGATCCTAACCACTGCAAAAGCTTTGTGCAAGCAAATCAGAATAAATGCTCAAGGTCATGTGGAGGAATCCTTACTTAACATGCTTAGGTTGCATTCCTAGAAACACTTACTGGGAATGAGCCCCGTTAAAGATAGTGAGGCTTACTTTCAGATAAACATGTGTAGCAGTGCATCAGACATTTTAAGAAGAAAAGCATTCAAGGCAACCCAGAAATGTTGTCCTGGCAATTTCCCCCTGTCCGTAGTTGTTCTGATATCTGGCTGTAGTTAGATACTGTACCCAGGGCAGACAATCCTGTGTGTAATGTATTCCATCTGTCACAAGACTGAAATGAACATTTGGTTCTCAGGCCTGCCAAGTGAGCCTCAGCTTGCTGCCAAAATGTCGCATGTTCAAAAGGAGGGGTGATGGTTGAATTCCACAATTCTCTTATGTCTCAGAATGTGGCTTTTGGGAAGGAACTCCTAGAATGGTGCAGGGGGGAAGCATTTTGAGGGAGCTTTATGCACTTTCTCGTCCCTCATTTCGTTGTTGAAGTCCTGAATGCATCCATGGGTGCTTGAGGAGGGAAATGCAAAAGGCATCCTCTGCCACAGTAAAATAATAAAAAGAACAGCAACGAACAACAACCTAATAGAAGAGCCCAAGAGCATGGGTCTTCTTCTTCTTCTTCTTCTTCTTCTTCTTCTTCTTCTTCTTCTTCTTCTTCCTCCTCCTCCTCCTCCTCCTCCTCCTCCTTCTTCTTCTTCTTCTTCTTCTTCTTCTTCTTCTTCTTCTTCCTCCTCCTCTTCTTCTTTTGCGATCAATCGTAGCCAATATTGTCTTCCATAAACACGGTTTTAACAATGAGTCCGTAAGTGACTGTGAAGGCCAATTTTGGATCCACACGTCCTTCCACAGTGGTGACATATGTTTCTGGGCAGGAGTTGATCATTGTGAGGGTTTGCCAAGCGGGCCTTCCTCTTAGTGCGTTTCTCCCTTGCGTCCTGAGTTTGAGAGTCTTCAAAGCCCATGACACCTTTGGTAAAGGCTATTCTCTAAACCACTGAGCCCCTTGGGCTTGCCGATCAGAAGGTCAGCAGTTTGAATCCCCGCGACGGGGTGAGCTCCTGTTACTCTGTCCCAGCTCCTGCCAACCTAGCAGTTTGAAAGCACGCCAAAAAGTGCAAGTAGATAAATAGGTGCCGCTCCGGTGGGAAGGTAAACGGTGTTTCTGTGCGCTGCTCTGGTTTTAGTGTTCCATTGTGCCAGAAGCGGCTTAGTCATGCTTGCCACATGACCCAGAAAAACTGTCTGCGGACAAACACCAGCTCCCTCGGCCTGTAAAAAGAGATGAGTGCCACAACCCCAGAGTCATCTGTGACTGGACTTAACTGTCCAGTCCTTTACCTTTTACCTTTTATTCTCCAATTGGATGAGTATCCTAGAGTGAAAGGGGTTAGGTGGTTGGCCATACTTCTTCAAGCAGCTTGTCCTCATCCGCATCAGTTGAAACCAGGGCTTATTTTCAGCCAGAACTCACCAGAAATCAGTTTTGGCACCTCTCAGGTGGGCACCAGTGCCATTATAAGAGGACAAGGGAGGTGTTCATGGTGAGTTCTGGCGCCTCTTTTTCTAGAACATAGCACAGGTTGAAACTGATCATGTTCAGATGGAACCATGTTCTCCACTAGACTTGCTCATGGCATCCAACTCTGTCTGAATTTGAGCAACATTGTCCCTAACATGCCTTGCAAAATTATAACAGCAGGCCCCTGAGAGTGTCAGAGCAACGCTTTCTTTGCTAGATGAAAAAAGCTCATTCACAACTTGGAAAAGCTCTGCCGGACAGTTACTTGTGGGTGCGTTGGTGGCAGAGAAGTAAACTCTCTTTGCTGCTGTCACTGGTGTGTGTAGTGCAGCCTCACACAACTTCGGTCAGGTTCAGATTGAGACTTGTGTCACCTGCATCCTTGCCACTGGCCCTCCTGTTCCATCGCGCGCAGGCCTCTGGAGTATGAGGAAAACCTATATGCTGGCAGGGACTGGCAGGCTTCTGATGAGTGTGCATCATGGGCAGGGGGGCTGGAGTTGGACTCAGGAGAGAAGGACAAGGGTTTGCTGGGACCTACACCAGCCAGGAGTGGACACGGGTGGCACTGTGGGTTAAACCACAGAGCCTAGGACTTGCCAATCAGAAGGTCGGCAGTTCGAATCCCCGTGACGGGGTGAGCTCTTGTTGCTCAGTCCCTGCTCTGCCAACCTAGCATTTCGAAAGCATGTCAAAGTGCAAGTAGATAAATAGGTCCCCTTCCGGTGGGAAGGTAGATGGTGTTTCCATGTGCTGCTTTGGTTCGCCAGAAGCGGCTCAGTCATGCTGGCCACATGAACCGGAAGCTGTATTTATTGGCTCCCTCAGCCAATAAAGCAAGATGAGCGCCGCAACCCCAGAGTCGGTCACGACTGGACCTAATGGTCAGGAGCCCCTTTACCTTTACCTTTACACCAGCCAGGAGGCAAGAATCAGAGGCAGGGAAAGCTTCAGAGCTGGAGGGTGGAGCACCAGGTGGGTCAGAAGAAGAGAAGGAAGAGGCAGACCAGGCCAGTGAAGTACCAGGTGCTTCCTCACCCTCTCCTGCACTGCTGTGTCCCAGAACCAGGAGGGAATTGAAACGGGAGGAGCAGAGGAAGTTTCCATGCTGGCACAGTCTCTGGCTGCGTATGTGCAGCCCATCACCAGGCACATAAGCTGGTGAAGTGGGAGAAGCCCCTGTTGCTGCAACTGCTCCATGGAGCACAAACCTGGGAACAGCTGCCTAGATGCTAAATTGGTAGCTGCAGAAGCGACTGTAAGTGTTATCTTTGACAAGTGTTATCTTTTGCACCCCAAACAATTTTGTTCCCAGAGTAACTGCCCCTGTACCCCATTCTACGCCACTAGGTTCACAAACACCCCATTCTAATTCATGCTGTCTGTTACACGGTGTGAGGAATGACAAAACTGTTGTGCAGAGAATAGCCTCTTTGTAGTGAAAAGAAGTCAAGGTTGAATGTTATTGATTGGTAGTGAAACGTCATTGAACAACTGCAGACTCCATTCAGCTTGCAGTTTTCCTGCCTCCAGACTCTTTATTATGTGTGTCCTTTCTCTCCTTTTGTTTTGATCTGGAAAAGAGCAAAGCCCAGTGGCTTTAGAGTTCATATCAGTCCAGAATTCTTAATTCAGTTTATTCATTACGCACTGTTACCGGAGGAAATTGTGACTGGATTTTGAAATGCATATATATATATATATATATATATATATATATATATTTGCTTTCGTAGATTTTCACGGGTACAGGAATGCAGGTTTTGGTGTCTTCGGGTGTCTTCCCGTGTAAGAGTTGGGGTGTCTAGGCGACGTTTCGACGAGGTCTCACTCGTCATCTTCAGGCTGGTGCTTTCAGCTTCTTGTTACTGGAACAGAGCAGGATCTCAGTGTTTGAGTTCCTATAAATACTGTTGAGGGGGTGTGGTGTATAGCCTCCAACGTTCTGGGCAGAGAGGAAGTTCCCAGGTTAGTGTGCCTTTTCTTCTTTTGTTCCTTAATTACTTGAGGGATATCTTGAGTGATTTCTTGAGTGATATTCTGAGTACCACTTAGGTGGGTCATTAAGTACAAGCTCAAGAGGTCAAGACACGAAAGCTTTAGCAACTAATCCACACTTAATGACCCACCTAAGTGGTACTCAGAATATCACTCAAGAAATCACTCAAGATATCCCTCAAGTAATTAAGGAACAAAAGAAGAAAAGGCACACTAACCTGGGAACTTCCTCTCTGCCCAGAACGTTGGAGGCTATACACCACACCCCCTCAACAGTATTTATAGGAACTCAAACACTGAGATCCTGCTCTGTTCCAGTAACAAGAAGCTGAAAGCACCAGCCTGAAGATGACGAGTGAGACCTCGTCGAAACGTCGCCTAGACACCCCAACTCTTACACGGGAAGACACCCGAAGACACCAAAACCTGCATATATATATATATATATATATATATATATATTCTTTCTTGCCTTTAGATGAAAGCCAGGGCTGATAGTTGCCAGGTCTTGATAAGTGAAGTAAAGATCACACATTTTATTCTTTTAAAAATAATATAAACTCGTGGACATGTACCAAATCTTGCAGCTGTTGCAATTGTGCATGAGAATAATTCAAAATGCTATTATTTTGCATTTCTCATGAACAAAGCCCTCTGGCTGGATCCAGTTCTCCACCCCTGTTTTAAACAGTTATGAACCTACAGACACGCCTCAGCGGCAATATTGTGTTAGCTGTAAAAGGAAAGTATTAATCTGTGTAAGGTCATTTAACGGCCAGCATTGGCAATTTTCTCCACAGAGGCGGAGAGCATACCTGTAATTACAGTTCTTGATTTACAGAAACATTCTTAAAAGTAACAATCCCAGTTTTAATTTGGCATGAGGACTCATGCTCTTGAGATGTCATCTGAAAACATCAAATTAGCAATTAATCTACCTTATAGAATCATGGAATAGCAGAGTTGGAAGGGACCCCAAGGGCCATCTAGCTCAACCCGCACAGCAACGCTTATAAACCTCCAAGGAAGGAGAGTCCACAACCTCCCGAAGGAGACCTTTCCACTTCTGCATAGCTCTTTTTTATAATAATTTTTATTAATTTTTACATATAAATTATAATGCGTACCACAAAACTTTATCACTTATACAATCTTTTTGGACTTCCATCAGCACCTCTGATGATTCACCGTTTTAACCACTTCTTATGCATTTCTTAAATTTATATTACCTTTAAATATCTTAACTAATCATCCTCCCCCTTATCCATTTTTGCAATAATTCCAATAATACTCCTCACAAAACTTCTTGCAAACCTACAAACGTCATCTGATCTTCACAAATACTTTTCAAATAATCCGTAAATTTACTCCAGTCTTCTGTGAATTTCTGGTCCCGCCGATTTCAAATCCTTCCACTTCTGCATAGCTCTTAATTGTCTCAAAGTTTTTCCTGATGTTTAGTTGGACTCTCCTTTCAGGATGTTTGTGGAAGCTTGATTTAGAAAGAGCAGTTGTCAAATGTGCGTATGAGTTTTATAGTCGCACACCAAGCTAATATTATTCTTTTGAATTATTCACATCAATTCTGTTGTATTCATAGATGGCATGTAAATAATTCAGAGCCCGGCTTTCCATTTCTCGTGTAGGAAGCCTTTTACAGGAATCATGCGACTGAATGTGATTAGACAGAATGCATTTATTACCAAAGGGTCCTGGTACAATCTGTGTGCGCTACCTGCAGAGAGGAGTCAAACTCACATTGCCTAGACGTGTCTTTTTTATTATTAGCACCCAGGCTGTATTTCATCAAACCCAGCACAATGAAGCTGTTAACCCAAGGAGGGACCTCTGTGTCTTTAATAATCGTGTGTGACAGAGGACTGTTTAGCAAGTATGGTTTTCCTGTAAAAGGAAAGCTGCGGTGGGGAAAGCCACACCTTCTGTACATTTGCACTGCATCATTCTGCTGCACTGAATCATACAGTATACATCCTTGCTGGAAGGGTAGGTGTGGAATGCAACCAACAGGGCATCTGCCAGACAGAGGATAATGGAATTAGCCAGTGGAATTACTGTCAGAATTTCATCCCAGCAACAACTGAATGCAGGGCTCTTTCAGTTGACTTATTTATTGAGCGTCCATCTTATGCAAAGCTCACCTGGAGGGGTAGATTGTACCCAGTCTTCATGGGGCAAAACTGCTATCATCTTAGCACAAATATTTGAGGGCCAGATTGTTCCAGCTCTACTGCTGATGGCAGATTTGAATGACTTCTGTGACACAGTGGAGACCCGTGGCCTTTAAAATGGTGTTGGACCCCAACTCCCATAAGCCTCCGCCATAATGTTCAACGGTCAGGGATGATAGGAGCTGATGTCCAGCAAATGTTGGGGGGGGGGCACAACTTCCCCACTCCTGCTTTTAAAAAGAAAATGGTCGGGTTTCTAGTCCTTATGCTTGAAAGTAGGTTGTTGTTGTTTAGTCGTTTAGTCATATCCGACTCTTCGTGACCCCATGGATAGAGTACGCCAGGCACTCCTGTCTTCCACTGCCTCTCGCAGTTTGGTCAAACTCATGCTGGTAGCTTTGAGAACACTGTCCAACCATCTTGTCCTCTCTCATCCCCTTCTCCTTGTGCCCTCCATCTTTCCCAACATCAGGGTCTTTTCCAGGGAGTCTTCTCTTCTCATAAGGTGGCCAAAGTAGTAGAGCCTCAGCTTCGGGACCTGTCCTTCCAGTGATCACTCAGGGCTGATTTCCGTAAGTATGGATAGGTTTGATCTTCTTGCAGTCCATGGGACTTTCAAGAGTCTCCTCCAGCACCACAACTCAAAAGCATCAATTCTTCGGCGATCAGCCTTCTTCATGGTCCAGTTCTCACTTCTATACATCACTACTTCCTTAGGATGTCCCTATGAAAATAGGGACACCCTAAGGAAAAGTAGGACATTCCAGGATCAAATCAGAAATCAGGGACATCCCTGGAAAATAGGGACACTTGGAGGGTCTGCAGGAGTCCAGGAAGCCTTAATGGAAACTTGGTGATTGTTCTCGGAGATGCCTGCTGATCTCCCACATTAACCTACAGGGCCATGTGCTGGCAGCCCACGCAGGACAACAGCCACCTGGCCCCTTTCTTGTTCCTTCTCCCCCTGAGGCTCACAGCCAGTTTCTTGACCAAGCTAATAATCCCTCCGCAGCTGGTGATATTGTTTATTCACATATTCATGATGGCATAACAAATTTCATAACATCCACAATACACATAGAAACAATTAGCATAAAATTATCAAGAGAACAATTAGCACCAAGTGAAACACAGCAGTTACAGCTAATTGAGCACCGCCAGCAAGCAGCACCAGCCAGCCATTTAATTCGGAGAGGCAGTGTGGTGCAGTGGTTGGCCTGTCAAACTAAGGCTGGGGAGATCCATATTCAAATCCTCACTGAGTCATGAAGCTCACTGGGTGGCGTAGGGCCGCTCACTACCTGTTAGCTTAACCTAGGGGAGGGAGCCATTTTCACCACCATGAACCTTGAAGGAAAGTTGGGCTACAAATGCAATAAACAACTTCAATACTCTGAAACACTTTCTCAGATAAAGCAGAGATTTAGCAGAGCAAACCTCCCTAGAAGGCAGTTTCACAATCTGCTAAGAAACTCTCTTGTGATTTCTTACAAGCAGTTGTCACTGCTGTTTCATCATCTGAGCTCCTTGGAGCCAGTTGGGATCTAGTTAAGGGGAAAGCAAGCCAACAAATGGTTGTGCCATTTCTCCATGTCAGAGGTAGGCCAAGGTTTCAGCAGGACTGTTACCCATGTCAATAGGACCCCCCCCCCAGGAGCATTCAGAAAACCTTCAAGATCCCATAGTTTGCAAGATCTGGGGCCTCCGATCCAAATCAGGACCCTGGTTGGGGGTGGGTATGGCGGCTTTGATCCTTTACCTCAGTTGTCTCAACACAGAATGGGCCCTGTTTCTGCGATTTGCATTGTGGAGTAGAGGGGAAAGCTCCCATTTGAGCAGATTGGCATAGTGGTGGTGGGTCTCTTAAACTGGGTGAAGGGGTATTAAAATGGCAAATGTGGTTCAGTGTGAGCTAAGGTAAAGTGATGAAGGGGAAGGGGAAGGGGAAGGGCAAAGCAAAGCATAGCAAAGCATAGCAAAGCAAAGCAAAGCAAAGCAAAGCAAAGCAAAGCAAAGCAAAGCAAAGCAAAATATTGATAACTGACCAGGGACAAAGTATTGGGCTTGTAGTAAGCATATTAATCAGAAAATTGTCCCAATGTCAGGGAAGAGTATCAATTTTGGTTTCTCTGTGTCTCATTTTTCCAGTCTTAAATTGAATCCTCCACATTTGCACATTAGTTTGTGATTTTTTAATTAAACAAAAATCAGCGTTTTACTGGGAATTTCCCCTAATACAGACATTTTTGTTCACATTACATGGTTGGAGAACTGCATAGCAATACAAAACTCAGAGGGCGGCAGCATGCAAAGGATGGCTGTGTTTCAGTTTGTGCATTGTTTCAGAAAGTGTGAATTAGGTAAGTTGATTTTTAAAAGTGAACTGTGTTGAACTTCTTCCTCCACCCCTACTCTAGACTGGGAAGGAGGGGTGTGGAATCTAAAAAGAAGGATAGACAGGGCCTGTTTCCACTTTTCCCCCTTTTCATTTTTCCCCCTTGGAATATTCAGCCAGAGGAAGAGTTCTATATCTTTTGCATATTGTATAAATTATAATAAAGTGCATTACTTCAACATATTTGATGCAGATTTCATGCTATTAAAAATAAAGCAAGTGCCATGACTGTTTTCAGGTGCTGCACGTTAGAACAGTATCTGCACTTTATCATTTCTTCCATTTTGTTCCCATGCCCTTGAAGTACATTGTCTTGGCTATGATCCAGTAATAATCCCAGCAGGTCCAAAATGACATCACTGTAGAATCTTAGTACATAAGATGTACAGTTTGTTCCGTATATTTTGGCCCATCTTGTGGGCTCTGCTTCTAAATCCAAATGATTAAACACGTGCCTATTGTGGATTCTTTGCAGGGTTTTTTATTTTAGAAAAACATTCGTTACAGAAAGACACTTTCTATCCCAATATTTCTATTTTTTTTTACAGCATCAATCCTATTCTATTCTGATGAGCATTTGGAGATATTATTCCTCACAATTGCCAATTAAACTCAATTTCCATGTTGGAAGGTCATGGTAGAAGTCAGTACTCTCACAGAAGACTGTCACAGGTCAGGATTTGATGAAACGTTAACAGGAAACTCTTGACTCCACCATGGGTATCGGGGGCGGGCAGGGGTGTGTGTGCTTATCCCTCCTTGAATACTGAACATGTTTATTTTAATGTACACAGACACATGCACATCCAACTTGTCAACTTGAGGTTTGAGTGATTTCTGAGACCACTTCTATTATGAGTGTCTACCGGACTGGGAGGCTGAGAGAAAAGTTAAGGATCTACCCCAAGGAGAAATTTATAGAAGAATTGACTATTTTATCCAGTACCCTCAAAGACTCCAGTTTTCGTTTAAAGAGTGATCCACTTTGTGGAGACTGTCTGTGACTGGAGACAGTCAAGTCGTGTATCCACAGCAGTGACCGGAGGAGAAATAACTGATGGGAGGAACACAGAGAGAAGAAACACCATAGTGTACCTGTAGCAGCAAAAACTGGATGCCTTCATCTGCCGCAGCTGCAACAAAACAAGATTGGGGCTGGAAGTGGGCTTGCGGCCTTAAACTCACAACACAGTTACAACTTCCTAACACCAGAAGGGAGCTCAAGTTTAAGTGGAAAGGTCTGAAGGGGGCTTGGAAGTGTGCTTGCTTGAACACAAACACAGACCTTCCCATCCATAACTGGAAGCTCTAGCTGCAAAATGTGGCAAATTTGGAGATGGAAGGGTGGCATGGCACACATTACTGCATTACTGCAGCTTTCCTCGGCCTGAAGAGGTCTGTGGACATTCACACAGCCCAAAGCCTCCAAGTATGCAGAAAATGAGACAAATTATAGATGATGTTGGGGAGGCAATAGTTAGGGGCTGTTGCATGGTATTTCCAGGCAATGTGATTGGGTACTGTTATGTACTGAGCTGAATCCTAGAACAATAGGATCCAGAATGCAGCAGTCTGATTGGTCCAACAGGAGCCACCAAATCCAGTTCCAGGTGGAAGTGAATCCACAACCTGATTGGCCTACAGGAGCTGAATGCTATTCACTTTATGGCGTGTAACTCAATCTGGTCATGCAAGATGAGTCTGATGACCACATGGGAGCATGTAGTTAGCCTGTAAAGTATATTATTGGCTAGTGGGTGGGACTGGTTGTTGGATGTCTTCCTGGATGCCAAAGTTCTGGCTCAACTTCCAAAATCAATCTTCAGTGGCTGTGATCAGTGTTACAATCGACAAGCTCAAATGGTAGCTTTGCTTTGCTTTCACCGCACACAGTCCACTCACTCCTTAATGTGTTGACGGGGGCTTGTAAGGACCATGCCTTAGATGTCCTTCATTGTGCAGCCTGCCCGCCTGTTGAACGGATGATAATTTGTTCCCTTCACAAGTCTGCTGGGAGTGCTAATTTGCCAACCATCAAGGACATCCGCTGCCAGTGCTGCTCTCCCAAATTGCAATGTGCTCTGGTGACCAGAATGTGCTCGATTCTTTCCTTCGCCCTCCCCACGTAGGCGGAAGCATGGCTGTGAAAGGTGGCAGCATAGTCAGGGCAGAAGCAACAATGACGATAAATAAATCTGATGTAGACAGGGAAGGGCAGGTGCAAGAAGACAGCAGGGAAGGAAGCAAATGCATATAGTTGTGCAGGACTCTTCGGGCAGCAGCGGTTGGTGCAGGAACAGGGGTGGTGGTGCAGGCAGGCGAGGGCTGCTCCCGTGTCTTACCAAACCCAAGCATCACTGCTGATTCCTGAGAGGGAAAGTCTGCAGGGTGGGGCACTGGTGCCAATCTGATACTTCTGTAGCCGTGCATACACAGTTCCCAGTGGTCGTCCCTCTCAAGGGTTGGCCATGATGCTGGGTGTTCAGAAGGCAGATGAAAAACACTGCCCTAACTGAGCTGCTCCACTAATTACTACTGCCTTCATGGCATCCAGATAGAAATCCTGCTTCTCTGTGTGTACATGGAACACATTTTCTTCCAGGAATACCTCCTCCATTGGCTTTGGGCTTCCATGAACATCTGTATCATGTCCCAACATTCTAGTACAGAGATCCACATAATTCTGCCAACCTAGCAAGACTTTCTGCAGAAAATTTGCTTTGCTTTCTATCTCCATCAATATTGAATTTTTGGGTATTTATAAGACAGTACCTTCTCTGTAGTGGTGCCCAGGCTCTGTAACTTCATTTTTTCCCAAGTGTTTCAAAGCACAATTATTTTTAAATGTGCTTATAATATTTAACTATTCCCAATGTTTAACTGTTTTGATAGCCCCTGGTTGCTGATTTATTTCTGCGTATTTTATTTAAATTATTTGATTATCTGATCGTGATTTGATATCCTGGTATGTAAGGAGCCTTTAAACCACCGTTTCCTGTTTGAATGTAATGAGAAACTGTGGTCGAAGAAACTCATTATCATAGTTTTATTATGGTCAATAGATCAGAAATGAGACCAAAAATAAAACCAAACAATGTATCACAATCTTAAGTAGAAAACAAAACGCAAATGATGGTATAATATAAATGCCATAGCTAGATGTAAGGTAACAAATTACATGAGTGATCCTTACAACTTCAGATAGCCTCCTTGTTCTGATAGCCACTGATAAAAATTGGACATCTATAGAACTTTATCTCCCAACATTTAACATAACATTGAGCTGGCCTTCCTGGTAGTTTAGGAAAGGGGCAATCACTTCTTAAATTATCTTGAAAACTGAGAAAAAATTGCCAAAGAAAGATGTACAACGAGAGGAGACAAAGGGAGGGGAGAGAAGGGAGTTCATGGGCACACAGCTCACTCCCAGTCCAGCAAGCCATGGTTTATTGGACTGGGGTTTGTTAAATTAAGCTTCACCATAGACTTTGTAATACAGTGGTACCTCGGGTTAAGTACTTAATTCGTTCCAGAGGTCCATTCTTAACCTGAAACTGTTCTTAACCTGAAGGACCACTTTAGCTAATGGGGCCTCCTGCTGCTGCTGCGCCGCCAGAGCACGATTTCTGTTCTCATCCTGAAGCAAAGTTCTTAACCCGAGGTACTATTTCTGGGTTAGCGGAGTCTGTAACCTGAAGCATATGTAACCCGAGGTACCACTGTACTATATTATTTGGTCTAATTACAAGTATTATAAAAAGTTCTCACTTTCAATATTGTTGCATTAATTTGGCTGCATTAATTTGAAAGTGGTGATGGAAGTGCCTTGAGAGTTGGATATGCATAAGAACAACCTGGTAACATCTGTACCAGCGCAGCCTTTGTTGGCTGAATATTTTCATTCGTGGTGCATGATTCTGTACAGCTGGCAATTTGAAAGTATCCCCTGAGAGATACTGACCTCCTGACTGTGTGTTTTCACCTTGTATCTTTTGATTCATGGTGCTTCATTTCACTGAGCAATTCATGGGGTGAGATATCACTGTACTGGCATTATCAGTGTAAGAAAGAAGTCACATCTACAGGTTATTGCATTTCTCTATCCGAGCAATTTCCTAAGGGAAGATATAATACTAAGCTTTCTGGCTATAATCTTTGATTAGGGGCCTTCTAAATTCAATTAATGCAGTGTGCTTCTTTTGCAGGAAGAAGTCTGTTTAATCAGCCATACTTCAGGATTAATTTGTCAGGGATTATCGTGGCCTACCATTTAACTATTTGCAACTCTGCTTTTTGGGGGGGAGCGGGGAGACGAAGCTGTTGAGCTTTTTGGGGGAACACTTCCCTCCTTCTTGGGGATTTTTAAGGCATTGTTTTTTAAAAACACTTGCAATACGCATATATCCGTGTTTCCCCCCATCCCAGACATTTTGCCGATTCAGCAAAAAACCGCCATTCAGAGAGCCCGAAAACCCAGGTGTAATAATAATAATAATAATAATAATAATAATAATAATAATAATTTATTATTTGTACCCCGCCCATCTGGCTGGGTTTCCCCAGCCACTCTGGTCGGCTTCCAACAAAGATTAAAAATGCATCAAAATGTCACACATTAAAAACTTCCCTGAACAGGGCTGCCTTAAGATGTCTTCTGAATGTCAGGTAGGTGTTTATCTCTTTGACATCTGATGGGAGGGTGTTCCACAGGGTGGGCGCCACTACCGAGAAGCCCCTCTGCCTGGTTCCCTGTAGCTTTGCTTCTCACAGTGAGGGAACCGCCAGAAGGCCCTTGGTGCTGGTCCTCAGTATCAGGGCAGAACGAAGGGGGTGGAGATGCTCCTTCAGGTATACTAGGCCAAGGCAATTTAGGGCTTTAAACATCAACACCAACACTTTGAATTGCGCTCGGAAACGTACTGGGAGCCAATGTATGGCAGCTAAAGCAGGGACTTCTCTGGATTCTTATAAATGCAATAATACTGCCTTTATGCATGTCATATCCATTAGTAACCATGCAATAACTCTTGTTCAAAGTGATCATTACGCAGAGCTATCAATAAGATCTTCAAATATTTAAAGGGCTGTCATGTGGAAAATGGAACAAGCTTCTTTTCTCCAGCTCTGGAAGGTGGGACACGAACCCATAGCTTCAAGTTACAAGAATAGAGATTCCATATAGACATCAGGAAGAACTTTCTGATAGTGAGAGCTCTTCAATATTGGAACGGACTCCCTTGCAAGGTGGTGGACTTTCCTTTCTTGGAGGCTTTTAAGCAGAGGTTGGATGGCCATCTGTCATGGATGCTTTAGCTGAGATTCCTGCATTGCAGGGGGTTAGACTGGATGACCTTTGGGGGAATCTCTTCCAACTCTACATTTCTGCAATTTATGATTCTAAGAGCATTGGCCCATGGACTTCAACTGGCCATTTCGTTTACAGGTTTAGAGACCCCACCTCCACCTTCTCTCTTTCTGAAGCCTGGAAGATGGGGATTAAATTATCCGAAGTAGATTGTCAAAAAAGAAAGTGTAAAAAAGGGATATGGGCCTGTTATATGTGCCTTGCAGACCACAAGATGCTCACTCTTGATTGACACAAGATGTATCCTAATATGTTGGCCGAGAAAACTTTAATCTACTGTGGTTAACTTCTTTTAATCCTCTTCAGCCTCTGAGCACTAGAGTTGAAGGGCTATTTCGCACACTGCTCAGCAACAAATTCAGGTTTCTGAATCTTTTGCCTGAAAACCAGGCAGCAGAGGAAAGAGAATATGAAATCCCCCCTGTGGACAGAGTGCTATACAAAACGTGACCTTCAGTGCCAATCCCTCTCAGGTTTTTGTTTGTTTATATTTGCCTTTAGCAGAAATAGCTTTCAACCTTGCATATGTTTTTGGCAGTAAGAAGAATGCCTAGAAACTTAAATTAAAAAATAAGGTCTGGGCAAGTTGCTAGAGCTTACCCAGAAAGACACACGTCTCAGTTTACCAAATAATTACAGCACAATCTCTTTTGAACTCCTGGATACTAGTCTGCAATGTGCAGAACAATGATAATTCTACCCCAACATAATGTGACTGTTTTGGTGTGATATGTTTGACCAGGTGAATGCTCTGTGAGGTCTCCTCACTTGAGAACCCCAGCTATGGCCAGAAACCCCTGAAGACTATGTTTGTGCCCTGACTATATGAACTCTTGATTCGCCCCAAGACACCTATTTTGAACTTACCAACCTAATCTCACCTGCATTCATTGTCTTCCCTTCCTGCTACTTCCCTTCTCCTTTTTTTCTCTGGAAGTTCTGTTTCTTTATCTCTCTAGTTCCTATACCTTTACTGTAACTGACCTGAAGTACATTCACTGCTGGATTTTTTGCGATATTTCAAATATGTATTCCGTTTTTATGCATTTTATTTTTTAACACCCCCCCCAGAAGATCATGAAAAAGATAAAGAACAGGATATAAGTATAAGAAATAAATAAATGCCAACACATTTTGCTGCCTACCTATGCCTCCATTTCCCCCTGCTTCCTCCATTATTTCCAGGTCTCTATTTTAGTCTGCAAGCCATTCCAAATACACCATGAACATAGATGGAATAATAACAATAACCGTTCTTGAACAATAATTTAATACCATTTTCATTCATGAATATTTGATTCAATTAAAATCATGCTGCTGCCATTGTTTTTTTTAAAAAAAATAGAATTGAAAGTGAGTATCATCAATGGAAATAATATTTTAATCATTCATCTACCCAGCTGTTGCTGTAACTCTTGATAAATAAGCATGCATAATCCCTAATTACTTCATCTGTCCTTACAAAATCTTATTCTGTAATTAAAATATATTTGATATCAAGAGTAATTGATGATTTTAACGAGTGTTATCAATGCAACTGCTGTGTTTTCATTCTGTAAATATAAGATGATTAACAAATCCAATTACCCAACAAGCTGGCATTCTTCTCTGTGTTGATTTATAGCTTAATTGTTTGTACTCTTGTCTCAGAGCAGCTAAGCCCATGTGCCTAAGTCTACTTGTGGCACGGGGATGGTACCAGTAACTGGCCTATGTTTTGTAGAAATGACTGCAGAAAAAACTTTACATGCAGTATAAAATAAATTGTGAATACATTTAAATGGTGGCAAGCAAAGTTCCTACCGCAGTCAATAGAAGTCTTTACAGTATTTGTGTTGTAGAATAATTAACAAGTTACATTTGGTCCTTTGGTCCTTGATTGTCAACAAAGAGTGCTCCCAAACTGTTACAGTATTTTCAGATGAGAGCCACTCACATTCTAGCAAATCCAAGTTGCAAAATTATAGTTGATGGAGAGGTCATGCACAACCAATGCACATCCCCAAAGACCAGACTTCTTGCGAGAAGAAAAATGGCAGGAAAATGTGCTAAAAGTGCGTGGTGATTCTTGCTTTGACACAGCACCATCTGACCTCCCTGCAAACAAATCAGAATGCATGTGCATTAAATAGTCAATATCAACTATTCTCACTACAAACAGGATGAATACTCAATAAACAGGCCATCTGGAAGGGCCAATAATCACAAGAATGATGCGGTAAAAATGACCTGAATACGCCTGTTTTAATGACATGAGGGCCATTGCCATGTCCACTAGTACAAACAGAACATTGTGGGATTCACACATACAGACACATTATAGCTTCCCTCCAAGTGTGAAAAGCCAATTGCAATTCCAGATGTAACATAGCAGAAGAAGGATTATGTAGCCCCACAAACTACCGGGTCATATCCACACCATCCATTTAAAGCAGTGTAATACCACTTTCACAATCACGGCTTCCTCCCAAGAATCTTGGGAACTGTAGTTCCAGTCCGTGTATCTGAAGAAGTGTGCATGCACACGAAAGCTCATACCAAGAACTAACTTAGTTGGTCTTTAAGGTGCTACTGGAAGGAATTTTTTTATTTTGGGAACTGTAGTTTGTGTTCTAACTACTCTCAGCATCCTTAATAGTTCCCAGGATTCTTTGGGGACTATTGGTTAGAGGGGCTTTAAATGGATGGTGTGGGTGTGACGTCAGTCTGGAAGCACCCAGAGAATATCCCACCCAATTGATATTGAAATTCCACCCAAGAAAGTAGTATACATCAACAGAAAACTGCAATCTGAGGAAATAATATTGAACTGTAGCTGTAGTAGGGAAGAAAGCTATTTGACTTCATAATATTGTTTCCTAAGTAGCAGCAAGACTTTTTGTTTCCATCTCCTACTTTGTTGTCTCAAACTCATCTATATATTGGGTCCTCCCTTAAAATGGGCACGTATTGCGGTGAGACCTGGAAAACCGACAGTCTTTGTTGTGGGTGGGTACGATTGGTCAGCCACAACACCCAATTGGTAGGTCCCTTGAAGCTGGGTGCAATCTGGCCAATGGGATGCAGTCTAGACAGTTCATTTTTTTAAAAAAAAATATTTTTATTATATTTTTTCCAGATAAAGACATACCAAAAAAAAAACAAGAAAAAAAAACAGAAAAGAAAAAAGCGAAAAGAAAATTCCATCATTTCAAAACTTCTTTCCAATCATCTACCGGACTTCCCCACATCCCCCTCACAGTGCATTCTTAACAATAAAAATGTCAGCAAATTATAACCTTGTGTCGTGCATTCTTTTATACTTTCAGATAGTTACATTTAAGTTTAAATTACTTATTATCCATTTGTTGCTAAAACCAATATAGTGTTATATTTAAACGTTGGTCCTTTCATTAATATAACTTAGTTTCATATAGACCCAATCTCGTTGCTGGAGCTAGCCTTTCCAAATCCTGCGAATTCTTATAATTCATATAACTTATAAAGTCTTTGCAAATAGTCCTTAAATTTTTTCCAATCCTCCTCCGTTGCTTCTTCTCCCAAATCTCGGATCCTGGCAGTCATCTCGGCCATTTCCATATAGTCCATCAGTTGCGTCTGCCACTCTTCCAGTGTGGGTAAATCTTGAGTCTTCCAATGTTTTGCAATGAGAATTCTTGCTGCTGTAGTTGCATACATAAAAAACGTTCTATCCTTCTTTAACACCTTTTGGCCGACAATGCCCAAGAGAAAGGCCTCCGGTTTCTTAGGAAAGGTGTACTTAAACACCTTTTTTAACTCATTGTAAATCATTTCCCAGAAGGCCTTCACTTTTGGACAGGTCCACCACAGGTGAAAGAATGTCCCTTCAGCCTCCTTACATTTCCAGCATTTATTATCAGACAAATGGTATATCTTAGCAAGCTTGACTGGGGTCATGTACCACCTGTATATCATTTTCATAATGTTTTCTTTCAGGGCATTACATGCCGTAAATTTCATACCGGTGGTCCATAACCTTTCCCAGTCCTCAAACATAATGTTGTGCCCAATGTCTTGAGCCCATTTTATTTTAACAGTCTAGACAGTTCAAGGGACCTATTTATACCCATGCACATGACCCAGAGCTTCCTCTTTCGGCGCATGCATCAGGAACATACGCCCATCTCTCCCTACATTTAGGGCTTTGCGCTTGACCTTGCTATGCCGCTGTGGGTCGTCTGTCGTTGGGACAGGGACACGGCAGGAATTTTCCCCACTTGGCTGATTGGCTGTTGCCATTTGGGTTTCGCCTGCCGCGTAGCAAATCATCACAACTTGTAAGGTTGCGGATAGGCTCTGGTTCAGGTGATAGGGATGGGAGAACGCTCTCACCATCCCTATGTGGAGGGTATTCCGTGAAAGGAATCCAGGGACTCAAATGGTTTGGTCAATCCCTGAGAGGGGGTTGTGCCTGTGCCTGAGTCCAGGGGGACATCTGGGTGGTGGACATAGTCTGTTTCCGGCTTTCCACCTATCCAGGTGTTCACCCTTGGCTGACCTATGCTGGTGTCCTCGGTCAGCGCTACCTGCAAGGGTGTAGGGAGCTAGTCGAACCAGAGCCTATGCAACCAATCACTTGCTGTAATCAATAAAGTTGTAGCCTAAATTCTGCCAAAAACCAAAACCAAAATTTGAATCAAGTGTGAATTTATTTAGGGGGGAGGTTTCTGTGTCTGAACACGCAATTCCCCTTTTTTATCTCCTCAAGCAGAATGCAGAGGTTTATAAGGATACGGTTTTGTTCCCTTTGTTGTCATACCGCTAACAATCTTCTGGCTGATTCCTGGAGGGGCTGGGCTTGGAAGAAACCATCTTGAATCCATCTGCAAATGAGGCAGATAATATAGCTTTATCAGCTAAAGGGCTGATGCACACAAACAGTTTAATTTATTATCTGTAGTCCTAGACTCCATCCAGCAGCCTAAACAAGTTGTGTGGTTAGGAACTGTGCTCTCCCATGGACCTTTGCCAGCAGTGGAGGCTGGGCAAGATAGCTTTCTGGGTTGGCATTTCCCCTATTGTCCCCTGCTATGCCTAAGACAGACCAGCTGGAGATACATAGATTGACTCTTTCTGGATCTATGTTCCCAAAACAATGACTTAGGAGGAGGTCAAACACATGCATACTTTTGCAGAAAGGAATAGAATGAAAATGGTTTTGAACTACAACCTTTTCAGCTGGAAAGCGTTCTCTGGTCAAATCTCTTGCAGCGATCAAATGATAATATTTATTTCGTTTGATCTGTGTGATTTTCCGGAGACTCTGCTGCCCTCTAGTGAACTATAAGAAAGTAGGTTAAAAGGTCACGAGGCAGTGCTGAGAGGGTGGGATTTGTTTGTTTTTGGTGTGTGATCTAAATGCTCTCTAAGGACTAGTAGTTGAGCCTTTGGCTGGTTGCTTCCACACTAGGATTCCTGCTGCTGAAGCATCAGTCTTCCGCTCTCTCAGTTTACAAGTAGAACCAAAACGGTGATTCCCCACAATGTAATATTATGGTTTATCTCATTAACATCCAGTAACGCCCATCCACCCAGGGGTGTGGACCTGGGGAGAAGGGAAATGAGACTGCCATTTGGTGGGACATCTTTGAGAAAGAGCAGATGGGTCTTGGTGTGCAGCAACCACATTTTTAAAATACTTTCTTTGTTACACTCCCCAGGGGAGGGAGCACCTCAGGGGCTTTCTGCTGCACTGTGCCAAAAAGGTTCACAAAACATTTCATTCACCACATTCACACCATAGATCTGAAGCACCGGTTTGCTGCGTCAATTGCTCAGTTTGTGGGGTCAGGACAAAATGTGGGGTATCAAACGGTTCAAAACTATTGCAAAAGCCGGGCACCAATTTAGAGTGAATCGGACAATGTTGGGTTGGGGGGACACTGTGAGTTAAACCACAGAACCTAGGACTTGCCGATCAGAAGGACGGTGGTTTGAATCCCCATGATGGGGTGAGCTCCCGTTGCTCGGTCCCAGCTCCTGCCAACCTAGCAGTTCGAAAGCACGTCAAAGCGCAAGTAGATAAATAGGTGCTGCTCCGGTGGGAAGGTAAACGGCGTTTCCGTGAGCTGCTCTGGTTCGCCAGAAGCAGCTTAGTCATGCTGGCCACATGACCTGGAAGCTGTACGCCGGCTCCCTCGGCCAATAAAGCGAGATGAGCGCTGCAACCCCAGAGTTGGTCATGACTGGACCTAATGGTCACGGGTCCCTTACCTGTACCTACCTATGGCTCCTGGTTTGAGTGTCAGTTGCAGGGGGAGGTACAAAACATAGGGTTTGCAGTACAAACTGGTTGGTTGGTTGGGTTTTATCTTCTAGGGATACTTACCCTATCAGACCTCCACCTCTTTCCCATACCATTTTGACCCAGGAGTCCTGGCCCAAGGATGACTTGTTATTGAGGGGATGTTATCCATCTATTGGGGAGGCTAGTATGGGATCTGGGATTTCCACAATTGAAGGGCTAGGGAGGAATGGCGGTGGGGCTAGATATCTCTATTGGCAAAGGGTTTCAAGATGCAGTGATCCTCGAACCCCTTCCAATCTACGCCCCATCCCAAGGGATGAGGGTAGGGAGAGCAAGGATTACACACCTCCGTCATTGGTGCTGTGCAATGCCAGGTCCATAGGCAACAAAACCGCCACCATGTGTGACTTTTTTGTCTCGCAGGGGATTGACCTGGCTTGCATAACAGAGACCTGGGTACGGGAAGGCGAAGTAGTCTCCCTACATGAGATAACACCCCCAGGTTTCTCTGTCCTCCATCAATTGCAAACTGTGGGTCGGGGGGGAGGAGTAGCGTTGTTATTTCGGGAGGATTGCTCTTTCAGAGCTCTGCCATCACCGGCGATCTCCGGCATTGAATGTGTTGGTCTCGTGTGGGGCACCAAGGAGAGCTTGGCTGTCTGGCTGGTGTACCGACCACCCAGCACACCTGCAGCCACCCTGTCAGACCTGCTGGAGGTGGTGGCGGGCTGGGCCTTGGAGTTCCCAAACCTACTGGTTTTGGGAGACTTCAGCGTCCATTACCGGGGTCATGTGGCAGAATCTTCTGGTTTCTGGTAAGCTCTCGTGAGAGTCCCATGAGATTTTGAGGGGCTCTCACAGGAATCTTACTGGAACCCAGACACTACTACCACAACTTCTCCTTATTTCTCCAGTGGCCGGGTGGGTGGGAGCACACTCACAGAAGTGCCCATTGGATTCTGCCGCCTGAGGCAGCTGCCTCAGTCTGCCTCATGGACAGGCTGGCCCTGACAAAAAGGTGACTTGAAACGCAGTGGGGGGCGGAAAACAACCTCACTGTGTTTTAAGCCCTGAATATGTACGTAGCCTAACAAGCATTATTCCAGCAAAACAAAGGACCGCAGCACTAGATGAGTTATATTCACAATTCCCCTGATGAATAGACAAGTTTATAAATGCATGGGACATGGACCAGATCAAGACTGTTTCCTACACCCCCAAAAGAAATTGGACTCAATGGAACTTGCTTCTGAGTAGACATGGATAGGATTGTGCTGAAAATATCCGAGATCCTCTGAATTAGCCTTGCTAATTGTTAGGGTTTTTAAAAATATTTTTAATTGGGATCTGGCTAAGGGCAGAATGAGCTTGGTGGGCAGTGCCCCACCTGCTGTAATAGAGCAGCTTCCACTGCTTGTGTTATATTTATTTACATTTTTAGAATATTTCTGCCCTACCTTATCCCCAAGGCCTCAAGAAGGGTGGCAGAAAGAGGTCAGGGCTCCTGCATCTTTCGTAGTTTTGCAGAGGATGGGAAAACTAACCCGACTGAGATATAGCACCCCTGTCAGCTCCCCACTCCTTCGTCTCAGTGGTTCTCTTCAGCAGGGAGCAGGATGGGGAGAAAACTAGAATTACTTGGCTCTACCTGTCTCCACCTACAATTTGGACTTCTTGTTTTCCACCCCAACAGCCCCAAAGGACGCCAGCTGCCACATCTGCCCATGAACTTCAATATCTTCAGCTTCCAGTAACAAAAAGTTAATTAAAACCGAAAACCTAATTATAGTAACCATTACTTCATATACAAGCATGCGTAATTTTATAGTAGTTAAATTAGGTTTCCTTTTTTAAAAAACAAAAAATCTTACTTGTGATGACAACATATTTTGATGTAGCACTGAAGCACTACAAAAATATTGGTTTTCCAAGACTACGTTTATTTTTGTTTGCATGGGTCGCTAAGGGAAGCTGCTGGCTGTGCACAGAACATTTATCATTCTTTAGCCTTCTTGGTAGTATTCTCTTTTATGTCCCCCCCCCAAAAAAAGACCCCCTACTTTAGGCACATTAAGTACATTTAAATACATGTGTGCCTGTCCTCTCAGTCTCAAAAGTCATGTCACCACGTTGCATTTCAGTAAGTTTTTCCCTCCTCAGGGAGCAGAAGAAGTTGGAAAGAACTCATTTGCTGTATTGATAACATATTATTCTTAGATTTTCTTGTATGAGAAAGATGCTAGATTGGATTCCAGTCAACAATATGAGTCAAGCAAGAGAGAATTCTCCAAGTTTTCATCTCTAAAGAGAACAACTCATGCTAATTACGTTCAAGGAACTGTGTGATAGGAGATTTCTCTATCTGCATCTTGTTATGGTGGAATGCTGCTGGATCGTCACCAGAAAAATGTGGGCAAATGTATGTAAAGAACCAAGAAGGCTTGGGCTCTTGGGAAGAAGAAGAATCCAAACTGGCAAATTTCGTCCTAGGAAGGGGAAAAAGAACTAACACTCAGGCAGCTGGCTTCTGAACAAGTTGGAGCTATGCTGAACTGAGGGGAATTCAGGTCACAGGAGTAATATAAAAAAACCCAGTTAAGAAGAGATTAATTGCTGAAGTCTTAGAAGAATAAAGCTCAACTTCAGGGGTAGGAAGAAAATCAGAGAGTGGACATGGAAAGCTGCTGTTTAGTTTGATTTATTTTACCTTTTAAAATTAAAGTGGAGGTGCTTCCTTTGAAGTTATGCTCCTTCAGTAACAAAGAAAAAGTTTTGGAGAGATTTCTTTGGTCCTTTAGGGGACTTATAATGTTTAGCTTGTCTATGTTAGGATGAATTAATGCCCAAGAAGTGGTACATTAATGTGAGCAGCAATGTAAACCCCAAACAGGGGGCATGACTTTGCTTCTCCTTATATGTCTATGTTTGCCAAAATCCAACATTCAAACACAGCAGCTGTCTCTATTTCCAGTTTGTGGTGTAAAGCCTGGAATGTTAACTTAGGATCCTTCTAAGTGCTGAGTCTGGTGTGGAATGGTAACCCTGAAAATGTCACTTGATTTCAGTGACGACGCCATGGTACCCCATCTGACTTGTTTAGTTGTTCCACAATTCAGCAGTGAACCTTCAGGTGTTGGTTCTGAACTGTTTTCAAAGTGGTCCTGCCATGGCTATATTCACAGTTGTACTGATATGTCTGGTGTAATTTCTCTAGGAGAAAAATTAGATTCTACTACTCACATTTAAAGACTATCATACTCAAACCCGTACTTTCTGAAACAATATGCAAATCAAAACACAGCCATCTCTTGAAATTCACACACTTCTCCAAATTTTGCACTGCAGTTGCCCAGCCAGGTAATGTGTCCAACAATGCATATAGTAAAGTCTGCATATGAGTGCTTATGTTAGTGGAAATAACATACAAAAATGATTTCTACTAGGAAAAAAACTGCTTTGCAAAGATGTGTGTATCTCTCAGGAGAAATTTGCACTAAAATGCTGGCGAATTTTCATGAGGCTTGTTTTTATTATTGGAAACAGATGTGAAGAACTAAACTTCAGAATGGGACGATGAGAAACGGAGAGAAACTAAAACTGCCAGACTTTGCCTGTTTCTAAGTGAGACTTACATGGTGTCACATGCAGAAGAGGCAGCAGAATGCTCCACACACCATCCTGTCTCAGATCCCCCTTCATTGCTATAGCAGCTTATGTTCTCTGTGCATTAAATAGATATATATATATATACCTCATGGCCTTGGGGTATGTGCGTCTTCTGCACAGTCGTTGTCGAGATTCTTACATGTTGTTTTTATGCTGCTTTCATAGTTCATTCCAGCAATATGCTTTGTTACAGGTCACCATGACACACCAAATGTCTCTCTTATCCACTCTTGACCATGAGTTGCCAAGTCCTTAACACAATGGAAGTCGCTATCTGTCTGATCTTTATTAAGCAACTGCAGGATACACTGAGTGTATGTGGGGAGTGAGGACCTTGTTAGCAGGCTCCACTCAACAAGGATGCTGGAGAATGAAAAGAGCAGCGGAACCATTTTGTGACTGTGACGCTGGCAGTCTGCATGCTGTCAAAGCTCACAGTGCTATATCTTACCAGTGATTCTTAAAAGGGAAGAAAAGGTTTTCCTTTGCACTTTGTATCTCCTGATGGTGTTCCAGAAGGTTCTGAAAACCAGGCTATATTCTACAGAGAGGTGCCACAGAAAGAGAGGTTTTTTCAAGGAATCTCCAAGCTAGGCAATTAATGCAATGAGCTATTATGAGTTTGTGAATGCCAGACTCCCCTGAATTTCTGGGTCCAGTAGCCTTGGGGAGCTTAATTGGATGCCAGACTCCTAGTCCCTGTTTTCAGGAGATTGCCTGGGAGATGAGCCATTAGGAGAGTAAAGGAAAGTTACGCGATAAACAACTACCTGACATTCAGGGAAGTTTTTAATATGTGACATTTTAGTGTATTTTTCATCTTTGTTGGAAGCCGCCCAGAGTGGCTGGGGAAACCCAGCCAGATGGGCGGGGTACAAATAAATTATTATTATTATTATTATTATTATTATTATTATTATTATTATTATTATTAAAGGAGTCATTAAGAAAGCCATAGAGAAGAGGCTCTGTGCCAGATAGTAAATGGGTGAAGTCCCTCCTCCAGCTATGAGATAGTTAGAAGAATATAAGCCAGAGTTTAGAGTTGGTCGTGATGAGACCTAGAGGGGGAAAAGGTTACTTGCTGGTAAAGGCAGCAAACTAGAGAGAGGGTCAGAGCACAGTGGTTGGTTTCTGTTTGAATCCAAGGCTGCCGCTATTTAGGGTGCTGATGTGGTGAGCCCCTTCATCATAGGCTCAGGCTGTATATATGTGTAAATAGACCATATATCATAAAGACACTGCAGTCTCTGCAGTTTCTTCAAAAGGAAACAGGGAGCCCAGGTAAGTGTGCCTGGGACCTTTGGAATCTCACACAGCTCGGCGATTGGGGTGGCATGCAACAATAATATCTAGCTACTCGGTGTTTTGTGGAACTGTTGTGAAATTTGCCATTGCATGACACAGTTTCCCTAAAGACTGTACAGATAGCATAAATGTGAGGCATATGTCTCATGGCCAAGATTTAAGCCTCAGGATACAGGGAGGCAATTCAGCCTGTGACAACATGAACCTGGCAGTACAGTCATGCTTGCCGTGCTCTTTTTACCCGGGAAGATCTGCTGAACACTCCCATTTCTGAATGTGGCGATGATGAGCAAAATTGTCTGTGCCTCTCAGTGTGATGCATTCCAGTTGTACTCTTCTTCCCCCCGCTCAGCTGAAGGTTGCACTGATGACAATTTCAAAATGAAGTGATCTTTTTATCTGCAACTCCAAAGCTTTTGTCCTCACCTGGTAGCTCTCTGTGCAAGAGAAGCGGCTTCAGGTGAGAACTGCTTGCTATTCTGCCTTGTTTTTACAACTTCTTCTATGAACCCTGGGTTAGAAATGTTCATTTGAGACATTCTACCAATTCCTACTCCCATCGAGTTCTATAAAGGAAGATAGAAAACAATCCACTGCTCCAAATGTGGAGATGCAAGCAGAACATAATGATTTTAATGACATATAAGAGCAACAATTTTGGGGGGGGGGGAATATATTGAGAAGAAAATGGTAATAGAACTTCACTGTGCTGTGTTGGCTGTTGCATTAACCCATGACCCTATGCTGGTGTATAATAAATGCAATACACAATGAAACAATTCTTGCATTTGACTCTAGAAGAAGAAGAAGAAGAGTTTGGATCTGATGTCCCGCCTTTCACTCCCTTTAAGGAGTCTCAAAGCGGCTAACATTCTCCTTTCCCTTCCTCCCCCACAACAAACACTCTGTGAGGTGAGTGGGGCTGAGAGACTTCAGAGAAGTGTGACTAGCCCAAGGTCACCCAGCAGCTGCATGTGGAGGAGCGGGGATGTGAACCTGGTTCACCAGATTATGAGACTACCGCTCTTAACCACTACACCACACTGGCTCCTTAGTTGCTGGTCTGACCTGGGATAATGCAGATTCATAAGTTTGCTACCAAATTTCTTTTTTTAAAAAAATTATTTTAAGCAAGACAGTGGCTTAGTTTAAGCAAAGACTCAGCTCTTCAACTGTTTCTGTTTCAGTATTCAGCTTTTCCCCCCTACCCCAAATTGGTATAATAAAATAATTTTTGATGATATCCAGAATAATAATAATAATAATAATAATAATAATAATAATAATAATAATAATTCATTATTTATATCCTGCCCATCTGGCTGGGTTTCCCCAGCCACTCTGGGCGGCTTCCAACAGAATATTAAAATACAATAATCTATTAAACCAGTGTTTCTCAAACTTTTTTGGGCAACGGCACACCTGTTTACTGAAAAAAATCTCGCGGCACACCACCATTAAAGCCCCACCCCGTGACGTCAGCGCGCAGCGTCACGCCGGGAGGGACGCACGAAAGTGAAAGTTTTTTCCCTCCCCCTTGCCGGGGAACCTCCAAGCTTTGGGGGTGGGAGGAGGCAGCAGAGCGAGGGACTGAGGGATGGCGGCAACTGAGGCGGCGGCAGCTGTTGTGGTGGTGGCGGCGATAGCGGGCGGAGGAGGGGGCGGCGGCGGGGCTTGAGGAGCCGTCGCCGGGAGTTGCTGCTGCTGTTGTTGCTGCTGCTGCCCGGACATGCCGGCCTCCTCCTCCTCCGCTGTCTCGCGCTCCTCCCTTTTGCACGCGCTGCCCCGCCGCTCGGCACCACCACCGCGGAGCCGCCCCCGGCTCGACGCGGATCCTCGACGACGACGCCTCTCACCGCCCGACTCGCCCGCCTCCCTCCCACAGCACACCAGCCAATGTCTCACGGCACAGTAGTGTGCCGCGGAACACCGGTTGGGAAACACTGTATTAAACATTAAAAGCTTCCCTAAATGCAGTTCCTTCACTGAAAAACTCCAACCAGCTCTTTTGTACTAATGGTGGTGGATCAAGGGCATTCAGGCCATAAGGCAAGCCTGATCCTTGGCACCTCTCAATGTTGTGGGATGTAACATCACTGTAGCCGTCAAGTACAACATTTCCTGTTTGCCCAGAGTGGTCACACAGGGGGATGTTACTCCAGCCAGGAGGACTTCCTGTGGCACCTGGTCTGGAGCATCCTTCCCCTGCGTGTGACCAGGTAGATGGGCGTGACCCTGGGAGACTCCATAAAGGGCCATCTTCCTCTTGATGCCTTGAACTCCTGCTGCTCTTGATGCCATGTGCTGGCTCTCAGTCAGCAGCTCATGGGCTCATTCCCCACATGGGATGAACCCACACTTTCTTCTGTAACTACAAGCTAAAGCCTGCCTTCAGGGAACCTACTGTGAACTGAATGTGATCAAACTTCTTATTACTTTTAATAGAAGACTGTTGTGTCTTATTCTTTTAAGAGGGAATTAAAGGGGAATTCACCAGGAACAATCCAATCTGCTCAAGCCAAACTGGATTGGTTAACTCAATAGATTCAAACGAATCTACCAACTAGCTTTCTGCAATATACTGGTACTCTGCTATCGGCTTGAGTGAGGAAGGATAATATTGAATCAATATATCCTGTCCTACTATCCACAACATTCCCAGACATGTAGATATTGGAGCCACTTCAGACATTCACTGGAAGGAGGGTGTTGAGTACCTCGAGTTACAAACACCTCAGGTTACAAAATCCGCTAAACTGGAAGAGTTACCTCGAGTTGAGAACTTTGCCCCAGGATGAGAATGGAAATCATGAACTGGCAGTGCAGCGGCAGCAAGAGGCCCAATTAGCGAAAGTGCACCTCAGGTTAAGAACGGTTTCGGGTTAAGAGCGGACGTCCAGAATGAATTAAATTCGTAACTAGAGGTACCACTGTACCCATGGAATAAAACCACTTCAACATGTACATAGAACATAGCTGTCAACGTTTCCCTTTTTATAAGGGAAATTCCCTTATTCCGAATAGGATTCCTCTCAAGAAAAGGGAAAAGTTGACAGCTATGACATAGAGATTGTGCGGGTTGTAGGTGGAAACCCAACAGCAAAACTCTCCCACCATATAGAAAGCTTCCACATCAGAAAATCGGTCTCCCAAGAATTCCTGCAGAAATCATAGGAATTTAGAATGCTGGTTGTTAATAACTACAATGCAAACCTGTGATTTGAAATGTTCTGGCATATGCTCTCTTTTTTTTCTGTTTATCCCTCTTCTCGCTAGCACAAAATGACAGCCTGCTGAGCCTCTCTATACGAAATGCCCAAATGGATTTGGACAACTGGGCAATCCTTTCTATACGTCTCCTCTCTAAATACTTCTTGGAAACAGGTGCTATTTCTGGAATGAACTCTGCCCTTCCATCTCTCTGCCTCTAACCTTTCGATCGGGGCTACTAGCTGGCTAACAATGCTGGATTTTGAAGAACTGTATGGAAGCGTTTTCATCTGTGTTGTCGGGCAGGTCTATTCTTGTCTATGTAGTACAATTTCATAAAGAGTACAGAGATGTCTATTTTTGACAGTGTTGACACAGTGAATTCTATAAATAATAGCTACTGTGACAGTTTTTATCACACCACCTTCAGTTTTCTTCCAAACGCGTCATACAGGAATTGGCTCTGAAAATGCAGCTTATGGAAAGCCTGACTCTAGGCGCATCCGTACATTACAAATTTTGAAAGCGATCCTACAGATATTTGTGATGCTGGCGAGGGTCCAAGAAATCTAAAGCTGTGTACTGGCAGTCCCCCTTCAATTTTTATTTTTTGGTATCTGTTAAGAATTTCCTTCTGATTGTTCCCAATGGGAGGGAAATTGACTAGGCATTGATAAAGGTAAAGGGACCCCTGACCATTTGGTCCAGTCGTGTCCGACTCTGGGGTTGTGGCGCTCATCTCGCTTTATTGGCCGAGGGAGCCGGTGTACTGCTTCTGGGTCATGTGGCCAGCATGACTAAGCCGCTTCTGGCGAACCAGAGCAGCACAAGGAAACGCCGTTTACCTTCCCGCTGGAGCGGTACCTATTTATTTACTTGCACTTTGACGTGCTTTCAAACTGCTAGGTTGGCAGGAGCAGGGACCGAGCAACGGGAGCTCACCCCGTCGCGGGGATTCAAACCACCAACCTTCTGATCGGCAAGTGCTAGGCTCTGTGGTTTAACCCACAGCACCACCCGCATCCCTAGGCACTGATAGTCCCCTTCAATTTTTATTTTTTTGGTATCTTCTTTCTGATTGCTTCCAATGGGAGGAAAATTCACTGTGTCATCTTCTGGGCTGGTTCAGTTTTCTTCATGGGTGTGCCTGTCTCCAACCTTGGAACAGGGAGGTTCCCACTGATCTATGGTCCCCAGCACACTCTCCCAGAGACCATAGGATTGCAGGGCCCAACTATTTTGAAGCCTAACTTAGGGCTGCCATATCTTGAAGACCAAAAAAGAGGACAGCCCAAGCCACTGTCAGCCCGAGACAGGGAAAGAGGCGTGTGGGTGCCACACCTCTTTCCCTGACTCGGGCAGGCAGCGACTGCGGTGTACAGAGCAGTCCGAGCCTGAGCACCCCCTCCGCCCAAATCCAAAATTTCCTTTAAAATGTAAAAATCTGTCCAGATGGACACGTTGGCTCCCAATAAGAGGACATGTCCTGGTTTCCCTGGACGTATGGCAATCCTACCTAACTCCCACGTAACCTCACAGTAACCTTCGTAACTTCGCTGTTTGGGGGGGGGGTCAGGCCTTTTAAACGAATAAAATAAATCAAAACACCCTCTCACAAAATTACAATTCCCAGTGTTTTCTACGAGAAGGCATGAGGATCAAATGTGATTTTTGCCATTAATTGTAGAACCTTATTGGACTTCAGCTGCATGACTAAGATTTCCTCATTCCAGGAGGATTTTTAACGTCGTGTTCAGTAGTTTACGATGATTTTTCTAATTATTATTCTATTGTCCCGTTTTATGTGGGTTGCTTTTATGTACACTGCTTTGAAATGTGAATAATTAAGTGGTATATAAATACCTTAAATGAAATAAATATTTTTTTTAAAAACTTAAATAATCAGTAATTGGCCCTGCTGGCCTCCCTTTATCAGCAATGCATTGTAGGGAGTAACACTTCCCATTGCACTCTCAGTCATGATCCCCCCCCAAAAAAAGCAATTTTAAAAGGGAGTGGAGAAACACCAGACATAAAAGCAAATTATTTGGAAGCGGAAAGGTTAGAGTTGATTCCTAGAGAGAAGAAACAGACCACAGAGCAGAAAAACTCTACAGCATAATCTAGAAAATGGCTATCAATCTTCCCAGGAGAGCGGCGCAACAGGCCATCTATACATCTATATCTATACCTAGGAAATTTTGCAGCTATTTCATTGATTTAAAATATGTTGAGGTTGTTAAACACAATAATTTAATGTAAGTATGGTTCCCCTTTTTTCACATCTGTTTTAAAAAAATGGAACAGAGGTCTTTAAACCACCAGGAGCTCAAAAATCAATTTATCTTGTGCACGTCTGACACCTGTTTCATACTGTAAGTGTAAATGTAAACCTGAAATCACCTGCTCTGTAACCATGTTTAAGCTTGGCTCGCTTTGTATATGAGTGTCTTTTAAATGTGGCTTATCTCTATATATCAGAGAGGGAAAGACCTCCATCTGGCTGCTTCAGAGGTCCTTCTCCAAAACTATTAGAACAGAGTGTTTGGGTGGGTGAGTTGAGGGAATCCATTTGTTCCCACTGACACAGAGGGATTCATAGTAGAATTTCAAAGGAGACTGTAAAGAGAAAAATAGCCTATGTCTTGGCCATTCCTTTGCTTTCACCTGTGAAACATTTCACGGAACCATGCGCTAATTCGTAACCATGAGCTTTAATGAAAACAGAGTCTGTCTGAAAACTTTTCATGCATCAAAGACATCATCTACAGTCACTGCATATATAAGTGTGATCACACACTGTACAGAGCCAAAGGGGGGGAGGGGGGTTAGGGTGTGCCTGTTATTACATCCTGTACATCTGGTCTATTCCTTTTCAGCAGCTGCACTGACATGGATGTCATTCTAACATTATTACTTTTCATTTTGGATTTATAAAATATACAGAAAGTGCTCTTCCTGGGCATCTTTCCTAACACTTGTCCCCGAACTTTTGCTTAGAAGTTCTGACTTCCCAACAAGCAAGCAAACTAACATGCATTGCTACAAATCCACTTCACTTCCCAGTGGGGAGGAGTTGCGGTGGACCGCGCTGCCACCCACTCCCCACCGGAGGCAGGGGACTTTGTCCCCCGTTGCCTGGGGGATCCCGGCCACGTCAGAGCCCGGCCAGCTAATCCGCTGGCTGGGACAGCGTGGCTGGGACAGTTTAAACGAAGGAGCGAGCCAGAGGACTTCCTCTTTGGCTCGCTTCCTCAATCACCTGCCCTCCCTCCCTATTTTGCAGGTTAGGCACTGGCCTTGCTATGGACTTCGGTTGGTCGCCTTGGTTGTCCGAGGGGCCTGGTAGGAATTTTTCCACTTTGCAAATTGGCACTGGCCATTTGATTTTTGACTATCTTGTAGCAATCATCACAACTTTGTTAGGGTTGTGGTTAGGCATTGTTTGACCTTGTGTGGGGGAGGTGAGGTGTGGCCATCACCTGCCCCTCCATGCTTAAGGGTATTCCGTTAAAGGAATCCGGGGGTGTTGATCTTGTCCGAAGCCCGGTTGGGGGCTAGGGCCTTGACACGACCCCGATGGGAACACCAGGGGGAGCTTGAGTTGGTTCGCATCGACAGGGCTCCCCCTACCGGTGGTTTACCCTTACCAGACTTCCTGCAACAGGGGTAGGAGTCAGATATAGTTGTGTCCAGTCAATGCCTAAGCCAATACCACTCACATTCTGTAATTCAATAAAGTTGTGGCCAAACTTTTCCCAATAACATAAACCTAATATCTGTGTCCTTGTGTGAGTTATTTCCAATGAGGAGGTGACTGCGGGGTCTCGACACGCAACGAGTAGGTACCGATTATGATGCTTTCTGTCTGATTTGGATACGGTTCCAATTTTATTAAAACAAACAAACAAACAAACAAACATCTGAACATGTGTTCATTACGAAGCTTTTCTATAATCCGTGGAGAGGAAAGAAAAACAAAATGTCCTGGATACACAACTTGACATTCATAGGTTGGTCGTTGTGCCCATATATCACTCTCCCCAGCATAGATAGTGCTCTAAGATTGGAGGACTGGCTTGGGTGTCATCTTTAGACCTTTCCAAGCCTGTGGTTTTCAAGCTGCAGCAACTGATTCTATAGCCAGAGAAGCTCCTATAGTGGTCAAACCAGTCTCTTTGGGTGCTTCCAGAGTGTTCTAAAACAGAGATGGCAGGGGCACTATGTAAGGAGAATGTCCCTGTGAAAAAATGTAGCTATGTCATCACTATTTATAGACTTTTTCTTATGCTGGATGGAATCTGTTATGTACTGAGTTGAATAGGATCCAAAAGGCAGCAGTCTGATTGGTCCTAGAACAACAGGGTCAAGAATGCAGCAGTATGATTGGTCCGCAGGAGCCAATCCAGCTCCAGGTGGAAGTGAATCCACAACCTGATTGGCCTACAGGTGAATTCCGGAATTAGCCAATCACGTGGGGCCCATTGTGTTAATAATGTATATAAAGAAGACATTCTGGGGGAACTTCCGTTCCTCCTCACCACTATGAGCTGAATAAAGAGCATGAAATCCACTCTCGACTCTGACATTTCAGAATCCTTTAGTCTTTTCTTCCCTATATGGGGTGGGGTGGGGCTGAAGTGGTGATTCACCCCCCTGCGGCAGCGATTCCAGGGTCCCCCTCTTAAAGGGGTTATATATATGAGTGTCACTGGCTATACACTGAAAGGTCATCAGTGATCTACCCTGCGTGCGGGGATATGGGCTTGGCTGCCTGCTACACCTACGTCTCCCAGAGCACCCCCCATATCCCATTTACCCTGATGAGCCCCAGTTCCCCCCAGCTGGGAGGCTGGGAGGGATACACGCCCAACGCCTAAGCCAAGGTCTTCCTACATTCGGAAGTTTAATAAAGTTGTGGCCTAATTTTAATTCCATATAACGTTGTCAGAGTCTTTATTCCTTATGATCCCTGGGGGCTGGGGCTGTCACCGCCTGGCCACACAATGTCCCTGTGAAAAATGTAGCTATGTCATCACTATTTGTAGACTTTTTATTTTGTGCATCTCTGATGCCCAAACAGCTAGTTCCACTTTCGGTGGGTGGGGCTCTAAGGGGTTCAGACCCTAGGAGTCGGTGCCCCTGACTCAGAATGTCATTTTCTTTGGACCTATGCCAGTGTAAATTCTACCAGCTGAGCCTTGACTGAACCAGCATAGTCCCAGCTAAGTTGGACTGAGGAACTTACAGCAGTGAATCCCTGACTAACCCAGCATAAGGGGGGTTATGTTGGTGGAGTCCTGAGTCATCTTGGACAACCCATGATCCATCTATTCCAAACTCTCCCAGAGGATCTTGGGTTTGGATTACACTCCTAATCTGGGAACTGCTATTTGAGCATAGGTATTTTATCCAAAAATGCTGCATTTTGTCCCTTAGCCACCACCACACAATTGAGTAAAGCGGTTGTCTGATTGGCCTTTTTATTTAACCATAGGAAACTTTCCCTACCCATTGCTTGTTATATAAAACCAAATCCAGGCTGGGAAGCTTAAATCTAATATATCCTTTCTGGTCTTAATCAAGTTTCCATTAGCATGCCATGCATTTAGATATTATTGAGATAATAAACCCAACTGAATTTTGATGCTGGATTTTTCCTTTGCTGGCTACAGTGCGGATGGTTAAATACCCTAAATACAGTGGTGCCTCGCAAGACGAAATTAATCCGTTCCGCGAGTCTCTTCGTCTTGCGGTTTTTTCATCTTGCGAAGCACTGCTATTAGCGGCTTAGCGGCTTAGCGGCTATTAACGGCTTAGCGAATTTAAGAAAAAGGAAATAAACTCGCAAGAACTTGCAAGACGTTTTGTCTTGCGCAGCAAGCCCATAGGGAAATTCGTCTTGCGGAACGACTCAAAAAACGGAAAACTCTTTCGTCTAGCGAGTTTTTCGTCTTGCGAGGCATTCGTCTTGCGGGGCACCACTGTATATTCAAAAGACAGGAGTCTTTCTCCTCCATAAACAAAGAGGATTAAAAAAATCCATGTATGTAACCTTGAACTTTGCAGTTTATATAATGCACTGCTGCTATCACAATATACATGAAGGGATTCTCACGATCACAATTTCCAACGTTTGGCAGCTTTTGTGGGAAATTTCAAAGGAGCTCAGCACAAGGAGCAGGAGAAGGAGAAGGAGAATTAAGTCTAGCAAGGACCCCAGCTTTTAAAAATCTGCAGCATGTTGAGCCTCCTGGTTAATCAAATTCTTGCTTGGCTGCTTTTGGAACTGCAAAATAAAATCTTGATATTTGCATTTCTAATGCAATTTTGAATGCTGTCTGAAAATGCCTTGAGATGCAGGCTTTCTAGTTTCCTGTGAAGAGAGATTCATTGTTAATCCACTGGAGAACTACAGCTACCAGGATTCTTTGGGGGAAGCCCATTAAAATTATGGTATGAATGTAGTCCAGAATTGCCAAGGGAGTTTCCCTGACATGCCCTGCTTGCACATCCATGAAGTTGGCCCAAAGCAAGTGAGCTGGTGATGTCACTGGGTAGTATGAGATTTCCTGAGACTTGTCCAGGAAGTTTCTCCACACAGCACAGCCATCCCTCCAGACCATAGCAAGCAGGCTGGTGATGCTGCCATGAAGCGTAACTACTGAAGGTCACTTTAAAGGCCTTCAGGATAGCAGGCTGGGAGCTGTGAAGAAGATGCAACCAGGGTTAACTCAGGTAAGCTTGGATGTGACATAGCAAGCCATGGTTAATCCAATCACCCGCAAGGTACCTCCTCTTTAACCAAGGTTCATAAATCAGAGGTAGTGTTAACAATGGGGGTGAGACCTGTGTACCTTTGTCAAAAGTACTTGTGGGCAGATCCCAACGTAATGAAAACACAGAGACAAAAACAGATGCACTCAAGATCTAATAGACATTCAAACACTCCCATCCAAACAAGAATTATGAATACAGATGCTTCAAGGTGTGCATGAAGGAAGTTCTCAGTCTGGTACGTTGGGGGGCTGCTTATACATCACCAAAAGGGGGTGCTAATTTGCATAATATACCGTAGATGCAAATTTAGAAAGAACCACCATAATACAATAGCAGGGAAGACTGTGACCGAAGGACCACATTGAGGTGTCTGCATGCTGACCACTGATGGTCAGTTTCCAGGATACTGATGCTCTCCCTTCTTATGGATTTGGACTGCATAGCCCTTAAAATAAAGGACTTTTTACAACAGAGGATTCTTCTCTATGAAGGATACATGGATACTATTGCCATGCCTGGTACATTGTTGTGTGCCCAGCATGATACTGGTACATCCAGGGGTGGGGTGGGGAGGCTGTTGAACCTTGAGGGACCCCACTGCAGCGTACTCTTCACAGCATGGCCTGGCTCCTTACTTCACAACTTAATAATTTGCCAGGCTTAATATCCACCATGCCTAGCTATGCATTACATCTTTAACGGTTTACCTTTATAGCCCAATTTGTGTCAAAGAAAATGTAGCACAAAGAGTTTAAACTTTGAAAGGGGAAAAATGACAAAACCGAGCCATAGTCTTCCCATTTGCTCTGTAACAAATATCAGCTGTTAGCATGGATGAGCTGCTGAGCACACAGCCTAAGCTGTCAAGCTCAAACACTTCAGTTTAGACACTCATCTCTTCACGAAGGTCCTTTCCTTTCCCACAGAGAATTTATTTTAAAATAAAGTTAGCGAGCGTCATATGGTTCCAATTATTTCCTGAGACGACTGGAACTGAATGAATGTGACATGCGACTTTGGAGGGGGGAAGAGAGAGAGAGGCTGGTAGCGCCCACATTCTCGTTCCCATTAGGGCTGACATTAGTTCTGTTGTGCTGCCTACGAACATTAGTTGCTCATGTCAGAGTCCAAAACAAGTCCAGTCATTTCCAGACTGCTATAAGTAGTTTACTCAGGTAGAGCCGGAACGATATACGTCATGCAAGAATTATTGCTTTTAAGGTTCAGGCTTGTCCATTATTTGATGGTACCTGCTGCAATTTCATCCAATCATAGGTAGATTTATTTGTGTTTATGACAAATGGGCAACAGCTTCATGCCGAATGCCTCATCTAAACCAGTGCCATGGGTAATCTGAGCAGAATTTGTGTTTGCTGTCATATGGGAAAGGAAGCGAGGGATCTCACAAATAGCAGAAAAACCGAAAAGTGTGTTTTAAAGATGCCAGTATCCTGATGAGATGAATCATAGAATGGTAGAATTGGATCATCTACATAGCTGTCAAGTGTCCCTTATTTGAAAGGACAGTCCCTTATTCCAGCGCCATGTCCCGCTGCTGTCCCTTATTGATGGATGTCCCTTAAATGATGTCCCTTAAATTTCAAAGGAAGCAGCTCCTCTTCCTCCCTCCCTGCCGGCCAGGGAGGAGGGAGGCTCCAACTGTGTTGCTTGGCTGCGTTGCTCACCCAATAAGGAGTCTAAGAACGACTGGGGGGGTGGAGCTTGCATGCCTTGTGTGTGGCTAGTTAATGCAAGCTGAGCGGTTTTCTGAATGCTGGACGCCATTTTGTTGCACTTGCTGCTGCAAACTTTGCAGTGCAAAGCCAGGCCGGGGAGCCATCTTAAGTTGAGGCTGCATAGGCCTTGTGGTGCGTGTGATTCAGATTCTATTCAGTTGAACCTCTGGTTACAAAGTTGGTTGAACAGTGTTCTCGAAGCTACCAGCATGAGTTTGACCAGACTGCAGGAGGACAGGAAGACTGGAGTGCCTGGAACAGGTGAGGCTGCAGGTCCCTTATTTTGGCTGCTGGTCCCTTATTTTCAAGGCTGCTGGTCCCTTATTTTCAAATCTGTAAGTTGACAGCTATGCATCTAGTCCACAGGGATCATCTAATCCAACCCCCAGCAATGCAGGAATCTTTTGCCTACAGTGAGGCTTGAACCCACAGCCCTGCAATTAAGAGTCTCATGCTCTACCAGCTGCACTCCAAGATTCTAAGAATATTTATGGTTTCCTTTGAAAAGCAGAGAAGGCTGGTTTCAATATGTGTGTCTTTTTTTTAAAAAAAAATACCCTCAATTATTCCTCCACTGTGACTTTGAAATATTCGTTAGTATTCCAAAACCTAAACTTTTTGCCAGTGTGGAAAGAAAGAGAGCTCTGCTACAGTAGAAAGCCTGTTGTGAGCTATTCAAAGGGGCTGATCAGCAGTGGGTGTAATCAGACATAGCTCTGCTGGAAAGGTCAATTGAGTCTTTTGGCTTCTCAGAGTACAGAAAATGCTCAGTGTTGTGGGACTTTCTTAATGGCAGATGTTTAGAGCCCTTGCACTCCTGATGCTGGGCTAATTTCACAGAACTAAGTGGAACGAACACTCGCTGCTGTCACTCCAAATTGCTCTCTCTACTTTTTCCTGTTTAGCATGTAGTTCAGACCAGTGCATGAGGTGAACAACAAAAGAGGTCAACAAAAGAGGTTTAAAGACTGTCTCAAGGCAATTTTTTTAAAAATGTAGTAAAACACCAACCATTGGGAAACACTTGCCTGTGAGCGCTCCAACTGGAGAATAGCCTTTACCAAAGGTGTCATGGGCTTTGAAGACACTCGAATTCAGGACGCAAGGGGGAAATGTGCTAGGAGGAAGGCGCGCTTGGCAAATCCACACTGTGATCAACTCCCGCCCAGAAACCAATGTTCCCACTGTGGAAGGACGTGTGGATCCAGAACTGGCCTCCACAGGCACTTACGGACTCATTGTTAACACCGTGTTTATGGAAGACAATCTTACTCAGCTATGACTGATCGCCAAAGAAGAAGAAGAGATGAAACAATCGTGCTGCATTTGTGTGTTTCCTTATCATCAACGCCAACAGAAAATGTTGTGATGCACATTCTAAAAGTTCAGAAAGAATTCCTGTAATTTAAATAGAAACACACTACATCTCACTCTAGTGGGGAAGATGGTGACTGGGTGACCTGCGTGCTTGCATAGGTTACTGCCCAGGTGCTAACTGCTGCTGGGCAATTTCAAGGCTCTTCTCCTACCCTATGGTTCTGAGATGGCTCAGTTGGTAGAGCATGAGACACTTAATCTCAGGCGACTATGGGGTTGCGACGCTCATCTCGCTTTTAGGCCAAGGGAGCCGGCATTTGTCCACAGACAGCTTTCCGGGTCATGTGGCCAACATGACTATACTGCTTCTGGCACAACAGAAAACCGTGATGGAAACCAGAGCGCATGGAAACACCGTTTACTTCCCATCACAGCTGTACCTATTTATCTACTTGCACTGGTGTGCTTTTGAACTGCCAGGTTGGCAGGAGCTGGGACAGAGCAACGGGAGCTCACCCTGTCGCGGGGATTCAAACCGCCAACCTTCTGATCGGCAAGCCCAAGAGGCTTAGTGGTTTAGACAACAGCACCACCCACTGGATTAGTCAGCCCTTAAAATAGCAGACTGTAAAGTAAGACACATGGCCTCCTGCCCCCTGCTCTTCACAGCTGTAGCCTGGATCCTTGCTTCACGTCTTAATAATTTGGCAGGTTTCAGAGTGACAACGTCAAGTGTGCATTATTATTTTACAGTTCACATTGACAGCACAACTAGGGGCTGCACCCCTGCTTGCTCGCCTTGCCAACTTGCTCCCTTGCCTTGCAGGTTCCCGAAGTGCCAACTGCCTGAGAAATAAGTCCGGGTTTTAAAACGTAGGGTTTCTGTTTCACAGTTCCCACAGCAGGAGCTGCGGGAGAGCCCTGCCCTGCCTCAGTGCTACCAAAGTGTTTTTTCCCTCACTACTCATGGCAGAAGCAAGGCAGCAGTGGGATGTGGGAAGGAAGGGAAGCAGGCCCATGTAGAGGGGGGTAAAGGTAAAGGTAAAGGTAAAGGGACCCCTGACCATTAGGTCCAGTCGTGACCGACTCTGGGGTTGCGGCGCTCATCTCGCTTTATTGGACGAGGGAGCCGGCGTTTGTCCGCAGACAGCTTCCGGGTCATGTGGCCAGCATGACTAAGCCACTTCTGGCGAACCAGAGCAGCACACGGAAACGCTGTTTACCTTCCCGCTGGAGCGGTACCTATTTATCCACTTGCACTTTGACGTGCTTTCGAACTGCTAGGTTGGCAGGAGCAGGGACCGAGGAACGGGAGCTCACCCCGTTGCGGGGATTCGAACCGCCAACCTTCTGATCGGCAAGTCCTAGGCTCTGTGGTTTGACCCACAGCGCCACACGTGTCCCTTGTAGAGGGGGGTAGTCGGGTACATTTGCCCTGAACTAAGCCGGCCAGGAACTGACTGCTTTTTTGTTTGAGTTTATAACTTTATTCCAACAAGATTCCCAAGAAAAATTCTGCACAGGCCTGAAGGGAAGAAATGGCTTTGTCCTAGTCCGTTCTACCTGTGCTGGCAATGGGAATGCGGGAAAGCTTGCAAAGTCTGCCCCACATTGCTGTTTTCCACCTTGGACATCAAAGGTTGAAAAGATCAGCACACAGGCAGCTTAGATGCTGAGATGCGGCTGCAGATCCTGAGGCCATCGTACCACTGCTTCTGGGTACCTTCCTCATTCCCTTTCCACTTCATGCCACCATTGTTGCAGATCCTGAGGGAGGCTGGTGACTTCTGGACACCTTCCTCCTTCCTACACCACTCCTGCAACTCTTCATGCTAATCTGACAGCAGCTGCAAAGGAAGAAGGCAGTGACTAGCAGTAACAGCTGCCCCTCTGCAGCTCACCTGGGCAGCCCCTTCACTGGCTCCCATCCCTCTGTAGCCTGCGGTGGCATCTGTTGGTAACCACGCAAACTACTACCAGGTTTACGCAGAAAATTAAGGAAGCCTCTTCTGTAATACTTAGCTTGTGAGTGCCAATTTCAAATCTCGACATGGTTTTTGCTTTATAGTTGTTGGAAACTGCTTTGGTTTTTTTAAAAAATGAAATTGCGGTGTACATACAGGCATACCTCATGTTGCCTCCGCTTCAGGTTGCGTTTTTTTGGGTTGCGGACTGCCGAAACCCAGAAGTACCAGAATGGGTTACTTTCGGGTTTCGGCAGTCGCACATGCGCAGAAGCGCTGGATCGCAACCCCTGTGTGCAGACGTGGGTTGTGAACGCTGTGGGTTGTGAATGTGCATCCCGCATGGATCACGTTCACAACCCAAGCGTCCACTGTATAAGAAGAAGAAAATAGATGACACATTTTTCTGGACAAGTTTATATGCTCTGAGACTTTATCGCCAGTATGGCTCCCCACCAAATGCTGACGAAGATAGAGAGCTGTGACACATCAGCTTGAGAAATAATGTTCATGATACGCTGGTTTTCTTTTCTTTTCCATTGCTTTATGCCATTTGGCTAAATTCCTGGAGCATATGCCCTGATGTTCCTACAGATGCATGCCCAGAGAACAGACCTTGAATAGATAGTTGCTTACCAATGTATGTACCTATAGTCATTTTTTATCATTACTTTCCATGCCAATTATCATATCAGTAGAAATATCTTAACCAGAGTCCCTCCAACCATAGATATTTATCTTCTTGTTTCCTTCTCCTGAACATCGTAGCATAACAATAATTTCTTGCTATTACAGTTTGATTTTGTTATGCTTTCATTATGCTTCTTTGTTGACGTCATTATGATCAGTGCATGGCTTCCTGAGAACTGCAGGACTAGTCAAAGGCCGCAGCGCATGTGAGTAGCTGAATGCAAGGTGAGGACCAGATGGTTTGGAAAAATTAAAAAAAAAACAACCTCCCCTATACAGGGCTGCCTTCAGATGTCTTCTAAAGATTGCATAGTTACTTATCTCCTTGGCCCGTGGGTTGCATAACTCCATACCCTCCAACATTTCTCAGATGAAAATAGTGACATCCTAAGGAAAATCAGGACATTCCGGGATGTAAATCCAGGACTGTCCCTAAAAAATAGGGACACCTGGCGGGTCTGGAAATGTAAGGTAAGAGATAGGGGACCTGTGCCCTCTGAATGGGGTTGGAATGAGGGGTGTAGCGCCATTCGCCTGTGCCCAGGGACATGCTTGCACATGCTTGCCAGGCAGGGCAGAACGCTGATCATGAAGCACATCCTCTGTGGCCCCCAGTCCTCACCAATGACAGCAGATGTTTGCACATCAGGCAGGGAGTGGTGGGTATTCTTCACCCTCTGCACTTGCCGCCAGAGCCGGGCAGGGTGGGTGCAATGGTGATCTCGGGGGGGGGGGACAACCTTGTTTGCATGTTACGGTAAAATCTGGGTGCGGGGCTACTCTGTCACCCAGCTCGTCGGACTAAGTCCGCGGGTCCCTGCGGAAGAAAATGAGCTCAGCCAGAGACAGGAGCAAACTGCAGAAGATCCAAGTTTATTGCGCAACAGGTTCAAGACGGGATTGAACCCCGAGAAAGGGGTGACATGAACTTTTGAAACTTCCCTCCATGTCCCAGAATACAGTGCAAAATACATCCCAGTTACATCATGAATACATTAAGAAGCACATCCTGAATACCTGATGAGAAGACAATGGTCCATGTATGCATGGTCTGCCACCTGGCATTGCCCGGAGGAAAGGCTTGGCAGAGTGATTTGACAGGATTAGGGTCTTGACACCTTGCTTGAGGGATTATGGAGGACAGGGGAGGTGTCATGGAGTCCTAGAGAAATTGAGCAAATTGGCACGTTGATTTTCTATGAATTTTATAGTCCCTTTTGACATTGACAATTGGAAATAAATGGATATATTGTAGCTAAGAAGGAGGTGAAGAAGACATGCCCCCCCCTCCGTATCATTGCACCTTCCAGATTGTGTGCTGGGGACAATGGTTGTCCTGGCACACACACACCCATGCTATGTCACTGGTTGGACTGCAACTCCCATCATCCCTGATCATTGTGGTGTAGTGGTTAAGAGTGGTGGACTCGTAATCTGGTGAACCGGGTTCGCGTCTCCGCTCCTCCACATGAAGCTGCTGGGTGACCTTGGGCTAGTCCCACTTCTCTGAAGTCTCTCAGCCCCGCTCACCTCACAGAGTGTTCGTTGTGGGGGAGGAAGGGAAAGGAGAATGTTAGCCACTTTGAGACTCCTTCAGGTAGTGATAAAGCGGGATATCAAATCCAAACTCTTCTTCTTCTTCATTGTCTATGCTGGCTGGTGGTGATGGGAGCTGCAGTCTAGCATCACCCGGAAGGCTTCGTACAAGTTCCCCACCTCTGCTGTTGGGAAGAGTGCATAGCTGTCAACTTTTCCCTTTTCTTGCGAGGAATCCTATTTGGAATAAGGGAATTTCCCTTTAAAAAAGGAAAATGTTGACAGCTATGGAAGAGTGCAACATTGCAGTTGGGGAGGGAGCTGCAGTGAGGGCAAAGCCTGCCCCCCATCCCAGAACTGGGCAGCTTGACTTCATGGATAAGGAGCAAGGGGGGGGGGCTCTCTGCAAACAACAGTCAGAGATGCACCAGAACACCCAGAGCTCCTTGCAATGCACAAGGTCTCTCTCCTCAATGCAACCCTGTCCTGATTCTACACGAGAAAAGCAATTTTCCTTTGGAAAAAAAGCATTTTTCTCAATGAAATTTGAAAAGTCCCTTAAAGATGCAACTTATATTTTTCTATCACACGAGTTCAGTAACCATGGGCAAGGCAAGAAAATTTTTCTTTTCATGTATTTTCAGTGTTCCTTTTTTAAAAACAAAACTACCCCACCTTTTAGGGCAAGTCCAGACAACTCTTCTGACTTTTAAACATACCTTCTCAGTCACTGATTTACAAGGTGGCCTTGGGCAAAGCATTATTCCTCATCTTGTTATCTCCCTCTGTAAAATGGGGAGTGTAATGGACCTGTCCGTTGTGAGGGAAATGGAAGAACATTATACATGCAGTACTGCTTCTTCTCAGGCCTCTGAATCATGAAGCTGCTGCACTTTTCTGAGCTGCTGTGAAGTCTAGACTTGACAAGAATCCCAGACATTCTAGAGTTTTAAAGGCTTTAATAGAGAAATCAAAGGAGCTCAACAACCCCTTTTCTTCTGAAGCTTTGGAAGCTGTTGTTTGTCTCTGACCTTTCGGTGTCCCCTCAGTTAAAGACATAATGGAAATAACTCTTTCCATTTTAGCATCTTCCCTCTAACAAAGTACAAAACCTCAATCTAGTGAAGTTCCTCAGGCAGCTGCTTTCTTTTATGGTTTCCATGGAAAACATCTGTGACTCACGCTCATGGGGAAGAGAGCACATCACCTCCCCAAATGCACACATACAAAGAGCCCTGAAAAATGGATATTCCCCTCATGTTTTTTATATGTTAATTTGAGTGTGATGTTATGGATTCCAAAGAAGCCTGCAGAACTGGTGATATTAGATATATGCACAGCTGTAAGTCTTATACATAAACAAATAGGGAGGAATGTGTATGGACTGGTCTGTCATTGGTGTGACCAGAGATAAGCTGATCTGTGATGCTGATATTTTAAAGGGCCTCTCCCAAGAGATCCTAGCTAGTTTCCTTCCACATACTTTCACGGTTTCTAAATGGAAGACATGCCATGTGATATGTCAGAATAAAGAGCTATTTTTGTTCTTAGCATGAATTCTTCAAACATGCTTACATAGTGGGGTGTCTCACTCAAAGAGTGCAAAAGTCTGACTGAAATTCAGATTAGATTGTTCCTTTAATTGCCTGGGACACATTAGCTCTCCTAACCTAGCTATCCCCTCTTCACACAAGAGATAACAAGAACATCAGTCTAATGTAGGGTTGCCATATTTCAAAAAGTAAAAACCAGGGCACCCCGAAGTTGTTGAGCCTAGTCTCCCAAAACATGCAGAGAAATGAACTTGTTTCTCCACTAAGAGAAAGTTGCTATGGTCTAGAACACAAATTACAAAATATAAACATTCAGCTTATATTAAAAGCCATACCCTGATGGTGCTTTGGCTCCCTGATTGGTTATTTGCTTACTTTGATGTTCCCTGAATCCAGCTCTTTATTCCTGCCATTGATTCAAAGTTGTGTTTTACCTCTTGTAGTTTCTTAAGACAAGGCCTACAGTCATTCATCAAATATGTTAAATAAACCATCTTAGGGTTGCCATATTTCAAAAAGTAAAAACCAGGACACCCCGAAAGTTGTTGAACCAAAAAGTTGTTAAAGCGCCATCCTAATTCTTTATTGGTGAAAAATAATAAGTGATCCAAAACCTGCTTGATCCCCCTTTGGCAATGTTTGGCAAATATTTGAGAATAACATTTCAAGCATCTGCTGAAATGGACTCTAGCCCATGAAAGCTAATGCTATCATACTCTGGATAGTATTGTAATATTAATGCAAATGATTGACACTTAAGAGAACTGAATATGTACAATGTGTTCCGGTGCTGATCTGTGAAGTTATATAAGTCATATGGACCTCTATGACTGAACACATGTGAAACTGACATAGAACAGAAGTAGGCAGGTGCAAACACTGTATTACCAAGAGCAATGGCAAATACATGTAATTGTAATCGTATTTTTAAGCCTTAAGATTATATAGACAAGTAAAGAAGAACTGTTAGCTCACACTGTGTCTACAAATTGCAAGCTACTGATTGTGAAGGACATCTAATTCTGGAGCAGATAATTGACTGCAGCGGAATTACCCTACAATAAATGACGAGTGTTTGAAGCAATTTCTACCGAATGAGGCATCTTAACTATCCCCCTCCTCTCTATAAACATGAACGCATAAATGAAAGCCAGTAAAAACAGTGAGAGACAAGCAGGGAAAAAGAAGACATTGGATTTCACATCTGTGAAGGCATTTGAATGAAGAGTGGCCTGCAAGGGTGCCTACAAACACCAAACACTTGTCCATGTTCATTGCAGGAAACTGATGCAAAGCCCCCTTGATTTTATTTTAGTGCATCAAAAAGCTGGTTGAGATGGAAAACTGGCCTCACTTTTATGCAGGTGTGTTGAGAAAAAGGTCAGGTGGTTTTCGTGGAGAGCAATGGCTCTCACATGGGCATTAGATGCTAGCTTTAAATCCAGTTTGCATGAAAACTTGTGAAATGCTTCTTGTGCATGTGACAGGTGAGTTATACCGATCTAGACATGTGTATATTGTGGAATCTAGACAGATTTATGAACAGCGAGCTTAGGAATCCTTCTACTGTAATGGTATTGTGACGATTTTGAACTGTACGATAAATGCAATGCTGCTAGCCATTTTATTTACTCTTTTATAGGCCTGATGTCAATGATCTCATTCATCCTTACATTTATTAGATGCCATGTTCTGTAATTACTTCAACAACATAAACGGATCATGAAGCAAGGTAGGCAAAGACAGTTACCTACACTGCAATAAATAAATTCCGTATGGATAACTTCTCATAGATGTCAGACGCAATTATGTAAAAGACAGCATTTCATACCATGTTACATAAATGCTACCAAACCTGAACAACATGACTATTCCATCCCAATTAGATTATTTTTAAGTGGCCAAATTCAGCTACCTCTAGCTTTTTGCTTTACTTGGAGAATACTGAATTTAGCCATTGAACAACAGGGTTCTAAACCGGAGGAAGGGGATTTCATATAATACTGGAAGATAGGTCTTTATTCTCAGAGGGAACATTCTCTACAGCTGTTAGGTAGCGTGCTAGATTTTATTTTGGGAGGCACCAGCTGGGGAACCCCCAAGGGAACCCCCAGGGGAAGAAGGCTCAGAGCCAGGGGATTGTTGGTGGGACAACAATGACTGGTCAGAGGGAGAAGAGGGAGCAGACTGGGAGAGAGATGTGTCGGGAGGTGAAGAGGTGACAGGGTGTACAAGGAAGAGGCTGGGGCAGACAGCAGTTCAGAAACAGAGGCAGAAGCAGAGTTGGGGTCAAGAGGCAGAGTGGAGGCAGGCTGCTGAAGGAGCCAGATAAGGAGCTTCCCTCCCACCTAGTCTCCCAGAACATGCAGAGAAATGAAGAGGGTGGAGGAAAGAGAGACAAGACGAAGGAGCCTTAGGCTGCTGGGGAAGGAGCCAGGAGGAGCCTTAGAGAGTGGTGGGAAGACCTTCGGTCCTCACAACTGTCTCACTGGGGCAAGACCTACTTGTTAAGTTGTGGGTGGACATATCAGACGACACAGCGATTCTTCAGACACCTCTTGTTTATTCACAGGCCAGAACTGAACTGAACTGAAGGGTTCAGCCAACCTGCTTATATAGAGCTCAACTACAACGCAACAGTAACAACTTTCTGTAACTATCCAATCACTGAACGTCACTTTCAATTCCTTATTTGTATATGTGGACCTGAGTGAAAACTATCTACAGTATCCCCCTGCTGGTCCAGGGTGAGAACTTCAGTACATAACACTACTGAGAAGAGTTGCTGTGATCACAAGGTCTGCACTGAGCGGGCTATGCCCAAATCTTTTCTAAACAAATTAATATATGGTTTCTTCCCTAGCTGCAGAATGTTTCTTCTTAGTCTTCCAACGAATGCTCATCTGTAGCTATTTCTACTTTCCCCCCAATGCTAAGATCACTCAAAGAATCATGCTTAAGATGAGAAAATGAACATGGCAGGTAAAGTGAAGAAGCCCCATGCTGGGCTGCTGAAATATTTAGCATTTCGGAGCATTCTTATTGATTGTACTGCAGTTGTAATGGGAGTCCTGTTCTGTTGAAGGCAGCAGCTATTCTTGTGATAAGTGTTCAGAGGAAGTATAGAATGCCCACAGAAACTATTTTAACACATAAAAGGTAGAAAAGGAACTCAACATTTTTTCCAATAAGCAATCATCAGGTTTGATAGTGTTTTATCTCCTACTTTGCTATGATTCAGATGCAGTTTTCAAACTGTTTACAGGTCTCTAGTCTATGCTTGCATAGACCTGCTTTGCCATCATTCTTTGAAAGGTGGTACTGCTTTAGCATATTAAATATGTTGATTTCCCTCAGTTTCTTGCATCTTCTTAAAACAGGTCCTCTCCCCCTCTGGAATATAAGCATTTCTGCATCAGCAAACAATAAGATCTGAAGTGCTCCCTGAAGATTAATGCAATGGTCTAGAACTTCCTCCTTTAACATTTATGCATCTTTGCTGAGTCAAATACTGTAACAACAAATATTCTGGTAAACAAGGGTAGTTTCAGGAAATGTGGCCTACAAGTCAGCAGTATTCTTATAGCCTTGTATTTGTGATAGATCCCTACTATGATCCTTGTCCATATCCCAGAGTACCCTGAATGATTACAAATAAATTCATCCCAAATTATATAATGAACCAAAAAGACAAAGAAGGAAGAATTAGTTAAGATTTGACTGTAGGATTATGTATATTACATAAGATTAAACACCTTATAATTAGGCCTTTTAGTCTCAATTCCAGCTGTGTCAAAGAGTCCCAGTATACAGTGGTACCTTGGGTTACAGATGCTTCAGGTTGCAGATGCTTCGGGTTACAGACTCCGCTAACCCAGAAATAGTACCTCGGGTTAAGAACTTTGCTTCAGGATGAGAACAGAAATCGCACCGTGGCGGCGCAGCAGGCTCCATTAGCTAAAGTGGTACCTCAGGTTAAGAACAGTTTCAGGTTAATAATGGACCTCCAGAACAAATTAAGTTCTTAACCCGAGGTACCTCGGTTTACGAACTTAATCCGTTCCAGAAGTCCGTTCTTAAACCAAAACCGTTCTTAAACTGAGGCACGCTTTCCCTAATGAGGCCTCCCACTGCCGGTGCCCTTCCACCATTCAGATTCCATTCTTAGACCAAGGTAAAGTTCACAAACCAGCACACTACTTCCGGTTTTGCGGAGTTCGTAAACCGAATAGTTTGTAAACAGCGCTGTTCTTAAACCGAGGTACCACTGTACTGGGATTCAACACACAATATATCACTTAAAAATGTCATCGGAAGCATTTATCATAGTGTTCTGCTCATAACAAGATTCTGCCAAGTTGAAATGTGCAGGAAATGATTAAAGCGTTCGTGTTTTATATACCATACAAAGACAAATATATACAGGTATACAAGTCTAATTTCTACAGGACAGTGAATATCTATGCGGGTAAACACTAACTTTTCAGCTGAAAATATTTGCACCAGTACATTGGGCTGTGATTTCTCCCTCCCTTTCACACACAAATACACACACCTGATGAAAGCATAGCGTTATGTTCTGTGCACTGTAGTGCACTTATGTCATAATAAATAGGAAGATAATTTATGCGGATGTGATTTCTGCTCCATTTGTTCACTTCTGTGCACAGATGTACATGGGAACAAGAATAGAAAAGGACAGTTCCATGAGGAAAAATATAAATTACCTCAGACAACATTTGTATAACATGCAAAGATATGACAAGGTTTTTACAGAAATGATTCTTGTCATGACACATGGGCCCATCCAGAGTTTTATTTTGTGTGTGTGTGTGTGTGCATGCATCAACATGTTGTTGACACATTAATAGTACATTTGCAGTTTATACTGGATCATGCACATATCACCCCATTTTATCAGTTCTGAGGTATTTCCCCAGTGTCCCTGCATTATTGCGCCCGCATTTTAACTCAGCCCATTCCATAGTGTCCATTCCCATCAACTCCACTTTCATTTTTGCACTTAAAAAACAATTATGTTCAGCCTGTGATTGTTGTGTTAAACTGTTACTTTCTTCCACAAAAACACACAGTATTAGGCAACAAAATAGAGTATGTGGGGCTGGCTACATCACAAAGAAGTGGATACATTTTGGTACATTGCTAAGGCACTCTTGCACTATATAGCACATTAAAATCAGAAATATTTTTTTAAAAAAACTAGAAAATTTGTGGTATAAAAAGTTGTGCAGTTTTAGCAGGAAACCACACACCAGTTGCAGCTGAAGAAGTATAACAGTCCCAGAACTCATGCAGGCACAATGGTGTTGAAACTGCAATTGTAACTGTCTTGATAGCATCATGATTACAGGCCATAATGAATAAAAAGGTTATCCTTGTTCTAGTGATGTGAATCAAAACGTTTTTCTTGATTTTCTAAAAGAATGGAAGTGAACGAAGTTATAGCTCATAAAAAGAAGAAAGAAAGAACTCAGAATACTTATGACCCATGGCAATATTCAAAAGCTGCAAAACGATAAGTCTGGGAACTTGCGCTAAAATTCTGAGGAAAATATATGGTCCTATTCTTTAAGCTGCAACAAGCCAACTAGAGGCCCAACTACACATGGCACTAAACTACATGATGCTGGCAAAAGACCTTAGCTCAGTGACAGAGAAAAACATGCTTTAAATGCAGAAGGTTCTAGGTTCAATCCCTGGCATGTTCCAGGAAAGGCTGTGAATGTTCCCTGCCTGAAATTCCAGATAGGTAATGCCAGTCCTAGTATTCCTATACTGAGCAAGGCAGTCCAATGGTCTGACTCCATTTCCTTCATTTCTTATCACATTGGTGCTTTCTGTTTATTTAATATCAAGGGTGGGGGGCTCCTGAGTTAATCAGGACTGAAACATGTAGGGAGGGGCAGTTTAACTCAATGCTGATCAAAATTCTACACACACACATACACACCCCTGCCATACCCGTCAACTGCCCCCTGCCAACAACAGGACATCCCATTTTTCCCTCACAAAGCCACTTCCGCCTTCGAAAGGAGGTGGGGTTGCGGGCTTCACGCCCCCACCACGCACGCGGGGGCAGGCTCTCAGCCTCTGCGCAATTGAGGGAATCCCCGGGCACATCATCCCCTGGCCATCCAATCGGCTGGCTCAGGGGGCGTGGCCTGCTCTATTTAACACAGGGGCAGCTGAGGATCTCCCTCTTTTGCTGCTTCCAGCTGCTCCCACCCTCCCGCCCTTTAAGGTTTTCATCTTTGACCTTGCTATGGACCTCAGTTGGTTGCCGTTAAGGGGCCTAGTAGGAATTTTTCCCACTTGGCAAATTGGCACCAGCCACTTGGTTTTTCACCTACCTCGTAGCAAATCGTCACAACTTCCTTGGTATTGGCGGTTAGGCATTGGTATTGGTATTGTTTTGTAGATGGAAGAGGGGAGGAAGCGCCATCACCTGCCCTGCATATTGAAGGGTAGTGCAATAAAGGATTCCGGGGGCGTGGCCCTGTCCGAAGCCTATGGAGGTGAGGGCCTAAGGCACGCCCCTGAGCGGTGACCCCGGGGGAGTTCCTAGTTGATGTGCATCAGCAGGACTCCCCTTACTGGTGGTTAACCCTTCCCGGACTTCAAGCGGACAGGCTGAAGCCGGATAGTCGGTTAGGACCAATGCCCATGCCAATACCGCTCATCACCTGTAACCAAAAAAGTTGTGGCCTTATTTAGCCCATTAACCTTAAATAATTGTGTCATGTGTCTTTATTTCTACTGGGGAGAGGCAGGGACTCGCCATGCAAGAGGACAGTGGCCAAAATGGCCGCTGCAATCTCTCATGATTTTGAGCCGCACTGTTTTTGGGCATGGCACCCGAAAATGCGAAAGTGCCTTTTTAGGATAGCAATCTTGCACAGTGCCCCTAAAAGCATGGATGTGTGAAGCTGGAAGATGGCGTCCCAGATATGGGCCACATCATGTTGGAAAGTATGCCCTGTGCTGCAATTAACAATACAGTAGAGGGAAAAGTTCCCATTGCCACAAGCCCTAAATGACTCAGGCCCTGCGTATCTGAAAGACCACCTCCTTTTATCATATGTGGTGGTAATGTAACGTAATAAAAGCTCTCAGGGAGATGATATATAATGAACTGGAAAAAATGGTTTTAAATAACATTTGTTTAAAAAAGCCCAGAAGCTTTCTTATTAGGAATTGTAGGTACCAACATCCCAAAGGAGCAGAAAAGACCTTTTATGTATGCAATGGCAGCCGCACGAATGCTACTAGCTCAGAGATGAAAAGAAGAAAGAGTCCCTACCAGAAAGGAATGGGAAACTAAGCTGTTGGATTACACCAAAATGGCAAAACTGATCAGAAAGCTCAGGAACCAAGAAGACAAAAGCTTCAAGAAAGAATGGGGGGGGGGTTATATAATTTATTTAGGAGACCACTGTAAGCAGATGAAAACATTAGCAGGATTTTAATCTCACTTGTAATGTAACAAATTCTGTGGGTAATATAGATATAAAATATAGATTTGATATAATATGCAGCTGCAAACGCTGACATTAGGACCCATGGAGGGGGGAGGGGAGGTCTCGAGATTCAGAGAAATCTCTGTATATGGAAATGTATTTGGTTTGGTTATAAATCAAATAAAAACAGAAGAATCAAATAAAAACAATTTTAAAAAATAGAAGACCACCTCCTTTCCAACAGACCCTCTAGGCAGGAGGGAGTCCTCTTGGTAGTTCCACTGCCCTCAGAACCTTCAGGGATGATGATCTAGGAGATAGCACCCCCTAAGTTGTGGGGGAAATCAGCCCTGAGTGCTCACTGGAAGGACAGATCGTGAAGCTGAGGCTCCAATACTTTGGCCACCTCACGAGAAGAGAAGACTCCGTGGAAATGACCCTGATGTTGGGAAAGATGGAGGGCACAAGGAGAAGGAGACGACAGAGGACGAGATGGTTGGATGGTGTTCTTGAAGGTACCAACATGAGTTTGACCAAACCGCGGGAGGCAGTGGAAGACAGGAGGGCCTGGCGTGCTCTGGTCCATGGGGTCATGAAGAGTCGGACACAACTAAATGACTAAACAACAAGTTGTGGGATTCTCCCCCCAAAGAGGTGCATCTGGTAACTTCACTACACCATTTTCGATGAATGCTGGAGAAAGATCTCTATACCTTGGCCTTTGACATTTGAGGTCTGTTTTCAGGACCCACCTTTTTGGTGACTGAATTTTCTTTTAATTATAAGTTTTTTAAAAACTGTTTTAATGCTGTATTTTAAATTGTTGTAACCCGTTCTAGGACCTTAGGGGTGAAGGACGGGTAAGAAATTAAAAAAATAACAATCTTATGTTTTCATTATGGGGTCGGATTACTAAATGAAAATCATTTAATGCATTATTAAATAAATAGCTTTAACAGTAAAATGTTATTTTAGAAACGACATTTTGGAATATGATTTCACACACACTGGGGTATTAATGCAGGTAAAGTTGCTCGAGTCAGGCTTTCTTGGTCAAATTACAAGAAATAGATTTTTTCTGTGCGTCCTTGTACAATAATTAGGGGTTTTTTTGCCAGTAAGAGAGTACACAACAGTACTGTCTTCTGGGAGGCTTGGCTTCATTGCTGTTTTATATAACGAAAGAACTTAAAGGAGGAGAGGAGGTTATTCCCTTGTTTGGAATATTATATTCACAGACGTGCAGCAACAGAGGAACAAGCAATCAGAACAGAACATAAAACATCTGGACAAACCCAGAGAGAGTTGGGTGGAAAAGAAAAAAGAAAAGAAAAGAAAGCATAGCAGATTAGATTTATTATTCATTTCATTTCCCTTCATCTTACAGGATCGCAGCCATGTGTTTATGCTGTGAAGCAAGCACATCTTTCCTCCAGTGATAAGTCTCTGTGAATCAGAGTGCACACAATCTCTTCTTGCTGAACCGAGCAGATCCTAGTTTCCTGGCATGCAGAAAATTCCTGGAACGTTTTTGGCAACGAAGCTGCAGCACTTATCAACTTTATGGAGAGTACATGCTCAAAGCCAAGGCAAATGCTCACCACTTAGTAATGCGGCTCTTACTAACTTATGTGATTATCGATCTCCTTTCTTGGTTTTAAGAGCTGACTTGTAACTAAAATAACTGTGAAGGGATTACAGTCGTGAAATGCTGCTGTTGTACAACACCAGAATGAACTCAAAAGTCCAAAGGTCTGTCTGTCGTTCTGGACAAACTGGAAGTTAGGAACAGAAAATGGGTGTCCCCAACTCCATGCTTCCCTTATAATGTTTTTAAGGAGCTGGGCAGTGGGAGCTGCCGGGAATAATCAGTAGGTGGCAGGTGGGTACTTCCTTCCCCTGCAATGATGCCCCCCCCATTAAAAATACAGACTTAGAATCTGAAATCTGCCCCGGGGGAGGGTGAACATATTTTGTGAAGGTTAAAAGGTAAAGGGGCCCCTGACCATTAGGTCCAGTCGTGACCGACTCTGGGGTTGCAGCGCTCATCTCGCTTTATTGGCCGAGGGAGCCGGTGTACAGCTTCCGGGTCATGTGGCCAGCATGACGAAGCCACTTCTGGCGAACCAGAGCAGCGCACGGAAACGCCATTTACCTTCCCGCTGGAGTGGTACCTATTTATTTACTTGCACTCTGACGTGCTTTTGAACTGCTAGGTTGGCAGGAGCAGGGACCGAGCAACGGGAGCTCACCCCATCACGGGGATTCAAACCGCCGACCTTCTGATCGGCAAGCCCTAGGCTCTGTGGTTTAACCCACAGCGCCACCTGCGTCCCTTTATGTAAGCCGATAATTGATGGAGATGGGAGAGGCATCCATAGGCTTGCATTATAAGGAATAATACCTGCAATCCTATTCATGCCTGCTTGGAAGTAAAGAAAGCCAATAAACTATGGTGATCCAAATACCAGTGGCTTGGACGGAGCCTATCAATAGTTACCTTAATGCTCCACAACATTCCCCCATCCCATTACGGACAAAACAAAGTAAGCTCATAAGGCACTGCTCTTTAAATACAGATGACTCCAAGTACCGTATTTTTCACTCCAAGTACCGTATTTTTCGTCCCATAGGACGCTCCGCCCCATAGGACGCACCTGGTTTTTTGGGGGGGGAAATAAAGGGAATTTTTTTTCCCTTTATTCCCCCCCCCAAAGGAAGGTTGGGGAAACAGAACCAGGTCAAGGAACAGCGGGATGGCGGCGCTGCGCCTCCCTGCTGTCCCCCGAGCTTGTGGGGCTGGCCGATGTCAGGCTGATGTCAGGGCGGCAGGCTGCTATCCGCAGCATGGGGAACTCCTCCAGGGCTCCCCACGCTGCGGATGTCTGCCCGGCGCGGGGGGCGCTCTGCTTCAGGGAGCCCCTCACGCCAGGCGGCAGGCTGCTATCCACAGCGTGGGGAGCCCTGAGGGGAACTCCTCCAGGGCTCCCCATGCTGTGGATGTCTAGGCTGCGGATGTCTTCCTGAAGCCTGGAGAGCGAGAGGGGTCAGTGCGCACCGACCCCTCTCGCTCTCCAAGCTTCAGCAAAAGCCTGCATTCGCCCCATAGGACGCACCCAGATTTCCCCTTCATTTTTGGAGGGGAAAAAGTGCGTCCTATAGGGCGAAAAATACGGTATGTGAAAAAGTGAATTTACAACAAGCATAGGAATTCAACAACTGGAGGAAGGTGGTTGGGAGTAAGCTGCTTATCTTGGGAGGTGATAATCCATCTCTGCAAAGGTTAATAAGACACTGCTTCAGTATATACTTGAAACTGATGCACGTAGAACTTCCTCAGAAGATAAATATCAAAGTGTACACCTATCATAGTTTAATCTTTTGGAGGCAGGCCTGCAAGTCTCAGTTCAAAAGCCCACACATCACAGATTAAGGACTAACTTTGCTGCACTGAGGAAGAGCTCTGTCGCTTCTCCTCCTTCCACTTTTAAAAGAAGTGTGAATGTCACGCAAAGGAAGAGCCTCCACCAAACTGGCAGCTTCCAGATATTTTGCACTACAATTCCCATCAGCCCCAGCCAACAAGGCTATTCTGGCTGGGGCTGATGGGAACAGATCCAAAACATCTTGAGGGCACCAGTTTGGCAAAGGCTACACAAGAGGAAGAGAAGGTTAGCTTGGGAGTTGAAAGTGACCAGTCTCAAACAAAAATATGAAGAAGCCTCTTGGCAGTTTCACTTTAGTTAGGAACCTGGCCAAGATCAAAGTCTGAAGAGTGCTTACTTTGAGAGCAACAGAGATAGGGATTCTCTTGTCTTTGTTTGAGACTGCTGGAGTTCAGCTCCTACAACAGGCACAAGCTGCTTGCTGATGCTCAGAGCTTCAGCATGGCAGGTAACTGGGTGGTCGTATTGTTCAACTCCATTTATGTAGCAGATACTGCTTAATAGTTGCCAGGGATATTTATTTACTTACTTACACAAGTCTATTCTAGAGGGTACTCCAAAATTACAATGGCTCCATTCGATCATGAAGCAATACCATTTTCATAGCAACAGTATGTTGTGGATTGTTGGGTCTGAAAGAGAAGTTCTTCATCTGAGAGATGTCTGGATTCCTCCCACACAAGACCTGAACAACACGTAAACCATTGTAGCACAGTAACAATTGATCATCTGGAAAAGTTACATTATTCACAAAATTTGCAGACTTTTCATTTGATGCAAGTTGCTTTAAGAACATAAGGAGAGCCTGCTGGTCCATTTAGTACAGTATCCTGTTCTCATAGTCAGGGATGGCCTGTCCTGTTTCACCACCTGAAGCAAAATGAGAATTTGCTACTCCCTACCCTCCGCCTCCCCACTTCTGCCACTGCTGGAAAGCCCACCCCCACTCTTCTTCTTTCCCCAGGGATGCAGAAGACAAGCAACAATGCCACGTGCCAGAATGCCTCCCTCACCAGCAAAAGGGTGGCATTCCAGCGGCAGCAGAATTGGTGGGGCAGGTGGGGTATCGCCTTTTACACTTCTGCCGCCTGAGGCAGGTGCTTCACCCCACCTCATCAGCGGGTCTGCTCTGCTCAGTGGCCACAAAGATGCCTATGGGAATCCGCATGCATTGCTGAATTTTTCCTTGCAATACTTTATTTCATTTCTAAACTGTTCTTTACCTGTTTATTGCAAGATGGTGTACAAATACATAAAATTCCACATAATGCAAGTACAATAAACGTATTAAATCATGATAATAAATGCTATGCACCACTACACCAGGGTACAACCAGAATCTCAATAAGGTGCTGAACTTTTCATTATTGCCACTAATATTTACATGTTGCAGATTGGGGTCATTGAGAAGAGGGGGGCTGGCTTCATCAAGGAGTCCGTCAACCATTGTTGTTATATTGTATACATTTGAGCTGTATATAGAAATGGCACATGTGGTACCTCTTGCATTTCACCCCTTTTGGGCTCTGCTATTTTTTATTTTACATATTTTTTATTAAAAATTTATTGGTTTACAAAAGTATGTGCAATGTCTCTTTTTTCAAGTTACATTTTCTACAGATCAGTTTCATTTGTTGAGACATTAGTGTTACATTAGGAAGAAAAGAGGGAAAGATGTGGAGGGGGGCATGGTGAGTGGGGCTCTGCTATTTATACTTTTCCATTATTGTATATATCTACCCACTGCAGATCTTCATGCACACAAAGGGGGCTCCAGTCCATGAAAGTTTCTGCTGCTGTAAATCTGCTTGAAGATGTCACATGATAGGACTTGAATATACAACTCCCAAGTGCAACTTTATATTAACTGCCTCTCAAGTGCTTTCAATGATTATCAGGAAGGTTAAAATGGGAAATTTGGGCAGCTAAGACCAGGCCAACCCAATCAGGGTGTGCATGAGTAATATTTGAAGTTGGGTAGCACATGCAGAAGGAATTCTATAGCCGCATACACACAAGTTCCTCCTTAACCCTCTTTGCTTTCCTTTTACTGAATTAAATTGGGACTTTTTTTCTTTTGGTCACTCCCATGTGCATCACATAGTCCTTTTGGCATGCACCATGCTGTCTACAAACAAGTAATAATGTGTGTGTGTGTGTGTGTGTGTGTGTTTGAAGGCAGCTTGAAAGAGAGATCACTGCTCTTGGCATGTACAACCCCACTTTAGCATCTTCTAAAGAGGATTTAGTATTGTTTCAACCCCACTTTTATGCCTGTGACAACAATGGGGCAAAAGGTTATGTGTACATGAATGTTTGTGTGTACACATTTGAAGCTTATGGACTATGCAGAACTGCATGTTGGAGGCAACATTACTCTGCATGTTGGAGGCAACATTACTCTGATCAAAATAGGGTCACCCCATTCCTTAATGATAATTTTACTGTTACCCTACACATCTTTCTGGGTTGCCCCAGCTGGGCAGCTTCCAACATATATAAAAACATAATAAAACATTAAACATTTTTAAAAGCTTCCCTATACAGGATTGCCTTCAGACAGCTCGGGGTCAAATAACTCCATACCCTCCAACATTTCTCTGTTGAAAACAGGGACATCCTAAGAGAAAATGGGACATTCTGGGATCAAATCGGAAAAACCTGTAAATCCAGGGCTGTCACTGGAAAACAGGGACACTTGGAGGGTCTGGAACTGGCAAAATTAACTGCAAAATTAAGAGAATCTAATGATGAGTGTTTTGTGGAAAAATGGATGCCCTTTTTGGAGTATTTAAAGAAATATCATAGTACCACGAACTGGCGAGCAGGAACCTATAAGGAACAGAAGTAACTAGATTATAATACCGTGGTTATGATTTGACAGATAGAAGGCAGGAGAGGAGAAACAACTCTATGGGAAAAAGGAGGAAAGCGTCAAAAAAAGAAGAGACGAAATCGTGTTTTGACTGTTGGATGTTTAACATGTTGAATCTGAATAAAACGTAACTGGGGGGGGGGGGGGAGCCCGAAGAGAAGCTTATCAAGGCACACAAGACAAGCGGGTTTGGGTGAAGCCAAGAAAGGTCGTCGAATTGTTTTTTGTTGCGTTTTCTTTATACTTCCAGGGGTACTGAGAGGCTTGTGGGTTCCTCGGCCCTCACCGCGCGACCTTCACAGGTTAAACTTGAAGCGAGTGAGAAGGAGGCGCCGTTCTCTTTTCCCGCCTCAGGGAGGCCTGGGCCTGGGGTTTCTCCGTCGGCGCCTCCTTCTCCTCCTCTCCGGGTGTGTTCGGGTTGCGTGCGCCAGCCCTACCGGCTCTTTCTTTCCCCCCACACCGCCTGCCCCTCTTTCCCCGAGGCCTTGTGTGGGTGTTTCTGTGTCACAGCGCCGACTTCCCCCTCCCTCCCGGGCCACCATTTCCCCCTCCTCTCCACAGCAGGCGGCGGCGGCGGCTACTGCCTCTACCTCTCGCCTCCCGCCCATTCTCCTCAGATGCCCTTTGCCGCCGCCGCCGCAGGTTTATTATTACAGTATGTGGCTGCTCCCCTCCCGCCTCCCGCTCTCCCACCCCGCTCCGGTCTGGGCTGGCGCCGCGCCGCGGCTGTGCAGATCCCCTTGGCTGCGCTTCGCCATTGGCACCCCTCCCGCCAGCTCTGCTCTTTATTATTTGTCTGGAAAGCGGCGGCGGCATCCGCGGGTAAGGGGGTGGGTGTAGGGGGGGTAAGGCGAGTGACCGGCGGCTGAGTTCACCAATGAGTGCCCTCCGCTGGGTAGTTTCGGGCCTGTGGCACATCAGCGGTTCGGGTGGGGGGGGGATGGGGAGGCTGGGAAGGAGAAACTGAACTAGTTCGAAGCCTCCGCTGCCTCCAACCCCCCTTCCCTGCTGCTGGGTTTCCAGCATTCCCCGGTCTGTGTGCCCAGTGATTGGTCGGGTGGTTCTCCGTCTGCTAGACAGGAGCAGAGGAGGGGCGGGGGAGAGAGAGAGAGGTTGGTTGGGAAAAGTGGGGGGCGGGGGAGACTTTGAGCTGCAGATTATTGCAGACTAAGCAGTCTGGCTCTGCAGCAGCAAAGGGAGGGGGGGGTGCGCGCTTGCAAACTGGGGGGGGGGGGGGAGAGAGAGCTTGGCGCCCAGCCAGCTACCATCAGAATTAGCTCATTGTTCAATATAACCAGCACAGGCAACCAAAGCCTGCGAGAAAAAGGAGGGAGGGAGAGAGAGAGAGACCCCCCTCCCCGAGCTCTTGCTGTTGCCCCCACCCCCTTTTTCTTTTCTCCCACCCTCCCTTTGCAAGGCTGCCTCTGAAAGAGGTGCAGTCATTCCTACCCACACCCCCTTGCCCAACCCCCCTCTCTCCTCCCCTCTCCCCTTCTATAAATTCCCTGCTGTAGCATGCTGCCCTTTTTGAATCCACATTTGTGTTTCAGATCATGTAGAAAGGACAGAAAGTGAGGAGGGAGCGGGGGCTTTTGTCTGTAAGTATATACGTTTCCCCGTCCAAATGCACAGATTTTCCTTCTTCTTCTCCCCTACTCTTTCTTTCTTTCTTTGTTTGTTTGATTCCCTTTCCTTTCAGGGTTATTCCTCCCTCCCGCTTTCTTCCCTTCTTTTACTTGACTCTGCTGGGGTTTTAACTCTTCTTTTTGTAACACTCCCCCCCCCCTTCCATATTGCTTAACGTTTCCAAAGAAGGCAGTGTTGAAGAAGGAGAAACTGTGCAGCATATGTAGATTTAACTCTCTGTCTTTCTGCGCAAAGGGAGGATTTTTAAGCTTGGGATATTAATGGTTGCCTTGCCTTGGGTGTATATTTTTAGAAGCAGGCATTCTTCCTGCAACAGCCTTCCACACATTTGCTTGTGCAGCAGTTAAGCTTGGAATGAATTTTATATTTTAAATTATGCAAATTTTTTTGTATGTGTGTGCAGATTCTATCATCTCTGTTAGGTTGAAATTTGGTTTGCACAGAACAAGGTTAACATGTTTTATGTAGCATATCTTCTTTTTGAAAACAAAACCCCAAAAACCCCAGCAGCGTGCAACCATATATTAAGTTTATCCCTGCAGTTTTAATGAAATTTTGCATGTTAATAAAACAGACATTACAGATTAAACTGTGTGTGTGTGTATATATAATGAACTCACTCGGATGTCATTGAAGCTGTATTCAGAAAACTGTTAATCAGTTGATTTTCTTGTAGCCAATTGAATGAAACTCTTTTGCAAAATTGCACTGAAAGTTAATATTCTCACAGAGAAAGAGGTGTGAACTTGCATTTAGTGCCTGAGAGAGCTAGAGGTTATGTAATGCGGTACCATTTCCAAAAATATCCCCTCTCTGGGCTATTACGTTGTGAAAGTGTGACTGTAATGCTGCTGTCTTCAAGGAGGGAGGGGGGCGGACCCAGCTGCTAATGTGTCTGAGAACAATGGACAAGCTATGCAGTTGGCACTGAATGCACTATTTTCGTCTTGTCTGGTTTTTAAAGTGGGTTAAGCATTAGATGTAGTGTACTTCAAAGAGTCCAGTGTGCTAAGAATAGCATAGAGTTTTTGCAGATCCAGGTATCGGGGATTCTGCTATCCTATAGTTAAGCCTATGGAACACTGAAGTGCCGAGAAACATGATGCATAAGCACATGTGGGAAGGTTGATTTGCAAGCCTTAGACATGCATCTTCCTTGCTGTTTGTCAAATAGCCTCTTGTATTTTTAAATACAAATAGCCATTTTCTCTTTCAATTTTAATCTTTTGCAGAGTGTTCTCCCTGTGCTGCTCGAAAGAACGTGCAGCCCTAAGTCTTAATTGAACCTGAGAATGGTAAGATTTGTTTTATAATTTTATGTATTTATTAATTATAAAAAAAGCTTCTGAAATGAAATTGACATGCTTATTGCAACACATGTTCATAACATGGCCTTTAAAAATGCATCCATTGGAATTTTGAGGATCTGCTATTCAATGAATAATGCACTTGAAAAGTCCTTGTGAGTTGGATTTTCCATTTCCAGGCGTTCTGAAGGGAAACCTGGAAGTTTCTCTTGAAATGAGACTCAGAACAAGAGGAACTCCTTAATGCACCACATGCATTAAAATATGCAAAATAAAAATGCAGAGCAGCATGCTAGCATATCTATTATTCCTTTGCTTTTAAAAGGTCATCAGAGCTGGTGCAGAAATAATTTTTATTTTGTCTATCATATGTTCTTGCCACACAGGAGCTTAGTTACATAGCCTTTTGTAAAGTTTTATCTGGACATCCTTGAGTAAAGCAGTTTTAACCCAAATGTACTCTGCATGGTGGTGTTTATAGTTCTACAGAAGTACACCAGCTGTACAGTAATTTCCATGCGTTTCTCTTTTCAGTATCATTTGTGACTTGGGTATTTGGAATTTTGCTTCCCCCACCCTCCTTATACCCCTTTCTCACATGAAAGAGATTGCCATAATGACCTCTAATGGCAAACTCTGATGCCAAGATTGCAAACTGAGGAAATGGGTGGGAAGAGGATGGCCTCAACAGTACCACATATATTAACCAATATATTATACTGTAAGGTCCAATAAATAATAATGATAACCAATGAATGAAGGGGTGGGTGGGTATTAAGCAATGGAAGGGACCAGATGTTTAATGTCTGAGCATAGTCTGATGGGCCATTGTCAAAAAACATGGGAAGTCATGCGGAGTGACTCTTTTATTGCCTTCTGAGCACGTTTCCCTTCAAAACTTCCTCTATTACCAAAGGAGGAAAGTAATACAGACCTAGCAACTTGACTGCAGTTACACTGCAATTACATTGTTACAAAATTGGTTCCAAAATAATAGACAGCAGGCGGGATAGATGTTGTGAAGAGATTTGTGTGTGGCAAAAGAAAAGGAAAAAAACAAACACCACAATCCTATGTACGATTAACTCTTTTTTAAAGCTGTTTATTATATATTTCATTTGAATTGTTACTTATTTCATAAAATTTATACGCTGTTGGATTGTAAACCAAACAAAACCTCAAAGCGGTTTACAAAAAAAGGTAAAAAATTATCAGTTAATGTGATCATTTGTTTTTTTAATTGTGTTTTAGGAATGTATCTATGTTTATTTAGTTGAGTGCAACCACAGAATTGCAGGATATAGATAATAAGGTTACTAATTACTTAGAAGTAGTAAGCCCCGTTGAACACATGCTCAGTCTTGCAGTGTGAAACAATTAAACCAATAAAATAAGGAATGTATGACAGATTCAACTTTCTCCAAAGCATAATGATTAGTACTTTATATAAATTATTGTAAATTCTTTTTCTTTCTGGAATCCTTTATCTACGAAGTGCTTTTCTCCTTTATTAAATTAACCATTGTGCTAGAAAGTTATTATTATAATTGTTATTATTTATTTAGATTTATCAGTTGCTTGTAAGCTGAATGTCTCCAAGTGACTTAAAATACTGTTTAAAACACAAATAGATCATACTTTAAAATGAAACGAAGAAAAAGCAACAACTTCATAACAGCCACAGGAAACTTTGGCAGCATGCTTTGTGAATATGGATTCTATAGTTAGAGATTGTTCAGTTTATTTCACCAGACATGAGTCTTCGTTTTCTAAAGCCAAAGAAGACTTTTCATGTACTTTACTAGGGAAGATTAATTTTCAAGCAGCAAACAAGTGGTTATAAATGCCAGTTGAACCACAAGTGTACTAAAACTAACCACTGCTATGCATCTGTCATCACAACTGAGGACACAGAAGAGTCATTGTGTATATTGGCTGGTGCCACACAACTTCCATAAAGCTGCAATTTGTTCAGCAATCTTCCCTTAAAATAATAAAATATTGCAGTATGTCCTAAGCACATTCACTGGGAAGGAGGGTCCACTGATTACAATATCATTTGTCTCCAAAGAAAGCATGGTGCAATCCTATACATGCTTACTCAGAAGTAAGCTCCACTGAGTTCAGTGGGAATTACAGCTAAGTATGCATAAGATTGGTGCCCAGCTGTGTGTTTTTTTCAGGATTACAGACTACTATGGATTAAAAACTCTGCCATCACAGAGCTTCTACACAATTGCTAAATCGCTGAAACTTGAGACCTTGTTCAGAAGGATTCTTACTATCTACCACAGACATTCCCTATTCTTCATTACTTCATACAAACACTTGAGTGGATCCAAAGGGCTGAGCAGGCCTTGGAGTCATAGGAGTCAACTCCTAGGGGCCAAGGTCCCTTTGCTCCCCCATAAAATATTTGAGGGGGCCACCCTCCAAGTTGATGGACATTCCCATTCAAATAGTGTATGTGTGCCGCATTGTGTGATCAATTATGTGGGCGAGGTTTGCCAGCTTCCCCCATATTTTATTCAAGATGGCACCCCTGATTGGAGTCCAACTGTGGTCCACAAAACACCTGATAATCCACTCCTGAAGTCTGTGGAACTTTGGGAAGAAGCTTCAACACGATGAGGAGCCTTGTATTAGGAGAAGAAGCGCAGGAAAAAAACGGCCCTAGCAAAGCCCCAATATGAAGGTGGAAGTGATTGTGTACGTCCAAGGAGTTCCTGGTTTCCTCACCATAGTTTTTAAAGTCAAGTTTTAAAAATGACCTAATTCTACTTAGCAGGGGCGCTAATGTCTTTAAATAACCAGCATCTGGCTTTATTGAAAAACCTTGCCCTGAAGTATCTGGCTAACTTTATTATAATTTCTGCCCTCTGATCTGACCTGGAGCAGCCCATGTAGAAACACCTGTATGCTACTCAGTGTCTTAAGCCTTATCTTTGATCTTGCCCTCAGTCATCATCCTGGCTATGCTTCAGCAATTAGCCCCTGGCTTTGACCCTCTTCTCCAGTTACCTCTTTCTGCTGTGCCCTGCACTTTGGTGCTGGCGCCCAGCACAATACTTGTCTGCCCGGTAGTCTCTGATTCTGTCTTGTGCCCAAACTCTGATCTCAGTAAGTCTAATTCTCATCTTGCCTTGAAACATGGCTGCTTTTTGTGCAGGTCAGTTGCTCCCACAGTTCTTAGTTCCCTGCAGGCTTCCACAGGGCTGGCCTTGGAGGGATTCAGTGTGCATCATGCCCAAGAAATCTAATGTGGGCGGCAGGACTGTGCTGCCCCCACTTGCTGTTAATTACATTCCATTTTCTCTCTTGCTCCCTGTGGAGCCAAACCTAAATCAACATTCATTGGGATGTTGGGATGTTAAATACTGAGGTATGCTCCTGTCCGTTTAGTGTCCCCCCCCCCTTCTATGGGTTGGGAAACAGGGTCATGTGATGTGCTAATGCAGCAGGTCCATTTCCTGAAAGGCGCATGGCTCCCGCATGTGGTCTCTGCAGATAAAAATGAAGTTTAATGTGCTTGTTTGGCATGGAAACTGAAGCGGAGTTACTTGCCCTTCATATTTCAAGAGTCCCGGATGGGCCATGTGTACATTGAAAGGATTCTGCAGGTGGTTCCCCCTGCTGTATTGCAGGGCTGCCCCGAAGAAAAGCCTGAGGCAGAAAAGTCTCCCCTCCCCATCCGTTTACAAGTTAAGATGCATTGAACTCCTGGCCTGTCAACTTACTTTGGCGCCTGAAGCAGAAAACTCCACAGCTGTGTCTTTGTCTTGCTGGCAGTAAAAATGCAATAACTGACAATCTGCTACCCTTTTACGACATCAAAAGCATCTGCCTGTGGGGGCTGTCTCATTCTGCCTGAATTGGGTCATGCACCCAGCCCCCCAAAGTCTGTGTGTCTGGATGGAATGAACAGAACCTGAAGCAGGTGCCCTTTGGCGCCATTGTCTAAAAATACCTGCCTGTCTATTTCTCTCTCTCACTCTCTCTCTCTCTTTATTATCTTTGTTAGTTTACAAAGACAGTTTATGAATGTGATCTGTTTCGGGGTGCCATTCGCACCCCAAAAAGTCCGTAAGTAGAGCACTGCTACTGCGCATGCGTGCAGTGCGCTAGAGCGCTTCTGCGTGTGTGTGAAGCACGCAGACCACTTCTTTTTTTTTTCATGTTTGTTGCATCATTTAATTATTGGTTCTTTTTTTTTAATTTTAATTTTTGATTTTATTTATCATTAATACACATATACAAGCATACAAACATACATTTCATACAATCTTTAAAAATATTCAAACATACTTACACTCAATCCCACAAATAGTTCCTTTCCCCATCACCATACACCGACCCTTCACCCCACCTTTGTGTTTGACTTCCAATCTACTCAATTACAATATCTTTCCACTTCTAATATTTTCTTTCACACACCTTTACCCTAATTTCATACTTCTTTTCCTATTACACATTGTTTTCCATCTTATTTGATATTTCAGTATTTGAAACGGAACTTGTTTATTCTAATAGGAGTTCTGATTTTTCGATATGATCTTGCAAGTAGACCACTTCTGTGCATGCGCGTGGGGCGAACCCAGAAGTAAACGCTTCTGGGTTTGGCGCGTTCGTAACCTGAAAAGCCGCAACATGAAACAAACGTAACACGAGGGATGACTGTAAGATTACACTGTCAGAGAACTGGTCCGTTGAGCCCAGTGTTGTCTAATCTTGTGTGGCAGCATCTCTAGAAAGACTCAAGCACAGATCTTTCCTAATCCTGCTATCTGGTCTGTTGGACCTGTATCACTGAGCCACTCAGTCTTAGCGTCTGTGTACACATATGTAACTAGACACATTATCTTCCGCCAATCCTAATGGACATCTGCAAGTATTCCCCACCACCACCAAGAAAGACCAGCTTCTTGCGCATGCTGTAGAACTGATAACACTGCAGAAATAGACCGTTTAAACTCTCTGTGAAGAGAAGCACAATGCATAATTGTTTAGTGATTTTGTTTGTTTGTTTATATAGACATTCCTGTCCCATTCTTGTTTTGCCTATGAACTACTGAGAGTAGCTTTCAATGGCGCAAAACCACAATCGTGTAAATTTAAAAAATACAATAATAATAATAATAACAATTAAAATAATTTCGCTTTTCTGGAAGAAAAGAACAACCACATGCGCTGAGTGAATCCTTAGTCTTATTCCTACAAAATCAAAATATAAATAAGGCTGCAATATTATACATATTTACTGGGGAGTAAGTCCCATTGAGCTCTTCTAAGTAAACCAGTATAGCATTGCACTGCATGGGTACAATCCTAATCCATTCCTGTAAATGATGGTGTATCATCCATGGTATATTTGGGAGACAGTTTGTCCCCAAGCCTGTTCACAGTAATGATTTTGCCTTTGCAAAGTGGCTCTTAACTCCTTCCAATATTATGGCACTGCATAAGCAAGTACAAGTTATGGTAAGGAACAAGTTTTTTCTAGCTTGTGTGTTCTCTGTAGGTAGTATAGCTAGTTTCTTTTGCAGGCTGCAATGTTTCAGTTTAAGAGTTCCTGCATTTTTCTTCTTTATTGGCTAGGTTTTTCATGCCATATTTAAAATGGAAATGCATTTCCACTGTCCACACCCTGACTTTTCTTTAATATATTAAGTAGCTTTTAGTTAGCTACTTTAGTTGGAGTAGGGGAAGACGACCAACATAACCATAGGATGAGTTGGAGTGGGAAGAATTAACGATAGCAAAGAAAACAGTACTGCACTGCCATATTATTGCAATAGGAAGTAAAGCTTGTATATTAGCTCTAACCAAAACATGAGGTCATAATATTTTGAACACAAGGCGGTATTATAGTTACTTGAGCTAAACTGAGGAGGCCCAGACTTGTGTGCACTAACTGAGCCACCAAGATCTATACCTTGTGAAGAAAGCGACCAGTGGAAATCACTTTGGGATGCAAACCTGCACACAGCTACTGTAGAATAAAATCTTCTGAAATTAATGGGAATTTTTGAATCGCAGCCTAAAACAATTTCTGACTCATTGAAAAAAATTATAGATGACATAATATCCTCTGAAATGTACTGCGGCTAGGTGCATAATCCTGTGGAATGAATCTTCTAATTAGTATCCGCAGCTGAAGAAGAGGAAGAAAAGGGGGGAACACGAAGGAAGGTGTTAAAAGGGGCAGGTGGGATTTACTTATCCGCATTTAGTTGCTTCCGGCCTGTTAATGTTCAGCAACTTGAGTCATCATAGGTATCATAGAATCAAGTTGGAAGGGACTCTTAAGAACTGTCTGTAGCCCAACCCCTGCAACTCAGGAATATGCAGCTGTTCCACATGGGGATCAAACCTGCAACCTTGGAATTATCAGCATCATGCTCTAACCAACTGAGCTATGCAGGCACATCGTACAGGAGCGGGGAACAAAGAAGATCTATAGAAGAATGCCAGTGCAAATGCAATGCCAGAGAATTTGGCTATGAAAACAAGAGAGGGTTTTTTTTCAAGGAGGCCTTAGCAATGCCATTTACCTTTACTGGCTCTCCTTAACTAAAATTAAAAAAAAAAACACCAGCTACACACTGCTGGGCATTGATTACTACTATAAAGTTGAGCCAAAAAGAACGCTGGCCTATTTCCAGTAAGGAAAACTACGACAGAAAAGCATCCTTGTTCACAACAGCTGGCTGGCAACCACAAAGTCTACACGGCTATACTGAAGTTGCTGAGACTTCCACTTCTGCTTGCCTTCCTCTCCTGCGATCCTGGTCATCTCCAGTTGCTTACAGTCAAAGCTTTCTATACCAAGGAGTGATCCACAATAGGTTTGGGCAGAGTGGATGCTTACACAAGTTGGCCCTGGTACCGTAACTGCTGGCTGACAGCCTTGCTGAGAAGGATCAAGCACCAGTTCATATCATGCCAGCTCGTGTGCAGGTATACTCATATCACATCTGGGTGTGCCCCATGTGGATCTTGTGAATAGGTCTCCAGGAAACAAGGCTGTCTCTGGTGTTTGCTTCTTGCTACCAGCCAACTAGTGCACTCCCTTTCATCTTGCTCTATGTTAGAACATGTCTTTGTCGTTCCCTATCTCCCTGAGCATCTAGCTCTGAAGTGCTTTGAGAAGCTATAGGGGCCTCTGCAGGCTGACGGCAAGTTCTATTTATAAATTTAGTATGCCACAGCAATACACTAGGGCACTAGAGCAACGAAATGCTTTCTGTCGGTTGCCTAGATCTTATCCTGCCTGCAGAATTCTGTAAATATGAAGGGCGCTGTTTTTCCTATATTTTTGTTAACCAGAAAAAGTTGACCTCCTTATTACCTAGCTAGTTATCAGTGTAGAAAAGTCAAAGATATTGCCATCTCTATCTACCAGATAATGAATATAAGACAGAATGGGACTTAATTCAAATTGTTGCCTTACCAAACAAGTTAATCATCTGGTCTATTGTAGTTGAAAACTACAGTGGTACCTCGGGATGCGAACGGGATCCGTTCCAGAGCCCTGTTCACAGCCTGAAGTGAATGAAATCCACGTCTGCGCGATTCACCGTTTTTGCGCATTCGCGTGATGTCATTTTCAGCGTCTGCGCATGTGCGAGCGGCGAAACCCGGAAGTAACGAGCTCCGTTACTTCTGGGTCGCCGCGGAGCGCAACCCCAAAATGCTCAACCCGAAGCTACTTCAGCCCAAGGTATGACTGTACTGTATAACTAAGGCCCAAACTAGGTGCTATGTGAAATGCATTTACATATTTCATGTAACTGTTTTCCACCATAAGGGAAGCTACCATTAGCTCTAGAGCAGAGGTCGGCAACCTTATCTGAGGATGGGCCGGTCGACGCTCCGTCTGTCAGAGGATGGGCCGGAGCGTGTGCGCACGCACTCTCTCCTGGGTCGGAGAAGCGTGCGTGTGCACATGCTATTTCCGGCGCTCCTCCGACCCGGATGTGAGCCAGAAATAGCATGTGCATGGGTGCTTCTACGTCCCACATGCATGTGCACACACTATTTCCAGTGCACATCCGGGGGGGGGGAGCACCCGTGCGCATGGGCACAGGCAACATAAACCCGGGAGTCAGTCCCCACACTGCACTGCGCCGCACTGGTAAGAGCAGGCGGCGGCAGGGGTCACCATGGGCCAGTTAGACAAGCCTCGTGGGCCGCTACCAGCCCATGGGCCTTGGGTTGCAGACCCCTGCTCTAGAGGTCTTCCTCCTGAGATGTATGGCAGATTCAGGTAGGGAATTTTCTAAATAGCCATGGTGCTGTGTGATAGTCTTAACTTCCACCTGAGGCAGCACAATCCTGGTTCTGATCTTCCCTTCTGGTTGCCGCTCATTTTGTTTAAAAAAAAATCAGATACATGAAATGCATCAACACACTTCACATATTGCCCAGTTTTGCTTTAACGTGAATTGACATTTGGGAGAGAGGGAAGCAAGATTTGTAAAACAGTTTGGCCCTGTCTGCATTATCTGTTTACTATGGCATCAGAAATGGAGGTTTCCCTCAAAATCTGACAGTATGTGGTTGTCCCACCCATAAGACACCTCTCTGTTTCCAGTCTTAGCTTTCAAATTTCCACTTCCTAGCCCCTTTCCTTTCTCACCTTCCATTGTTGCTGGCCACTCCTTCTGATTGCATTAAAGTAATCTAACAACTGAATTTAAGCCACATACAGTGTCTTAACAGAAGCATGGCAAATGAAAGATACGAGGGGATGCCTTCTTCAGAGCCGTGCCATTATTTAAGCTTCTGTGCTTTTAAATTTCTGTGCCTCAACATTTACTTAAAGTTCCAAGGAGCGGACAAAGCAGTCTATTTCTGGACCACACCACTTCCACATGTTCTTATTTCTAATTCCACATTAATGTGCTGTTGGAAAAAAAAACCATGTGATTTTTAAAAATTAAATCTGTACTTGCAATTTTATGAGGTGGTCCACATACTGGCTTTTTTAAAAAGTTCCCATCTCACTCTACCAGTAACAGCTTTTCCCAAGTGGCCGGAAAGCCTGGCTGATGCTGTGACAGCCACATACTTTCAAAATAATGCTGCCATTTTGTTTAAAGGCCACCTCATAACACTGCACATTTTCAAAGGCAAGATTATCATCATCATCGATTTACAAATCACCACCTCAACAACTGTCTCATGGCGACCTACACATAAGATGATTAAAAACAGTTTAAAAACATGAAACAGCAAATACCTGAAACCCTAACAAGGAGACACTTGTGGAAAAGACCAACTGGGAAGACTGTCAGAACACAAATATCTTCAGCTGTGCTGTATCTCAACAGGAACGCTATTCACAGAACAACCACACTAAAAGCCCTCTTCCAAATTACTGCAGAGTGGGCTTCTGTGATTATTGGAACTTGCCGGAAAAGCTTGACCACAGCAATTTACTGGGATATGTAAGGCATGTCTCTCAGATAACCTGGTGTATAAGGCCTCAGGCTAGTTCTCACACATTGAGCTTGGCCCAGTAGCAGATTGGCATCTAGGCCAAATCCTGCAAGCAGGGTGTTCTGTGGTGGCTTTGCCTCCACAAACAACCTAGCCACCAAATTCTGCATCAGCTGCTGCCTCTGCACCAGCCTCAAGGGTAGTCTCACATAGAGTGTATTGTGGTAATCCAGCTATGAGGTTACTAGTACAAGGACATCTGTGGTCAAGCTACCCTGATCTGGGAATGTATGTAGCTGCCTTATCAACCAAAGTTGGTTAAAACATTCCTAGCCACCAAGGACACCACCACCGAGATAGATAGACAGAGATAGATCCAGGAGCACCTCCAAACAGCACATCACCTCCTTCAAGGAGAGCATGATCCCCATCCAGGGAAGGCACCTTCATGGACCCAGGAACTACTCACCCACAGAGGTTCTGTCTTGCCAGGATTCAAACACTATTAGCGCTCATCCATTTCATTGCTGCATCCAGACACAGGTTCAGGGCCTTCTCAAGTATTCTCAGTTCAGATGTTACAGACAAATGGAGTTGGGTATCATTGGTCCAAAGCTGTAATGACTGCTCCCAATGGGTTGATGGAGCGTTGGAAACCTCACTTTGGACTGAATTAGTCATGACATCTAGATCACTAAGGAGACAAACAACTTTGTCCTCAAAATGCCCAGAAAGCAACTCACAGGAGACAAACAACTTTGTCCTCAAAATGCCCAGAAAGCAACTCACAGACCATCTCTGAGGTGTTCAAGGCTCCTAATATAGGTGTCAACAGCCTATGGACCACCCTGAAGAGCTCTTGAGGACAGAATGGAAGCAGTGATGTAGGCCTTCTTTGCTGCTTTTGCTGCCACACAGTAGGCACAACTATGTGCTCTGGCAGAATCTTAGAAAATGACAGGATCCAAAAGATAGCTAGCCGCATTCCAATCCATACATTAGATTCAGTTCAGGTCATTTCACTTCAGAATATGAACCAGATGAACTCCTCAAGCATCCCTGTGTCAAACTCAATCTACCCCAGACATCATAATAATAATAATAATAATAATAATAATAATAATAATAATAATAATAATAATTTATTATTTATACCCCGCCCATCTGGCTGGGTTTCCCCAGCCACTCTGGGCGGCTTCCAAAAGAATGTTAAAATACTATGTTACATCAAACATTAAAAGCTTCCCTTAACAGGGCTGCCTTCAGATGTCTTCTAAAAGTCTGGTAGTTGTTGTTCTCTTTGACATCTGGTGGGAGGGCGTTCCACAGGGAGGTCGCCACTACCGAGAAGGCCCTCTGCCTGGTTCCCTGTAACTTGGCTTCTCGCAGTGAGGGAACCGCCAGAAGGCCCTCGGTGCTGGACCTCAGTGTCCGGGTAGAACGATGGAGGTGGAGACGCTCCTTCAGGTATACTGGGCCGAGGCCGTTTAGGGCTTTAAAGGTCAGCACCAACACTTTGAATTGTGCTCGGAAACGTACTGGGAGCCAATGTAGGTCTTTCAAGACCGGTGTTATATGGTCTCGGCGGCCGCTCCCAGTCACCAGACACAGCTGCCAAATCTATTTGGCAAGAGTTATGGAGGCCCTGTATACCTGAAGGAGCATCTCTACCACCATCGTTCAGCCTCGACACTGAGGTCCAGCTCTGACGGCCTTCTGGCTCTTCCCCCACTGCGAGAAGTGAAGTTACAGGGAACCAGGCAGAGGGTCTTCTCGGTAGTGGCGCCCGCCCTGTGGAACGCCCTCCCATCAGATGTCAAGGAGATAAAGAACTGCACAACTCTTAGAAGACAGCTGAAGGCAGCCCTGTTTAGGGATATTGTTAATGTTTGATGTTTTATTGTGTTCTTATATCTCTTGGAAGCCACCCAAAGTGGTTGGGGCAAGCCAGTCAGACGGGTGGGGTACAAATTACATAATGATTATAATTTCCTAGTCCAACTATCCATGATCCTTTCTCTCTGGCAATGATGGTACTTGAAGCTGGTCCTCTACTTTTGCTAAAGACACCATCGTATTACATTTTCTCTTTTCCCAATCTGGTGTTTGTAGGCTTCCAGTGAAGTCAAGGGTGTGATTTGGCGGGATCATTCACAGCCCTGTTAAAAAAGAAAGGTTGGTTAAAAAAACAACAACCCTCAGTTCTTCCACTTATATTTTTTCATTTGATTTCTTGCCACATTTCTTTTTTCATATGAGACTTTGGAAAAATGTTAAGTTACTATGCCGTGAAACCCTATGCATATTTATTAGGAAGTATGCCCCACCAAGTTCAATGAGGATTACCCTCAGGTAAGTGTGCAAAGGGTTGCAGCTTCACCATTTGTGGTATCTGTACGGAAACAAAACAAAAGGAGATAGATTGGGTTCTTCAGGATTTCTGCTTTTTTCCTGTTTCAAAAGTGAGGGTTTTTACACCATTAGCTTTCTTCCAGTGGTAGAAATTCAGCCACGATAGTGATGGACAACAACGAAGATTGGCAGGCAAAATTTTGTAGATTAATGAAATAAAAACAGCAGACATGACTGCTATGCCTAAATGCCCAACTGAGTGTGAATGATGGTTGTGAAGGATTTAAGAGCAGAATGAAGAAAGAGTCCTGCCATCACCTCTCTGAGGATAGCTCAGTGTTCCTGACAATAACTTGGCATTTGAGGAGACAGGTTTCATTTCTGATTTGGAGTAATCAAAATTGTAAATAATCAGATACAAGCATCCAGCAGGTATTGCAGGAAGTAAGACCCTTTGGTGCCTGGGGAGTTCACCCCCTCACATAGTTGAAGTTAAGCTCCACTGATGCCAGATTCTGTGAGTACATGGCAAATTAAGTTACAGGTGTCACATAAACTGCACAGCGATCATTCAAATGCAACAGTCAAATTGTATTAAAGGCAGGCTTATTTCAGTATCAGCTTAGTTCAAAACCAGGTGAGCAAAATGGTGTGTGGATAAGATGACGCAGGGCACTTCTCTGGGTTAAGGGATCTCCGAAGACCCTACAAAACTACTTTATACAAATTTAGACCAGCAGGTGGTGACAGAGTGGCTTCCCCTCTTTGCCCTGTGCACCTACCTCTCCCCTCCCAGACTTTGTGCATCATACTGCATCATCCTTATCACAAAATCTGAAGCCCGGTCATAGCGTTATTCCCCAGAAGTAGTGATTGGAAGAAACAGGCAGTCTGGGGACAGATGGTCAACATTTCAGAAATCCTTAATCCTATTGCTTCTGTGGTGGTCTTCAGGTAAAAAGCAACGAAGAGGAACTTGGGAATTGTGCAAAGAAACTCCCTGAAAAACGATACTAAAACTTGTCCTTTCCCTACAACCACAAACTGCTTCTTAAAAAAATAATTCAGATTCAACTATTTTTCACACAGTGGCAGTTACTACATCAGTTTACAGAGCAGGGGGAGAGAAGGGAAGCAGGCATATTGCATTGCTTCTGCTGAGAGACCAGCTGCCTCTGGCTGTCCCTCAGCTGTCACTTGGTGGCAATCATCCCATCAGACTTCTTGATCTGTGTCCATCAAAGCTGATAACTTTAAGAGCTGGTACCTGGCGTTGCTTTTTCTTCATTCCTTATCCCGTTTTCTCCCCTTGGGCATTGTCTCTTTTAGACTGTAAGGCTGAGTGTGACGACTATGCTGCTCGCTATTTTTCTAAGCTGCTCTGGGAGCCTTTCTTGTCTAAAGAAGCGAAGACTAAACCATTGGTGGCTTTCCAGGGCTGAAGATGGAGGCTGTCCCTCACCCAAGATGGAGATGCCAGGGGGTTGAATTTGGGATCTTTAACATACAAAAACGAGTTTGGCCATAGCATAGTGTTTCTAGGAGATTCCTCAGAACCTCAGTTAGTGGCTTCTCTTGTACACCCTGTTTCAACTTTTTGCTGGTCAGAAGAACTAGAAATTTGCTTTAAAAAAACTCCGGGGAAACCAAAGGCTGGTGAAACTCCTGGGCACCAATGTGGACCCTGCTTGCATTTTGTTTCAAATTATGCACTGCAATTCTGCAAACGACCGCAACCTCATGATTAATTTTTGTTTCATTGTATTAATATTTCTGTAGGTTTATCATCCAAGGTTCACAGAAAGCCAGAAGCACATTCCAATCAGCCATGAGCATGGAGGGTTTCTTCAGGTACTTTTCAAAATATATCTCAGTTGGCATTTTAAAGCTTGAACTGTGTGTTTGCATCGAGTCTTGGGGCTAGCTGCACACACTCCCACACATCAGTTACACACAAACACATGTTACAGAATTTCAGCAGCATTTTGAAGAATTGAAAACGGGGCGAAATATTACAGTGGCTACACATATTGACATGCAAGACATATTTGACCCCTAAATCTTCACAACCTTTGAAGCCTTCAGTGGAATTAAATACAAGTTTTTGGTTGTATTGTTGATAAATAGTAATACTATTGTTAAAATGGCTTTAGGTGTCTTGAGTTGTCCTGACAAGTTTAAACAGCCTTATTTTTGTTTTATTATGTCCAGAATTGGATCTGAAATTTGCACAGGATAAAAATGGTTTCCTCAAAGCCACAAAACATACTGGTCTTATTTTCTTATCCCTCTTTACTGATGACTCAGATATTTGGCAGCAAAATTGGCAAGTAAGCAAAACAGTGAACAGCTGAAAAATAGTTTCAGTTATAGTCCTAGAGCTGTCCTAAGAAGATTCCCACAAACAAATCTGTCATTCAAGCAACAGCACATTTTCTATGCATTTCATTGAAGGAAATTTCTGAGCTGCATGCTGGTTTATATTATGACATGGAAGTGGTTTTATATTATGACATGGAAGCTCCTGCAGCCAATCAGAAGCTGCGAAAGTCACGCCAGACGTTTGGGTACCAAAGAACGTTTGCAAACCAGAACACTCACTTCTGGTTTGCGGCGTTCGGAAGCCAAAACGTTCGACTCACAAGGCATTCGGGATCCAAGGTACAACTGTATTCCAGTGTGTTGCTGCCACTGTGCCATCCATTGGATCTTTCCTCCCCTGTGCAACATGGTAGTGTTACAGTAAGGCACATGCAGTATGGTCTAGGGACAGGAAGCCTTGTTCCCAGGGTTGTGAATATCACTTTATTACCCTTATAGTATGCGTCCATCAGGTAGAGAGGAAAGCTTGATCCATGCACCCTTTTGGCTTCGGCTGGTGGGAAGGGTCACAGATCCTTCCTCTCTGACCATGTGGAATCCAGGAGGTCAGGCACTGGCCAAAGGCCTAGGTCTCAGAAGGACGCTAGACCAGCCCAACCTGCCCCCTACACACTGCTGGGCCTGGGTGGTCATGTTTGGTTCTGGTGGCCAGATAGCTTAGAAATCCTTCGTTCTCAGTCTCTCCCTTCTTCTTGGACCATCTGATGGGTAGAACCAGCTGCTAGCTGCTACTGTGGCCATGCCATTCCCCTTGTGATTCTCCTCTCTGCTCATCCCTCCACCTTCTTTTGCCCTCTGAATGATGGGCTCTTCTATGGCATCAGGAGGTGCTGGCAAGGGAGAGGAGCTCTCTGAACTCCCACAGTGTGATGAGAGTCTCCATTGTAGGCAGTAAAACTGAATAGAGGATTGCCAGCATGCCCCTGCAGCAATAGTTCAAGAGGATCAATTTGCTCATTTATTTCCATAGTGAAGGCTCTGGTGAATGCTTTGGGCTGGCAAAGTGCCCTGTGGGTTGCAGTCTCAAAAATTTGTTTCTTATCTCCCCTCCCCAATGTAAAGAGCCACCTCTGAAACCTAGGGAGACTTCAGAAATTGCCTCTTCCAATACAACTCTTTTGTTCATGGCTAGAATTTTATTAACCAAGGAAGAAGCTTGCAGTGCAGCCCTATTCATGTTTACTCAGAAGTAAGTCCCACCGTGCCCAATGACCCTAGGTTTGTTTAGGATTGCAACCTTATGGATGTTATTAAAGACTTAAATCAATGCAATTTGTCTTTCTGGATATTACCATTAGAATATTATATAGAAATAGAGAACCTTTATAATCACAAACTTAAATTAGGTTTATGCAATTAGAGCTAATGGAACATAACAGATAAATAGTGAAAAGGGCTCAGTCTTCCAATTTTATGAACTCCTCTTTCTAATCTAAAACAGCCTTATATAATGAAGGAGCAATAAAAAAGAATAGATTCATGAATTCAGAATTGCAGACAAAAAAGCCCTTTCTCTTTCTCATGGACTAGACAAGTGGAAATGGTTTGCAAGGAACAGAGAGACTGTATTTGCAGATCCTAGTATGGTCACATGAGATATATATATATTTAATCTTATGACTGTATGGCAGAATTTCAGGGTCGAGATTGTTTTTACAGCTGAAAAGGAACTGCACAACACAATACTTTTGGCACCCTGCCCAGATCTTTCATCTGTCTGTCTGTCTCTGTTGCTTGCATGTTAAATTTTTTAGTTTTCTTCCTATATCCTCTAAGAGTAAAAAAAAGCCATGAATAAAACCAAACAACAAGCAAAAAAACAATTGAGGAAGCAATTGACTTATTTAAGGGAATGTTCTCTAAAATGCAACAAAAGGAGCTTTGAATTCTAAAGATCTTGGGCCAAATTCTCGTGAACTGTAAACCAGAGCTTTAACATAAACACATACATTATTTTAAATTTGAAATATGTCTGTGAGTTCTCAGCTCAGGAGTAGACAGGATCATAGCACAAAACCTAGCGCGCTCTCTCTCTCTCTGTGTGTGTGTGTGTGTGAGAGAGAGAGAGAGAGAGAGAGAGAATTGTATTGCACATACAATGTGTACTGCTTCTAGAGCAACAGTTTCTTAATTGTTGGGTTTTCCTTATAGCAAGAGATGAGCAAGTTATTTCTCTTGACTTAGCATTTTTGACTGTGATTGCCATGCAGGCATCCTGGCCATGTTCACTTCCTGGCGTGAGGTAATATTAGATCAGTACTTCTGGAGGTAGGGGACCGCTGCGGGGGGGAAACAATCTCCACAGAGTATGTGGTTAAAGGCAGCAAAATACTAGGAAATGAGCCCCGTCATCTCCATTTTATCCACAAGGAACAGGAAAGTCAACATGGGGCCCGTATGCCATGTCTGGCCTGCCAAGATTCTTTCTCCTCCCAATTCTTCTTAGAACAAATGGCCTGCTGGAGAGTTGCCACATGGCGTCAGGGCTGGAGTGCATGATCTCAGGGTGAGGTGGAAGACTCACTGCAGGGAAGGGGAACCCGTGGTCCTCCAGATGTTAAGTACAGTTCCCATCATCCCTTGCCATTGGCCAGGCTGGCTGGGGCTGATGGGAGGTGGAGTTTGAATGAACCACAAGTTCCTCACCCCTGCCTTAGTTCATTGTAAATAGTTCAAGGGCTTTATATATGCCCACCCCTGCCCCAGAATGCTGCTGTTTCCACCCAGTGCCAATCTGCCTTCTGCCAGCCCCTGACACAGAGAGAGGCCACTGCTAGTTTGTGCTCCAGCTGATGACCTCCCTTTGCTGGTGTCGCAATGAAATGGGATTGGGCTGCTGGGTATTCTCTTGAGTGTGTATAACTGCAGAGACAGCTTGAATTAATAATGTACGACAGTTGGATTCCAGCTTCAAGATAGCTTTGCCTGAACAGGCTCAGCAGTAGGGCCGTAGAGTAGCAGAATTATTAGCACAGCTAAAAATGCTGGATATGGAAAATCGTGAATATATGAGATAGGGTTGTGGGCTCCCCCCCTTCCACATTTTTGCTTGGCATAGAGGCTAGGAAAATATTCTGCAGCCAATATTTTATTCTGATCGGGAGGCTGCCGTTATTCAAGAGTTTGCCATTTCTGAGTTAAAGAAAATGAGAGCAAACAAGTTTGGATAAGGGCAAGCAAGTTGAAATGTAAACCAGATAAAATGGAGGTGGTATGGCTGATCTGAATGGAGGGAATCAACCTGTTTTAGATGGGAGGGCAACCCCCTATAGAATCCCATTTGTTATTTTGTATTTTTTGTTATAATGTTGTATTTCTAGATATTCATTTTTAAAAATTGTTTTATTGTGTGTTATGTGAATCACTTGGGGATTTTGAATATTATCAGTATAGAAATGTTATAAATATATAAGAAAACTGAAACTAAACAAGGTTAATATAGAGGTGTGTAAACTGATTTCTGATGCAGAATTTCAAGAAAGAAATGTGAGCATTTAATACTTACTGGAATTAATATAAACTAAATTTCAAGACTAATAAGTCTAGCCTATTTACATGTAGCCACAGAAAAGCAAAAAAAACCCCACCCGTTTAACTATCTTGGTTGCAATCCTGCACACACAAATCAGATTTATGTCCCACCTGTGTGCTGGATTTCGCCTATAATGATGAGGACTTTGTGGAATTTATTGTTAGGACTCTCTTTCTGCAGTGTCTCTCTGCTCAAGATAATGCATAATAATGGACTTTACTTTAAATCTCGCTGACATTAAATAGTAAACAGGCTAAACATAGGTTTAAAGTTAGAGCCAGGCTTAAGCACTTGTTATAATATATTATAGGAACTAAGAACTAAACATTAGAAGTGACAGTATGGGAAAGAAAGTATTAGCAAGACAATCTAGATAGTAAAGCACAGCTTCTGGCAGCATGGCCTGCTACCATTCCTTACCACTTTGAGAGAATAAATATGCCTTTCAGTAAATTATTGCAGGAAAAGGGTTCATTACTGGGTGCCAGGAGCCTAAGAAACAAGCCATTTAAGAAGGCAGGAGAAGGCAGGCAGCAAAAAGGTACATTTCAATAACTAGGCAATTTTTTGCAGCACGAATGGATTTTATGTGCACTAAATTAGAAGTGCCAGTAAAAATGGAGCCTCTGATTAACACCCAAATGAATTCATTGGCAGGCAAGCTTGTTAGCATTAATGTTCTGTGCCTTTGAGTGATGGTTTAAAGCAATCTTCCTCATGCTATTATCAGTAAGTTATCTCCCTCAGACGTGTATTAGGTGCACTTAATACGATCCTCACCTGGTCTGTAAATTTATGCAATCAGATTTTACCTTGTTTCTTTTTTGCACACTTGCTTACACTTGGCAGTTTGTGTGCAGAGCACGCAACCAGGTGTCTAACTGCCTTAAGCATCAGCCTTGCACAACCGCATCTCTGCGTCCAAACATATCCAAAACATGCAGAATAAGGAGGTTTGCAGATACATTAAGAACAGGAAGTCTTCCCCTCTGTGCTACCCTTGTGCAAACAATCTATCTTGTTTTCTTGGTCAGAAAATAACAGCTGCTCCTATGTCAGCTTGCTGGGGTTAGGTATTGTTCTTTTACCTGGAGAAGGCCCCTGTGATCTTGGAAATTTTATTTCCAACAGATGGGGCCATACTCTTCAGTGTTGCAGAAAGAAGAAGAGTCATTAACTATGAAAATGGTAGTGATTCCCTTCCGGCCAGAAGTCTGAAACTTTATACTGAGGAAATCTCATGTACTTTGCTGCAAGCTCCTTGGAAGCAGGGTGCGATACAGATGCAACAAAAAATAATACAGTGGTACCTCAGGTTACATACGCTTCAGGTTACAGACTCCGCTAACCCAGAAATAGTACCTCGGGTTAAGAACTTTGCTTCACAATGAGAACAGAAATCATGCTGTGGTGGTGTGGCGGCAGAGGGAGGCCCCATTAGCTAAAGTGGTGCTTCAGGTTAAGAACAGTTTCAGGTTAAGTACAGACCTCCGGAATGAATTAAGTACTTAACCCGAGGTACCACTGTACTGCCCTTTTGCTTTCCAAGATGTAGGAAAGAAAAAGCTGTGTAATGCTCTACCACTTTGTTACACTAGCCAAAGGGCAATTTCTGTATCTTGGGATTACTGGTGCTATAATTTGAGGAATTGTGTGTACCATACTGACATGGTTATTCAGCCAAGATGGAAATTTCCTAAGGCATGGCTTCTGCACCTACCAAGACCCAGAACTCTAGAAAGCGAATTGTAGTGTGTGATGTTTTCTCCATTCATCATAGTTTTGTTGATTGCATTGTGTTTGGAAAACAATATCCTAAACAACATTCTTCCACCTAATACTTTGAACTTGAAGTTGTGTATCCTTAATGTTTAAACCAAGTCTGTAACAAGCCAAATGTATGTAAGGGGAAAGGTTTTACATTGGTACGGTAGAAATGCAGCTAACTCTTTTCTCTCCTCCTCCCACCCTTTTTGTGTAGGACAACCTACCCATCCCAAAGGAAGTCAATCGCAAAAAGAACGACAAGGTGGAAGCTCCGCTCCTGGCACCAGCAAATCGCTATGGACACCATTTCACCAAAATAAATTACCTCTCCTCTTTTTAATCATAACTCCTCATTTGTATTAAATATGATGTATGGGTGTTGATGAGGTCATCATGGTGTCATATATCGGGAATTGTTTCTGTGTAAATCATACGAAGAAAATTACGGGACTCTGAGCCTTTCTATAGAGAATTACAGTGGGGGGGAAATACGTATCATGAAACCGGTTTATTACCATTCTGACTCAAGTCAAAGCTCTCAGAATTTCACACTGTGAATCCAAGTTTACAAACTTTACAGGTGGGCCTTCAGGCCTGGTTCTACCACAACAATGTCTTCCACTACTCAAAACTCAACAGACCGCATGCAACTGGTAACTTTGCTGCCTCTTCATTTCCATGATTCCGAACTGCTTCTTGCAGAGGCTGAGAGTCCCCCTTTTATTTCATTTTAGATGTAACAAGCCTAGTAGTTTATTTTCATCGATTGTCTGTATATCTCTATATTTTATCCATGTACTCTTTTGATGTATAGAAGTAGTATGAAACTCATGGTTTCCTTGTGGTAAGTGACTGAGATGCTGCCACGGGATTTGAGACACTGATGAATGGTGCTATTTTGGACTTTAAACGTGCTCCTTGGCAAGGTAGCTCTGATGGAGTTATTTTTAATTTCCATGTTCTAAGAAGGTGTTGGTACTTCGTTCTCGTTCTTTAGACTGGACTGACTTGTTTCCTTGTGTCTTCAGTGTGGCTTTCTTATTCAGTGTTGTAGGGTGAGTAATTACTAATACAGTAAGTGCGGAACCAATTCCCACCTGGGTCTGCTCACAAACTTGAAATGGTAAGTGGGAGCAATCACAAAACTGTAATTTACTACGAGTTCCTTTCTGCCATCCTGCTTATATCATTTGGATAAAAGAATAGCAATAATTTTCATACGGTCTTTAGGGGTCTTCTTAATGTTTTTTGTCTTTTTTATTTATTAGGAAGGCTTTTCTTTTTTTTAAAGGGAGGGTTAGCATGTTTTTACATGTCCTCTTAAAATCAATAAGAATTGGCTGGTTTCCCCCCCTCCCCCCAAAAACGTAATCGTTCCTTTAAATGTATAAAATGACAAACTCTTTAAAAAGCAATGAATAGAATTCCACAGTCTTTCCAATGTGTGGGTTTTACATTTTTGTTCTTGCTCCCAGGGTATTAGGAAACAAAATACAATACAAAATTGTACCATCTCCTCATGGAATGTTGTTGTGTTAGACACAGTCTGGAAGCCCACCTTGATTTTTTTATATAACTCTGTCTTTCAGCTCTTCCTTTGACTGGGCAGGTTTTGACCTGAACTGTTTAGCTTCTGACTGTTAAATACCAATGCATGCACTGCAATTCTTAGTTTTCTTTCCACTTCCTCCTCCTCTTCCTCCTCCTCCTCCTTCCCTATTCTCGTGCGCTTTCTTTCTAGTAGACTAGATAAGCGTCAATTGTGCTGTATATACATATAGCAAGAATCAGTATTCAGCAGTTGTGGCATTTATGTATAGTTGCAGTTGTGTACTGCTGAAAATGTAGGCTTTTGTAACAGTGTGATCTTTAATAATGCACTACAAGTACCCAATGTATTTTAGCTCTTTTAGTAGGATTTGTTCAATAAATATGCAAGCTCTAAGAGTAACTATAACATCCGTGGTCTCTTTTTCTTTTTCTTCCTCTTATCCTGTGTGGACTATTAAAGTGGGTTACGAGAATGAATGTTGAAAAACAAATAATAAAAACAGCACCCACCCCATCCACCGACGTTAATCGACAGAATTCCTGAAACCAAAAGCCTTTTGGAAATCGCAGTAGGTGCTATATAGTCTTTTCAAAATGTAAGCAAGGATGTTCGCTGGGAGAAACATCCCAAAGTCCTGGGGCCATCAGTGTAAAGGCCCTGCTTCTGCGCCTACAATTCAAATTTCCTGAACTGATAAAAATGAGAGGTATGGTTTTGTTGGAATAATACTATAGAGCTGGGGGATGTGCTGCTACAAGGAAAGGTGGTCTCTAGGATATGGGAGCTTGACGAATGTGTGCAACTAGGATCCTACAACTTGTCCCTGGATCTCAGCACAAAAATGTGACTGCATATTTTAGTTCTTTTTAAAAATGTTTCCAAGATTTATATCCTAGTTAAAAAATAAATTAAATGCAATCACCCCAGTCCAAGCATGGGAAATATTTTGCAACCGTGACACCAACTAGACTTCCCAGTGTGCAAAGCATGCCTCCTGTGTTGGATTCTTTCATTCATCCCCCATACTGTGTTCGCCATTCCCCTTGCTGGATTTGCACATGCAGTAAACGGCTGGTAGGTACCGCTAGCAGTGGCAGCATTGTGTAAGCCTGTTTAGGGATGCAGAGAGTGAATCGTTCGGATTACAGATAACAGGAGCCGATGGCTATCTTCACTGAGCAAAAGATTTGCACTCAGTTGTGCAAAACACTTCAGATGCTCTATTTAGATAGGTTTTTGTAGTCTAAAAGGGAAGTTCTGCACATGTTCAGGTTGAAAAAGGAGAGAAATGCTGGCTGCACTGTTTGGGCACAGTGAAAAACGAATTAACAGGACACACATTCCCATGTTGGCCCGTCAGATTCCTAGAAGCAATCTGCCTTTCGTGACTTTTGAGTACATAAGATACATGAGCCCTTGTGATTTCATGATGGTAGTCACTCTGACTTTTGCATAAGCAATTATTTTAACATTTGCTGCTCCGGCAAATAAGTGCACTCAGGGAACAGGCTGACTACTGGGACGGTGAAATGTCACATATATGCTGGTGTTAGGAATAGGGAAACAATTCACATTTAAAGGCGAACTTAACCAAATTTGCATTTTCTGAAACAATATGCAGACAGAAATGCAGCTACATATTGAAATTTACACTTTCCCAAATTTTGCAACACAGTTCTCCAGCTGAGTAATGTTTACAAAAATGGAATGGTCCCAAGAATCCATCAGTCTTTGCAGGCAGATCATCTTAACTGGTTTCCAATCCCTGTGGAGGTGTTATGGTTTCCATGCTTCTAAACCCCACCATGTTGTGATTTCTCCATGGAACCATCACCTCACCTGGCAGAGAACACCAGATTGAGCATATGACCCATCACATTTATAGGACCCCAGGCATTCTTGGCCAGCTCCATGGTTGCTAACGGTAGTTACACTTGGTAAGGAGGTCTTCGCATGAATGTTGAAGACCTCCTCCACCCCCGGAAAGAAAAGCTTGGGGATTCTCAACATCAGGTCCAAGACCATCTCTATCAGGAGTAGTCACTGGGGTGGTATAAACATGAACCAGAATCCTTCAATCCCATGTGTGTGATATCGGGGGCTAATGCTTTAAATGTGAGCTCTGCTAGATAGGAACTGGGGGAGAGGGTGGAGAAATGAAACCCACACTTTCCCAACCATTGAGGGCTAATGCTGAACCAAGAACCTAAGTTAACATAACTGAAGCAGGCTAATACCACCTGCCTCTACCCAGGTGCCTATTACCGTATTTTTTGCACCATAACACTCACTTTTTTCCTCCTAGAAAGTCTGTGCGTGTTATGGAGCGAATGCCTGCAGGTGGCAGGGGGGATCTGCTGCAGTCGTGAGCAGAGGATCCATGGTTCCCCTTCCTTCCCTCCTCCGTGGTTACAAAGCATGGATCCACATGGATCCTCAGGATTTTTGCATTGGGCTACTCCAAACTCACTGTCAGATCACATGTCTGTGGCCACAGCATGAACCACAAAAATCATATATCCACTATTTTGTTTAGAATATTTTTTTTCTTGCTTTCCTCCTCTAAAAACTACGTGCGTGTTATGGTCTGGTGCGTGTTATAGAGCGAAAAATATGGTATGTATCCCCAGGTCAGTCCCATCCTCAGGATAACCTACTAGGTGGCATTTAGTAACAGCTCCATTGACATTGCATCCTTGGCTGCAAGCAGGACCAGAAGGGGGACGGGGGGAAATCTCATAGTTTTCAGTTGACCTATCAGATTCTCAGTGCCTGGGCTCCCTCTGCCCTTTACAACAGTAATCGGCACCCCCAGTGTCCCACCACCAAGGCTTATAGCAGTACCTGACAACAGCAATAAGAAGTAGCTACAAAAATGGCGTGAAAGAATCACAGAGTTAGGGGTATTTCCATCCAACCTCCTGCTCAAAGAAGGATGATTCATCCATCATCCAATCTTAATAATTTTATTCTTCTGTTTCACTTGTCCTACCCCAAAATTCAGTTCTTGCCTACATCACTTTATTTGGGCTTGAAATGAGAACTTGGCTCAAACAGGGTTTACAATAATTGCCCCAAAGCACAGCATCTCCAGGGGCACACGTTGCCTCTTACCCCTCTAACTATAGACCTGAGTAGGTGAGAGTCAAGTCCGCAAATCAACATATTCTTCATTCAAGAATACATCCTGTATGCCAAAAATGTCCCTTCAGTTGTTGCTGGACTCCAAATCCCATTAGCCCTGGGGAGTGGCGTAGCATGGAGAGCACAGAGGCGGTTACCCCAGGTGCAAAATAGGGGTGCAAAATTTCGACACCTGCTGCTGCCTCAATACAGCTGCATGCTTCCGTCACGGGGCTCCGCTGAAAACGTCTTCTCCATGTGAACCAGGAAGCGACCTCTCCGGACAATAGAACGACTCTTCTTTTCTTATCTCTGTGGCTGTGATCTCCTGGGTGACATGGACGACGCTAGGCAGTTTAATGCGCATGCGAACTCCACCCATTTTCCTCCCCCCCACTCCCTAGGCTTGACCCCGGGCACTGACAATCCATGCTACGCCACAAGTCCTGCACAGTATGGCCGATGGTCATGGATAGTTGTAGACCAGCAACATCAGGAGAGCCAAAAATCCCTCTCACCCGCTTTACGTTGTTTTTGTAAAACCACCTTAATCTATATCACATATGCTCCAAGGATATCAAAACCCATTAATGAAAAATGCTGCATTCCAAAGAATGGGCTCTTATGATAGCCAGGATCTTCAAGAGGCTGAGCGGTTCGCAAATAAACACATGCTGATTTCTCATTTCAGAGCATCAGGATTATATGATGAAAAAGAATATCCCTGTTTGTGATGTAAGACAATCTTGAGGTCCCCTTGCACTTGTCTCTTGATATCTCAAAACCTTCTTCTCTGTGTGTACTACTTGTAACTTCAGAGCGTTCCCCTTAAGTCATTTCAAAGCTGTTTAAGAAATTATGCATTTACAAAGGGTCTGATTTTTCCATGAATACATCAGGGGGCGGGTGGTTTTCCCTTCCAGCTGCAGCCCCATGTGCCACATCAAATACTGGTTTGGAGATTTAAAGAAGTGTTATTAAGGGGGCTGCAACAAGAGGGGGCTGAAAAGTCCCAGCACACGTTAAAACTCCATTTCTGCTTCTGCGTCTCCATGTGTGCCATATTCCTAATCTCTGTGTAAATGTAATTTTTATTCTACATGAGTAGCAAAAACGGCTGGCGAAAATGGAGGAAAAGTGGCAAAAATGGCAGTATGAACATTTGTTGGCTGCTAGGGCATGTTCTACGTACTTAGGCTGTGCACTCACCTTTCAGATTTTCTAATATAATCACAATAATATGCACATGGTCATAGTTCAAGATTGAGCTTAAACAATTTACCACCTGAGCACAGCTTTGATATGCTTCTACAGTGCTATCATTATCCGTGCAAACATGAATTTGCAGCAGTTCCCAGTTCCTCTGGCTTCCTCTTCCTAGATTTCCGATGCATTCTTAGTGTCTTATCCAATATTGTGTATTTTAGAGCTCAAACATCTTGTTAGTGAGGCATCATTTAGCAATTGTTTTTTAGAGTCAAACCACACATGATAGGTGAGATCTAGGACAGGTGAGATCCAGTAGTTTAATTTGTCTCTCTTTCCACTATCCTTTATTGCACTTAGCATGACAATGTGGAAGAGGACATTACACTAAGATCAATTTTGTGTGGGCTGCAGAGCTTTGCAAAATAGATAAAATGTGGACTCTTTGGATGATCTTCTGGGAAAACTGCATGCAAATTAATTTTACTGCTGTTCCCACTGACCCCTGTGCACATCAGTTGTTACAGTGTGGTTTGCTAGCAAATTCTCACAGCAGAGTTTTATATAGTCCTGTTTCATTTCCCTCTGAGTCATTTTGGCTCCTACGGAGTTCTCCCCTTCCTGTTTGCTTAAAGGCAATGTTTCTGCCCATGACTCACTAACTCCATTTGTAAAGTCTGCTTGCTCCGTTGAAGTCTACTCGGAAGCCACACACATTTCCTGCACAATCCTAATTTCCTGTTCAAAACCACCTGGATCCTCTGCACATCTTTAAAACCCTGTGTAAGTTCTCAAGCAGATCACACACATCTGCAGCCATAACTATTTATCCAGAAGTAGAGGAGGCTTTGAGAAACCTCCCGAGTGTGGTAGGTCTCTCCATCTGAATACCATTCTTCTATGTAAACAGCAGTTATCTGAAACTGCAGGTTACTGTAGGAGCAGTAAAAAATTTCCATTGGGTTCTGGAATGTTAATTTAGCCACAGCAGGAAATTATTACACGCCCTGAAACCCTGTTAGTATGTAAGATTTTAGCCAGCAAAGGAAGGAGTCAACTTAGGTGAATTCATGTTGACCTGTGTGTTGAAATATTGTGACTCCAGCAGTTTGGAAGAGATCTTTTCATTAGGACATCAAAGTGTCTTGTGAATCAACATAAAAACTTCCCCCAACCCTGGCAGAATGGTGACTTGCCCAGGAAAGCAGATATATAAATAAGTTGAGCAAATACTTGGAGAGATGAGATGCACTCATTTCTGAATGCTGCCTTTCTGCTTTGACTAATCTGAGCTTGCAGTTATGCCCCTAATTACAATTAGGCTGGACACATGCAATATTGGTATGACAGAGGCATTGTTGATCTTTGTATACATATACACAGTGCTCTTTCTGTGATGCTTTTCACTGGTGCAGAGTAACCTTTTTTTTGCTGCCCACTGCACTTTTATCAAGAGACGTGTACCGGCACCTCATTTTTCACACACAAAAGCACTACATAGATGTTAAGTTGTGAGTGAACATATCAGACGACACAGCGATTCTTCAGACAGCTCTTGTTTATTCACAGGCCAGAACAGAACTGAACTGAAGGGTTCTGCCAGCCTGCTTATATAGAGCTCCCCTACAACGCGACAGTAACAATTTTCTGTAACTATCCAATCACTGGACGTCACTTTCAATTCCTTATTTGCATACATAGACCTGAGTGAAAACTATCTACAGTATCCCCCTGCTGGCCCAGGGTGAGAACTTCAGTACATAACAATAGGTATAACTATGGATCATTCACATGGTGCTAAACCATAGTTTCTATGCAATGTTGGCTAATGCAAACCTTTTTGCAGAACTTTCCCCCCTAACATAATGCATTTCATATATTCTTTTCACTAATATGTGCACTTTTATGTACACTTTCTTCCAGTGCATGCATTTTGGTATATATTACTTTGCCGGAGAATGGCACTGCAAAATTAGGAGAGCTTCAGGTGTCAGTACGGCTGTGCTTTGGTTTGCATATTGTTTGAAAAGTGTGGATTTGCCTTTAAATGAGAACTAGTTCAAATTTCTCCCGCATTTGGCTTCTTATACTATAAAGGATGGATCGCCAACATGGTTGTTGTAGGTGCACGAGAATCCGCAGATATCTTCCCTAATGTCCACAGGATCCCCTCCCTCTGGGAAAAATAAGCTTGAAAGAAGCCTTCTACAGTACTCAATAGGATAGATTGCAGTGTGTGCTTGGTTGTGGTTTGTGTGCAGCTCCTGCAAGTTTCTCCGGTTTTGCAAACAGGCTGGTCCTTGTTTATTATTATTATTATTCATTACATTTATATACTTATACTGCCCTTCAGCAACAGACCTCAGGATGGTTCACAAGATAATAGTACAAGATAAAAGCACAAATAAATAGTTAAAACAGAAACAACAAAACAATAACCTCCCCTGCCACAAACACATTGAAAAGGCTGTAGAATATTAATCAGCCAACAGCTGATATTATGGAGTCTATAGTCTTCTAAATTTTGCTTCAGAGTCTTCTAAACACAGAGCTTCGTGTTAAATTCCCAGCATGATGCCTTAAAAATCAGCCCTGATGGTTAACTATAAAGTGCTTTCTCTAACATATTCCTCTCTTCTGCAGACAGTTGCTTTCTACAGATCATATCTGTACGATCTGCATTTGTTTATTTATTTGGTGACTTATAAAAGTTGTGTCCTGCCTTCTCACCAAATGGTGTTCAAGGCGGCTGACAGTAAGATTCGGAGTGAAATGTAACGTAGCAATCAAAATGTAAAAAAACACACAAACCAAATGACGCTCTTGAGACTAGAAAATGTGTTCTCTTTCTCCATTAATAGAGCAAAGGAAGGAAGGACTAAGAGTTTAAAATTCTTTAAGATCTTCAAAACCTAAAACTCATTAGAGCTTGGATGCAAACGAAGAATGAGTACATGAGAAGCAGTACTAACTGATATTGTTTGTGACAATTGCCAAGATTTCCCTCTCCCTTGCCTTTTGGCACCAGGCTTCTGCAAGGCTGCTGTTTACTTGAATGTGATTAACCTTGTGTTCATAGATCTCTCAAACTAAATGAATAATTATTTGGCTGGGTGGGAATGTCAATGTCCTGTTATGGTGTCTCTCGCTAAGGGACTGCTACTTGCTTTGGTGAGTGCAGAAGAAACCCAGTCCTTGTTTGGAAATTCTGATGTCAAGGCAATAGATGCAACCCTGATCAAGTTACAATCTGGGGGAAGCTTTGCCAACCATTTCTTTTGAGGCAGAAGTCCCTCCTTTTGTATTTGTGTGTTTGTGTATGAGAGACAGACAAATAGTGAGCAAAGAGCAAAGAAAGAGCAGGGCCGGCGCTACCATTAGGAAGATAGAGTGGCTGCCTCAAGTGGCAGATACTGGGATGGTGGGCAGAGGTAGAAGCAGACCCCTGTCCTTCCTCCTGAGTTCCCAAGCCATTCATCTCTGTTGGAGGCAGAGAAGAATTGTAAGAATGTAAGAAGGCATTGTTCTGCCCTGTATTTGTCCTGTGCAGCTCTGTTTCCATTCCACTGCAGTTCGCCTTCAGCCAAAAGCTACATTATTCGTTTCGCTGTCTGCTGTGGCAAAATTATGCAACTTACATAATCAATTACTTCATTATATTGTCTTTACATTATTCCAACCCATTTATTTCAATGCAAAGGAAATGCAATGCAACGGTGGGGAAACTGTAAGCAACTTCATGTGTTGTTTGAAGGCTGAAAGCAACAACAACAACAACAATGACTACTGATTATATTCACAGAATTGATTTCTGTTCTGGATATGGGACGAATAAGCAAACACTGGCAATTTGTGATCTCGTTTCCATTTTGTCAGAATTCTCCCGTAGTTGAAGAACACTCTTAGTTCAAGGACAGAACTAGGTGTGGTATGGAATCTACTTTGTGCCCCTACATTAGCCTCTTGCCCTCAGGTGTGGTTCAAGACACTGTCTCTCTTTTTTTTAATATAAAATATTTATTAAATTTTTTTGAAATATAACAGTAAAAATGAAAAAGAAAAAAAAATACAAAATAAAAACAGTTAAAAACATACATTTTTTTCTTTTACTTATTTTCTTTTAGCTTATTTCCCGGACCTCCTCATACCTCCCTTTTTTGTATTCCACTTCAATTTATTGGTTCAGCAAATCCTTACCATTAGATTTTAACCCATTTATAACCCTTTTTTCATATTCTCTTAAATCATTACAGCTGGAAACCCCTTAGTTGCTATCCAACATCATTCTATCATTCATTAATTTTTCTGTAGATAGTCTTTAAATTTCTTCCAGTCTTCTTCCACCGACTCTTCTCCCAGGTCTCGGATTCTGCCAGTCATTTCTGCCAATTCCATATAGTCCATCACCTTCATCTGCCATTCTTCCAAAGTGGGTAGATCTTGTGTCTTCCAATACTTTGCAATAAGTATTCTTGCTGCTGTTGTGGAAAGAAAGAAAGTTCTGTCCTTCTTTGGCACCAATTGGCCGACAATGCCCAGAAGAAAGGCCTCTGGTTTCTTCAAGAAGGTATATTTAAATACCCTTTTCATTTCATTATAAATCATCTCCCAGAAAGCGTTAATCCTTGGGCACATCCACCAAAGGTGAAAGAATGTACCTTCAGATTCTTTACATTTCCAACATTTATTGTCGGGCAAATGATAGATTTTTGCAAGCTTGACTGGTGCCATGTATCACCTGTATATCATTTTCATAATATTCTCTTTTAAGGCATTACATGCCGTGAACTTCATACCTGTGGTCCATAACTGTTCCCAGTCAGCCATCATTATGTTATGTCCAACATCTTGTGCCCATTTAATCATAGCAGATTTCACCGTTTCATCCTGTGTATTCCATTTCAACAGCAAGTTATACATCCTTGACAAAGTTGCCAGCAGGAGGATATTGTCCTCCTTTAAGTCCAATCAAGTCTATAGCACATAATTTGCTATCTAGAGAAGATCCCTTCCATGCCTGGTGTATCAATATTATTTGGCCGCTTCTGTCCCATTATTTGCTTCTTATGCAACAACAAATACTGTAAAAACCTAGAATAAACACTGTCTGCCCTCTGACCACTTTTCCAAGAAACAGTTCAAGTATTTTCCAAAAAAGCAACAGCAATGTAGGAAGTTTTCCAATTTGGCATTGCTAGCATGCTAGGCATGCCAAAGGTTTTGTCCTACTTGCTGGGGTCAGAAATGCACACTGTACAGTGTGGGCACGTTACCGTTCCTCCCTCATGGCTTATGTAAGTGATGTTTGTCGCGGATGAAATACTGTAACCATAAGGCTCAGAGCACTACACATAACTTCATTGCGATCTTCTTCTTGTCAAAAACAATTGCTTTTGACTGATTATAAATGCAACATTCCAGAACACTTGCTTATTACCATCCATCATTTATATAACCCTTTTATATGGGTTCTACAGCCTTTTTGCTGCTTGTTCTCTCTACTACCAGGTAAGAAAGCTACAGAGGACGACTTGAAGTTTACAGCATGCTATTCTTTGAAGGAGAACTACCTGAAAATGATTCACAGATGGTATTTAACTCCGAGTAGGCTTGCTAAGATGCGTAAGTCTGAATAAGATAAGTGCTGGAGATGCAAAGAGGCGGAGGGACTTGTGGTGGGCTTGTAAAAGGGTAAAAGAGAACTGGGAAATGATCCATAATGAATTGAAAGAAAAATGTTCAAAAGTACTTCCCACCCAAAACCAGAGTCCTTTCTGTTGGGGACAATTCATACTGAAATTCCCAGGTGTCAAAAAAAGGTTATGTATACTACTACTGTGGGTGGCGCTGTGGGTTAAACCACAGAGCCCAGGGCTTGCCGATCAGAAGGTCGGCAGTTCGAATCCCCGCAATGATCCCTGCTCCTGCCAACCTAGCAGTTCGAAAGCACATCAAAGTGCAAGTAGATAAATAGGTACCACTCTAGCGGGAAGGTAAACGGTGTTTCCATGCCCTGCTCTGATTCACCAGAAGTGGCTTAGTCATGCTGGCCACATGACCCGGAAGCTGTACGCCGGCTCCCTCGGCCAATAAAGCGAGAGGAGCGCCGCAACCCCAGAGTCGGTCACGACTGGACCTAATGGTCAGGGGTCCCTTTACCTTTACTACTGCGGCCCGTGTTTTGTTAACCCAAAAATGGAAAACAAGCAAGCTCCTAACTAAAGAAGAATGGCAACTTGAGTTGACAGAATATGCACAACTCGCAGACTTAAACATATAGAATAAGAGAAGAAGAACATACGTTTAAAGAAGACTGGAAAACGTTTATCGAATATATGGAAAATAATTGTGCACAGCTGGAAATGCTGGCAGCGTTAAGATAAACTCAGCAGTGTAAAGAAGTTTTGATGGATGCAGTAATGGAATACAGAATGGTATAGTTTTTGTAAAATATGCAGGGATTTATGATATGTAAAATGAACCATGGAAAGAGAAGAAGGGAAGTCACTGATAGCTTAAGGATGTAAAATGAGCATTTTAAATTGTAAAACAGAAAATTGTATAAAAATTATATATATGTATAAGAAATTTAGAGGAGATTTTAGGGCAGTGCAAGCAGTTCGGATGCACTGGGTGCCGCGCTGCAGGGGGCGCCACAACAACCCTGTAGAGCAGCGCAAGAAAGGCAGGGACGGACGGGTTATAGTGTTGGTCAGGGTGCCACTGAATTTTGAGAGCCCTCAAAATCCGCCACTGACAAGTATCATTTATCTGTGGGTGGGGAACTAAATCCAGCCCCCTTCTTTCTAAGTAGAGAATAGGTGCTGTCACCAACTATCCATCTGGGGCTGTGCAGACATGGCGCCAATATCCAGATCAAGCCAGGGTCCACTCGTACAACACCAGCATATATGCTAAGTGCCGCATTCAGCTATGGATATGTGCAAGAAAAAACACATTTCCATTTGCATATGCCCAAACTGGATTGGGGTTAATGGTAAGAGTAATATCTAATCACTGTGGCAAGTAGGATATGCAATTCAAAATATTATACCACTATATATATATATTTTAAAATATCATTTTATTATTTTAAAAAAAATCACATCAGTGTGCAATAAAACTCTGTAATGTTCACAGCGTTAAAATGTCACTAATAGAAAATACTGGTTTCTTATGTATAAGAAATTAGCATTTAAGTGAATTATTTATCAGAATTAGCATTTACACTACCGTATTTTTCGCTCTATAACACGCACCCGACCATAACACGCACGTAGTTTTTAGAGGAGGAAAATCAGTAGGCATGCCACCCGTAGGCATTCCCTCCATAACACGCACAGACATTTCCCCTTACTTTCTAGGAGGAAAAAAGTGAGTGTTATGGTGCAAAAAATACGGTAATTTCTTTATCTTGCAGAGTCACATTTGATTGGGGTACCTGGCTGGTGTGCTTCTTTAAGAGGTTTCCATTCAAAGCCGAGGCAGATGCAAAGAGGCGACACAGGTTGTTGCTGGCATCCGTCTGTCTCGAGAGACAATGGAGTCCGCCTCCGGGTGTAAAGTCAAACCGCTGCATTAGCAGCACCAAAATGGCCTCCCCTGGGCAGTGTGTATGGAGGTCCTGGGCTGCCCAGATGACAAGACCTCCCTCTTGGCCTCACTGCTGTGGTCAAAAGGAAAGGAAAGCAATGCATTTGGCACCAGCTTGGCTGCAGGAGTTGTTAGATGGATGATACAGCTTCGTTAGGGTTTACTCCTTAGCCTCTTCTTCTCCCAAAGATTTTGCCCAAAGCAGTGGAGGTTTAGGACCAGAGTTTTCCTTCTCCTAGATGGACTACCTTCCTAGGTTGATGAGCCCCATTTGCCTCTCACTTCCCTCTACAGCACGTGCAGAAACCGCCTTCTTGACCATTGGACCCACTATTGGTCTTGTCTGCTCAATTCACCAGTGCCTGTCTTTGCCTGCAGGGGAAGTCCCATGTCCCATGTCCCAAGAGATCATCAGGAATAGGAATGCCAGAAAGTGCTCAGATCAAATCAATGACTTATTAAGCACTTCTTGAGACCTACTCACTGTTAGGTTGTGGGTGAACATATCAGACAACACAGCGATTCTTTAAACAGCTCTTGTTTATTCACAGATCCAGAACAGAACTGAACTGAAGGGTTCAGCCAGCCTGCTTATATAGAGCTCCACTACAACACAACAGTAACAATTTTCTGTAACTATCCAATCACTGAACGTCACTTTCAATTCCTTATTTGCATATGTGGACCTGAGTGAAAACTATCTACGGTATCCCCCTGCTGGCCCAGGGTGAGAACTTCCGTACATAACACCTACACTGTTTTAGGAATGTCAGTCTAAACCTTAGTTCAAAGCTTGACATGACTAGGTTGTGCAAGAACCAATTTTTAATGAAAGATAAAACTATTCTGTAAATATTATTTGCAGGTATTGCACACATGTCCTGCTCGTGAGCTTCAGCAGGTATCTGGTGTGGAGAAGAGTCCTGGACTAGAGATGGAGATGTTGGAGTACAGAATTCTTCCTTCCCTCTTGTTTGCTAATGTCTAACTGAGCATATACTGGGCATTTTGCTTGCTGTGTTTTCAAAATAATTCACAACCCCATAGAATAGTGTCTCTTCTCCGGGACTACAGATGATTTTAAACATATGCCAGTTATGTGAAGAGGAGCAGATTCAAGAACGGCAATGGCCTCACTAAACATCGTGCAGCTACTGATTGTGCTGCACAGAACCGCAACCCTAAAAGCCCTCCCAGAGGGCTACTAAACGGCAAGACAGGCCACCAATGAGATGGAAGATTTTTTTAAAAATCCATATGATTACATCATCAGAGCATAGTTTCATTGGCTGATGCTGTTTCTGAAGGCAGGGTGCTGTTACCTAGCAACGTCTGAGAGGCTATGACGAAACCCTGTTTTAACACTTTCTGTTGTTTTGTAACAGTGACCTAGTTTTGCTTTATAGGTCGTTTAAAAATGCAACAATTCCAATTGAAATGGGATTTTTAATTTTTGCACACAGAACATCACATTGCAGCTCAGTTCTGGAGAGTTCTCTGTAGGTTTGGGCACTAACATCAATAGCCTGAGAAAAATACCATACCCTCCAACATTTCTCTGATGAAAATAGGGATGTCCTATTCCATAATAATAATAATTTTATTATTTATACCCTGCCAATCTGACTGGGTTGACCCAGCCACTCTGGGAGGCTTCCAACATATATGAAAGCATAATAAACATTAAAAAATACTTCCCTATACAGGACTGCCTTCAAATATCTTCTAGAGGTTGTATACTTACTTATCTCCTTGGCTCACATCCCCACGTTTAATATTGTTTGTGCCTGCAAAAGTTTTGGGGCAGACATACTGCTTGGTTTCCAGTTGGTCTCATAGCTTCCTGCTGAAATCCAGTAGCTTTTCATACCACAAATGTCCTGGGGTGGGGTAATTTTGTGTGTGTGTGTGTGTCACGTTTTTGTGCTATACCACAATCATGCTCCTCCAGACAGCAACAATACAATAACATTGATGAAGCACTGCAGAACAACTAATAAAGGGAGGAATGATGTGTAGACTGTCTAGTATAAATCTACCCCTGGGGTATTGCTCAGTCAGTAGAGCGTGATCCTCTTAATTTCAGGTCGTGGGTTCGAGCCCCACACTAGACAAAATATTCCTGTTGGTTGTGAGGAAATCACTGACTTTCCATTTCCATTCCATACTGAAAGTATGGCCGTCAACCAGAATTTTTTATTTCAGGGGGTGGCAATCTATCTGGTTAAAGTTCCCTATTCTCCTCACAGACCTACAGTTTACAAGGAATAAAATATGAGTGTTCAGCCAGTGAATTTTTTATGGCGTTAATTACTATACAGTTTGCCTTGAAGGAAAAGAAATGTGCTTGAGAAATGTATTCCTTCATGAAAGGACCATAAATTGATGCAAACAATTTCTTAATCAGCCCCTAATATTAAAGTTGTAAACTTTATGTCTGTTTTCTGTCAGCTGTTCTGTATCTTCTCAGCAAAGCAAAACTTTGAAATGCTAACACATTTGTTTACTTTAAGCCCAGAACTGCTCCAGTGAAGTGAAAAACAGACAGGAAATGTATGCTCTGAGGAATATATGCTTTGAATATTTGGCTTAAAATAGCTGCTATTGATTCAATCTGTGCACAGATTAGTATGAAGCATTTAAAATGGCTGCAGTTTGAGGAGGATGTTTGCTAAAGCAGTGGTTGTCAAACTTTTTTCTCTGGGCCACGCTTTCAGAATAAAAAATTGCTCGAGCCACACCGAATTTTTAATTGATAAGAAATGCATTGCAAAACAAAAATAAACAACTCCACTTCCCTAGGGAAATCCAGCTTTGATTTATTAAGCATGGGATCAGACTTGGCTGATAGACTAATTGTACCACTATCAACAATTAAGAAACAAAAGAATACTGAAGGGCAATAAAAGGCAAACATATAAGAATAGTTGGGGATGGAGGTGGGCTGTGTGGTTTCTGTGTGAATTACAGTGGTGCCCCGCAAGACGAAATTAATTCGTTCCGCAAGTTTTGTCGTCTTGCGAATCACGAAATCCCATAGGAATGCATTGAAAATCAATTAATGCGTTCCTATGGTCAAAAAAAGTCCAAACAAAGCCAAATTTGGTACAACAACAGTTTATTAACTGCTCTTTAAAGTCACACATACTGTAAAGAGCAGTTCAAAAATTGAAGGGAAAATAAATTAACTTTATAAACAAAACATGTCTTTGTTTTTAGACAAAGGAAACAAAGTCGCGAGACGTTTTCGTCTTGCGAAGCAAGCCCATAGGGAAATTCGTCTTGCGAGGCAAATCAAAAACGGAAAAACCTTTCGTCTAGCGAGTTTTTTGTCTTGCGAGGCATTCGTCTTGCGAGGTACCACTGTATATATCAGCCATGCTGTGATCCTCTCACCAAATTTCTGAAACCACATATGCAGAAAACGCTGCATACAAAACGATCTGTGGGACGGAAAGCAAAGTTTCAGCATTTAAACATCAGGCCAATTCTCAACACACTTGTGGGTAAGAGCCTAATTGAAATGAATGGGGCTTGCTTTGGCAGGCTGTTGGAAGATCGCAGCTACAATCTTCCTCCGGCAACACTTTAATAAATGCTTCAAAATCTCATTTATTCCAAGAGATAAAACTTCACAGGCATTATATTACATGTTCAGCCAACCAGACTGCCAGATCTGATTGCACGTAAGCCAGCTATTATGGAAACTCAGCAATAATTTGGCCAGAATCCCTCTAAACAGGTAGATAATCTTTCCAACTGGAACAGAGAAATAAAATGTGTTTTTGCTTGAACAAACCCTTTAGACAGCAATTTTTGGCTCAAAATACCGGTGCTAAAAGTAAAATAGAGAACCATTTTGCCTGAAGTAGAGCTGCGCTGTGCTCAAAAGCTGACAAATGTTTGCTGCTGGTGTTTAATCTAGATCCTATGTCTTGCTGGAATCGCTGTGTAGGCAGACCATCGTGCTTCAACAGACAAGGACATGTTCAAACATAATAACAAGGATGATTTTACCAGGGGGTAACTAGCTGTCTCGAAGAGTTTGGTTAGTACTTATACTTTGGTAAGTATACAGGCCTTTTTTTCAGCCAGAACTCACCAGAACACAATTCCGGCACCTCTCAGGTGTGCGCCATTGCCATTGTAAGAGAACAAGGGAGGCATTCATGGTGCTTTCTGGCACCTCTTTTTCTAGAAAAATAGCTCTGACTAAGTATACTTAGTAAGTAAACATAAAGGATTCAGGTGGCGCTGTGGTCTAAACCACTGAGCCTCTTGGGTTTGCCAATCAGAAGGTCGGCAGTTCGAATCTGCACAACGGGGTGAGTTCCCATTGCACTGCCCCAGCTCCTGCCAACCTAGCAGTTTGAAAGCACACCAGTGCAAGTAGATAAATAGGTACTGCTGTGGCAGGAAGGCAAATGACATTTCTGTGCACTCTGGTTTCTGTCACAGTGTACCATTGCGCCAATAGTGGTTTAGTCATGCTGGCCACATGACCCAGAAAAGCTGTCTGTGGCCAAATGCCGGCTCCCTCGGCCTGAAAGCAAGATGAGCGCTGCAACCCCATAAGTCACCTTTGACTAGGCTTAACCATCCAGGGGTCCTTTACTTTTATCTTTCCTTAGGAAATATAAACACCTCAAACAAACAGACTTCTACTGAGATCCTTAAAACTTGGTCTGCATTACTGCAGAGCCAGATGATGTGTCCAATGTGACATCTTGCCTGATCAGTAACTTGAGCAAATAATCAGAAATGCAAAATATTTCAGATTATGGTCATAATCATTACTTGCATAAAATAGCAAGATAGAGCAAATTTGTATGGTGTCTGGTACAAGTGGATGCATCAGGAAAAAGAGTCACAAAAGTAGAATTCCTATTGCTTTAAATTTAATGGAACAGGGCTGGTCCAAAATATTTTGCTACCTGAGGAAAACTAGTAAATTTAGAAATTATTACCACAATTTAAAGAGAAATGCAACACCATAGTGAATAAATCTCCATACCTGCTCAGTCCAGGGGTGTTAACTTTAATGGGCAATTTCAAGGTCCCTGCTCTCCCTACTAATGGTTCTTCTAGAGCAGGGTTTTCATACCCTCCAACATTTCTCCGATTAAAATAGGGATGTTCTATTCCATAATAACATTATTAATGATAATTTTTTTTATTTAGGTTGCCCAAGCCGCTCTGGGCAGCTTGCAATGTATATAAAGGCATAATAAAACATTAAACATTTACGAACTTCCCTATACAGGGTTGCCTTCAGATGTCTTGGCAGTCAGATAACTCCATACCCTCCAACATTTCTCTGATGAAAAAGAAAAGCAGGACATTCGGGGATTAAATCAGAAACTGGGACAGCTTCTGCAAATCCAGAACTGTCTCTGGGGAAAAGGGGCACTTGGAGAGTCTGGGATTCCCAAATTTGGGTCTCCAGCTGTTTGGGGACTACAATTCCCATCTTCCCTGACCACTGGTCCTGCTAGCTAGGGATGATGGGAGTTGTAGTCCAAAAACAGCTGGAGACCTGAGTTTGAGAAACCATGTTCTGGAGTTTGACTGAACAGCCTGTCCAATAGAGAACTGCCTTCTGTACAGTAGGGCACACAGTCACCCTATAAAAGTTGCAGACCTTTCCCTGTTTTTGGTAATGAACTCAAATCAGTCTAAAGCTAAAACAGGTTGCTCAGTGAGTCAGCTGCATGGGAAGAACTGGGTGGGTCATTCCTGCATAGGAAAACAATAGACCCTTCAGTCACAGGAAGTTTACAGATGCTTAGAGCTACCCTTGTACTCTGAATGAATAATGTTTCAGCACTCCCTATTCTGGGTGCGTTTCTCAAACTTAATTGGAGGTTTTCTTTGTTGCTATGGCATAGATTCCACCACTCCCCATCACTGTGTACAACATATTCTATACGCTTGTGCCACCTTGTGGCATTCACTTAGATTTACACCACCTACTGCAACTCATCTGATAACTCAGTATTTTGATGTGTCCAGTCTTCAACTGCATTCTTTCCGATGTTATCTAGAGTTGACTGTGTAAAACAAGTACACTGGGGTTAAATTACAACAAATCTGCTCTCAGGAGGAATGTTTCTGGTATACTTGGTGCAATATATATGTGTCTATATCTACTGGGTTGTTGTTTTTTTGTATTTTTACTGTTGCTACGATAATTGCTTTTGTTTCTGATGTTTCTGATCTGTTTTATATTTGTTTTGTGATTCTCTTTTGTAGGCTAACTTGAAAATTTAGATTAATAACATTATGTGGTGGTGTGTGTGTGTTTAATTTCTTCAAGTGTAGCAAGGCAGCTTTTGTTTCCAAGTCCTGTGGATTTGTTTCATGTGCAATCAGTTCAACCACCATGTAAAGGTAAAGGTAAAGGGACCCCTGACTATTAGGTCCAGTTGTGGCCGACTCTGGGGTTGCGGCACTCATCTCGCTTTATTGGCCGAGGGAGCCGGTGTACAGCTTCCGGGTCATGTGGCCAGCATGACTAAGCCGCTTCTGGCAAACCAGAGCAGAAGGAAACGCTGTTTACCTTCCCGCCAGAGCGGTACCTATTTATCTACTTGCACTTTGTGCTTTCGAACTGCTAGGTTGGCAGGAGCAGGGACTGAGCAACAGGCGCTCACCCCGTCACGGGGATTCGAACCGCCAACCTTCTGATCAGCAAGTCTTAGGCTCTGTGGTTTAACCCACAGCGCCACCCACGCCCATCAACCAACTAGAAATAGCAGAGTACGTACAGATATCGCAGTTCTAAGAGTTCCAGGAGTCATCAAGATCAAGAATAGAACTTCTTTTGTCCATAAACCATTTGCTTAGATTGATCTCAGCTGATGCTGTGGAACAGATGCTCGAAGGCTTAAATGAAGATGCTTTACCCCTCTTTTCCATTTTACTGCACTTCAGCTCATGTAATTGGGTTTGTTGATTTTGTATATGATTTTGTATACAGTAGTGAGTTTAGATTCTTATCACCAGCTCTCAGCCCTAACTCAGATAAGCAGTGGTGGTTCCTCTTAGAAATACGCTCCTGCATATCTACGTATAGTTAGGAACAGCTTTCATGGGAAAACCCACCTGCTGTATTTGATTTCGACTTGTTGGAGGACTGTTATAATAGGATTAAGAGGAAATTATTTTACTTTATTTTACCGTATTTTTCGCTCTATAACACGCACTCGACCATAACACGCACGTAGTTTTTAGAGGAGGAAAATCCGTAGGCATGCCACCCGTAGGCATTCCCTCCATAACACGCACAGACATTTCCCCTTACTTTTTAGGAGGAAAAAAGTGAGTGTTATGGTGCAAAAAATACGGTATTTTTTAAAAAACACACACAAAAAGAATAGAGATCTTGGAATGTGGAGATTTCACGGACATTAAAAGAAGTCAAATCGTGAATCTGATCTAGCACAAAGAAAATGGATCTGTAAGTTTTGGCACCCAAAATGAAAGGTATTGCTTCTGGGGAAAGTACTTTTGAGTGGGAAAGTACTGTAAATCTGTGAACTCATTCTAGGAAGATGGTGCCTCGGAGTTCCTGAAGGAAAAGATTTGGCCAAGCACTGCCTCTGAAAAAAAGGAAAGTCTCAACTTCTCTTTCTGGAAAGCCACAAAACTGCAAATTGTTCTTCTAGTTTGACTTTGGTTATTTCTACCCTGAGCCATAGGTTCTTGCTCAGTCACAGGAAGTGACTTGAGGATCTTGAAACGTACTTTTGTTGCCATGCTAAAGACATAGTCTGCTGTGGTAACAACTTCTTCTTGTTCGTTGATTCATTATTTTGGGGCGGCCTTAAGCAGTTAATTAGTTCATTGCTTAGATCACATGTAAAGCATGCAATTAGGCATTCGGGGCATAGTTGCTTTAAAGCCAAATGTGTTGATCTTGATGAACTGTCTTTTGGAAAAAAATTAAAACTTTGTTTGCCTCAGAGGACAGGCACTGTTCTTCAGGTCCCCAAAGGAATTAGAAGGGAATTATACATAGAGAGGGATTTTGCACTAATTCTTTTGGGTTGGGAGGTGGGCTTGGAATTTTGGTTATTTTGTTGAATTATTCTGATTGCAGGAGGTACACTCTAGGAGGCTAAGGCAGGCAAGGACCCACAGCCCAGGTGGGGCTCACTAGCTCAGGGAGGAGGTGTGTGATTCCTCAGCTGGAGTAGGCTTAGAATGGGTCACATGCCTTGTCAAGTCCAGATGCTGCAATGAACATACAAGACTGCATCCTGGCCAGGCCTGCGCCCCATTCTCCATTCTGTCCTGTAGTCCTTGCATGCAGCACTGCTTCTGTTCCACTGCGGTTTGTCTTCCACCCTAGACTATGCCATTCGTCACACTGTCTACCATGGCAAAATTGCATATTTTACATATTTTCTGCAATTAATTGTGTAAATTATGTTGTCATTACTGTTATGTATTGAAGTACCCCTGGCCACCAGGGGTATTGTGTATATAGTTTTCACTCAGGTCCACATAAGTTAATTTAGGCAGGAACCCCTGAGCTGTTGTTGTTACAGTGTTGACAGTCAGCTGCCTATAAAAGCAGGCCGGCTGAGCTGTTTGCTGTTCAGTTCAGTTCCAGCTTACTTATAAAGAACTACTTGGAGAAATCTCTGTGTCGTCTGCTATGTCCACCCACTACTTAATAATTACGTTATTCCACACCATTCATTTCAACGCAAAGGAAATGCAGTGTGAACTGAAAGCAACAACAGCAAATACTGAACAGGTTTACTGGATTGATGTCCATTCTAGGCATTAGAGAAACTCCCGTTTGTTCTAATCAAATGACATACAAATATTGCATTATGTTAGGGAAAATGACTTAGCAAAAATGTGTAGATTTGGCAAAACTGCCTACAAAAATTTGTCTATAAGGAGAAATTCACACTACAGTGGTACCTCGGGTTACATACGCTGCAGGTTACATATGCTTCAGGTTACAGACTCCGCTAACCCAGAAATATTACCTTGGGTTAAGAACTTTGCTTCAGGATGAGAACAGAAATCGTGCTCTGGTGGTGGCGCGGCGGCAGCAGGAGGCCCCATTAGCTAAAGTAGTGCTTTAGGTTAAGAACAGTTTCAGGTTAAGAACGGACCTCCGGAACGAATTAAGTACTTAACCCGAGGTACCACTGTAACATGCTAATGAATGAAGGACCTTGTTTAAAAAAAATGGCATTCTGATGTGAAAACATGAAGAACTGAATGTAAGATTGGGAAAATAAGAAACGGAGAAAAATTAATACTGACATTCAGATGGGCGGCATATAAATAATAAAATTACTATTATTATTTGCCATCCTTAGTACTTAATTCCAAATGTGCATCTATATGTATAATTTTACCATGCAAATTTTATGCAAATTCATGTCCCTTTTGTCCTTTTCTAAGGATTTGAATCCAGGTATCCTCAGCGCTTCTCCAACACTATTGACTATGCCACACTTGTTGTTTCTGCAGCTGTATATTCTGAGGGCTTTCTGATGTCAGCTTGCCAAAGGCAACTTCATCTTGCACAGTGCATGTATATGGGTTTAATTATCTTATTTTCTTTTAAAACCTTATTGATTTTTACATGAAGATGGATAGCTTGGTTAACAGTACAGAAAATTGCAGAGCGGGAGAAAAGAAAGATGTGGCAGCCATCTTTCTAATTGTTCATCGTTATTGATCAGTTTGCAAGGCAGAGAGCTTAAGAAACCTGACCTTCAGCAAACCTTTAGACTTACAAAATGATTCTTGGTTTAGAAAAGCTATTCTTAAGGACATTTTGAGAAGAGACAAATTAAAGTAACCATATTTTTAATTTGGTGTTCTTAACATTGCCCGGCAGCCCAAATTCAATTTTTGAAGCTTTCCTGATCACTGTCTTCATTCTAAGATAAGTATCACTTGTTAAATATGCCCATTAGGGGCAGATGCCAGGCCAGTAAGCGGCAACCTCAGAGGACAAGCCTGTTGACTCAAAAGTAAGATCTACTGTGTTCAGTGAGATTTACTTCTATATAAGTATGCATAGGATTGCAACTTAAGTTTTTGATCTTTTTTAAAGTGTTTCTTTTAATTGCAGCTGAAATCCAAGAGAGTTTAAAGTATGGTCTGATTTTACAGTGTTTTCTCCGTTTGTGTTATAGATGCGACATAAACTTCACTCTTCTTGAAATGCTTATTATTTTAGGCATGATAGAAACTCTGATAATAAATATTATCAAAGCTCTATGAGATTCCATCGTTTTAAGAAAGCCAGGTATCAGACCTTCCAAGTGTCCCTCTTTTCCATGGACAGTCCCAGATTTACAGAAGCTGGCCCAGTTTCTGATTTAATCCCGGAATGTCCCGCTTTTCCTTAGGACATCCTTAAGTAACTATACAAACTTTAGAAGACATCTGAAGGCAGCCCTGTATAGGGAAGTGTTTTAATGTTTAATGTTTTATCGTGTTTTTAATGTTCTATTGGGAGCTACCCAGATTGATTGGAGAAACTCAGTCTGAAGGGTGTGGTGTTGTTGTTTAGTCGTTTAGTCATGTCTGACTCTTCGTGACCCCATGGACCAGAGCACGCCAAGCACTCCTGTCTTCCACTACCACCCGCAGTTTGGTCAAACTCATGTTCGTAGTTTCAAGAACACTGTCCAACCATCTCGTCCTCTGTCGTCCCCTTCTCCTTGTGCCCTCAATCTTTCCCAGCATCAGGGTCTTTTCCAGGGAGTCTTCTGTTCTCATTTCCTTCAGAATGGATAGGTTTAATCTTCTTGCAGTTCATGGGAGGAGTATAAATAATAAATTGAGAATGGTGATCATTTTATGTATGTATGTTGGAAGCAGCCTGGAGTGGCTGGGGCGACCCAGTCAGATGGGCAGGTTATAAATAATCAAATTATTGTTGTTGTTGTTGTTGTTGTTGAATAGGAAATCCCTATTTTCATTGGAAAAATGTTGGAGGGTATGAAATATGTGATTACATTATAGCAGAATGTATTATATTAAGTGCTTGAGTGTTTAGTATTCCTATATGTCAAATGGCCAGACGTTTTCTGGAAAGCCTTCCACCCTCTTAATTCTTTCCTGTCACTCCACTTTTACATTCACACTCCTAAGACTGGGATGGGTCCTGTTAGTCTGTTGCAACCAAAACATCAAAGAATCTGGTGGCACCATTAAGACCAACCAACTTATTATTATGCCACAACAAGGCAGCTTTCTTGGACCGCACAATCCTCCAGGTGCTGTTTTTGCACTAGATGAGCCGGACTTCGGTCCAGAAAAGTTCCTGCCACAACAAACGTGGCAAAAGCCTCTCTCAGGCGCAGCAAAATTCTCTTTGCTGATCTCTCTCTCCGCGCCCCCGCCGTTTTGTCACTCCACATGCACGTCAGCCAATCCCCGCGCTTCACCCCGCCTCCCTCCAGCCATGTGCCCAATGAGCACGGTCCGCCTGTCATCCGTTTTGGGAAGAGAGAGAGGGGCGGACAGTTGGGGGCGTGGTTTAAGGGCTATGAATTTTGCATAGGGAGATCGATACCGACGGCGGGTTGGGAGGCGAAACGGTGGGCGGGGGAAGGAGAGGTGAGAAAAGACGGGCGCGCTGCGATTGGCTGCGACGGGGATGCCGGCTGAGCTCTGATTGGCCCAGCGGCATGAGCTGCTGGACCGGGTGAGCACAGCAGAAGGAACAGAAGCAGAGCTGGGGGAAGAAGGAGCGGGTCGCGCGTGGCCGGAGTCCGGGGGACCTTCGACGCGGCGCCGAACCGTCGCTCCTCGCAGCCCGGGATCCTGGTAAGCGTACGCGGCCCTTTTGCCCGCCAGGGGAAGCGGGCCGGACGCACCGAGAGATGCTCTCTTGCTTGGTTCACCCGTGGAGATGCATCCCTGACTTTCCGCGCGTGAGCCTCTCGCCCGTGAGCATCTCTCGCTTCGCCCACGGGCGGCTAATTCTCGGTACCCGAAAAAGTGTGCCGTTTTCACACGTTACGTTTTCACGTGCCCGCATTCTGAGCCTCACGTGTGGAAACGAGCCCGGGAGTGTGGAAACGGGGAACGCGAAGAAAACCGTTCGCCCCGCGCAAACCTATAACATTGGATGTTCAGATTTGAAAGCAGTGGGCCGATTGAAATCCCCCCCCCCCATGAATCCGAGGACAGGCAGCATGTTTGTTTATGTATCGAATTCATTGGTATCCTACTGCATTTATATCTCAGCCTGCCTCCAACGAGCTCACTGGTGGCGTATGTGCTCCTCCCCACCCCCCCGTTTTATCCTCAGGAGGAGAATATCTGGTGTGAAGTTGATAGACAGTGACTGGCCCAGTGATTATAGATGGAGGCGTAGGGATTTGAACCCGGGTCTCTGCGGGACGCGGGTGGCGCTGTGGGTAAAACCTCAGTGCCTAGGACTTGCCGATCGCATGGTCGGCGGTTCGAATCCCCGCGGTGGGGTGAGCTCCCTTTGTTTGGTCCCAGCTCCTGCCCACCTAGCAGTTCGAAAGCACACCCAGTGGCGTAGCGTGGGTTGTCAGCACCCGGGGCAAGGCAAGTAATTTGCGCCCCCTAACCCGTGGATTTGCGCCCCCTAACCCTAACCCCCAGATGTTGCACCCGGTGCGCCCGGCCCCCCCCCTGCACCCCCCACGCTACGCCACTGAGTACGCCTAAGTGCAAGTAGATAAATAGGTACCGCTTTATAGCGGCAAGGTAAACAGTGTTTCCGTGCGCTGCGCTGGTGCTGGCTCGCCAGAGCAGCTTCGTCACGCTGGCCACGTGACCCGGAAGTGTCTCTGGCCAGCGCTGGCCCCCGGCCTCTTAAGTGAGATGGGCGCGCAACCCTAGAGTCGGACACGACTGGCCCGTACTGCCAGGGGTACCTTTACCTTTACCTTACTCTGCAGATCTTGGCTGACGCATACATGTCATCACAGTGGCATTCAGGTTATTCTGGAGTGAAAGGATATGCCGTCTTACTTTTTATTCTGGAGTAGAAGAATGTGGGGCATTACTCAGTATTCTGGATTAAAAGGATAATGGGGCATTACTCATCTCAGATGAGTCTGTTGTGGGTTTTTTACCCACTTGCCAAGGAAAGGCAGGGCAGGAGCAAATAGTTTCATCTCCTTGCTCTGAGCACGGCACCTGCTTTCGTAAGTAGATGTCTGTTAGGGAGCTGGCACAGAAGCCTCAGCTGTTATGGTTGGCCAAGCACCTTATTATCTGACTGTGAGAGAGATAATGGGATGGGAACAAACAGCACATTTAATTAAGACCCATTTGCATAGTCGTATAAAAGTAGGTCACAGGTGCTTCTAAATAATAAACATTCGGACTTGTTTTTTAGCAGCTACACATTGTGCATAAAGGCCTCTTTGGCCCTGTTGGTCACCTGCCATAGTTTAGCCAAAGGGAGGGGGGAGGCAGCTGCCCCTTCCCCAATGAAGCAAATAAATAAAAAATAACTAACTAGCCAACCAATTGCATTGCAGATAGCTGGGTTCTGCCCCCTGGAACATAAATCCTGGCTACTAGAAGTTACCAGCTGGATGAGTCATTAGAGCTGGGATAGAAAACCTGTGGCGCTCCAGATGCTTTTGGCATGCTAGTTTATTTTATTTTAAAGGTTCAATCAACTACAAATGTGCCTCTCAGTTAATCAGGCATCAGATATTATAAAAACAATATTTTAATGCATGCACTTACTGAAACTGAAATGTATACAGTGGTACCTCAGGTTAAGAGCTTAATTCGTTCTTGAGGCCTGTTCTTAACCTGAAACTGTTCTTAACCTGAAGCACCACCTGAAGCTCCCACTGCTGCATGATTTCTGTTCTCATCCTGAAGCAAAGTTCTTAACCCGAGGTACTATTTCTGGGTTAGCGGAGTCTGTAACCTGAAGCGTATGTAACCTTAGGTACCACTGTACTTTTAAAACATTCAGTCTATATTTGTACTGCTTTGCCTTTCAGTGAAGGTTTCATTTCTCTTTTGAGAACAAGCGTTTAATTTAAGCAATCTGCCACTTGTTGTGAAAGTAACAACCCCTTCACCCACAGTGGTTTCCTGCAGAGAAATAAATTCCATGTAGGAAAATGTGTGCAGTCATATATGATGAGCATGCACATGGCGAAACAGATGGGTGCTTATCATGAGTGTGACATATAGATAGTGGTTGTACACACAGAAGTGAAACCCATCACTGGAATAATTATATGTGAAGCAGTTTTACTCGATGGTATAATAGGAGACACTTCAGTCTCCATTTTAACAGGTTGTTATGTTAATGGAGACATCTGTGGGGTAATGTTAGGTTCTGTTTTTGTCCAACTGACTCTCTCATTTGCCAGTCCTCCTGTGCCTCTTTTCATAGTCTTCTATTGAGCTTCTTTGTGTTTTTGGCACTAATATCTGATCTTGTAGGTGGCCTGTGCTGGCATGAGCCACACAGCCCCTCTGAATGCCATTTGCTTACCTTCCCTGATGTCACAGAGGCTCATGCCAACCTGGAGCCATGGAGCAGTTTAAGCATATACTCATAGCTGTCAACTTACAGATTTGAAAATAAGGGACCGGCAGCCTCGAAAATAAGGGATCAGCAGCCAAAACAAGGGATTTTCCGGGCACAGGTATGTTCAACTTCTGAGCCCCTCCGAGCCAAAGGCAGAAAGCCCAGCCAGCAGCCAAACGAAGCCTCAAGCGGTGGTTCCCACAGCGCAGCAAAGGGGAAGCAGCAAGGAAAACCACCGTCACCTCTCTGCTGGGAAGCGCTGAGCCAAAGCGAGTCCCCAGGCAACGCGGCCGATTTGATTGGCAGAAGGCATGCAAGCTCCATCCCCCAGTCGTTCTTAGACTCCTTATTGGGTGAGCAACGCAGTCAAGCAACACAGTTGGAGCCTCCCTCCTCCCTGGCCAGCAGGGAGGGAGAGGAGCTGCTTCCTTTGAAACCCAGGAAATTTAAGGGACATCATCAATATGGGACAGCAGCGGGACACGGCGCTGGGATAAGGGAGTTTCCCGCCAAATAAGGGACGGTTGACAGCTATGCGTATACTCTAGAAATCTTAGCACCAGAGTCTCAAGCTCCATGTTCAACCCGTGTGATCCTTAACCACCACAGCCTTTCAAAGGTCACTTTCTCACTTGTTAAGATTGTTTGGTATTCAGAGCTTCTTCCAAGAAGGAGATTGGCAGTACTTGCAACATACTTGTTTAGATCTTGGAATGTGTGCATTTTAATTGTTGGGCACTGCAATAATATATTGCTTCTGCTTTGTTGAGAAAAACACTTGCTGCTTACTCCAGATGATCCTGAATCATGCAGCTGTGCAATTTAGAGAGAAATTGAGACTTGTATGATTATTATAGTGTTAACGCCAAACAGGAAACTGAGAAGGAACAGTAAATCACCGCCTTTTGTTTTTTTACATCCTGATTTTCTGCAGAAGACAGAAGAGAATGGCAGACTTTCCTGATGTAGTTTCTGTGGCTACAAAGCTAAAAAATGAGGTCATCCGGTACTACAATGTTGAAGATGATGAATGGAGACTTATTAAGAAAACAGTAAGTTGACAAGTCGTTGCCTTTCCAGATTCTTTTCTTTTGTTAATAAACGAGTAGGGTGATTTATATTCTACTTTTGTGTTTTAGGTGGGCCTATATGGTGCGATGATATGTGAAGTACCGTACATTTGAGTGGGTAGATTTCAGAGCCCTGATTTGGTGTTTTGTTTCTTTGAGTGATGAAAATTACACAAGGAGATTAAGGTCACTTTCCTCTTTTTTCTACCTTTCCACAAGCTAGAGGTCACACAGGGATCCTCTACATGGGCGTAGCCAGGATTTCGGTTGGTGGGAGGGCAGTCCTTTTGTTGCGGGGAGACATAACCTCAGTTATCTATGTGTTTTTATCAATTTTTATTGATTTGGAGGGGGCAGCTACCCCCTCTGGCTACACCCATGAACCTCCATCAGTAGAAGAGGCTCCCTGCTTCAGACTTTGGCTCTCAAAACTTTTGGAAGTGTGTAGGGCTGGTTCACGAAAGCAGGTGGGACATGGCAACCTGTCCCCCTTTTCCCTCATGTGTTTATTTGCTGTGTATGGTTTGGGGAAAGCTTGTTCTTATTTCCATCTGATAGTGCTGTCTCATTACTTAACTGCATGTGCAAATGCTGGCACAAGCATAATATACTTTCCCCCAAGGCTATAGTGATACTCATCAAAGCTCATCATATCTAGATTGGCACTAAATCAGTTTTTTATACTATCAGATTAACACAAAATTGACTTAAAATTTTCAGCAATTGTGTCAGTTGTGATGCCTACATAATGCCAAGGCAACCCAGTTAAAATTTGATGTTGTGATAGGGAGACTTTTTGATGTGTGATTTGTCAAGTTTAGTTCTCAGAGTTTTTCTTTTGAAACATTTTTTTAAAGAGGCATGGGATGATATGAATGGCCATAGTTCATAGAGGATGTGTTCTCACATTTATTGATTTAATGCTATATTTGGGTGTTGGTTTCTCTCCTCATTCACCAGAAGAATTTACATGACAATTTATTGCATGCATATATATATATATATATATTAAAAAACTACAGTTGAATTAAAATGTGTGTACTGATGAACAGGTTGGTAAAAGATGCACTATATTTGAAAAGTTCCCTCGGTGGTCTGTGTAGTTCTCGATTCTGTCATTATATTTGTACATTCAGAGGTGTGAAGTGATTGAGTCATTTTTAATAAAGTACAAATATTGTGATCTTCTTTTTTTTCTGCAGAAAGATACGACAGTTTGGCGTAAGCCATCTGAAGAATTCAATGGATACCTGTAAGTTAACTTACAGAGGAGATGAATTCTTTCATTAATATAATTTCCGGTAGCAAGGGAGGGGACTGTTTATGAGAGGAAGAATCTGGCCATATTAGAGCAGAAGTGGGCCGCTCCCCAATACATTGTGCCCTCCAGCCATCATACTTCATTTCAGGATAGTTTCTCTGCATCTACCATGGACATACAGTAAAAGAAAAAAAATGCATAGTGGGTGTGGGTGACTTTGAGTGCTTTGTGGAATATAAACATGAAACCGTCACCTATGCATTTGTGTACATAATGCCTCTGGTGCTAAGCATCCTCCTCTCAGTTGCATTTTGTTTGTTATAAAAATGGTTATTTCATTTGTAGACAGTTCTTGCTGTTCTCTGAGGCTGAGTAGGTCCTGTTGTAGCTTTCCTTTTAGGGAGTTCTCATTAAAAAAAACCTTTGGCAGATCTCCTCTTTCTTCCGCCTCAGACTGACTGAATGAAATCCAACATGCGGTGCCTCCATCCCCACCCTCAAAGATCATAGAAAATAACTTTTTGCTTTGGCACAAGGGGATTGCGTAATCTGAGGCATAATTGATGAAATTTAACATTCCTAAGACCCCTAGATCCTGATGGAAAATAAAAGAGATATTGGCACGTGCATGACCCATATATAGTTACTTTAAACTGGTGGAAAGTTGCTAGGCGCTTTGACATTTTCTAAGCATCATTGTATTAAATCTGATTCTGTAGCTACAAAGCAGAAGGGATTGTGGAGGATGTTGCCAACAGAATAGTAGATCACATACGCCCTGGACCCTATCGACTCCACTGGGATAGTCTGTTGACCTCGATGGATATTGTTGATGAGTTTGAAGAGGTAATGCGTCACCCATTTATCACACAACCAGAAGTTCTACTGGCATGCTTTTCATTTGGCACAGCAGTTGCAATGCAAGTTAAAGTTTTACAGTCAGCAAGAAGGGAGCTTCTCTACTTGCATATATCCACACTTCATACCTTGTGCTTTGAGTGACACTTTAACCTTCTTGTTGGCAGTGGTAGAACCTGTGGTGTATAAAAAATCCGAAGTGAACAAAATAGCTTTTGCAGTTTTCAAGAAAGCGCCTCATTTTGAGTAGCTGAAAACTAGGACGTACAAATACAACCATATCCAAGGTGTTTTGAGCATTAATTCCGATATAACTTCCAACTAAATTTGAACTATCCAGAAACAGTTGGCTTCAGTGGGAAAGTTAATCCCATTGTGATAGATTTAAACTCTTAACCTTTGGCTGCATCATGCTCTCAGTTTTTAATTTAAAACCTATTTTCTTTTGATGTCCAAAGTCTCTTTTCTTGGCCAAGAAGTGACCTTCAGCAGAACTGTCCTGGTTTCAGCACAGCATCTTAATGAATCCTGAAACACAGGCAAACACCTTTTTTTAAAAAAAAAAAAGCCTGTAGATTCTACACCAGTTCTGGCTATTTACATTTTGCCAGGCACCTTTCATTCTGATGTGTGTAGCTTTAAGCTTACTGTTTCTAGTGAATTTAACTCCTATTAAGAATCTGTTCCTAGATTTCTTAAAGATGTTTATTACCGTATTTAAGATAAGACTGATGATTCATCTCAGTATATTTGAATAATCAGGAGCACTTGTAGGAAAACCTGATTGTTTCTTCAAGTAAGAGATATCTGTATAGTTCATTATTTGAGTCAGGCAGTCAATTAAATCCATATTATGCCTGTAGATGGATTTTTTTAAGGTGGGGGTACGCTGGGTAAGTCTCTTGTCTCTTTAAACTTAAAAAAATTCAGCTACATAGAGTCCTGAGTCATATCAAGAGATGGCAGCTGCATCTCTTCACATTCAAGGGACAGCCCTCTAACCACAACTCCCAATGTCACAGGCTTGATCCAAATTGGAGTAGGGAGTGGAACTGCTGCTGGAGAGCTTAAAAAGATGGAAATGTCATGATTTATTTCTGGTCTCATCTAGTTTGACCCTTCAACACAGTCTCCATATTGCTTGGCATAGCTAGAAACACTAAGTTTCTACAAATGAATACTACCTAAATGGGCATTTTGTAATTGCACTGCAGAACTGTTGTATTATGCGGTACACCACAGCTGGCCAGTTGTGGAACATCATTTCTCCCAGAGAGTTTGTTGACTTCTCCTGCACAGCAGACTACGAAGACGGGATTCTGTCATGCGGTAATTCTAATTAAACCTCTTCTATCTTCTAATCTTGCTGTCTAAAGCACACTGAAACCTTTAGAAATCAAATCTGTGTACGTTCGTGCTGCTGTTTGCAACAAATTATTGGTTTGACACCCACTTCCTCAAAGCTAAAATTAGAAATAAACTAGCGCCACGAAGAAGGACATCCTGTCTGTCACTTGGCAGATCGAAAGTACAATACAAAAGTCACTTAGTGCAAAGGACAGTAGAATGAATACGATTGCTAACTTGCATTTTCTGGTGAGTCAGCTGCACTTGGCCTGAGATGAGGATTGGCAGGTTGAACCTGAACCCTGGGCCATTCCTGACTGCCGAAAATGCGGAATTTGAGCAGGCGCTGCTTGGCCTGCCCTGAAATCATAGAATCGTGGAGTTGGAAGAGATCCCAAGGGTCATCTAGTCCAACCCCCTGCAATTCAGGAATCTCAGCTAAAGCATCCATGACAGATGGCTATCCAACCTCTGCTGAAAAACCTCCAAGGAAGAAGAGTCCACAAACACTGGCGGAGAAAGAGGAGTGCGGGGGGAGCGCACCGCCCTCGGCAGCGCGATCCCAGTGGGGTGCCATTGCGGCTGCCCCCCTGTCTACGCTGGTCGCCACACCCCCAAGACGCATGCCAGCCCTGCCCCCGCCTGCTCTCCGCCCCCCAGTGCCAGAGCATGAAGCTCCGCCACTGTCCACAACCTCCCAAACCTAGTTCTCTCTTCTATGTAACTGTTTTGGGGAGCAAAGAACCAGACCTAGATTTTGCTTGGGAGATTACCATGTTCAGACCAGATTCAGAATATTGTAAATATTGCACATTGACTTAAAAAGGCGTTCTTGGGTAACTTTGTCCCCAAATCCTGCCCCTCTCTGGATGGGGGAAGGTTGGTTTGGGTAGCTTCTTCTACACCCCACCATTTCTTGTTCCAAGAAATGGACACGTTCCCCATATAAGGTACTGCCTTGGACAGAAATCCCTCAGCTTTACAAGCACAACTTGAACAGGGGCAAGACAAAGGACTACATATTGGAACTTCCCTTTTTTTAAAAAAAATCTGCATATATCTTCTCCAGGTTTGTCAGCAAACTGCTGAAACTCTAGATCCCCTGAGTCTGGAGTTTGGGGTTGTTAGAAGGAAGCTTACCTCTCCCACAGGATCCTTGGGATCCTGGCTGTAATAGAATTCTTAAAAAGATTTCTCAGGAATAAAACTAGGTGCGTTCTCTTTGCTTGAGAGGTTCAACCCACAACTGTGTTTTATTTTAAAACAGGTGTCAGCCTGGACTATGGTGAAGTAAAACCGGGTTATGTTCGAGGTTTTAACCACCCCTGTGGCTGGTTCTGTTTCCCTCTCAAGGACAATCCTAGACACAGCCTGTTGATAGGCTTCATCCAGACAGATTTGCGTGGGATGATCCCCCAGTCGGCGGTGGACACGGCTATGGCCAGTACTCTGACTAACTTTTATTCTGATCTCAGAAAAACCCTGAAAGCATAATCTGCGCTGACCTCAAACTCTGTGTGTTCCTTGCAATCATATTCTGCACCTCATAGTCGATTCTCAAAACCTTAGGCTAGGTTGGAAGCTTCCTGCATGAAGGTCTGTAGTATTTTCCTTATAGGTGCTGGTAGTCCCATTTGCACAGAAGAACTGAAAACATGTTTACTCTGAAGTAAGATCCACTGAGCTCAATGAAACTCACTTGGCAAGCCTTCGGCACATCGTTGCTTCTTAGCCAAGCCGTGGACACAGAAGCCCATGACACTCGCACAACCACATTCTGGACAGAACTCTAAATCAGAGTGTTCTAGCAAGTTGAGGGAAAGGATCTCTTCCCTGCAGGAATACAGTCTGTGGGCTGGCCTACACAACATAATTTCCAGAATGGTTGTAGCTCCAAAGCATGCAAATCACAGTGCTCACGTTTGTAGCACCCCCATGGAAGATGCTGGTTTTCACAAAGGGAAGCTGTAGAACTGGAGGGTGAAAACATGTTCTGCTCTAGCTAATTTCACCCCTAAAGGAAACTAGGCAATGATAGGAAAGCTCTGCCATCCAGCAACCCCTTTATTTACTAAGACTGCTTTACTAAACGTTATTACTAGGGAGAAGCCTCATTGAGCACCGTAGGACTTGCTTCTGAGTAAACATTGAAGGCGGCGGCCTGTAAGAGTGGGAATAGCAATACACTGGAATCTTTTCTTTTCAAGGGCTAAATGTATGAATGCGAAATACTAATGCTTTCATGTACTTTATGTTGCTTGCTAATCCTGATCTAAAAGATGGTTCAGAATCTTTTATCTTTAAACTAAAAAGCTTGATGCACTGTAGAGAATTCTGTGCTCCTGTTTCCATACTTTACTGCTTTATAGAGTAATTTTGTCATTGGTTATTTGGGGTGGCATGCAACTGAGTCTTACTCAGAGTAGACCCACTGAAATTAATGGACCTTGCTTAAGCTTTAATTTCAATGGACCTACTCTGTATAAAACTTACTTGCATACCACCCATTTTAGCCAAAAAGTTTGCAGTAGTTGTTACTGATAACAAAATAGTAAAGCATGTGGTTATTTGCAAAACTGCTCTGATTATTACTAGTACATGGTGACAAGTTTCAATTAGTAACATCTGTAAAATGTATTATCCTTCAATAGGAGATTGGAGGGACTTAACAGTGCTTAACTTTGACTGGGTGCACCTAAGAACTGAATCAAGATTTTCCATAAAAACAGTTTAATAATATCTAAGGCCTATACTCCAGGACATTGTTTTCTTAAGATTGCTCTTATGTTAACTTACCAGGAAAGAATTCATTTGAGACTTTGGTCGAGCATAATCTTCTTAAGGCTTCACGATGATGTTTATTTTTTTAAATTGTTAATATGCTTCAATTATTTAAACAGATGTTTTTTAAATTCACTTGCTGGTACAAGTGACCCACAGTTCTACTGAAATGGCTGCTAGCCACTGAGATGGTGCTAGTGCTGGAAGAATATATAGGAATTGTGCTGCAGTTCTGTATTATAACTGGTGAGAGATTATTTATATAAGATGCTTAAGATGTATATTAAAGTATTCAGTTCAAAATACTGGTGGTGGTGGTTTTTTTAAAAAGAAAAAAAAAATAAGATGATGTTGCCAGTCACACAAATCTGCTTTTAACAGAGTAGCTGGGGAAACCCAGCCAGATGGGTGGGGTAGAAATAAATTATTATTATTATTAGTCTGCCTAGTCCAGCATTGTCTGCTTCAGCCAGCACTGAGTCTCCAATGTCTTGGGCAAACAGCTTTCCCAGCCTTTTAGCTGTGGTTAAAGCAAAGCATGTGCCTAGGGGAACTGGTTCTGGCCAGCTAGTCCCACCCACCTGTCAATTGCCTGATGTCACTAGGACATCAGGTGACCCAAACAGGGCTTGAGCTTGCTGCCAATCAGCTGCTTGGCGCTGACTTCAAGCCCTACAGCCAATCCCAGCAGCCTCAACGCCAGCACTTATCAGCTGTTAGTTCATTGACTAGAAAGGCTTGCCTATCAGGAGCCACCTTAAGATTACCAGTTGTGCACTAGCAGCTGCATCTCTCTACCTGCCCCATGCCTGACACCCATCTTTGTGACAGGTGTGGGTGATCTGGAGGAAACATCATGTCGGGGCTGTGGACTTTCGGCACTTGGTATATTTTCATTTTGACAACGAAGTGCAAAAGTCTATGAGCATATTTTTGAGCTTTCCTTCCTAACCACAAGTTCACATGTGCCTATTGTGAGCCATCGTTATCATAAGGCACCAGCCTGAAAGCTGGTGTTGGATTTCAGGAGTTACTAGGCAGATCTTGGGGTCCTGCACAGATGTCTTTCCTGTCAGCTCATCTAATGTAAACGTAACATAAAGCACAGAACCTGGACACACTCGGACAGCTGGAAATTCTTCCAGATCCTATCCAGTGCTCTGTCACTCGAGCATCACCCATCCAAATCAGAAACTCTGAAAGGCACAAAATTGAGGCTGACTCTTGGGTTGTCACTGCATTTTCCATTTTCACAAATATATGGTGTTCTAAGTACCTGCCCCCCCTGATATCACAGAATGACAAACAGACTTCTCTAGACATATGTGTTTATTTTTATGGTACATGCAAAGTACTTCTTAAACTTTTCAGCATCAAAGTGCATTCTCTTCATTCTCCAGATAATTCGTTTCCATATGGGCATATGAAAGGCTAGGTGAGTTGCACTTATTAAAGCTGCAAACATGCCTAATTCTGAGACTTCAACAGTACTGACTTTATCATGTGATAGAAAGGTTTTGCAAGCTTGTTCCATCAGATTCTTGGTTATAGTTTTCAGGCATTTCCACACACAACTATTTCTTGTTCTTTAGTAACATTGCAAATGGTTTTTTGGTTTTTTTTGATACACTACGCAACAAAAAATGTGCTAGATGTTTGGAGTAAATATAACAAAGGTGGGGAAAATATACAGTACAGGGAATGCATACATAGCAATCACACATACACAAGTGTTGCCCAAACCAACTCTAAGGGTCCTTTGCTAGTGCTACTTTTGTGCAACATATCTTGGGTTAACCATAATCATTCAATGCTTTACCTGAAAGTGGTCCTAGGTGACAGTCCCACAAAAAGTGCACATATTTCATTAATGGGAGGAAAGGAAGGTTTTTATACTTAAGTGCCTTAGGCCACAATCTAACACAGTTAAGTGTGCTTAATCTCATTCATTTTATAGGTTTAAGGCTGCAATTTCTATATACCTTTGTATCAGTTCTATTAACAGTGTTTACTTCTGAGGAGACATGCATAGGGTTGCGTTGGACGGTGTCTCCTTTTAAGAGCCTAGAAGTACACGTCCCAATATTGTGCCCACCAAAATCCTGAGCAGGAGAGAATTCCTCTTCCTTCTTCAGTCAGAAGTAATATTAGCATTTATAGACTGCTTTCTATACACTGATATATAATTAGCACAGTAACTTTTACAACAGTCCTGTAAGGTAGACCTATATCATGAGCCTATATTGCACATGGTGCTGGAAAGTTGAGGTTCAGAGATGCCAAGGGTGCCAAAGGCCACCTAGGGAGTTTGAGGCAACCTCTCTTCACTTAGCCACTACACTAACAGTGCCAGGCTTCTCCAATACGAGCCAATATTAGATAAGAATCCATAAACTACTTCATGGTTGTGCAAGGGATCGCAGCTGTGCAGCAGGCCATTCAATTTTTGCAATGAGAATCCTGAAATGCATTGCAAACTGTTTTTGAAAGTTTAATGGTGCAATTGAGACCTTCCATATCCATGCTTTTCAGACATACAAATAATGCTCTAGCTGCATTACAAATTGGTTATTAACAACCTAGTTCTCTTATGCTAGACATGTATTCCATATTGCACACTTGAGATTATTAAGCGGCAAATGGGCTGCAGATACATGGTCATGGTTGGGTTTCTGCCATATTCCTTGATCCCCATTGTAAGAGTCAACCTTAGGCACTCCTAATCTGCTTCCAGGTCTGTGCTGTCTCTTTACCTGCCGTTCTCAATGGTCATGATGCATGCTGACCCCTGAAATCCTTTCTGCTAGGTTCTCTACTGATAATGCAAAAGAGACAACACAGTGAAAGAGCAGTGGAAATTATGTACAGCTACTCACATGAAAATGCAGCAGTAGGAGCAGCAGGATCAGTTGCTCTGCTTGAGGGAACCCTATGTCCTCAAGGTCTGCAGGAGTACAAAAATATTTAGGGCAAAAAATCCCCCCAAGCCCATGGAGGGCTGAGTTTGCTCAGTAGGCAAGGGATGCTCTCTGGCTGTTAGGAAAAAAATGGGAAACCCGGTGGGAAGGGGGAATAGAATGAAGTGGCTGGAAACTTGAGCAGGGGCAAGCCACACTGCAACATTTAATTACAGGTCCGCTTCACCCCCTATTATTAGCCTTGACATTATGCATTAACCATGGGTGTAGTCTGGCTGAGCAGAGACTTAAAATCAACTTACAGTAAGTCATTTGACTGATTTGTTGCTGTTCTGCAACCAGGAACAGTTGACATGGCAAAATAAGTTAGCACTCACGAGAAACATATTCTGTGAAATGATTTTATAATAGTACCTGCTATACGAGACCCTAATCTTATCTCACCTATCAGAATAATAAAAATACCAGTGTCTAATTAACTTTACCAATAGCATGCATTCAATGTTAGTCTACACCTCATTTTCTTCCCTTGTCACAGTAAGCTGCTTTCATACCATTATGTGAAATGGTAATGCTATTCCTTAGGCAACCACAGAATCAAAGTTGCATTTTAAGGCTGCAACCTTATGCACACTGATCCGGGAGAATGTCCCGCTGCATTCCACAGAGCTTACTTTTGAGTAAGTATACATAAGACTGAGCTGAAAGACTCTTATAAACTGGAATTTCCATGACCCATACAGAATCAGATATAACACACTCCCTTAATTTGCCCTGGTGCTTATTATTAGAGCATATGGTCCAGCATGGCAGAGATCAGAGAATCATAGAGTTGGAAGGGACCCTGAGGATCATCTACTCCAACTCCCTGCAATGCAAGAATATGCAGCTATCCCATACAGGGATTAAACCTGCAGCCTTGGCATCATCGGCCCCATGCTCGATAACAAACTGAGCTATCTGCATCTGTGTGCACATTTAACACTGAGACTTGCAGAAGAGGAATTATTTCTAACACCCTGAGCAGAAATCATAACAAGGATTTAGCAATCAGATCTGGTGAACAGCAACAGCTTCTGAACTGCACCGTCATCTGTTAGCCATACCCCATAACCTTCCATGGGTTTTGTATTCTGGGTGTCTTTCAGACATTTGATTACAGATCACAACCATGAACTATTCCTATGACATAACAAGCAGTAGTAATAAATCCTCCTTAACAAGCAAGGGTGTGAACTTGCATCAGCTTAGCCAGCATGACCATTGGTCAAGGCCAGGGATGATGGGCGTCCATGGTCCAACAAGATTGGAAAGGTGCCATGTGGACTATCCCTGCTCTAACAGTTTCATTGCCACAGAAAACGGGTAGCACCAATGCAGTGTGGAATCTTGGTTTCCCAAGAGCACAGATCATTTTGACATACTTGATCAAGTGCTTGTCATGATCAGATTTACACACCAAATCAAATGTATCTAGAATAAGTATAGCTGAAGGTTCTGGACCAAATTTTGAACCTTCAGGTGTTTTGATTGTCCCCAGACCTCACTGCTACCAAGATGCTGATTTTTAAAAATATATTTTGTGTGGTTCACAGCACGAGTAGCTTCCAGACTTCTGATGATATGCTACCAGAGGAGAGAGAGAGAGATGGAGATGGAAACTAGTTTTCTGGAAGGATTTCTGAAGCAGTTGTATAAGAAGCTAGGAAATCACTGCATGTACCCTGTGTTTCCCGAATGGCTGGATTTAAAAACAATTCTGTTTTCCTGGCAGCAATAACCAGCTTCCAACTTCAGGCTCAGTACCCAGAACACATAATGCAAGTCACAGTGTGCAGCTGAGAAAGCAGCCCTTGATTCATTTCAAGCAGATATGCAGCTGATTGTACCCAGAAGCTGTGATCTGGCACTTCTGATGTGTGCACAGAACTTCACATGCAAAGGGGTCGCCAGCCCTCTTCTATATCAACTCATATTGCATGCAGTGGGCAATCTCCATGCAAGTCCAGAGCATTCCTCTTCACAGAAGAAAAAGAACTAGCCCCACCTGCAAACTGCTTTGGATTGTGCTGCGCTTTTCTAGCTAAGCACTTCGAATTCTTCCTTTTGCCAGACAAGCAAACACTTTCCAAGAACAACATCTTGGAATCAGTTCGTGTGCTTGGGCACAATGATTCCATGTGCAAAACAAATATTTTTCATATAAGATCTACTTATTTATCCATTTATAAATGAGTTAAAATATCATGGCAGCTTTCAAAAGTCATATAGGACACTTTCACTGCAAAAAAACTAACTTAGTATTCTGTTCTGTCGTTATCAGAGTTGTTTCAATTTACCAAGTCTCGTAGAAATATTATTTAATTACTTTTCTAACTACAATAGAACAGAAGACACAAAACATTTGCCTCCTCTTGGTTTCTGTAGTTAAACTGATTCTTGTTTCTCTGCAAGATAATACTATTTCAAAGGCAAATAAAAAAGAATGCAAGAAATAACTAACGTATTGGGGTATTAGCTGTGTTCCTGAAAAGCAACAGAGACTACAGTACTACACCCACTTACCTGTGAGTAAGCTCCACTGAACTCTGTGGGGCATACGTACTTCTGAGTATAGGATTGCACTAAAAGTTAATTGTTGCATGCTAATTTCTTTGGATCGTTTTTATCTATACGTTAAGAAATTCGGGTGATACAAAATGTATTACAAATGCTATCCATTCTGCTTATTTTTCAACTCGCATAGGTTACACCTGGCAGAGTAAAGATTGTAACACCTATTATACACAAGTGCCTGAATAGAACATTTTCTTTCTTTTTTGCAGTGACAGTGTCCTATCCTAACCTTAACCTGTTCTTTACTGGCATACTTATACTGATCAAGTCTACGCTGACAGATCAAACAAAAAGGAACAACAACTGGCTACACAATTCTCATGTATCTCTAATCATGCAAGCATTTCTATTGCTGCCCATGGCAAGTACCTTGACTGGTATCCTAAAGCAAAAGTATCATGCTGTTGAATATTCTTCTTGCAGGACATTAATTGCAGAATCCCCCTCTGTATAAACAGGTGCACAGTTTCATAGTCATGACTAATTCCAATTGTACCTTAACAATGGCACACATACCTGCTCTGTTTGAGTGCTATCCTTAACATTGTTTTGTAAAAGTAATACTAGATAGTAATGTGACAGAAGTCTGAAGATATTCTAGTTATCATCAAAATACTGTACAGAAATGGTTACTTATAGAGGTAAGGCATTCTTAAGGAACATAGTTTCATAGCCATTCGAATAAATCTTTCACAGGAATCAGTGGAATGTTTTTTTGCATATAAATATTTAAGTTCTCAATTGTAACCATTTGTAAACTATCACGGATGAATGCAAAATATTTCATATGCCATTTAAAAAACACTTGGCGGGTCTTAACGCCCATTGATCTACTGGATGATTATGAGTTTGAAAAGAAGCAGATTGAAGAAATGTCAAGATCTCTCTAGAAAATCTTGTATAATAAGCCATAATCATCATTCACTTCAGAGGTTATCTATCAACACTCTACATGAGATATACATGTTGGTAATAAGGAGTGTTCCCTGCTCTCCACTTCATTCGTTGGTATTACTGTAAATATCACTTTATCCATGGCATGCCATTAAAAGACTGTGAACTATTTATTTTTTTCAGAAGCAGTCACATGCATTTTGAAGTTCAGGTCACCAGCTAGAGCATTTTCCATCCCAAGGCAAAGCCACTCAGAGTAGCCATGCTTGTAATTTGTTTCTGAATGGTATCTTGGCTGGTGCACGGAATGACAGAACTTGGCTGGAATAAGATACCCCAAGATTTAAGACTCTCCTTCAGTTGCTTCTTCGTGAGCGTCCTCTTCATGAGATTCAGTGAAATTTGCTTCTTCTTCTTCTTCTTCTTCTGCTACTACTACTTCTTCTTTTCCCTCCACGCTGTCCTCTCTTTCTGGGCGCAGAGACTGCCTTTGGCTGGGCTTATTGCTGTCGTGGGTGCTGTGGCAGCTTGCACTCCCAAGACGAGTTGATGCAACAACAGCTTTCACTGCAGCCTGGGTTTCAATAAAAACAAACAAGAGTGGTTAGATTTCTTGGCACCTATGCTGTGGTTTCGTGGCACCGATCCCATCTGTCTCCACTGTGTACCAACCCAGGCAAGGCTATAATCACTTCCTAGTAGATTCTCTCCTACATAATGTATGAATTAACTCTATTTAGACTTGCAGGGGTTCAGACAGAATGTGTCTCCAAACTGAACAAATCAGTGTGGTCTAACGAAAGAGAATACTTTGCTAAAAGCCAAAGTTACCGAGACACCAGCTGTTTCTGCTAAGACTGGGTGATATGCAGCTGTGCACATATAGAGTAGGTTTTAAGGGAATAAACATGTTTTATCCACACATTTCCACCTTTTTAGGTATTCTTTATAGCAGCCCCTCCTTACTTTTTTCTAAGTGTGTCACTATGAGGGATGGGGGAGAAATTCAGTTCACTTTATAGTGGTACCTCAGGTTAAGAACTTAATTTGTTCTGGAGGTCCGTTCTTACCTGAAACTGTTCTTAACCTGAAGCACCACTTTAGCTAATGGGGGTCTCCTGCTGCCGCTGCCCCACCACTGCACGATTTCTGTTCTCATCCTGAAGCAAAGTTCTTAACCCAAGGTACTATTTCTGGGTTAGTGGAGTCTGTAACCTGAAGTGTCTGTAACCTGTAGTGTCTGTAACTCGAGGTACCACTGTACATTTAAAGAGCAAACCTACTTCTCACTCTCCAAAGTAATACACAAACCAAAAGATAGCCACACTTCTCTGAAGTTCTCCAGGCAGGTGATGTGCACAAAAATCCATGCACTTTGGTGACACATGCATAAAAATACACACATCAGTGAAAACAGCGTGCAAGTATGGTGCTATGTAGTGGAGCCCTTGTGCTGTCTTCCGTTAACAAAGCGAGTTACTTGAATCCATCCAAAAGTAAACAATAACATCCCACCCCCCTGAAATGTACCTTAAGTTTACGTCGAGCATTGAATTCTTGGAGTTTCTTTTGGGCTGTGTCCATATGAGCGAAATTGGCTGCCTTGCCTGTGACCCAAGGGTGTTGTAAGGCTTGAAATGTGGTGAGACGTTTCTTGGGGTCAAGCACAATTAACTTCTTAACCTGCATAATAAGATGATTTAAAAGTAAGGGGGAAAACGCATTCCTCGGAAACCTTGTAGGCTCCAACCTAAGGATATATGCACAATTTCATATGCTAGCAACTTGCTACCCAATCAATATCCACTTCTAGCATCAAACAACTGCTTAGAAGCAACGTTAGAGTAAACCTGGTGTGAGTGCTCCACACATATTATTTATGATTAATTATTGCATTTATATCCCACTTCTATTTCTCCAAGGAGCTCAAGGTGGTGTATATATTCTTCTGCTCCTCTTTCAAATCCCACAGCAACCCTATAAGGTAGGTTAGGCTAAGAGGCAGTGACTGGCCCAAAGTCACCCAAGGTAGCTGAGTGGGAATTGAACTCTGGTCTTCCAGGTCCTAGTCCAACACTCTAACCACTGGGTAGAAACATCCAGTGAACGCATGGATAGAAATTCTCAATGCACATTATCCCTCCCCCTCAAAAAAGGAGATGGGAAGGAGTCAGCTTGTGCCTCTAGCATCCAAAGACTGTTGCCAGCTGAATCAGCATATGAACTGGGCCAGTAACATGCTAAAAGTGCATCTGAACAATATCAAGATTCAAAACTTTCAGGCTATAATTTTACTGGCTGAAATCCAATGTCACACAAGCAGATTTCTGCTGATGCAACGAGACTTCTCCTTGCTCTTCTGTCTCCTGCAGCCCCATGAATCCCACCTCCGAATCTGTTCCATAGGGTCCACCAACCCTCCACAGATTTTGACGGTACGTGGGGGCTGCAGAGGTAAGGATAGGAAGTAGAAGTGCCATTGCATTGGTGGAAGTCTATTCTTCTCATGCACAGACACTGTGGGGATATAACCTATAATGAATATACATAAAGTAGATTCCACATGCATAGTACAATGCTGATTATCCTGATAAAATTATGCTGATGGTAAATGGCAGAATTAGCCGAACATACCAAATCCTTGGCATTTAGAGACACATCATCCCACCAGGGGGAAACGAAATCATATTCACAGTTCAGGATCCTTTTGAACATGTACTGGTCTCCTCTTTCATCGTAGAATGGCTCAAAACCACAGAGTCTAGAGACAAGCAAGAAACAAACTTGTTACATCATTTACAGATAGGTAGCCGTGTTGGTCTGCCATAGTCAAAATAAAAAAAAATCCTTCCAGTAGCACCTTAAAGACCAACTAAGTTAGTTCTTGGTATGAGCTTTCGTGTGCATGCACACTTCTTCAGATACGAAGAAGTGTGCATGCACTTGTTACATCATTATCAGTGAGATAGCTCAACCACGTAGATCAGCTTTCACTTCCTTGACACAAAGTGCATGTTATGTCTGCAAAATACGGAGGAATGTGTAACCTCTGTAGTAATCTACCTTGCCCTGCATGTGCCCACTTGACCGCTTCAATCAGCGAAATTGGTACTGCTACACATCATGCCACATAATATTTGTTCAGCGTTCGTAAGAACTCAGTCGTTTAGTATGGCAGCATCTACACTTTGGAACTCCTCGCCTATTGAGATCACGCAGGCAGCTTCGCTGTACTCTTGCTGGCACCTGCTGAAAACATCCCTGCTTAGACAAGCCCACCCAGATGCTTAGGAAGTTGAGGTAATTTTAAACTGTTTTAGCATTTTAACTTTTGTATGTTTTAAAGTAGGCTTGTAAATTTCTCTTGATTTTACTGTTCTATGCTTTGTAAACTGCTCTGAGGGTTTGTTTGTTTTTACAGTCAAGGGGTGTATTAGTTTTTAGAAATAAATAATATTGGACGTGGAATTCATATCATGTTTAAAAGTCTTCGGTACCAAGAGTCAAATGCAAGTGTGTACTGTAAGGAACATCAGATAGAATGGCCCTTCTCAGACTGTAGGGGCAGTAGTCACATGTTCATCTCCCCATAAAATTTCCCCATGCCTGTGGGTTAAACCACAGAGCCTAGGACTTGCCAATCAGAAGGTCGGCGGTTCGAACCCCCGTGACGGGGTGAGCTCCCGTTGCTCAGTCCCTGCTCCTGCCAACCTAGCAGTTCGAAAGCACGTCAAAGTGCAAGTAGATCAATAGGTACCACTCTGGCGGGAAGGTAAACGGCATTTCTGTGCGCTGCTCTGGTTCGCCAGAAGCGGCTTAGTCATGCTGGCCACATGACCCGGAAGCTGTACGCCGGCTCCCTCGGCCAATAAAGCGAGATGAGCGCTGCAACCCCAGAGTCGGCCACGACTGGACCTAATGGTCAGGGGTCCCTTTACCTTTACCTAAAAGAATAGAGGAATAAATCCTAGACAAGCTTCTTCCTGCTACAGCAGCTTTCCACATATGTTCTTATGCGCTACTCTATTCAGCCAATGGCTCACAAGATCAGGCCATAAGAGATTAACAGAGCACCTAGGATTTTGCAACAGGTATGAAGGATTTTAAATCTATTTTTCTTCACAACATTTGGGAGGATTAAAAAGTATCTAGGCAATTTGAAACCTAAGCATATCTCATACTGGGCTGTAGGTGGAAGCAAAGTAGCATTAGAAATATTCTATTCTGAGGCTGACACAGCAGAAAACCTGGTAGGTATCAAGGCTGCCATCTATTGGTTTATATGAGAAGAAAAGGATGTAGCAACACTTGGGTCTAAATAGTTCAGTTGAAGAGTAGGATATAAACAGTCTTAACAGATAGATAAATAGTTGGATAGATCTGGAGGGCGACAGTTTCCTCATTGCTGTTCTAATCTAGGTTTACAAAATTGCAGCCACGAACACTAAAAGAAGGAGCACCATTGCTGCAATGGGGGTTGCCTTCTCTGTAGATAAAAAATGGCTCTATCCGGTGCTATTTTTCTAGAAAAAGAGGTGCCGGAACTCACCAGGAACACCTCCCTCATTCTCTTGGAATGGCAATGGCATTGAGACTGAGTTCCATCAAATTCTGGCTGGAAAAAAAGTCCTGGTTCTATCATAGTTAACAAGGCAGAGGGTCTTCTCGGCAGTGGCGCCCTCCCTGTGAAACACCCTCCCATCACCAGATGTCAGGGAGATAAAGAATTGCACAACTTTTAGAAAACATTTGAAGGCAGCCCTGTTCAGGGAAGTTATTAATGCCTGACATTTTATTATTTTTTATAATTTGCTGGAAAGCCACCCAGAGTGGCTGGGGGAACCCAGCCAGATGGGCGGGGTATAAACAATAAAATTATTATTATTATTACTCAGATTTAACAAAAGCAGCCACAATACAAATATCATCTCCACTACAATTAAAGACCCAATGCAAAAAGGGGTTTCCAAAAAATTATTTAAGCTATCTTGAAGAACAGCCCCCCTCTCACTCTGGTGACCTAAACTCCTAGGTCTTTCTGAGGAGGCATTCCTTTCAATAGGTTCCCTATTCTCCTGGGAGAGCACTGGGAACTTACTTCTCAACTTCTCCCACAAACATGAGGCAAATTGGATGACATTCTCACCCTACTTCCAACCCAAGGGAGTGACAATCTTTGATACTACACCTTCATGGCTGCCTGTATTGGCTAAAGGACAATGTTGATACCAGAGCAGAGTATCATAAGAGTGGACAAGAGTGGTGTGTATTGCAATCGTACCCATGTTAATTTGGAAGTAAGTTTTTACTGTGTTTAATAAGGCTTCCTCCTATGTAAAGTGCATAAACTGCAGCCAAAAATTAAATCCCAATTGACTCATGATCAGTGTGAGGGAAGCCGCTGTTTCCAGTTAAAGATCAGTGGCTATTCCAGTTAAACATAACAGCTATCCATGAAAAAAAAGAGTAATTAGAAGGAGAAGCGTGCCAAAAGACTTCAATTTTCAACAAATGAGGGGCAGTACAAATTTTTTAATGTACGGTTTGAACCATCTTCCAAACACATTTCCAAATACAAAATCTGGTGGCTAGAAAACAAACTGCTTCAGTAAGGCGAAAGATTTATACAATCTGAAGAGAAAGCAAGCAAACTAATAAATGAATCGCATTTGCTTATATATATATATAGGGTAATTTTTAGCCAAACTCACAGGATGTAAGTGATTATTCCCAAGGACCACATGTCCACTTCTGGGCCATAGGCACAGCCTCGCAGTATTTCCGGTGCTGCAGATTATAAAAATCTTGTCAATAAAACAAAATTTTAATGTAGAAAGAAATAACAGTGAAACAGAGCAGTGGCCAGCAGGGATGGCCCAATGCAGAGGCAGTGGTAAGAAAAAGCAAAATTCTAGAAACCTAGAATTCCTATGTGAGAGAGAGAAAAAGAAAGAAAATAAATAAAGCAGCTTAAGCTCAGCAAAGGTAGACCAATTTCTTTACTGAAATAAGCGCTTCTAGTAGCACCTTAAAGACCAACTAAGTTAGTTCTTGGTATGAGCTTTCGTGTGCATACAGGTATCTGAAGAAGTGTGCATGCACACGAAAGCTCATACCAAGAACTAACTTAGTTGGTCTTTAAGGTGCTACTGGAAGGAATTTTTTTATTTTGACTATGGCAGACCAACACGGCTACCTATCTGTAACTGAAATAAGCGCATTAATTGTGCATTCATATGTGCTAGGAGAATGTGTTTCAGGAAAGAGATATAGTGAAGCTATTCAGAATGAATATTATTAAACTATTATTCTTAGGTAATATTATTATCATATGAAGTGAAGCCTCTCTAGAAGCACGGAAGAAAGCACAGCCCCTTCTCAAGCAATTGTCTCCTGCACTTCAATTGCTTATATTGTGAGACCTTTTGTTACAACCCTTAATAAAAAAAAGAAGAAGAAAAAAGAAATCTGGACCATGAAATCTGACTCTACAGCTGTGTACTGTATATACTTTATATTTAAAGCACATTCAAAGCACATCCTTTCCCTCAAAGAATTCTAGGTACTGTTGTTTGGTAAGGGTGGCTGAGAACTATAACTCTTTGTAATTACAATGTCCTGTTCAATTGTCTAGTTCCATGTTTGGCAAAAGGGAAAGAGCGAAAAACATTTGGTTCCAGACTCTAATGGAATGTCCCCCAAAATAGGTTCAATCTATTTTAGTCAAGGGATAAGACTGCTTTTTTAAAAAAACTAGAAGCAACCCCTTTTTCTTTTCCCCTCATTCAGGATGCAGTCCTACACACTCTTGCTGGTAAGTACCGTATTTTTTGCACCATAACACTCACTTTTTTCCTCCTAAAAAGTAAGGGGAAATGTCTGTGTGTGTTATGGAGGGAATGCCTATGGGTGGCATGCCTACGGATTTTCTTCCTCTAAAAACTACGTGCGTGTTATGGTCGAGTGCGTGTTATAGAGCGAAAAATACGGTAAGTGCCAGGAAGCTCAATGGGACTTAGTTTTGAGTAGGGATGCATAGGATCCCACTGTTAATTATTCATACTTTTAATTTCCTTTCAGATTTTGAAAAGTGAGTTTGTATTCCTTGCATGTCTTAATCAGTGCATTATCTGAGATGTCAGACCTTGGCTCGTTACACATAATGTGCTCAAAAAGTGATAATCTATTATTTCCATTTTGTGGTTGACTTGCCTTGCTACCCTCAGGCAATGCATGACTATTCTCGGAAGTTAATTATTCATGGACAAGTAACACCACCATTTCTCATTGCATGTGGTTGTTTCAAATTTTCCCATTTGGAATCCTGCTTTTGTCTGGACATTGTTTTGCTGCGTTTATAATTTCTGAATCCCTTACCCTTTATTTACATCTATTATTAAAAGCCCAAGGCTGGTGGTGTGTTGAAACAAACAGATTTATTTCTTCCTATCAAAATGCAACATAATCTAAGCTAATGTTTTAAATATTTACAGGGCAATCTTAAGATTGGGAAGGGAGGAGGATGACTCCATGGTGAAAAAACTACCACTTCCTAAGCTGGCAGTGGCCAGGGCAGAAAGTGTGGATGAATTTTCTGCAGACATCTGCCCCAATTTGACTTTTTAAATTCCTCTTCTCACTGATACAGATGGCAGGGGAAATAACTAGCTCCAGGGCTGGTGTACATCTTTCAGATTTTCTTGGGTGTCAAAGGAACAAAGAGACTTTGGATCCTGTGGATTCAAAGCTCTTCTGATAGCCTTCCAGAACATTCTGTTTTGGGGCCACCACCTACAGAACACTGCCACTGCCACTGCTAAAGGGCCTCCACTCAGGGCTCAAGACATTTTGCTGCCTGAGGCAGAGCAGCAAAGGGCACCCCCTTCAGTCAAGGTGCATACTACTTAAAAGCCAGCCAAGATATTTTGGCATCTTGAGGCAGAAAATACCACAGGGCAGAGATGCTGAATTCTGCTCAACATCGGGGGGGGGGGTGTCTTGTCATGTGGAGGGGAGGCCCAGCAGGGCCCAGCCCCTCAAAACTGGGGGGGGGGGGAGCTCAGCCCCAGCCCCATATACTTTGTGGGGACTGAGCTGTCCTCAGCCTCATAGAGTTGGCATGTATACCACAGGCACCTCTTAATCTCCTTTGCAGAAAAATAACACAGCAATAAGAAATGAATTAACTAGTCATTTGCTGTCATTTCATGACACTCAGAGCCAGCTGCCTGACTTGGCTGCCTCACCCTGCCTGTCAGTAAGGCCACAGCTTCCAGTGGCCTTCAGTTGGGACTTTAGGAATGCTCACCTAACGTTACCTCAAACAGAAATACCATTAATTTTCCTAAAATGCCTTGTCCTTTGTACTTAACACCACCTTCTACACTTTACCATTTGTGCATTTAACACTCTTAAATGTGCCTTTAACACTGTTCATTCCATGTTAGTAATATTCATTTTGTGCTTTATGTTGACAGAAGTCGTGATAAAGAAAATGCAGTAAAGAACAGTAATATTCTTGTTTATCAGTCATAATGTGTATCAGTCATAAATGACGCCCCAAATGGAGGGAAATATCCAAAACCCTTTACAGAGCCCCCTGTCAACTGTGCCTTTTTAAAGTGAAGCTACAAGTTATTTCAGTGGGTCTAATCTGAATAAAACTTAGGTGACTACCACCCTAAGCATTTAAGGCAACTGAATACAAATAAATAGATATCTAACATACTGTAAGCAATAAAGGAACATACCACAGTACCCTGGAGTCCCACAGACTGTTTTCATGGTCACTTGATCTGCAACAATCTTGGAAAGTCCAAAATCAGCTGTTACATATAAACCAGAAAGGATTCATTATTTGTTATTATCATTATTTTATATTTCTTGCGCGATACCGTGGAATGAAATGAACATAATATTTCATCATTTGGAAATGTTATACTAATCAACTAACAATCAAACACTAATCAAATTACTCCTCATGTAAGGTACAGGAGTGAAACTTTCTGGTGGGTGAATACATCCAATCCTAAATTCATGGAATGTAAAGTTGTTGCACTAGAACACCAACACTCAAACCAAAACTGGTACAGAAGAACAGCATTTACCTATTTTTAAAGACGCATCTGGAGCTGGCGTTGCATACAGTAGATTTTCTGGTTTCAAATCACGGTGAACAATTCCATTGGCATGTAGATACTTGGAAGGAATAAGTGGAAACGCACAATTTTAAACTTGCATTTGTGATGAGTATTTCTCCCCCACCCTCCATAACACTGTGCATTTAGAGTACTACAATTCCAACAGCAAACGAACCAATTATTTGAAAAAGAAAATTCTATCTCAAGACATTTGAATGCAAATTGTAACCTCAAGAGGAAACGGAAAATAATCACTTTTTATACAGCATAAATGTATCAGGTGTTGTTGTTGTTTTTTAAAAAAAGTTCTTTTGGAAATTACAATGGTAAATGGTAGCCATAGTTTTCTGTGTCTGCACAAGATGTAGCTACAGTAGTGGCCACAATTGTGGAAACTTTTTGGGGAAAGTGTATTTCCGAGGTTTGATGGCTCATAACACCTGATTGGCTCTCTAAACACTCATATGCTCATTGGCTACATTCAAGTGAAGGAAAGTTACTGCATATCAACCTAAGCACGTTGTGCTTCCTTTTTCTGGTTATTTGGCTATAACTTTTGATAGAATACAGATAACTGAACAAACCTTGTTGCTTTACATTCTTCATTACATTATCTTTCCATTGATATATAATTTTATGGCATTACTCCCCCCAAAAGTGGTGTTATGAGCCATCAAACTTCAGAAATACACTTTTTCCAAAAGGTTTCCACAATTTTGGCCACTAGTGTACATTTCTAGCCTTGGTAATGGACTAGATGAGAGCCAACGAACTGAAGCTCAATCCAGATAAGACTGAAGCAGTGTTAGGAGGTGGTTCCCTATACAGGATGGATGGGAGATGGCCTGCTCTTGATGGAGTTACACTCCCTCTGAAAGAACGGGTACATAGATTGTGGGTACTCCTGTGTCTATTGCTGTTGCTTCAGGCTCAAGTGGATTGCCTTCCATGAACTTTGGCTGATGACCCAGCTGCACGCCTATCAGAACAAGGATGGTCTAACTTCTGCTAACTATGCTCTGGTAAGCTCTAGGTTAGATTACTGCAACATATTATATGTTGGGCTGCCTCTGAGGACGGTTCAGAAACTTTAGCTGGTGCAGAATTCAGTGGTCAGGTTACTCACTGGAGCAAGATGGTTCGATCAAAATAAAGTGAAGAAATATCTAGCCTATTCCTGCATTCAGATCCATAGGCGCCGACTCCATGGGGCTTGAGGGGGCCCGAGCCCCCTCAAAAATTCGTTTGGGGGGGCTCTGCCCCCCCAATAATCTCCGGTGCCCCTCCGGCAGAGCACCATTGCCGCCCCTCCCCCAGCCCAAAATGCACAGGGTCGGGCTGCATGCCTCCTGCCCTCCCTCCCGAGCAAAAACTCCACCCAATTTCCTTCGGAGCTGATTAATAGGCGCAGCACGCTCTCCCCTATTCGCTCACGAGGAGGCGGCGCCACTTTATTTGCATATTCATGAGCTTATTTATTATTCATGAGCTTTCCCGGCCCCCCAATATTTTTTATAAGTCCGCGTCCCTGTTCAGATCTCATGATAAATCATGATTTAGCACTATGGGAATGAGATGTACTGAGTCTTGGGGCCATGTGCTTCACCCTTCTCTGCCATGGGTGCAAGAAAGGCTTCAGAAGCTTTGGTTTCCATTTTTTAATTAACTGCAGCTCATCATTTTGTCGGAACCCAACAAACTGGGGTTAGTTTTAATGTGGTTTGTTTGAAACTTCAAATCATGGGTTGTTTCAAATCTTGGATCGTTTCAAGAAATGATAGTTAGGATTAACTGTAGTTCAGGGTTTCACAATAATGCTGAACTGTGATTAGTAAAAACCAGAAATGAAAAATTCCAACCTCCACGCCAAAAAAGGAGAGGCGTTGGCGGGGACAGGGAAGTTTGAAACATGCAAACCTCAGACATGTTGCTGCTTGTTCCTGTGGTTTATTGACATTTGAATAAGCATGATTGCTCTGTGCAAAAATACAATTAGATTTTCTCATTTCAGAAGCTCCTGGTGATTTACAAGCATTGTTTATTTAAGCTGCAGTCACAGACCCTATTACCTGTTAATAAATTCTAGCAATAACATGGCTGTAATAACTATGTGTTTCATAGGGAGTTTTGATGTAATGGCTTCATGAACTGCAACCAAAATGAATGCAGTAACATTATAAAAAAGAACTTTAAGGAGATAACAAGAAAGTAGATCAAAATATATTCTGTTATAAAAAAACAAGATATATTTTAGTGTAATTATTTTATTACTACAAAGGTCAGGCTTGAGGAGATTTATTACACTGATCTTGCTTTCTAACCATTCCTCTGTCATCTGCTATATATTTTGGAAAGTGACTTGTCAATTTTTCCATCCTTCTGTTCTCTGTGGTGTTTCTAAAAGAGCACATTCCCCAATATCAACTATCTCAGACCATTATGATCAGCAGGTGAAGCCTTGGTGGTGACTCATGACAATTTCTTTGCCACGCCTTTTCAGTGGCAGATACTGACTGTGGAATGCCTTTCTTTCTGACATGTGTCTATCTTTCTCATTGTTGATTTTTCAGGAAGACCTTCAAAACATTCCTGTTATACTTAGGCATTTGATGGCTGAAAGTCATTGTTCTTGGCAAAACTCAGATCGCCAGCTGAGAAAATGTTCTAACTGTTTTTAGAACGAACTGTTTTTATGTTTTAAATTGTGGTGTGTTTTTAGTGCCTTATTTTACTTATTATTGATGTGCCACCTTGGGCTTCTTCAGGAGGATTGAATAAATAATTAAAATCAATCTTTCCCCCCCTTTTTTTGAAAATTAAATGAATAAATAAATAATAAGTAAAGAATCTGATTGCACTGTTAACACTCTAAATCACTGTCTTTACTCCACGACTCTAAAAACATTTAAGCATGGCAGATTTATCTAATCTAGTATTCCATGAATGGTACCTTTCCATGGTACTTAACTGCATTACATTTTAAAAAAACATATGTATGCATGCCATACATATGAATGATTGGAATAAAGCAAAATCTTCAGCTGGAAAAGAAATTAATTTACCAGACTTACATCAAGTCCTAAATATATTACTTGGAATTAAGTTGCACACATTTTCAGCGTAGGTTACACTGAAGTAATACAATGCAAGTTAAGAATTGCTTCCATTATGAAAATGAGGTCAAAAAAACAGAAGCTACAGGTTTAGTCTCTCTATAATAGATGTAACCTGCTTTGGAAGGGAAGGGGGAAGTGGAATCTAAAATGACACATGAAGAAAATGATGTGTTTTCTGCTAGTGAATGCTAGGTGATTTCTGACTGCTTCTGAATGCAAGGGAATAATTCACATCACACCAAGTGTTAGCAAATTTGACAGCCTTATTAAAGTCCTCTGGTTTTTTTGGATGACTAATGCTACAAGGTTAGAATTTTAAGTAGTTGTGAGCCTAGAATACTAACTATAAGAAGATGTTGACTTTTTTGGATGTGGATTTCTGCTGGACCTATGAACATGTCACGTGGCATGTTGATCAAGATAATTTAATAAAACACCTATGTTTATTTATTCAAGGCAAGCGTATGCATGCATTAATGTTTTTCTCTGTTGAACCTCACAAAGCAGTTCACATTTAAAAGACTTAATAAGCATCAGTAAAATGTATATAAAGGGGGGGGGAAGCATGGTATTCAACTGAGCTTTAATCAAAGTACCGTATTTTTCCGTGTATAAGGCACCTCCTATTTTGGGGGGCTCCGAATTAAGAAAACACCCCTCAGCACTACCCATGTATAAGACAAACCCCAATTTTAAACCTAATTTTTTGGTTAAAAAACCTCTAGTCTTCTACACGGAAAAATACGGTAAACCTATTGAAAATAACAGACCTAACTTAGGCTGTGTACACACTATACCTTTAAAGCACATTTGAAGCACATTGTTTCCCTCAAAAAACTCTGGGTACTGTAGCTCAAACCTCACAGGATCACAACTCCCAGCAACGCTTAACAAACTACAATGCTCATTATTCTTGTGGGGGAGACAAAAGGAATGAAAGGGATTAGGCTAGATTCAGTTATGTCCACCTGAAAAGAAGTGGGAAGGTGAAATATCTGCCTAAAAGAAACAGGATGCCATTCTATTTCCACCCCATTTTTAACATAGCTTCTGTTAATACTGTTTCTTGCTTCTTCTGACCTCTTGCTTAGTCTCTGCGTTTGGATGTGAGGGTGATCTGACTGTGACATCTGTCACTCCATTGAGTGCCAGGGTTGATTCAACTGATCTGGCTGGCTAGGTGGGTGTCCCCTCCCTCCCTTCGCAGTTCATGTGCATCCCTCCCAAAGCTGCGCACTTGGTGGGAGAGAATGACCATCCCAGATAGAAGGAGTGTACTGTTCTTTGGTCAAATCTCCGCATTTACTTGAGCTAGCCCTGCCCCGAATTTCCACCCTGTCTTGCTTTTCCTGTTGTCTGCTCTTTTCTCTCTTTTGCTTTCATTGTAACCTACAACATGACACTCTTCTTGTCTCTGTCCCTTTCCCCTCTGCTAAAACTCACTGCTCCCACCATTCATCTCTTTTATCTATAATCTCTTTCTTCTGTCACTAAGGTGCATCTGAGTTTCTATTGGGCAAATGAATTTTCTTCACGAAACGTGACTGATGTACCCAAAGGAAACTAATGACTTGCTGAGCACTTCACCACACAAAGCTTTTCCTTTTCGCTACTGCAAAGAGCTACTTTTATAAATCTGTAGAGAGTCCTCTCTGCTTTTGACAGTTGCAGCTTCTTGATTTCTTGATGCAGCATGATGGTTGAACTGCAAATGCTTCTTAAGAATGAAAAGTATCATATTTCCATTTCTTGCAGTTTTTCCAGAGGTACTGTCAGGGCAGAGTGCTTGAGACTTCATGGCCCTTTAATTCCCTTGTCACTAGCTTAATGTAATCAACTAGGCAAGCAAACATCCCATTTTCCATTTACAAATCACTGCAATAGTAATCTGGCAGGGTTGGTGGAAATCTCAGTTTTGCCTCACTTCTCTCATGTTAGTGAAAGATTTCTTAGAGGGTATAATAGGAATTTTATGGTCCTAGATATATGGCAATGTTCATAACCGCACGTACATAGATCAGCACAGGAAGGCCAACCTGGAATCATTTTGATTCCTAAACTGAGCAAATGTTTTCTCTGCAAGATCAAACTGGAAAAGCCTCCCCATTGTCTCTTTCCTCACAAATATGCATGATGTATCTGAGGGGTAGTCTTAGGTTACACCCCTTCTGTGCTGTATGTATAATCTTTCTGGGGGTCGTCTTCATCTACAGGATGGGAATTTCAAAAGTCTTTATTAGCCCTTGCACAGCATTTTTGTGGGTCCTCCTCCTTTCCTGCGTGTGAGGGGAGCACCCTGTTGCAACAGATCAATAAAGATCAAGCTTACTAGCTGCTTTGCTTCTCAATATTCTCTGGTTGGCCTCTGTTATTCTCTCCTACCAATAGGGAACCTATATAAGGACTCTATATGGGCTCTTGGATACCCCATAAGGGAAAAGGGCATATTTTTATTTACAACAAGGGTACAATTTTTTTAAAAAAGTCTTTATCAATTCACCAATGTCATCATGCAGCTTTCAAACACTACATTTTATAGTGCAGTGAGTGAATTAAATCAGAGGATCCAAAATAAGGATGAAGAAGGCAGACATTATAAAGTATGGCGAAACTGCTGCATTCTGACTTTGTTTCCAGGGCAGTCAGAATGGCTGTCTTCATTCTAATATAACATTGGTTATTTGATTTCATGATAGGATTCCATTCATCAAACCATACTTTTGAATTACAGATATATTCCCCTAAGGTGGAAGGCAGATTTGAAATATACATTAGAACAGCATTATTAAATCATTATAATCACAATTAGAGTGCAGGTTACCTAGATGCAGAAGCTAGCCTTTGGGAAGTTAACGGGGCTAAGGTTAAAATGATATTTTAATTCTGAGATGCCTATTTTCAAGGAAGAATCTTGCAAGAATATTTGAAAAGCAGCAGATTGTGGACTGCTAATTGTGGAAAATGAATCCACTAATAAATTATGTAAGGAGTACACCTTGTATCCATGGGGAATATGCCTCTGGATGAAAACACGGCTGTCAAAAGTAGCCCTCGTTTTTCAAAACAGAACCTACTATGACTGCGTCATTTCAAAAACAGCAGCTAGAAATCTAATTACTCTGTACTATTAGACACACAATACACACACACTTGTCCTGCGGAGCTGCACAGCATGGCAGCTAGCTGAAAACCAAGGATTGTATTCAAGTAAGTATTACTTAGAGTAGACCCATTGAGATTAGTAAACACAGCAAAGTTAGGTCCATAATTTGAGTGGGTCTACTCTCAGTAAAACTTACTTGAATACCACTCTAAATGATGGGAGAATATGCAGTATATTCTTATGGGTTTGTGGGCGCTAGATATTTATAAATTCCTGCAAGCAGTAAGTGATAGAATTTAATCAAGGTTCAGTGTGTTAAAACTCTGGGTGTCAGACCTGTGTGTATTAGGCTGTGTGCTGCACATGTCTAATCCTATAATTAAGCCAAGTGTTAAAAGCTAATTAAGCTAGGCTAAGCTTCTTGTGTTGAAGTGATAGCCTAGGGATGGGCTATTAACAACAAATGATCAAGGGACTCTGTCTGAGATGGCAAATGGATGGGCCTCCTCTCTCCCTCAAAGCCAAAGCTTAGAGAAGTTAGAAGGAGGTGTTATGTGACTGGGTGACACAAAGCAGCAAGCAGAGCACAATGTTGGATCTCTCGTTGGATCCTAGGCTACATCTATGGAGGAAGCAAGACGCTCTTGGAGTGCTAATACTATGAACCCCCTCCATAGTAGGTTCAGGCAGTATATATCGTAGGTTCAGGCAGTATATATGTGTACATAAGCCATATATCATAAAGACACCACTGTCTCCGCTATGCCTCATTTCCAAAAGGAAACAGGGACCCTGGGCAAGTGTGCCTGGAACTCCTGGAATCTCATATCACTCTGGCAACAATAAATTGAGAGAGGTGCATGCAACATGGATAAAATATAACACACATGGAGTTTTACAATAAATGTCTAGTTGTCAAAGTCAAGTATTGGGCTTCAGTTACATTTTTTAACAGTTTGTTTAGAGCTGCCGTACACCCGGATTTTCCCAGATATTCAAAGGCAGAATTGATATCCATGGGGAATTTCTGAAAGGCAGCGCTTTGTCCTGGATCTCAGGCAAGTTAAGCGAGAAATTGTGGGTTGTTTGGCATTTTTGAAAAGAAAAAAAAACACCTTGGGGTTTGTCTAAAAAAAAATCTGAAAAACTTGGGGGGTTTTCTTTAAAAAGTTCAAACGTTTTGGTGGTTTCCTTAAAAAAAAAAAGCTCAACAGGGCATGAGTGCAAGCTCCTGGTTTTTACTTTTTGAAATATGGCAACCCTAAGATTGTTTATTTAACATATTTGATGAGCTACTGTAGGTCTTGTCCTATGAAACTACAAGAGGTAAAACCCAACCTTGAATCAATGGTAGGCATAAAGGGCTGGATTCAGGGAACATCAAAATAAGCAAGTAACCAGTCAGGGAGCCAAAGCACCATCAGGGTATGGCTTTTAACATAGGCTGCGTATTTATATTTTGGAATTTGTGTTCTAGACCACTGCAACTTTCTCCTAGTGGGCTTTTACATCTGCTGTATCTCTGCTCTGCTGTTGAATCAGAACGTTATGGCTACAGTCAGCTGTCCTCTTCACCCCTGTTTACAAATTCCACCTCTATATATTCCAGCGCTTGCGATACAAGTCACTTTCTCATGGCAAAATATCCAGGCCTGGACATGTAAAATTAGTGTTAGTGCTGTCTTACATGGACTGCTGCACAGTTGCAATCCTCATTTGTCATTCATTTCATGCACAGAAGCAAGTGAGAGGATGAGCTTCGCTGGGAATTTAAAATGATCGTAGGCAAATAGTCCTGAAACCTAATCTGACAGGACTTGGTTGTCCAAACAGCTTTCATTCTGCTTCTTCCTCTGCAGGAGTCAAGAATCCTTTAAGATTAGTGTCCCACTTGTAAACAATGAAAGCTTCGTACATTTTGGTCTGTATGTTAGCAATAGCTGTGAGAAGAGGTGAAGGTAGTTTGACAGACCCTCCATTGCCCTGGATGTATTTTCTACTCTAAAAACAAAGTTTCCTTATTTCAGATCAGATTATATCCTTCCCTAGCCTGGGATGGGGAATCCTTTCGGCTCCACAAACAAGATTCTTATCAGGACCAGCCTTGTGGCCACATTTGGCAGGTGTGCTAGGCTGGGTGAGGATTTGGCAGGTGGTTGGGTGTAGACCTGGGAGGGCAGGCACAAAAATCATGCCTTTCCACTCTGATTTGAAGTGGCTAGGAACCTGCCCACCAGTCTGTGCACTCCCTTTTAGACTTTCAAGTCCATGGGTGTAAGGGATGGAGGGGAGGGTCAGTGTAGCTCCTTCTCAGGGGCGCAAGGGAGCCTAGGTACACCTCTACACGTGCACAAAAATACATTGATGCATTTTCCTCTACCCTGTTGCATTTGTATTTTTGCAGATTAATATACAAAGCTGGAGAGCAAAGGAACTTGTTATAGAAAGCAATAAGGCACCGATATTTCTCTGAAATTGCCAGTGGTTTCTTGCTCTTTATGAGAATGGCAGGCTTTAATTTAGCTTGTACACAATGGCTCCAAATTACCAAAAGTACTAGTACAAAAGAAAATGGCCGAAAGAAAGGAAAGAGTAATTTAAAATATATAACCATTAATAAAACATTGTATCTGAGTTGAATAACTCATAAATATAAAGCAGCTTTTTTGGAATACCAAGTCAAGTGCACTGAACTCAAAGGGTTTCAGAACTGCAGTCTTTGCTTTCACAGATGAAAGGCTTCCTGAGGATATGACAGTATCTGCAGTGTTACAAAGGATGTTCATTTAAAATCGATTTGATGCTGGCTCATATCTAAAGGCAGACCACAACAGAGTTGGCACAATGCTGTCTGCAGCAGGATGTAGAGTCAACAGAACTTGAGATTTAACCTTGCATGTCTATAGTTAGAGCACGAAGTCCTAGCTTATTCAAGAATGCTGGCTAAATCAGCATTACTGACTTTTCAGCTGCATAGAGGTACCCTTTTTGGTATATTTGTATGTTGGCAAGGTTAGTTTTCATTACTGTGTAGGTGTGCTTCATTTTCAAGTGGACCTGCAGAAAATACCCGTATAATTTCCTCAAAACAGAAATGGTTCTAACGCTGTTAACAATTCCACATGTTTTGTGTATTTTAGTGCCTATCAACTGCTGTCAAATTCAGCCAGGAAATTCTCAGCTGGGCAGAGCAGCAATGACATTACTACTAACTGTTCCTGCTGACTAGAGCTCAAGTAATCCCTGGGCACCACAGAGAGCTCCATAAGCTGAAACACCAAGGATGACAACTAAGGTGCAGGTAGAGAAATAACTGGGCAAAAATAACTAAGCAGGTCTAGATTCAGCTTTTGAGCATACTGAGCAGCCATGGTGGTGTGATCAATGAAATGATTATGGTTCTTCACTGTTGCATCAATGAAATGTTGGACACTGGAGCTTTTCTGGGTAATTCTGAGTCTTAGGATATCTGGGGACAATGGAGCTAGTACATAGCCATCATGGTCAATGGCTACTAATGCTGGCTGTGTACTGCCTCTGAATACTACGGGCGAGTCCTTTAAAAGAGGCCCTGTGGTTTCAGAGTACACATGTTCCATGGGGCCTCTTTTAAAAGACTCACCTTGTATTTGCTGGGGATTGCAGCTGGGAGAGTACTATTGCACCCACGTCCTGCACCCACGTCCAGCAGGGCTCTTCTTAGGTTCTTATGGACTACTCAGCTGAGCGATCACTCAGTGATCTGTTGTGACATGTTAACAAAACACTTTGTGAATAAAATTTATTGCATCCTGCTTTGAACAGCCTGCTGGTTGCAGAGCAGTTTAGTGAAGTGTCATGGGCCTTGTATTAGCACAATTGCTTCGATATGTTTTGTTTGCTATGGACACATTCCGGAAGGTATTAGGTTGATGACCTACAAACTCTAAAACTTTGTCCATCATGTCTAATTATAGCTTGCCAGAAGAGAATGACCATCTCTGGTAATAGGGCTCTCTGTGAAGACCCTTGGTTTCTCAGTGGAGTTCTTCCCAACTTCCTGATTCTCCAGCATTTTTTTATAGCACCCAGTTCCTCCAAACTTAGGTCTTGAGTTCTGCTTTTCCTCTGTGCCAAACTGATTTTCCAATTTCCTTAAACACAGTTGCAAAGTTTTGCAACTGACCTTTGTTTTACGGAGGGGGAAAATAAATGGATATTTGGAAGTTGCAATGAAATAAAGTTTCATATTCGACAGTAAGTTGGTTGTCATTCAACTGTATTTCATGTCTGACAGCATTTGATAGACAACATGCAATGATAATTAGTAGTTGACGGCTTCATGAGATTTCGCATGTTTTGATTTTGACAGGTTTCAGTCAGGAAAATCTGTTAAGGCTAAAAGCATTTTGATTCAAATTGCTGAGGTAAGTGTTTCACATTCAAAAATGAATCTGGATTCTCCATTCAAAATCTGGATAGATATATTGGAAAGTTCATTTTTTAAAATCCTAAAATTAATTTAAATGTTGGGTTCAGACCTAATTTTAACAGTTGATATATTTGAGGAGCTGCCTTTATTTGAGCTGGACTTAGGGTCTACAATCCAGTAATATTTATCCTAACTGGCAGTATCTTTTAAAGGGCTGAGCTACGTCAGCTGGAGAAACTAGTCATGAACCTGGGACCTTATACATGTGCACTACCACAAAAATTTGCCTCCTCCCTGCTCTAGTGTATAGTTAGCACAAAAAACTATTTGTCTATTTCATTATTATTATTTTTAAAAAGCAAGCTAAGATGTGTGTGTTTAAAGTATTCATATGATATAGGTGACCCAACTCTATGATTCTATTACAGTTCAGGAAAAACAAATTAAGACTACATACTGCAATGTTTATGTGCTAATCGTCCATACTAATATTTATGTCCATACTTCATTATAGAATAAAAGCAAAGGCAAAACAAATCAAAATTGACTCCTGACAATAAATTAATGACCAGAGCACTCAGTATTTCATGAAACAAACACTGCCAAAAGTTCAATTTCTGAATGGACACTGAATAATTGCCCAATTTTTCTCATGAATTTAAAACCACTGGAAGAAGGCAGAGTTCTAGGAACCCTACTTCGGTTCCCCAGGTTGATGAATGTGAGTTCTCCTTTTATAGTTTACTTCATTTATCAGTTTTTGAAATGGGTTCTTAATAGACACAAACAACAGAAAAATAAAAGCCCTTCTACTATTATTTAAACTTTGTCCTAAAGGTAAACTTTTGAGTAATGTTTTTACAGGGGGTGGCGTGTACTGTTTTCCTATACATTTGCTAAAGGACATGAAATAATCATCCAGAGCCTTTTAAAAAGTGGTTAGAAGAAGAAAGCATGGTTCGTTTAACATAGGTAGGCTTTGTTTAAAAGGGTAAAGGGACCCCTGACCATTAGGTCCAGCCGTGGCCGACTCTGGGGTTGTGGCGCTCATCTCGCTTTATTGGCCGAGGGAGCCGGCGTACAGCTTCCGGGTCATGTGGCCAGCATGACTAAGCCGCTTCTGGCGAACCAGAGCAGCGCACAGAAACACCGTTTACCTTCCCGCCAGAGCGGTACCTATTTATCTACTTGCACTTTAACGTGCTTTCGAACTGCTAGGTTGGCAGGAGCAGGGACCAAGCAACAGGAGCTCACCCCATCGCAGGGATTTGAACCGCCGACCTTCTGATCTGCAAGTCCTAGGCTCTGTGGTTTAACCCACAGCGCTTTGATCATTTCCACATAAAAGCACAATGCACATAACATAGCATTGTGGCTGGGGCTTATTTTACCCTAGAACTTCTAATTGTATGAATTGTTATATGAATCCCAAGGTCAATCAACATCCTGGATCATATCTACTGTAGAAAATTATGTCCCACAAATCATTTTAACTAGGGTTTAGGGAGGGTGACATGCTAATCCATTCCTGCCAGCTGTGCGATACATCTAGAAAAGCTCACTGTGTGGAATTACCTGCCAAGGAGACTCCTGGATATTCTATAACCTGGATGTTCAACATGGGAGTCAGGTGCACTGGCAGAAAATGGGAATGAGAATAATTCTTTCGGACATAAAAGACATGGACATAAGCATGATGAGCTACAGGGAACTGGGGCATGCAGCCAAAGCAGAATTGAACTTCACCTCCTCCCCGTCAACTGTCACCCACCCATTGGAAGAATTTCAGCTGATTGACAGGTGGGCGTGGTTTTTGGGGGTGTGTACCCTCAAGGGCTAAACTGAGACTCCTGGTGGACCAGGGCTGGCCTGTGGGATGTTGGTTCCCCATTGCCTAAGCCACAGTGGGGGCTCTGGGGTCCAAGAACCCGAAGTCAGATCTTTCAGAGCCTGCACTCCTGATGAACCAATCACCTCCACATGGACACATAGGCTGATCTACCAATGTATGTGGTAACACATCTTGAGGGAACTTCTAGGCTCCAAGCCTGGTAGAACAAAAACCTTAAATCCTCTCTTTGTTGGAGCCACTTGCTCACTTATAGCACTCCCAGGGGCTGCAACTACCAGCATGCCTTGTTCCACCATACTGCATTGCTTCCTTGGTTTAAGGTCAGACAAAAACACCCAGCAAACTTCATGTTGAGTGAGAATTTGAACTTCTGCCTCATCAGTCTTAGTCTTGCATCCTAGCTTTTCCTTGTACCGTGACATTTATTCTAACAAAATACAAATTAACCTTTCGTTAACTTTTTCTTATGTGGCTACAAGTAAAGGAAGTCAGTCAGAAGCCATCAAGTATCAGTTCAGTAGTCCTGTGTGAGTCATTGTATTTAAACTAGCATATCATGAACAGGATTCTAATGAACTTCATTGAAAGAGCAACAGAAGATCAATTAGTTCTGAAATTCCTCAGTTCTTACAGAATGGAACAGAATATTCTGGCACTTCATGACCTGACATTTGTAGTATAAAGAGCCATATAACCAAGGCAATGGAATTAAAATGAGACACAATGCCTCACTTTTTTTCTCTTTAGTTAAATGAAACATAATCTTTGGTGAATTCCCACACACTACACACACACACACACACACATTTTGGGGCAATTTTTTTCAAAGTCTTCCTGTAACAGCCTCTTATCCCTCTGGACATTTTTAATTTCATGTGTTTCCAAGTTAATGCTTTTAAAATAGAATTGTACATGCTGAGGCACATGGATAATAAGACTTGAATTCACTGCACAATAAAGGCAAAGGGAGTAGTGGTGGAATACTTCTGAGGTGCAAACCACTGTGGTGATTGAAATAGTTTCTTTAACGTGCAAGGATTTCTCATTCACTTTAGCATCCTGCATGCAGCCAATGTATGTGCAGAGATGATGCTGGCGTGACAATGAATGGGGAAGCATGTCATGACCCTTTATACAGAAACAGACTTGGAAAAACTCTTACAGATGAGGAGAAGCTTGAAGAAGCCATGCTGGTGGGGATGAACACACAGGAGGAACTCATGACAAACTCTTCTTGTTACTGGGTAGCACTCCTTGCTTATTCCTCCACCAAAGAGGAGAAATAATAATAATAATAATAATAATAATAATAATAATAATAATAATAATATATTTATTCCCTGCCCATCTGGCTGGGTTTCCCCAGCCACTCTGGGTGGCTTCCAACAAAAGATTAAAAATAAATTAAAACATCAGTCATTAAAAACTTCCCTAAACAGGGCTGCCTTCAGATGTCTTCTAAAAGTCAGATAGTTGTTTATTCCTTTGACATCTGATGGGAGGGCATTCCACAGGGCGGGCACCACCACCGAGAAGGCCCTCTGCCTGATCCCCTGTAATTTCACTTCTCGCAGTGAGGGAACCACCAGCAGGCCCTCAGCGCTGGACCTCAATGTCTGGACAGAACGAAGGGGATGTAGATGCTCCTTCAGGTATCAATTAAGGACATTTCACCCCCTATTTATGAATGTCCAGGTGTTTCTTCTGGCGTCCTCAGGTGCATCCTCTACAGCCCCCATCCTATCTTCAATCCCAAGGCCAGCTCTTCACACCTCTTGCCACTGCAGTGTGTGGTCTGGGCTGATGTTGCTTTGATGGAGAGGTGACCATTTAAAGAGAGCTTGGCTTGAGCCATGGCTCCCTTTAGCAGTATTTCAGAGCACAGTAGCCCCTAATAATCTCTGAGCTGGAGAAACAATTAAAGCTCTTTTCAGATTTAGCCCTGCACCGTGCTCTCCTGTCCTCTGCCCAAGAACACCATGCCTCACCTATAATTCTGACCACTGAACTGGTGTTTACTCAGATCCTGCTTTCTACTGCAGAAACCTCAATGTGACTACTTCCTAGGTGAGATTAAACTGAAGGTACTCTCCACTGCAGCAGCAGCTCCTCCTCCGTGGGCACTTTAAAATGTCACGCTTTTGTTGAAAGTTGTAGTTTACAGCCACAGAAGAAATCTGGTTGTTTCCTGCATCTTTCCTTTGTGTTTGATTATGTGACTCATTCAACTGGGTGGCAGCAGCCTTCATCCACTTTCTGACTGTGTTTAAGATTTGTACACACAGCAATCTCCTTTGCAAATATCTGAGAAGGCCAACACTGTTTGAAAGATCCCTCCAACTCCAAGCTGAAATTGGTATGGGGATGAAGCAGAGCCTTCCTAGTTATTGCCCCAATCATTTAGAAGATAACATAGAACCTGATACTTATATTACTAGGCAATATGATAGCTGCTAAAAAAACCCCATTTGCTCATGGTTTGGAGCAGCAGTGGAGTGCAGTGGACCTGTTTAAATATGATGACTCACACAGGACTACTGAACTGATACTTGATGGTTTCTGACTTCCTTTACTTCATGTTTGTAGCAATGTATGAAAAAGTTAGCAAAAAATTAATTTGTATTTTGTTAGAATAAATGTCACAGAATAAGGAAAAGCTGCTCACCAGACCTCCTTCCAGCTGTGTTGCTGCTGCATACTGGGAAGGAAAGGGGAGGGGGAGGCAGCAGAGAGGTCAGCGCAGTGCAAACACATTGGAAGTAGTGCCTGTGTTACCCTTATGTTATTGCTGTATTGCCTGCCCCCCTCCAGAAGCAATGGCGCTAGAGGGAGGTCAGGTGAGCAAAGCAGCCCCAATGTGCTGGTTTAGTTTCCACAATGCAATGACCTGCTCCAAGCTTAACCCAACCCTCTGGAGCAGATTTTGAGGGTGCACAGTGGGCTGCAAGAGGGACAGAGGGAGGTGATGTCCTGTTGCACAAGCAGAAGTCTGTTCCACTCATGCACAGAGAGCATTGGATCACAACCCAATGAATGCAAGGTCCTGGCCTGCAGATTGCTTGGATTGTATAATTACTTCTCAAGCCCACACTGGCGATGGCTCAGGTATGAACACAGGCTAAGCTTTCAGTTTGGGATGAAGCAATTTTTAACTGCGTCACCACGTGCCTAGCCACTCATCATGAGCAAAATGAATCGTGTGGATTTTAAAACATTGTCCATCAAATGGTAACCAGGGAAGCTGGTGTGCAGAATGCTATCTGGCCTCACATTCTTCATCTGAATACAAAACTCAATGCTGCCCTTGAACATCTGGTGCTATTTTGTTAACTCTCTATACAGTAAGAAACATACACCCCAAACTGCCTAACTATAAAAGCAATATACTGAAGATGCTTTACCAGAACAAACGGATAGCTATTGGCACACAGAATATTGACACAGAAAGTGTCGCTGTCAAAGCTGCCTCCTCATTCTTGATATAAATGACCAAGAGTGAAAATAAATAGGTTTCACAGAAAGTGAGCTGTCATAACAATCATTCAGGTATGCAGCATGAAAGATGACGCTGTCGCAAGATCACTTTTGTCTCAAAGATGCCGCTGATTTAGACAGGTAAGCAGAAAACCAACCCAAGAGCTGTCACACCTATATGTATACTGATCACATAAATTGCTCCAGGTAAGTGAAAGATTATTCTGCAAGAGTAGTAATGCTTACAGCAACTGCCTCCAGGATTTGTTTGACAGCATCAGCCGCATCTCGTTCGCTGTAATATCCTTTTTCCACAATCCTATAAAGAAACAGAAGATTTATTTATTCATAATAAATTTGTATACTGCCCTTAGCATAAACATACAAACCACACAAAACACAGCATAAACATACAAAACACATAATAAAAGCAAGGACAAAAATGAAACACACCCATAACTCCTCCCCCCCAACACATTTAAAATGACAAAGATTGCAAATCAGCCCAAGGCCTGGCTGAAGAGGAATGTTTTCACTTGGCACGAAATTTCACTTCAGACTCAACGGTTACAAGGAAAGCACAGTCCTAGGTAAATGTGCTATTAAAAATTAATCACACAGTAATCAGAGCAGACACATCTTATAGTCTAGGAAGTCTCCCGCAGAATAAAAAAACCCACTTGCTCATGGCTAAAAATAGATTTACCAAATATACAGCAACTCTGATTCTCAGCTAATAACAAAAAGATTGTTTTTCAAGACATCGGCTTAGGTGCTATGGGAATGAAATGAATTTGTGCTAATAAATGCAGTATCCTTAAAAGGCTACCGTAAAAAAAAATATGTTCATACTTATGAACTCCAGAATTAAAGGGCAGATACACAAACTCCATACTCTTAGCCAGGAATAAGCCCTTCTGAGTCCAATGCTGTTTATTTCTGACACTGTGTAAAGGACTAAAGTCATGGCTTGCAAGCTTAACCAAGCTATAATGAAATAAAAGTGATATATAGGAAAAGGCAGGAATAGGTAAGGCCATAATATGCCTTCTATTTTGTGTATATATACACTAGTTTCATTCATTCTGTGATACAGCTTTCAGGTCTAAGTGCTGTTCCATAGTGCCTTATTTTTACAGAATGGGAATCTCAGTGTTGCCATTGATAACTACTGAAAAGCTGGGCCACGCAGTTGGCTTCCCAAACAAGGAAACCATGAACCAGGCTCTATGGATATAGATGAAGCTATTCCCATGGTTGTGTTGGCTGGACATGCATATGGCTGAGAGACCAGCCATACTCCTGGCATGTAGGTGGTAACAGTGATTTTATGATTTAGCCTTAAGTAAACCATATAGCCCTAGGGCAGATGAGGCAACTGCATACTAAGGCTAACAAAGCATCAGGGTTTCCTAGAGATTGTACAGGGTGCTACTTGCATTCATAACTTTTTAGGAGCTTTTGATTGCACTGCAACTGCTAAAAGTTGCAGCATAGGACCAAGCACTCAAATTGCCATAGCTCCATTGCACAGAAGGTCATTTTAGAGCAGGGGTAGGCAGCCTAAGGCCCGGGGGCCGGATGCGGCCCAATCGCCTTCTCAATCTGGCCCGCGAACAGTCTGGGAATCAGCGTGTTTTTACATGAGTAGAATGTGTGCTTTAATTAAAATGCATCTCTGGGTTATTTCTGGGACATAGGAATTCGTTCATATATATATATTTCAAAATATAGTCCGGCCCACCAAATGGTCTGAGGGACGGTGGACCGGCCCACAGCTGAAAAAGGTTGCTGACCCCTGTTTTAGAGGAATAATCCTCATACCTTTTACTCTGTGGCAGTTGCAGTGAAATCAATGGATCTACTCCAGTATAAATGATTTGAAGACTGCAGAAATAATCTGTTGTCTCCTGTACAGAAGCAGCATTTTGTTTTCGGGCTGTTCACTGACTGAAGGCTCCGTGAACTAAAATGTGATCACAGCACAGCTCCTTAGAAAAGAAGATTGCTTCCATGCTATAGTAATAACCACAGTACAATGAAAATAATACAGCAAAATAACCTTGAACAATCAATTATTGCAAAGTGCTTCTTCTGAGTTGGAAATAGAAAGAAAGTTGGTATATTCTGAGGCGCTGAGGCATTCGACAGCCAACCTTTCCCACAGACTCACTTTTATTACTCTATTGATCCGAAAGAGAGGGAAAAAGATTAATCTAGCTCAGCTCAGGGGAAAAAAATTACCTCAGAAACATTGTTTTGTACAGGGTTTCCAGCTTTAAATTTAAGAAATATTGGCCACCTGAGTCCATGGGGAGAATCAGAGGAGGCCAGAAATGGCGCTTGGCAGGTCAAGGGTATGAGGTAAAATATCATTGCCTGGGCTTTCTCTGATATTTACTGGTTTTTTAAAGATATTGATTCTAGTTACTTCCCAGAACATTGTTTTACTAATAATAATGGATAGTTTGGCAATGCTGCTTCAGCAGTTCATTAGACAACTGAGACACAACTGAGACTGAGTATATGGGACACAGAAGAAGTACACTATCTTGTCAGAGGCTACACACACACACACCCACACCCCACACACAAAAGAACACGTCTAGATCATTTATCAGTGCTCTCACCTTCAATTGTCAGCTCATGCTTTTCTAAGTGCTAAATTATCTGATTTATTGATGTCAAAAAATATCTCAACAATGCAAAAGTTTATGCTATTATTCATCCCCCTACTCCTCAGCTTTAATGAACTAAGAAGGCAAATATAACTTCTCTGTATGTTCAGCAAGGATTCTCCCTCTCCTTCCACTGAGACATGGCCAATGCAATCCCCCCCCCCTAAAAAACCCCAAAACTTATTTTTTTCTGCTCATATGAAGACCTGGTAATTATCACTTTGCCTTTTAACCGCCTACTCTCAGAATAATTTTTCATGGGGAAGCAGACAACTCAGTGGGTTGCATCCAGTGGTGGCTTTGCCTTACACAAGTCAGGGCATTCGATTTTTGCCAATCTGCCATGCCCACTGAAGTCCCCCAATCACCCTGGAAACTGGTTCTGAGAACCAGTGGGACACCCCCACAAAAAATAAACACATAATGGGATATGGCTCAGAGAGCTGCAGTAGGTAAAAGGGAAAGCATGATGTCACAACATGCATGAAAGGAAACATTTCCACTAAGGCAAAATCACATTTGGATTCAATGCAGCATTTTAGATTGCTAAATGACTGGTCCAAAATCACTTAGGACTCAGCTACATTAGTAAAGAAAAACCATTTTATATGTGTTATAACACTATGACACCAGATGGCGCCGTGGAGTCCCATCTTTCGTCAACATGATTTTCCTTTATAAAGCTTACAACGCGTTTAACTGAAACGCTTCTTTGATGTGTCTAGATCCAGCCTGGGTTATATGAACTTAAAAAAAACAAAAAACTGATTTCCCAGGGACAGAAATCAAACATTACGTTTCTGGATCAAATTTTAATAATAAAATACATTATGGTTTAGAGCTGACAGCTATGCGAATCACCACGGAACACACTGAATGACAGCTTTTGCTTTCTTTAAACTTTTGCAGCTTCCATAGTATTTCAAAATTCCATAGAGGCATCATCTAGAGCTGTGGAGTTTGTTGTTATCAATACGCCTAGGACACTAAATTTATATTTATTTAATTAACTTAACATCCAGAACAGCTATCTCAGCTTGGAACCAATGTCTGGAAGCAATGGATGTGGTAAGAAGCAAGGAAAAAAGAAAACCCCAGGTGTTTAAACCAGAGAAGATGGAGGTGATGCTGGTGGATAACTTCAAGGATCTTGAAGGACTTGTTAGGAGAGATGGTAAAAAAGGTAAAGGTAAAGGACGCCTGGAAAGTTAAGTCCAGTCAAAGGTGACTACTGCTAGGTTGGCAGGAGCTGCAACAGAGTATCAGGAGCTCACCCCGTCGCAGGGATTCGAACCGTTGACCTTCTGATGGGCAAGCCCAGGAGGCTCAGTGGTTTAGACCACAGTGCCACCACCGTCCCTAGGAGAGATGGTATCCCATATCAGAAACACTGAGGGATGGGGAAACACAAACTCTTGAGAGTCTTGTGGACTGTAAGAAGATCAGACCTATCCATTCTTAAGGAAATCAGCCCTGAGTGCTCACTGGAAGGACAGATCCTGAAGCTGAGGCTCCAATACTTTGGCTACCTCCTGAGAAGAGAAGACTTCCTGGAAAAGACCCTGATGTTGGGAAAGACCCTGATGTTCTCGAAGCTACCAACTTGAGTTTGACCAAACTGCGGGAGGCAGTGGAAGACAGGCGTGCCTGGCGTGCTCTAGTCCATGGGGTCACGAAGAGTTGGACATAACTAAACAACTAAACAACAAATGTGAAGAATTCGGCACTTCACTGAATAAATATTTCTTCTACTCTCCTATTTTAAATTGCTTATATTGTTTCATTTTTCTAACATTGTATAATAGCTAGATGATTGTCCAAAGCAGAGGCTGATGCACAGATTAAACTTGCTACAAAGCAATGCTTTTAAAATTACAGGTATTTTGGGAATTTTTCCCCCTTTTGCGGACTGAAACTGTTGAAAAGTTTGTAAAATATTTAAAACAAAATGGGATCTCTTTATTCCGCTAAGAAATCTGACAGCATATGGAAGGCTTTCCCCAGTGCCTGCCATCAGCATTGATGCAGTTCCAGTTTCTTGTTGCCAAGGTATCTTTAGATAGTTACAAAGTGATGTGTCTTTGAAAATGAATCCAGTATGCTAGTTTTGCACTTACTTCAGAATTTTTAGCAAATGTCAGCTAGCTAGCCTTGTAAGAGATCATATTCTGACTTGTCTAGCTGTCATGAAGGAACTGTGCTTGGCAATGGTGCTTTCTCCTACTTCTAACACTGCCTACACAGCGTGACGCTGCCTCGGGATCCGGCCATATAGCACAGACGAACATGAACTTATGTTGCAGTTATATAACCCCAAAGGCCTGGAAACAGTGTTATGTTTTCTGTATACCTCACCGTCATCATGTGCATAGCAGTTTACAGCAGGGATAGGGAACCTCTGTCAGCCCTAGATTGGCGTTGCTTATCAGACATACAACCACCACCACCCCAGCCCTTCAGACTGAAATGTCTGCAAAAATGCACTCAGGATTTGTCTCTGGACTTCACTGATTTCCCTTTCTGCCTTATTCAGCATATTCTCCTCCTCAGTATTCTTGATTAGAAACTGTTCCAGTGTGGGCCTTGAAAACAGATCTTTTTATTTTATTCTTAATCCAGTTTATGGCTCCACTCTTAAGGAAACAGTCTGTCATTCCTCTGCACCCTTCACGACTCCTTCCTGCCCCAGTTTATTGATTTATTTGGGGTGGGGAGTCAGCTGCAGACTAAACCAAGATAACTCCATTCCAGGACCATTCGGAAGGAGGGTTTTTAAGGCAAGGTGGTCCAAAATCATGCACTCTTCTTCTTTGCAGGCTGTGTTTATTTACAGACTTCGCAAGAGACTCAACTGGTTTTGAATATTCTGAAATATCATTATTATTATTATTATTCCCCCGCCTTTTATCCTGACAGGAACTCAATGCGTGCTTTCGTTAACAATGCAGACAAGCAGTGGGGTGTCTGAGTTAGACAATTCTTCACCAGTTGACCAATGTCCGCCTTAAGGTTGGTTGTTGACATTCGCAGGCAACTCTCAAGTGAATTATCTACTAGGTTGTTTTGAGTTTGGGACTTTATGAAGTTCATGTTTGAAAATGATTGTTCACAGTTCACCCACCCACCCACTCTGGCACCAAAGTTCCCTTCTCTCCCTCCACCAACTGGTGCACCCGAAAGCTCAAACTTCTCTGCATCGCAAAAAAGGAAGAAAGCAAAGTCTCTCTCTCTCTCTCTCTCTCTCTCTCTCTCTCTCTCTCTCTCTCACACACACACACACACACACACACACACATACACACACACCATGCTTCTTCTCTGCACCAGGTGGTCTCCTCTTCTTCTTCTCCCCCCCCCCCAGGTGGCTCTGGAGTTCTGGCAGCCTGGGGGATGCAGCCATACGCCAAGTGGGCCATAGAGCGCAGCCTATTGGCTGCACAGAAATCCTCTCCTCCTCACAGAGGAGGCAGGGGGCGTTTCAGCCCCTGCCCAGCTGCTCCAGCTGCCACACCACGCCCCCAGGTGGCCAGCCAATCAGGTGGAGGCTTGGGGGCAGGGTTTAGCCACTCAAATGCGGCGGCAGCAGCACTTCCTGGCCATTGTGTTGCTGGTTTTCGCCTACCTCGTAGCATATCGTCACAACTTTAGGTATTGGCGGTTAGGCATTGGAATATGGTTGTGCATTGGAGGGCAGGGTGTGGCCATCACCTACCCCTCCATTTTATGGGTATTCCGGTAAAGGAATCTGGCAGTCGTGAATCCTGTCCGATGCCCTTGCTGGTGGCTAGGGCCATGGCACGACCCCTGGTGACATCAGGGGGAGCTTTCAGTTGTACTTGCATCAACAGGCTCCTCTCACTGGTGGTTAACCCTTGATAGACTCACCCTTCCCTGAGGGGGTGGAATCACGCTCTGTTGTTTTATCCAATGCCTAAGCCAATACCTCTCACATGCTGTAATCAATAAAGTTGTGGCCTTTTTTAGCCCATTAACCTAATATACCGTGTCCATGTGTCTTTCTTATCCTCAAGCAGGTGGCGGGTCCTTGAATCACAACTCCTGCAGCCGCAGCAGCAGAGGAGGAGGAGGAGGAACAGCAGCAGTAGCCTGCCTTTGGCTGCAACCACCATCTTCACCAGCCTGATTGTGCTGCCCTGGGTGAGGAGCTGGAGGGTCACAAAAAACAGCCTCAAGGGCCACATGTGGCCCACAGGATGTGTGTCGGATTGTCCTGGCCCAGGTGATATGAAAGCCATATGAAAGAATCCATGTAATGTGCTCTCTGCAGCCAGTCACCCATAGGAACCTGCATTAGGAAATTCTCAAAGTTCACAGATATAAGCAAATAAGAAAAACAGGGCCTCCTTGGTTAAATAATGTTTAGCACAGAAAAATGGACCTAACTACTATCTATCTTACCTCTAGGATCACGCAGCACTGCCATCAGAAGGAAAAACGCAAGAATGGGAAAGCGTTCAAAGTGGTCTGATTTTTACAACTCATTATGATGATACAAATCTTGATGATTGGTTATTTTATCCTCCACTTCCTTATCCTATTAAATGCCCATCTGTTTCTTGTATATTTTTGCCTCACCTGCAGATCTGACCACATGCATTCGCTGGCAATTTGCCCACATTCGCCTTCTGAAACTCTCACTGTTCATTACTCCCTTCTGCTCTGTTGACCTTCCATAAATAATAAACCTGTTTGACATACTGATGTGACCAGCATGTTCATGATACACACTGTTTACTTTTGTCAGGGTATTGGAGCATTTGAGGTATGAAACCTCTCCTCTGTGGTCCATATTTGTGGTATAAAATGTTGTCTTTGAAAGGCTGCCTGGGTGAGAATATCCCTGTGTATGTATGTATGTATGTATGTATGTATGTATGTATGTATGGCATTTTTATCTCAGCTTTTATCCAAGGAACTCGAGGCAGCACACATGGTTCCTCACACCCTATTCACACCTTAACAACTCTGTGAGATAGGTTAGGCTGAGAGAGAATGATTGTCCCCAGCTCACTCAGCATCATGGCAGAGCTGGGATTTCAACCCAGGTCTCAGAGATGCTTAGGAAACAGGAATAAGCATCCCTACCTGTTTCCTCTGTAAGACCTTCTAACAATGGCACCACACCAGAGAGAGAATAGGTCATTTTGCAAACTTAAAAGGGGGCTTTGCTTTTGCTCCCCAGGGTAATACTGGAGCATTCGGAGAACACAAATGCTGCTGAATGAGTCTTTTTGTGTTGCTGAGTCTGTCCAGTGACTGTGGGGGATGGTAGATGCATGTACACAGTTCTGCTGTGTGTATGTCTGCCTGCGTATATCTGTGCTTGCAGGAGTGTGGGGTGACTACACTTATTTTTGGCAACATATGGTGCTGGCATGCATCCCCTGATAGCTCAGCTGGTAGAGCATGAGACTCTGAATCTCAGGGTTGTGGGTTTGAGCCCTACTTTGGGCAAAAGATTGCTGCATTGCAGGGGGTTGGACTAGATGACCCTCGTGGTCCCTTTCAACTCTATGATTCTATTATTTCTATGATTGGCCAATGGTGAATGCAGCCCTCAGGCCCTCTGCCCTGCAAGGCTAGTCACTCCTGATAAATATTGGTACATAAAACGTGGTTTAGTATTACATCTGAACCCAGCAGAGTGGCTTAACTATAGTTTAACTTTTAAAGCCATGATTTGTTGTTGGCTCAGTGACCTTAACTATGACCAAGTGTTATATGTAAACATGAGCAACTCCCTAACTACAGTGGTACCTCGGGTTAAGAACTTAATTCGTTCCGGAGGTCCGTTCTTAACCTGAAACTGTTCTTAACCGGAGGTATCACTTTAGCTAATGGGGCCTCACGCCGCCGCCGCGTGATTTCTGTTCTCATCCTGAAGCAAAGTTCTTAACCCGCGGTACTATTTCTGGGTTAACGGAGTCTGTAACCTGAGGTACCACTGTATATAGTTTATGTGACCCTTGTAATGTCACCCTTCCCAAATTGTCCACCAAGAAACAGACACCAAACAAGAGTAGCTGAAAAATGAATCCGCTTCCGCTTTTAGTGCTCAGTTCCTCTCCTTGGCACTTTTCTTGTAGTTGACACTGCTGCCAACTTTGCCTGGTAACAGAATCCTTTCCCCTTCTATTCAAAGTTGCAGCTCAAGCTGGATTTGAAAACTTAAAGGAAACACTGATGAATTTTTGCTTTGCAAATGTTTCCACTGTTGGGCGCTGGAGTGGTTTTGGTTAGTGAGTGGAATGATTTCTGGGAATGTGTCTCCTTTCAATTTGGGCAGCTTTTGAAGGAAAAAACTCATTATGCATGAGTTCAAAACGAGATTCTGTTCCTGGCAGTCATTACAATTAACATATGAAACTACTTAAGTGTGCATTAGTCAAATGAGTCTTTCAATACCCACCTAGCAGAAGAAGAGCGTAGAGAGGGGTCCAATGTAAGGAATGCTTACTTAAACCAATTGCAGGTTGGGGAAAGAAAAATAAAAGGCATGGTTGCAGAGGAAAGGGGTACAGTTTAAGAAACAACAAGCTGCAAAATAGTGTGGGTGTCTCTTTCCTGGCAGAATGGAAAGAGGGAGCAGTTGTTTGATGACAGCTCTCACTCTCACAGCCGACCAGTGGAAAGGGAAATGGTGGCATGGTGAGGCAATGCCAGTAACTAGGTGCTGCAAACATTTAAGTGATGTCAGAAGGAGGGGCAGAAGAGAGTTAGAAGCCAAATGGGATAAAAGGGTGAAACAAACCAGAATTACTTCGATAATTTGCAGTTCATCCTTTGGTTTAAACAAGGTTCGTTGACTTGTTTAAATAAACCACTGTTTAAGAATGGTTTAATGTGATAATAATAATAATAATAATTTATTATTTATACCCTGCTCATCTGGCTGGGCTTCCCCAGCCACTCAGGGCGGCTTCCAACAAAATATTAAACTACAGTACGTCAAACATTAAAAGCTTCCCTAAACAGGGCTGCCTTCAGATGTCTTCTAAAAGTCTGGTAGTTGTTTTTCTCTTTGACATCTGGTGGGAGGGCATTCCACAGGGCGGGTGCCACTACCAAGAAGGCCCTCTGCCTGGTTCCGTGTAGCTTTGCTTCTCGCAGCGAGGGAACCGCCAGAAGGCCCTCAGAGCTGGACCTCAGTGTCCGGGCAGAACAACGGAGGTGGAGACGCTCCTTCAGGTATACTGGACCGAGGCCATTTAGGGCTTTAAAGGTCAGCACTAACACTTTGAATTGTGCTCGGAAACGTGATGTGTGAACCACACCATTGCTGTGACAAAAACAGGCTTCAACCTTATTCATATTGACCAGGTACCAGAAATGTCAGCAGGGACACCATGTGATGTGTAATGCAGTCACAGTTCTTGCTAAGAAGCCTAGGAGGGAAAACATTAGAAACAGGCTGCCTCCAGTTGCTTCTGCCTGAGGTCATGGCTTCTTTTGTGATTGCAGTACTGGCTATGATGCATTTGCGCCCTCAGGCATTTAAAGTACTGCCTGCAACCTTTCTCTAGCTTAGATCACCAGATGCTGGTGGACTACAGCTCCCATCATCCCTAGCTAGCAGGACCAGTGGTCAGGGACAATGGGAGTCTACCAACATCTGGAGATCCAGGGTTGAGAAAGGCTGCCTTAGGGGCTTAGCTGAGAAGGGGCCTGAGGCCTGTTCCTCTTACAACCTAACAGGAAGGTCCTTGAGAAAGACATTTACTTTGAAGTCTGCCCTGTGAGCCAGAGGAGAGCAAGATCACAGCAGTTTTCAGGGCAGGACAGTGGAAAACTAGTCCCCATTCAATAGTAACTCTTCATTATAACAACATTCCTGCAAGAGATATAGAATAACTTTCACACATTGCCTACCTGTCAAACAGTTCTCCTCCCGTGACCAGCTCCAAGACAAGGCTGATTTCTGTGGGGGTTTCAAATATCTCCTTCAGTCTTATCTGAGAAAGGCACAAAATAAGGAATTTTTAAATTTCAGAGAAAGTATGTATATATTTTGAAGGTCAACAGCAAGGAAGTTACAGTGAAGGATGAATGTCTCATTTATCCCATTAACTTGGTCTTGGGGTTTGTTTGAACTTATTCTTGTTTTTAATTACTTCTTATTACTTTCCTCTGCTTTTCATTCTGCCTAAAGGTTCCACAATAAAACATCTGTATCGCAAGCAAACAAGCAAAAAAAAATTGTGTTGTAAAAAATAGCCAACTTACAATATTTGGATGTGAAAGTCGAAGTAGAACGCCTATTTCTGTTCGGACAATCTTCTTGTCTACCTAGTTAAAGGGGGGGATTCATAATAAGTTGTTGGTATTCATCAGACATTTTTAACTATTACTGTGCAATCCTAAACACATGTCCTAGGAAGTGAGTCCTATTGAAGTCACTGGGACTTACTTGCATGCTAATATATTTAGGATAAGGCTGCAGGTTAAGAAATAGATATTTGAGCAAATATACCAGCATTCTTAAAGAAATTTCAAAGATTTCAGTGACGTTTCATACAAAATTATGATGGAAATTTGGTCAGTACCCATTGTTTCAGCTGACAGGAAGTTCCACTGAATCAAAAAGTTTTCTATCTGCAGGCAGCACAACCTGCTACAACCACCTGTCTCATTCAGCAAGGCTACTTTTTAAAATCTTGCATTACCATTCAAACATCCTATATACCGGTATTTACACAATATATTAGAAACACATTATTATTCTGAAAGCTGCCTTGTGCCCAATTACCTTCTGAGCACAGTTCCAATGACATCAGTGTGACTGCAAAAACCAATATAAGAAAATATGCCTTCCTTTCTTGAGTTTAACGTCTACATAAAAAGACAGTATGTTGTTCAAAGACTAGAGGTGTAGCAATAAAACTGCTAGCACATTTGCAAAGCTAAGCAGGGTCTGGCATGGTGTCAAAGTGGATGGGAGACCATGTGTTGAGATGCCTGCATTGCAAGGGGTTTGGGCTAAATGACCCTTAGTGTCCCAACTCTATAATTCTGCGAAGTGGAAGGCAAGAATTCTCAGGGGGTGGAGGGGATGGTGGAGGGAATCTTGCTAATACCAGTGAGAGGAGAAAATGCTCCAGGCACCGAGGTCAACATCACTGAAACCTATATAATGAAAAGAAATCATAAAAATAAAATTAATAGTAGATGTGATCAGGGGCACAAAGAGGTCTGAAGTCTGAAACAAAGATGATCAGCTGCTTTAGACAGATTTGAGAATATCTCAAGATACTGAGGAGACAAGAGAAGTAAGTTTACACTAAGTCTGTGGGGGGGAAATATGTTCAAGAAACAGAAGCAAGGTGTACATGAAGCAAGACTTCCCTTTGTTTTATTAGGTTAGTAAGCACTCCCTGCTGGCGAATATCTGTGCCCCCAAGCTACTTCTGTGTGAGGCAGCAGTGACCCTCTAGTGCCAACATGTCACAGAGGACTCTCTTTTTACAACACTACAAAGTTAATTTTAGAAATGTGCTCAAAGACAGAATTTTATATCACTTGTTTACACATTTGGGAGAGGGGAAAGGTTTCCTCTGTGCTCTGAAAAGACCCAGCAAGCTAGCTGAAACAAGAGGGTAAGGAATAAGTGCCTAGAGGGTAAACAAGAACGGAAGAAAGGAACAAGGGGGGGGGGGAATCTTACTGTTTTGTAAGCTCCAGTAGTTTTTCTGACTGCCTCTCCACTTAAGATGAATGTTGCATGTTTCAGCAGAACTCATCACTCAGTTTTATAAAATAAAACATTAATTACTCAGTCCTTCAGTGCACTCTGCGCACCCAGCAGATTTTTGTTTTTGTTTGTTTCCAGTTTCCAGTTCATACAATGCTCAGAAATTCCATTTGGCAGTTTCCATCCCTGATTTGCCAGTATGATATCTACACATGTTCATACCACAGAGTAATAGTTGGCATTTATTATTGTCCTACTTTAACATTTTGAAGTCTCAGGATGGAATTACAAGGTTCCATCTGCATGCATATTTGCTTGCCAGATGGAACATTCCCCCCTCTGTATGTGCTGTTCTGGGGTTTTTCCTGACCCTCTCAGATGCAATGTCAGGGCAGGGGGCATGTTTGGGGCGGGGAGGGGGAGGGAAGAAATGAGGAAGTTCCCTTGCACAAGTGGAAACCCTTGCACAAAGCTTCTGCTGGCAGGCTTCATTAGGTGAATCCCGTCCTTAATGTTTGTTCAAAATCGTTACATAGAATTCATGACCAATAGTTGCAGTAAATGCCATCTACCAAGCAACAGCTGCTGCACACATGTTACTTATTTCCTCGCAGAATGAATGCTGCGCATTTAGCTGAATGTGTAGCATAAATACTAGGCGAAACGCACTCTTTACCATTACAACAAACAGGCTGCCGTCCAGGTTCAAGGCACAATGTTCTTCTTACTGCTCCTCCCTGCTTTGTAGTCAAAGTAATAAGGCTACTGACTGATTAGTAATAATTTATTTACATGAATGGTATTTACCTAAGGCTGCTTTAAACACAAGGCTTCGAATGTGCGACTCAGTGTGTGTACAGACATTGAATTCCTTTCACTTCCCATGGAGCAGGCAGCCCAACATCAATGAAAAGAATGGAAAAATACTTAGAGAATTTCCTCTGCAAGCAGATCTTTTGCTGCATGGGATTACTAAACTGGGCGGGTATATTTTTGCAGTTCTAGTTTTTCTGAAGCCACTTAATACTCTTCCTATTATCATATATATATATATAAATATCGCAATACCTTTTCTTGAAACAACTTCTTTAGAGTTGCACAGAGCTCTTCAGCAGGCAACATCTGAAATAACATGTTTGTTTACAGATTACTATAACAGCTTTACGCCCAGTTTAGCCTTGGCCCAATGGATACATTGGAGCTCATGGTACAAAAAATAGTATATCCTTATACAGTGCTATTTTTCTAGAAAAAGAAGTGCCGGAACTCACCATGAAAGCCTCCCTTGTTCTCTTATAACAGCAATGGCGCCCAGGTGAGAGTTGCCGGAACTGTGTTCTGCCGAATTCTAGCTGGGGAAAAAACCCTGTCTTCCCTAGGTCTTGCTAAAAATGTACCCAATCTCTAAACTTTGCTCTGAATACATGTGTGAATTAATGTTTGTGAAATATAGTACCTATGCTTACCATCAAAATGTTTTAGCAGCCACTACCATGGCATTAGTGAGCTTTTCATGTCATGACAACAACAGGTAAATGTTTATGAGGATGCTCACTGGTATCTCGCACTGCAGAGTTTCTGTGTCTCAACACTGAAGACCACATTTATTTGATACTTATCATTTGTTATATAATTTATAAATGATAAAGTATGCATCATCATTAACAGTCCAAATGTTTAGGATAAAACCTTGCGGGGGGCGGGGGGGGGCAAACCAATAATCTGGATAAAGTGAAATCCATTCTACTGTTTACAAACCTATTACCAAGCCCTGCTCTGGCACTAGTTTGGTGTTCATAGAAACAAGACTCAGCTGCACATTACCTGGCTTAGTTCCAACAGTCTGGTCAACAGATGGTACAGCGAAATACTGCTGGCTGTTTCTTGCTTTACTAACCTTGAGCTTCAGGATTCAAGCTGTGTTTGGAACCCTACGGAGTGAGTGCAGCTTATATATGAGGGAAGTAGCAATTTGCAGCACAGGAAAGGGTTAAATAACTCTGCTCTCCACTAAAACTGCTGTTATTTAGAAAGAGAGCTGGTGCAACAGCTTCTTTGCATGCATTTTTGCAAGATGGGTAGTTAGCCCTGCCAAAAATAGAGGGTCTGCATCTCAGTAGTTCAGCCGCTGCTTGGCATACAGGAGGTCTCTGGTTCAGACCCCATCATCTCCAGTCCAAAGGGTCAGTGCTAAGTTGCTGTGCTCAAAACCACTGAGCCTCTTGGGCTTGCCGATCGGAAGGTCGGCGGTTCGAATCCCCATGACGGGGTGAGCTCTTGTTGCTCTGTCCCAGCTCCTGCCAACCTAGCAGTTCGAAAGCATGCCAGTACAAGTAGATAAATAGGTACCACTGCGGTGGGAAGGTAAATGGTGTTTTCGTGCGCTCTGCACTTGTCACAATGTCCCGTTGCATCAGATGCGGTTTGGTCATGCTGGCCACATGACCTAGAAAGCTGTCTGTGGACAAACGCCGGTTCCCTCAGCCTGAAAGCAATTTGAGCACTGCAACCCCATAGTCACCTTTGACTGGATTTAACCGTCCAGGGACTTTTACCTTTACCTTACTTACCGTAAATTAAACATCTGGCTGTAGAACAGCAGCTAACTGGAAAAATGGAATCACAGCACTGCCAGCTTTACTTAGCCGAAAAATAATCATGCCAAGTCTAGAAACTAGAGTAATAATGAAGACGGCTCTTCTTTACAGAAGCAAACAAGTTTTTAAATGATTTTTTAAAAAGTTATCATAGTTAAACTATGCTACGTTTGACATTCAAGCTTCAGGTTATCACTTTATCAGAGCCAGACTCCATATTACATTCAAATGTGTGTGATGAATGCCTCACAGTCACTTTCATGTAAAGAACCCCCTTTCAGCTAAGCCTTCTCCTTTGAAGGACAAAGAATGGACAGCGAAAAGCACTGAAGTAGCCATCCAGACAGGCAACCACTGAAAATGTTATCTCCCTCTCCCTCAACCTGCTATGCCAGCCCAAATTCAACAACATTATGCTGAAGTTTCACAGGAAGTGAAATAAGCCAGTGTAATTCAGCGTGCAAAAGTATGACAACATGAAAACATAGGAATGCAAATGTTTTAGCAGCTTTGTCATCTGGATTTTCTGTAATCATTAGGTCAATGAATTATATTAATTTCAGGGCCCAGTTCAACTCTGCCTCTTGCGTGATGCGAGAACTTCTGACATCTGAATTTCTCTTCTTTATCTTTCCGCTCCTCCTCCTGCTCCCTTGCAGAGGCTGCATTCTCATGCACCTACTCTTTTAAACAAATCCTGCAGAATCACTTGGGACTTCCAAGAAAGCATAGGCTGTTGCCCATTGTGATGAACATTGCGGGAATGGTTATGATATATGCAGCACTGCATGGAATTACTGCTTTGATTTTGCTTACAGTGGACAGTGGGAAAGCAATGCCTAAGCACTACTAAAAGGCTTGACTGTAGAAACAACCCAATAATGCTCCCTCCCTGATCTTTGAAGCGGTTTTACACCTTAAAAAGCTCTGTTGTGTAATTAATTAGGTGGTGAATGAACAGATAAACGCAGAAACATTCTTGTATTTCATGTTTGAGCAACAAAGGCCAAACAGAATGTGGAGAACAAGACTGATGGCTGGACTAGCTATAAGTTTGCTGGTATGCACATGGAAGCAGCAGTTGACTGTAAATGAGCAGAAGATTTGATCAAAGAGGGGTGAACAAGTTGGCAGAATTGGAATGAAAGTTGACATGACAGTTAAATGGTTCGTCCTAGGGGCTCAGATTTGTGACAGCACACAATCCTATGCATGTCCACTCACTTTTGAGGAGGACTTACTTTTTCCTATTTAGTTCTATTGTGCTTACTTTCAGGTAAATGGGTGCAGGACTGCAGCCAAGTGCAATTTCACTTTAGTGTCTCTAAAGCCTGAGCAGATCCCTCAGTCTTTAAAGACATTCAGTAACCTCAACTGCTGCTGGTAGGGAAGATTTATTTTTGAGAGACAAGTAGACTTGGCTCCATCTCTGGATATTTTATCTGCTGGGATGTAACCTAAAATTGCCTTAAGTCCCACAATAACAGTTGCTGTAAAAACTGTTGCCAGTTTGGGTCGTGATCAGGAATAAAACATATCTTTTCCCTCTTCTCTGGGAAGATTAGTACAATGATTTTCTCAAAAATCATCCCTGAGGGACTCCCTTTAACATGACTAGAATGCTTCCATGTCCCTCAGGGGATCTGTTTTAATTTATAAATGTCATCAGTTTATCCCAAAGGTGCTCTCTATCACAACACACTTTTCATTCGAGTTTCAAGAGAGGAAGTTGGAGTCAAGCAACAACTAGGGAAGGGGAGGGGAGCCGTTTTTTATATTGCCCTTTTTAATTTTTTGATAACAAGACACCTTTAATCTATTTCCTTCCAGAGTGTCCATCTTAGCAGCCCCATCTTCATTTCTTTAGCTTATTGAGGACTCTAAACAAAACATGGGGATTAAGGACAAGCTGTTCTCAAATAAAAGTCACCTATCAATGAACTCCCTTTTTCAGAAGGGTAAGCAAGCTTTGCGACCTGTGTATACCTTGATCATCAATGAAATCCCACAGGATCCACTGAAAAATAATTGTTAACATAAATGGGCCTGCAGAGCCGCGTATGCCAAATTTTGCATTAATCTTTTTTTTCCATAACGTTCTACTTTGTCTCCTTAAACTAAACTCTCAAAATGGAAGAGACCATTATAAATTGATTTAACCAATGTTTCCTGTAGCTGTTGGTTGGATATGCTGAATGACCATGCCTGTCATTCAAGAAAGCACCCATCCAAAAGCACTTACTGACTTCTTTCCCAAGATGATGGGCCTTAATCTGGATTTTTTCCATATAGAAAACGTCCCATATCCCTGATTATTAATTTGCTGCTTTTTTGCATATTAACCAATTTGCCCATCTTTTAAAGATGAGGGGGCTAGAACTATGCATATTCACTCCAGACAGACAGATAGTTGCAACATGGTCACATAGCTCCATTGCACTGTGTTTACTCTTTCAACAGTGGTGTCAAGATATTTTACTGTAGAGCGACGAGCTACATCTGGGGCTGAAAATGAGAATTAGGTCTCAGATAGGAACATCTGCACTGTACTAAATTTTCAGCTTGCAACTCTAGTATTTCAAGCCCCTTCGGCGAGAAAACAATAAAACAATCTTAAAGTAGGACTCATTAAAATTATTGTCAGAACATTTTAAAATGTGGAGGAGCTACTGTTGAAGGTAAGTCTAAACTCCATGGAAGATGGTGCATAAGTAGTGCTTGAAACTCCCCTGGTGAAATAAGAGGAACAGAAAGAACAGTCCTCTTATTTGGTGGAATAAGCGACCTACAGTGATACAGTTGGTACAAACGTGCTATTCCACCTACAGAAGAGCTCTTTCCATTTACAGAAGTGAGTTGGATCTCCACTGATACAAATCTCATTCTTCTCTACTGAATGCCTCCCCTCACTTACCTACTGAAACCTGAAAAGGTTTTCACTGTCAATATGGCCACTGGAGGAGGAAGTGGGGAGCGTGCCGCCCCGGCAGCACAATCCCGTGGGGTTCCATCACAGCTGCCCCCCCCCCGTTCGTGCTGGGTGCCCTGCTCCCGCAGGCGGCACACCACACCCCCAGAATGCACACCACGCCCCTGTGGGTGACATGCCCCGCCCCAGGATGCACGCCCTGCCCCCTTGGGCAGCACCCCCCGGTGCCAGAGCATGAAGCTCCGCCATTGAATATGGCTGGATCATAAAACTGTTGTTGTAAAGGAAATGCATCCCCGCCGTCCCCCACACTCCTGTATCCAAATTCTCTCCCCTCACCCCACCATTCTGCTTACAAATTTGAAAAATCCATAACTTATATGAATTTCGGCCTCAAAGCTAAATATGATGCTCGAATAATAGCAACTCTTTTGAGAGAGTTGCAGGTGCTTATGTAATAACCAGCTCTTAGATGAATCTCCTGACTGCACTTCTCTTTTGAATTTTTTAATCCTAATGCTATTTTTATAATACCATGAAACCTTCAGCACTCAGAGAACATGCCACAATGCAGAGTTCTCAAAGTATGGCATGCTAGCAAAGTTGAAGTAGCACCTGCCATTAACCTACTTACAGAAGAAATTAGCAATTCTCTAGGAACACATAAACAGTTTTACTCTTGTTTTAAACCTTTCTCTCCCCCCCCCCATCCCTCTTCTGAGGGCTGGCCACCCCCTGAGTCAGAACTATTGCTCAGGTACAACTGCAGCATGAAACAAAAGGTAAGGTTGCTTCCTTCACAAAAACAAGAACTGTTGTATTCTTTCTGGCATGTAGTCTTGGGGGTGATAATCTCTTTCTTCTTCCCACACCCTTGTGCCTGTGCAGAAGATTCTGCATTCCATAGAAGGCTGAGTTCAAATCACGAAGTCATACAAGATATATGGGTTAGTTTGCAGAACCTCTTGTATTTTTTTATGTCCTTTCCATGGCTTCCTGCTGCTTTGTTCTCATCAGGAATTCATGCACTTGGTGTTTTCTAAGTATACATTTTCTACTAACCATTTTACAATATGCAGATAGAATAGTAATATACAAAAAGATGAGTAAATGCATAGCATGTCTCCGGGAATAATTTCCTCCAAAGGCTGCTGGTGTGCACATCATGAATTTAAATCAAACCAAGCTGGAACGTCCTCATTGGTCAGACTGTGCAATTAAAGCCTAAACGCATTTGCAATGGATCCTCTGAAGAAAACCTCTGTAAGAAAAATTTGAGAAGGGGTGGTGGCGGTGGAATGAAACTTACAGTTTTCTTCAAGATTTTGACAGCAAATGGCTTTTGTGTTCCTTTCTGCCTGCATCTGTAGACAATAGATGTTGCACCCCTGAAAAAAAAAAGAATATAAAGTTACGTTCAGATATGTAGAATATATTCTATTCTATTCTATTCTATTCTATTCTATTCTATTCTATTCTATTCTATTCTATAAAACGTAATTTCTCTGAAAACTGAGCTTGCTTTAAAATTTGAAATTTAATTCTTGGAAATTAAAATAAGTTATGATTTTTCACTGTACGGTTTTGATTTTCAGTTTTGATCAAGTACTTGCTCGGAATTTATTTTGGCTATATTCCTCAGCAATGTAACACCTACAACAAAGTAATTCTGTTCATTATTCCATTCCCATTGCCCAGGGATATTTAACTACAGTACAGTACTAGGGAATCGTGAAGAATAAACAAATAAATAAAATCCAGTGCTACCGACATTGTAACACTCCTGCAGAACAGAAAACTGTTTCATTTGTAGCTCTTTCTGTTCCATGGGAGAGTTGTTATTTCACTGCTGGAATGACTTTGGCACATTGGAAAATGCAATCTTCAGCTGTCAGTCTCGAAAATTTCTTTGCTCTTTTCAGTACTGTATTCAACTTTTCATACATCCCCAATTCCTTTTTAAAACAAAAAACAAAAACCAACAACGACAGAATTAGGTGATGTGTTTTCTTATATGGAATATTTATACTGCAGTTCTAGAAGTGTTGTTTGGTAGAACTCTTTGAACATTAATTTAAAAAAACCAGATGCATCCACCATTTCCCTAATGCAAAATGTGTTACTTTGAAAAATATATTAGCAAGACCTTCCAGTTGCCATTTGTGTGTTCACACAAACTTCTTATCTACATGTTAAGAAGTGAGGGAAAGTGATGTGTGAATTTGCATCTATCCTGAGCACATCTTCACTGAATGAAGAGCATCCATTTCTAATTAATATATTTGTAGTATATATTCTAGAGAAGGAAGGGAAGTTAAAATAATAGAAAATGCAATTAATGTCAAGTAGACCTGACCCAGCAGCATACTCAGAACATTTTAAAGGAACTTGTGGCACAAGGCAGATGTGGAAGACACAAAACGAGAAAGAAAAAAGGATCTCTGAGTAACGGTCCTTTCAATAAAGGTGAAAGAGCCAATAATTCTGGGGCCGCTCAAGAAACTGTCAGAATTGCAGTTGAGAAGAATCCTGTTATTATGGCTGAACTTTCTTCCATTCCCATCAGCAACCCTTCCTTCTTCTGGGCATTGCTTGGCAGACAAAATTCTTGCCTCAAATGTTTCCATGGGACATAACTGTCTCTTTGTTCACTTTTTTTTCAGATTCTCTGAGAAAGGTGAGCAGGGAGTGGAGTCAGGTGGTGCCAGATTTAAAAATGGAATGGATTTGGAAACTATAGTACATGCAAGGTCTACATCATGGGTAGGCCAGCTAAGGCTCGGGGGCTGGATCCAGCCCAATCGCCTTCTAAATCCGGCCCTCGGATGGTCTGGGAATCAGCTTGTTTTTACATGAGTAGAATGTGTGCTTTTGTTTAAAATGCATCTCTGGGTTATTTGTGGGGCATAGGAATTTTTTGCTCTATAAGACTCACTTTTTCCCTCCTAAAAAGTAAGGGGAAATGTGTGTGCGTCTTATGGAGTGAATGCAGGCTGCACAGCTATCACAGAAGCCAGAACAGCAAGAGGGATTGCTGCTTTCACTGCGCAGCGATCCCTCTTGAGTTCTGGCTTCTGAGATTCAGAATATTCCCCCCCCCCTTGTTTTCCTCCTCCAAAAACTAGGTGCGTCTTGTGGTCTGGTGCATCTTATAGAGCGAAAAATACGGTAGTCCGTCCACCCACTCCTTAGTCTGAGGGACAGTGGACCGGCCCTCTGCTGAAAAGGTTTGCTGACCCCTGGCCTGCATGAACCATTTGCAAAACAGTATGCAACCACAATGCATGCATGCATGCATAATGCTAAATAAAATGGCAACTCGGCTGCCCATCATTTCCCCCTCTCCATCCTTCAGTCAGGCTGTATACATTTTTATTTTTAAAAGCACCACATGCTGCATTTGTGTGCTCATTCGTTATTAATTTTTTATACACTTTTTATTTATTTATTTAAGTGCAAGACTGCTCCAAAGTTTGAGGAACCAGAGAAGTTGTTCTTCTTGGTATGAAGCCAGTCAATGAAAGATTTGCAAAGATTTGCAGAACCTCTTTTGTTCCAGTTCAACAACGGAAGGGAAATGTGGATCAAATGTACTAAAGGAGTTTCCAGAGTTGCTCCACTGTTCCAAAATGTCACATTTGTCTTTGCTCTATGTTTCACAAAGCAGCTGCAGCACATTCAGTAGGAAAAGAAACGTTTCGCTTAATAAAGCTACAATTGCACTATGTATCTTTTAAAAAAAAGAATCAGATCAACCCTGGTCTGCATTTCAAATACAATAATCACCACCACCACAAATCCAATCCTGCCTAAATTTCAACTGGATAAATTATTCAAGTCTTAAACAGATTTGTGCGAGTATATTTTCAAAATCCAATTTCTATTTTATCTAATCGGAGAATTGCTACCCAAATCAAAATAAAAGGATGTAAAATGATGAAATGAACACGGGTAAATGCTTTGCATGAAACGGTCCTAATAAGGTACTGGATCCGATACTATAAAAGCTAACTTTTTCTACATGCATAAGAGATTAGGTGTGTAACTTTGTAGGACCATACAAAAGTGGTAGTCTACACTCCACAGCAGTCAAAATTTTGTATAGGTAGCGATACAGAGAATGTTGTAGTCTCAGAAACCTTGTGTGTGCACGTGCAACTCCCCCTTCCATTTATTTAATGTCCCTGTCCAGAAATAATTTGTGGGGAAAGCAGCAAGGTCCCCCACCACTTAAGAATCCTTGGCAAGTTGGAAAATCTGGCTTTGGGCACACTTATTTCTGGTTATTGTTTCAGAATTTGACTCTGCTCCTTTCCCCGTTTTGATCCATCCCCTTCCCTGCCTTTAATTATTATACGTTCCATTTCCCCTATTTCTTCTCAGGACAAAGTAGATGATTTATTTTATCATTTAATATTACATCCATATCTCACATTTCCTCCAAGGTGGCATAGTTCCAGTGCTTTTTTCCTGGGGGTACCCAAGGGTACAGTGGTACCTCGGGTTAAGTACTTAATTCATTCCGGAGGTCCGTTCTTAACCTGAAACTTTAGCTAATGGGGCCTCCTGCTGCCGCTGCGCCATTGGAGTACAATTTCTGTTCTCATCCTGAGGTACCATTTCTGGGTTAGCAGAGTCTGTAACCTGAAGCGTATGTAACCTGAAGTGTATGTAACCCAAGGTACCACTGTACACAGTACTGACACCTTTTTTCAGATGTTAAAAGTGTGGCACTCACTGTAATAACTTTGTGGTGAGTACTGGCACCTGCATAGTTCTCTGCCTCCTGTTTGATCCCAACAACAAAGCTCTGAGGTAGGTTAGTAGCTCAGTCACCTAGTGAACTTCAGTCACCTAGAGATGGGGGGGGATTTGAACCCCCAAGTCATAGGTCCTAGCCCAACACACTGGCCGCTATACCACATCAGCTCAATGACATGAGAGATCCAGGAAAATTATCTCCTGCATGTTTGTTCTGTTGATAGCAGCTGTGCAGGAACAGGGCCAACCCAAGACATTTGGCTGACTGAAGCAAAGGACAAGATAGTGTCTCCCCCAAAAGGATGGCAGAGAATAAAGAATGTGAATGCAGGAGGGAGGGAGGAGTTAACCTTTCCCACATGCCATTTGGCTGATTGAAATCACACACCCTGCTAACATCTGTAAAACCCTGCAAATAAAGTTTTGCTAGCGGTTTTTTCTGCTTTCATTTTGCCAAGAAAGAACATCTGTGCACTTATAGATTTTGGATCTATGTCTTTTAGCTCCCAACTGGATTTTTGTTTGTTGGCTTGTTTTACTATTGGGTCTGACAAGTGAACCTATCATCAACACTGGTTTATTGTGCACTACTTTTCCATCATAAGCCATGCCCAAATGAGCTCACCATAATTAAAATCTGTGTAGGCTTACAAACAATAAGGGGGAAATGTTCTGAATTGTCTGCACATCAAAGAAACCATGGCTGGAAAGCAAAACATACAAAACTGTTGAGCAAAACACTCACTTCCCACTTCTCCTGTCTATCTCCTTGCAATTAAGACAGCATCATCTCTAAAACATGTCACAAAATATAACCAAATTGGCATAGTTCATTTTTTCTTTACTTCTGCAAATCAAATACTTCACCAAGCCAGTTATTTCACCATTAGCCTAATGACAGCAAATTTATTGCCAGGCTCTAAAGAGTATCTAGGCTTTTCCCAGCCCAGTGGAAAGTTTGTTTATTTTTCTGCCTTGAATCGCTTCCTACCCTACTTGCTGCCACTGTGCCACATTGTGAACTGCTTTTGAAATGCTGTTTCAGTATTTGTTTGCCATACAGCATAGGTAGTCCCTCGCCAGGACAGCCTCTTCTGCTTCTGACATGTCCCGCACTCGCCCCTCTGCCTTGGACTGCTCTGACCTGTCTACTTTCCCCCTCCCTGACTCTTGCCTCACGCGGACACCAAACCCTATAAATCATTGGTCTGCTCTCCTGTGTCAACAGCCCCCCACCCCCTGCCTCCACAACTCACTCATCAGAGCCCCACCAGTCCCTGACAATCATCCCTCAAAATTTGCACTTCTCCAAATTTTGCAGTGCAGTTCTCCAGACAAGAAATATGTTAGTAATAATAATAATAATAATAATAATAATAATAATGCACAGACTAGGGTAAAGTGTGCATAAGACATCTGAAGGCAGCCCTGTTTAGGAAAGCTTTTAATGTTTAACAGGCCATTGTATTTTAATATTTTGTTGGAAGCCACCCAGATGGGCATGGTATTATTATTATTATTATTATTATTATTATTATTATTATTATTATTATTAAATGATATTTTACTGAAAACAACATACAAAAATATTATTTTTGTTTTTTGCAAAATTGTTTTTGCAATTGTTTTTTAAAAATGTGTATATTAGGTAAATTTGCATGCATTAGGAAAAATTCACATGGAAATGCTGACAAATGCATTTATTTCTACAGATGCACATATTGCCAAGAAGCCCACTACAGTGGTACCTCGGGTTACGAACTGTCCTACTTACGAACACTTCGCGTTATGAACTCCACAAACCCGGAAGTAGGTGCTCTGGGTTGCGAACTGTGCCCGGGATACGAACATAATCTGCTTCCAGGGCTGTGGAGGCCTATGTAGGGAACGCGTACCTTATGTTATGAACACTTCGGGTTAAGAACTGACTTCTGGAATGCATTAAGTTCATAACCCGAGGCACCACTGTACCGCAAATGAGGAAAGCAGACACTTGCTGTTTGAAAACTGAGGCAATGCCGGGGGGGGGGGATGAGAAAGGGGCACTTGAATGAATGAATTTTATTATTACGGTCACAGACCAGTTCCAGCTCACTTACAATATCAGGAAAATCATAAAACACAACAGGAATACATTGAATTGCAATTGGCTATAACAGAGACAATTCAGATATAGTGGCAGTTAAAAATATATATTAAATATTGATCACTAAAATATAAACTAAAATTGTCATTTAAAACCTTAATCATTTTGGTAGTACAGCTTTAAAAGGGGCACTTTATCAACATCCCTTCCTCACTTTGTGACCCTCTCTCCCTGTGGCACATTCTGATCCAGTTGGGCTTTCAATTCCTTGTGGCAAGGGAGTCTATATGACAATCATTGTGCATAAGGCTGTGGTGCTGCATACGAAATGAGAGCCAGCTGCTTAGCAATTCACATGGGTCAATATAGATATAGAAGTATATACATGGCTGCGAATATATAATCACAAGGAAAAAGAAAAGCTATTCCTGTTGGGTGGCTTGCTTCCTTTTACTCTCCCCCTCCCCACTTTTCTGCAGAATCTTTAACATATTGAAAAAACTAGATATGGAACAATAGCATCTAATTAATAATATTTAATTGAAAAAAAATCACATGGTAGAATAATAAAGGTGCAGATCAGGCAGCTGTGGTCATTTGTAAAAATGAACAGAGGTCATCTGCACAATTCTCAGATAATAACGGAGCAAGCATTGAACAGAAGGGTAATGTCAAGTCTACATATGCAAATTATGATAGTTATGAATATGGGCCTCTGGCTATAGATGTAAGCGCTGTATTCTAAATCACACTTCCACAATCCTCCAATGAATCATATTTCACCAGCGGGGGGGTGGGGGGATGTTCCGTAGAGCTACACAAGTAGCAACACTTACTGTGGATTATTGAATCTACATCAGCAGCAGAAAGCCTAGTAGATTTTGTGACAAAGGACAAAATGGGTCTATAGTAAACATGAGTAACATAAAGTGAGCATACCCATGCACGCATGCACACGCACCCCTACAGATAAAGTCAGAGATTTGGCAAAACAGAGCAATTCAAACAATAGGAAGCCAGCAGAACTTATGCTAGAGTCAGGGCTGGGATTTATGCCAGCTGAGCCAGGAGGGGGGATTTATACTGGCTTAGTACCGGAGATCCAGTGTGGTGTAGTGGTTAAGAGCGGTGGACTCGTAATCTGGTGAACCGGGTTCGCTTCCCCGCTCCTCCACATGCAGCTGCTGGGTGACCTTGGGCTAGTCACACTTCTCTGAAGTCTCTCAGCCTCACTCACCTCACAGAGTATTTGTTGTGGGGGACGAAGGGAAAGGAGATTGTTAGTCACTTTGAGACTCCTTAGGGTAGTGATAAAGTGGGATATCAAATCCAAACTCCTTCTCCTCCTCCTCTTCTTCTTCTTCTTCTTCTTCTTCTTCTTCCTCCTCTTCCTCTTTGCCCCAGCTCAGCTGGCACAGCCCAAGATCTGCTGCATACAAACTTCTCCACTCAGGTGGAGCTGAGATTTGAATTGTGCAGAAAATTGGCAAAGCTGCCAGCCCCCCCCCCAAAGCCCCATAAAACCTCTCACACATCTGAGTTTGGGATCTCTTCGACCATATCATATTCTTGCATTCCATAGTGTGGAGACGTTTTCATTTCTAAAAACTCATTGTCAATCCAAACCAGGCAATTTGGGTCAACCTGGGATTTGCCCAGAGCACGTCAAGGCAGCTCCAGGTCTGCTTCTTGTTGGGTCCAACCAGAGCAGTACAGGACTGCTAAAAGCAGGGTGCTCAGGCAACCGCATGTTTAATCAGGATTTTAAACACTAATTAAAAATAGGGTTGGCGGAGGGGGGAAGATGACATAGGCAAACACTCTCTCTTGTCCCTCCTTCCTTCTTCCCCTCTTCGCTGCCAACTGGATGTTTAATTAGGGTTTAAATCCTTGATTAAACATGTAATCAGGTGCAGGGAGAAGGAGATGGACACATCAAACATTAAAAAACGTCCCAATACAGGGCTGCCTTCAGATGTCTTCTAAAAGTGTGTAGTTCTTTATCTCCTTGCCATCTGAAGGGGGGGTGCGCATTTCACAGGAAGGCCATTCCCCAAAAAAGGCCCTCTGCCTTCTACTTTCCCGTTCACTGCCAGCCAAATGTTTAATTAGGGGTTAAAAGCCTAATTAAATAATGAGGACTGTACAAGGTCCCTATGTCTCTCTGTATATGAATATGTGTATCTATATCTGTATCAGCTGTATATCTGCATTTGACTGAAAGCGAGGAACAAAACTTGATCCAATTCCAGGGTGGTGGCAGTGACAAATGCTGTAAATGTGTAACAACTGAGAAACAGATCTGTAATCAAACTAGTGTAGTCAGTTTCATTTCTTAAGGTAGTAACAAACTTCAGCTTCTGTTTGATCGCAGGCAGACAGATATTCCACAGCATTCATAATATTTATGCTACAATCTCATGATTTTACATCCTTCATTACAGAAATGGAACACAAAACCAAAATGACTGGTGGAAGATAGTTGCAAAAATTGCCAAAGCCTGCAACAATTTGATTTGTCTATCAGGAAACTTTCCAAAAGCTACAAAAGGACAGACACAGACAAACAGAACAGTTTCCCCCATCTTTTGATGTCTGGAGTACAGGCTTGTTTCTCCTGCATACTTCAACTTTGTATCGAAAAGGTTGTGTTCTCCTCTACCAGCTTCCAGAAGAATGAGGAAGCACCCTACAGCTGCTGTGGAATATCTGCAATAACACTGCCTCCCAGCATCTGTTGCCCATCCCTTTGTCCTGTCAAGTCATGGCTTAGGGATGGGGCAGTGCTTTCTGATCAATGGTGGTACTTCTGTGATTTCCCTATGCCTGTTGGCTGCAGCAAAGACAATGCCAGAGAAGTTTAAAGCATATTTGCTCCCTTGTCCTGAAATGATGCTACTGCTCATATCCTATGAAAGAAGGGGGCAAAACCATCACTGCATGGGGGTTTCCTGCACTGACAGATATACAGTGGTACCTCGGGTTAAGTACTTAATTCGTTCCGGAGGTCCGTTCTTAACCTGAAGCACCACTTTAGCTAATGGGGCCTGCCGCTGCCGCTGTGCAGCCGCTGCACGATTTGTGTTCTCATCCTGAAGCAAAGTTCTTAACCCGAGGTACTATTTCTGGGTTAGCAGAGTCTGTAACCTGAAGCGTATGTAACCCGAGGTACCACTGAATATGCATATAACTGGGTGGTTTGGATTGTTCAAAGGACACTTTTGCCTCTCATTCTGCACAACTGTGTCTTAACACACGGTCCTATAATCAAATTTATTTCTTTTTAAAAAAATCAGATTATGGAAGCATGCTACAAAAACCATGGCAATGGTGAAACAGAAGTACGAAAAGATTGGCATCAGTCACATCTATCTCATGTCTAGTACAAAGTTTTTCATCTTTATCACTGAATTATTTTGCTCCCGTTTTTGTCACAATGTGTGTACTGATAATTAATTTGACTATCCTTTCATTGTGTTGTGCCACATCCTCAGACATGTTCACAATGAATAAGTCCCACTGAACACACATGTCTGAGTAAACATGCAAAGGAGTGTCTTGTTAGGCATCCTTCACATAACAGATGTTAGTTCTAACAGTAAAACCATTGGGAAAGAGAAAATATTCATTATTAAGGTATAAACACTTTCCCCCCCCAGCATGAATTGAATAAATATTAAGGCTGTTTAATACAACACTGCACTGCATTAATTTCCATGTAGGAAAAAATGTATACAACAAGATGTGTGAAAACTGCAGGCTGTTATATTTTGATGCATACAAACACCTAGAAGGAACTTCATGTACTGGTTTCTTAATCCCATGTACACATAACAAAATAAACTATGGCATGATTTTCACACATCATAATGAGCTGTATATCTTTTTTCCTTCTCTATTTAGGAAAAATCTTATGCAAAGGATTTTAATTAAAACATATTTGGAGATAACATAATTTTTGTGTGTGTTTTTCAGACTGATTCAAGTAACAGAAATTGTCAAAAATGAATGACTTAACCTGGGTAATTGCCAGCCGTGAGAAACCCATTCCGTGTTGCAAATACGATTTTTGTGACAGCAGTAGCTTCCCTTAGACAAGTGATATGATTAGCAAGGAGAAGAGTGACTCCCAAGTGTTATTTTTTCTCGGATGGGAGAGAAGGAGAACTCTCTGAAAAGAAACAAATTACTGTAGAGGAGTCAAGGTTGCGCCAAGAAAAAAGCTTTCGCCATTGACTGCCCAATAGCTTTTTCATAAGTAACCTGGGCATATGGAGAAGGCCACATGCGGGGGCGGGCGCGGGGGAGTGAAGTGACCTTGCCATATGGAAGCAGTCTCCATAGAGGAAAAAGTTGGAAGACGACATCCCAAAAGGTTACTTTGACACAGAACAGCGGCGTGTCTCCATCTGATTTATCTGGGTCATAAAACAGCTGCCGGCTTGTATTGTTTGATTGCTCTCAGTGGGCAAGCAGGTGTGAATGGCAGGTATGATGCACCTGCACATGGAAAGGAATAGCCCAAGAGAGCGAGGGATGGTCAAAGTTAATAATTTTGCTTTGAGTTGCCATAGAAAGGTTAGGAAAGCTATTGTTGTATGGACTTTCAGTAACGGGGGAGATAAAACAAGAGATAATTAGCATGTTCTGCATTATACACACACACACACAGCCGCTTTTTAGGTGTCAAACGCTTGTCCCATAAATTATTTATTTATATTTTTAAAGTAGTATTTGATTTTTAATAATAGTAATATTTACTGCTAGTAAATAATATTCAGTATACTCGTAAGGCAATTTCTAGCTCACCTTTCACCATAAGATTCCACAGCAGGTTGCAATACCGTAAAACAGTAGAACAGTGTTGCAATAAAACTGAATTTAGTACCATTTATAAAAGCAGATAAAATCCCATATGTTCTTAAAAGCATACAAGGAGCCACAAGCCAAACTCCTAGCTTGCAGCAGTGTCAAAACTCCTAATTAGTTATAAAAAGCCGAGATGAACACAAGAGTTTTCATATGGTGTCAAATGACAAAAGTGTTGTAGCCAGTTGTGCCTCTAGGGAGAGGACATTCGGGGGGGGGGGCAGCTTTCGCAGGGCGCAAAGGGCCCCATCGGGCCCCTTCATGCCATGTAATGTCATGTGCTCACCATGTCAGGTATCACACACATGTACCGGGCACCCCCAATGGGGGGGGGCAGAACTCTACACGCCTGCTGCTATTCTTTTTTATTAACACCCCCACACACATATCAGCATGCAAGGGTAATCAGTCGCTTCCTCATAGATTCACATATCAAGATACTACAGTGGTACCTCAGGTTACATACGCTTCAGGTTACATACGCTTCAGGTTACAGACTCCGCTAACCCGGAAATAGTGCTTCAGGTTAAGAACTTTGCTTCAGGATGAGAACAGAAATCGTGCTCCGGCAGTGCGGCAGCAGCAGGAGGCCCCATGAGCTAAAGTGGTGCTTCAGGTTAAGAACAGTTTGTGGTTAAGTACGGACCTCCGGAACGAATTAAGTACTTAACCCGAGGTACCACTGTAATGCTCTCTTTCCTATATATTCCTTAGAAGCTTCAAATAAAGCCAGGAGCCAATAAATATGGCTTGTTTAACTGTCCATCTTTATGCCAGAGCTACATTAGTGCAAAGTGCTGCAGTGGAGCAGTGCCCGTTCTTATTTAACTCAATCAAATATTAAAGCACTCTAGTTCCCCCACCACCACCCGCTACAGACTTTTGACCCCAAGCATTTCAAAATATGCTAAAGTGAGGGCAGAGTTGTGCTCATAGTACCATGACCTAGATTATAATTTTCAAGAACTCACGCATGCTTTATCTATTGATTCCAGTGTGCAATTCATATATTACTTTGAAAAGCGAGGTTATGAATCTTACTATGACTCAAAGAGCTGAGATTTAAGGTAATTAGTGATATTATATGGGTCAGCTTTTGACATATCAGCTTGCAGCAAAATCCTATGTGTGTCTACTCAGAAGTCAGTTCCATTTTATTATGTGGAATTCAATCTTAGGTAAGTTTGCATAGGACTATGCCTGTTAGTGACTAGAATTAGCCATGTGGTAAGAATTGCGCATATCTCATTGTGGAGCCACATCAATGATGTTTTGTGGGTTTTAGGGTTCATCACATTCTCCCTAATTTGTATGTTAGAATCTTAATAACTATACTGTAAGAAGTATGAAAAGGTTAGGTGAGTAAACTCACATAGCCTTCCAACATTATAACATTATTAGCACTATTTTTTAAATAAATATCTTTTTTTTGTTTTGTAACATTTAAACGTTCCACGAAAATCCACTTTAATAGTGTATCTTCTTCACAGCTTTTGTTCTTGGTCTTAAGCAAAATCTTTGAGGAAGAAAAATGACTTATACTCTTAACGTTGGAAGCATTAAGATAAATTCAGCAGTGTAAACAAGTTTTGACGGATGTAATAATGGAATACTGAATGGTTTAGTTTATGTAAAATATGCAGGGATTTATATATGCAAAATGAACCATGGAAAGAGAAGAAGGAAAGTCATTGACATTTTAAGGTTGTTTAAATGAATATTCTAAACTGTAAAACAGAAAATTTAATAAAAAATATGCACAACAAATGATTTATACTCTTTAGACATAAAAGACAAAAGGATTAAATCTGGAGAAGATTCCGTCTGTATTTCTGAAACAGGTATTCTGAAACTGGAAATGCTGTCTATTATACTCAATTTCTTCCCTTCCTTTTTAGTTTATATTCAGTAGCAATTCAATTATTATGAACAGATGGTTACCATGGCCTTTATTTAATGCATGTGATTTCCTGGTACCCCTTTCTGCTTGTGTTTCATGATCAAAATGGATTTCCTTGCATATTAAATTTTAGTCTCTGTGCCACGTGCATGTTCAATGAAATTCTCACCATGTCATGTTTACAGGCATAAATTCCCATTGCATCACTTTATTAATATTACAGTATATGATTTGTTTGGTCAGCTTTAATTGACCCAGGCATTGTAATTGTGATTGTGTGTGTGTGTGCATGCGTGCTGTAACAATGATGTTCCAGTATATTTATGCTGTTGCTTCTGATTGGTTGTAAACCCTTTGGGGACTCACATGAACATGACGTGCCATAGAGATAAAACAAATGAGTAAATAATTAATCAAACCAGAAACTAAAATGCTAAATGGCAAAACTGAGTGGCTACCTGCTACAAACCACTGTTCCTTCCACAGTTCTGAATGTTCCCTAATGCTTGTTATTCCTCCTGGAAAATAAAATATTTTAAACAATATCCCTTTGCCAAGAATTATTGCCAGGTTTTACAAGGGGTGGCGTTGTAATACTGGGACAGATTGTCTTTTTTTCTTTTTCTTTTTCTTCTTTTTGGAGCTCAAGTTCTAAAGCACTACGCTGGTACCTCGGGTTAAGTACTTAATTCATTCCGGAGGTCTGCTCTTAACCTGAAACTGTTCTTAACCTGAAGCACCACTTTAGCTCATGGGGCCTCCCACTGCCGCTGTGCCGCCGCTGCCGCGCGATTTCTGTTCTCATCCTGAAGCAAAGTTCTTAAGCTGAGGTAATATTTTAGGGTTAGCGGAGTCTGTAACCTGAAGCATATGTAATCTGAAGTGTATGTAACCCGAGGTACCACTGTAGTGATGTATATACACTGCCACTCCTTCAAGAACAGAAACCTTTTTAAACTTTAAAATGGTCACATCCTGACTTGAAGATAAAAGGTTCTTGCGTAACTTGGGATGGGTTTAACTCCTGCTTAGCATTTGTTCACATCAGCAGCTTAAAATGCGGCATTTGCACGGTGCTCACATCAGATATGGTGCTCACATCAGATAAACCCCATTTGCATCAGATAAGGTGCTCACATCAGATAAACCCCACGGTGCTCACATCAGATAAACCCCATTTGCACGGTGCTCACATCAGATAAGGGGTGAGGAGGCCTTCACCTGATGAACAGAATGCTTTGGGTTTCCCAATCATGCAACCCCCTTAGAACTTCTATCCATGAAGCTGTCATCTGTGCATGGCCACTGGCGGAGGAACGGAGAGAGCACACCGCCCCCGGCACCATCGGGGAGGGGGGTACCATCGCAGCTGCCCCCGGACAGGCACCGCACACGCCCTCACCATGCCGGGAGCCAGGCCCGCAGGATGCATGCCACACCCCATGGGGCGACGTGCCACGCCCCCAGGATGCGCACCATAGCCCCGGGATGTGCACCACTCATGCCCACGCCTGCTCTCCACCCCTGGTGCCAGAGCATGCAGCTTCGCCACTGTGCATGGGTGCTCATCTGCACATGCACAGCGGCTGTTAAGATATGTTCACATTACCTCTAACTTCAAATCCAGTTTTCTAGTTGGATTGAAGCAGTGCTGGTCAAGAAATGGGAGAATATGGAATTTGGCTAATGTCATGTGCGAGTGCACTGAAAGCATAGTCCACGGTTATGTGAATATACTCCTAGTCAGTTCATCTTCCTCAAATTAAATTGGCTAGTGACGTTGTAGAGAGCTAGGTGGCTTAAACTTTTACATTTCATCACCTAGCCTCTGCTTTATCAAGAACTGTTGCTCTGGTGCTTATCCTGTCATTGACATTCTACTCAGTGTTGATCCAGAGCAGATTCCAACATATAGTTAGCAGAGTAACAACTTAAATGTGTTGCGGGATTCGCAAAAAATAGACCAGGGGCAATTATATTTCATCCAGCAGAGCTTTACTGCTACAGAGGCAAATGGTCACAAATCCAATACAATGGTACCTCGAGTTACAGACGCTTCAGGTTACAGATGCTTCAGGTTACAGACTCCGCTAACCCAGAAATACTACCTCGGGTTAAGAATTTTGCTTCAGGATGAGAACAGAAATTGCATGGTGGCGGGAGGCCCCATTAGCTAAAGTGGTACCTCGGGTTAAGAACAGTTTCAGGTTAAGAACGGACCTCCAGAACGAATTAAGTTCTTAATACGAGGTACCACTGTACATTCACAACTGGCACAGTCCAAAAAAAAATCCAGTTGCAGCAGACTTAACTTAAACTTACAATAACTTATAAGAAGTCCAAACCTTAACACTAAGCATACTATGTACAGAACACCACACCAGAAGGAAAAGAGATAGAAAAAGAAACTGAAACCCAGGCTCCTTCTGGCCCTACTTTTATAGTCGGCATGGCCTTGACAGAAAGAGATAAGAGAGCCAGTTTAAGCCAGCTGTACTCAGCTTCTCTGAAGGAATAACCCAAACACCATGAACCTTCTGCTTGTTTCTTTCACCAAGAGAAGCTTCCAGAACCCTCTTGAATTAATTAGAATAGGAAAGATCTCTACATATCGGATGTGTATTTTCTGCACTGAAAAATGCAAACTGACATATCTATCCCACCAGTTAGCATCACTTCATAAACATCTGCTTGGCTGACGAAGGTTTCAAGGCTAGTGGGAAAGAGGAAAAAATATATTCTCTTACCTACCCCATCCTATAACCTCCCTGTTCCCACCATCTCATGAGCCCTAAACAGTACTGCAAGGCTCCTGTACCAGGTTTATGTAATCTGCATTGGCAATTGGAGATGTGTTTTGAAGATTATCTCAGGAATGAGAAGATTTAAAAGTTCAAACACCTTATGTAGTCATTCTTTATTAAAAGAAAGATGTGGGCGATGCCCACCAGTGGGCTACATGGGCATGTTTCTAAGTATAGCAGAAGGATGAGGGTTTTGAATGACAGGTAAATAAATACTGCTACACTTCACAGTATACAATTCCTAGACCTTTATTGCTACCCAGCCTACTCAAAACCACCTCCATGAAACTATTTTAAAGAATTTATCTGCTTTCTGCACCACACACCTGCAGGTCCTCTAACTTCACTGCCTATTCAAAAATGCTTGTGTTTAAATAGCAATTCTTACCGATTTATCTTTCATCTTAGAAAAATAAAAGCAGAAGCACACAGCAGAACTTTAAAATCAGCAAAAGCACTGATAAACACTACTGAAAATTGCAGTTGGCTCTCTTTTCACGTGAGGCTTGTGCATATTCAGAAATCAAAACCATCCATTAGTAGATCGTTTTCTTAGTACACATTACTTTCAAGGCTGAAACGGCGCTTCCACAATAGAAGCTCACCGAGAAATTGCTGTGGTTTGTTCACTCAGTTTTTGCAAGACATCCATACAACACCATCATGCAATTACAGCCTTTCTGAATTTCCTCTGTGGTTCTTCTATCTTCTCTCAGACCACAGAAACTCTGACATTTTTTTAGAAGGATGGAAGAGTTTTGCAGTCTCCATTGGTATAAATGCTGTTAGCACTACTATATTTTTAATGACATGTGGTTTTGAGATGGGCAGTGATTAATAAAAAACAAAGTGCAATGGTTTGGACATCACACTACGTCAAAGCTCATGGTTTGTTGCTCCTTGCAAGACAAAAGAAAGAGCAAAATAAGAGCATTTGAGCTGTGTGATTGTGCACATTGTGGGTTAAACAAACCACACAACTTTGCTTAACTTTATGTGTGAATGTGGCCATTGTGTCAATTACTTAAAAAAATAATACACAAAATAAATGTAATTGAGTGGTGGTAATAATTTCTACGCAGCATACAAGCCTGTGCTGTTGGTGAAAGTCTTTTTGAGCCTGACTGGTTATTTTCAAATGCAATAAACTGTTTACTTACAATGAAATGTTCTTATTAACATATGGTCTACCTAGCAGTTGCAATGCTGGGCACAGAAGGGTTTGTTCTGATTTAAATATAGCATGTTATATACAAATAATAATAATACCAACAGTAGCAATTACAAGAGATACCTGTTTAACTCACCAGCATAAAAGAGGATGCTAACAAAAGTGTATTTTCAGTTTTTTGGAAACACACATAGAAATAGAAGTTAAAACAAAAAGACACTAGAAGAAGTGGGATAGGCCAGTCAGTAGAGCATGAGATTCTTAATCTCAGAGTCATGGGTTTGAGGGTTGCCCATGTTGGGCCCTTGTGGTCCCTTCCAACTCTATGATTCTAAGTATCATGCTGGACCACACAAAAAAGGATAATGTGAGCCAGCACTAAATATCTCACATGGCCATTGAGATGCCCCAGGGAAGCTTACAAAGATTGCACAATAGAGATAGTCTCACGGACTATAGTGTGCTACAAGGGCTATTGGAATGTGCCTTGAAAAAGTACACCATGTTAGACACATCCACTATTCTCTCTCTCTTATTTTAGCTATAAGTTAAATATAAAAGATAGGGGGAAAGTAGAAACATTTTTAAATGAGTTTATCAGGTATCAAAGACTACATACAAAATCTTAAATCTTGCATCTTAAATCTTAAATAATGCAGGAAAAATAGGCTGTATTTGCAATCTTATACAGACTTACCCGGAAGTCCAATTGGGATTGACTTCTTAGTAGATAGGTACTGACAGAGACTTACCATAGTTCATGTCATCGTCAAAAATCAACTTCATACCATAGAATCAATCCACTTAACTGGGTTCTTGAGTTGTGCCATATTTTGGATGCGGTTGAATGGTGTTTTGAACCTTCTGATTTCAGTACATGTAACGTCCTTCAAGTATACTCAGGGTACACCAGTAATGACTTACAAAGCCCTAAACAACTTGTCACCTGCATTTTTTGAAGGAACATTCCTCCAGCATGAATCTGTCCATGTGCTAAGTTCAGCGGCTGATGCACTGAATTCTGGTTGTCCCACAACATAGGGAAATCTGAAATTCAGCAACCAAAAGGCCTATTCTGCGGGGGTATGTGGAATGTCCTCTTCCATAATTTACCACTGGCATGGTGATAAGCTTTCAGCATCTCTTGAAGACCCATTTGCTTCAGTAGGACCTTATGGTGCACAAATGCCCGTCTAGGTTTTGGTACTATCATGTCTGACCAATATATTTTGCTGGCTGAGGCAGAGCAACAGATGAAGACTCCCTTTGCAAGTCAAGGTGCATGGTAGGAAGGCCCATAGCTCAAAGACAGAACATCTGCCTTGCATACAGAAGGTTCCCAGTTCAATCCCCAGTCGGAAAAGACTCCTTCATGAAACCCTGGGCAGTTGCTGCCAGTCAGTGTATGCAATAATGAGCTAGACTAGACCAATGCTCCTCATCAGCACTTTCCTATGTTTTCTACTGTTTATTGCGATAATTTTTAGGCCACATAGTACAATGGTTTAGACACATTTTTATTTCATTTATTCATTGCTTTTAGGCTGCCCTTCATCCTCACAGATACAACAAGTGTATATGTTTTTTAACCATGAGTGCAATAAAACAGTAAGACCGAACTGTCATTCAGTCTTATGAATAACTTCGGAAACCTAACTTATTCTCCTAGTTGCATATTATATGGAAAAAGGAAAAATTCATTCTTGAAAAACAAAAACATCCATGTCAACCAGTCTCACGTTTGTCACTTCAATATTTTCTTGCTCTTCTTGATTCTTTTAAACTTTCCTGTCTTTTATTCACTTTTGCACGCCGTGCTTTGAATCTAGCGGTATCCCCCACTCACACTTGCTCCTTGTTTGCATTCCTTTTCCACTGTCTGTTCATTTGTATTTTTTCTAGTTTTGGCTGTATTTCCGAAGTCTACCTCCCCTTTTATTTTATTTTCTTCAACCAAGAGAACTTCGTCTTATTTTGTTATATTTTCTTCTTCTCAGATTTCATCATTTCCTAACTTTCACTGTGTTCACTTGTCAAATATTGCTAACATTTGCTCTTTTCTTTCTGTTTATTCTGCCCACACTTTGGCTCATTCTCTTATTTTATCCTGATTGGATAATTGTTATGCTCTTTTAGTTGCTTTTTCCTTATGCACACCTTAAGCTTTTTGTTTGTGTTTTGCATTCCATTACCTACCCTTTTTTATATAATGATCATGTATTCACTTTCATTCTCTAGTTCTGACTTAACTTTTAGTTTTAGTTTTACTTTGCTAAATGCTGTATCCTTCCCACCACTTCATGCTTCTTCCTTCCTCACATCTATGGAATGCCTTTACCAGCTAATTTCCTCACTTAATTAGTCTCTTAACATTTCTTTAAATGTTCCTTATCATTCCTTAATGGAAAAAATATCTTTATGTCAGCTAGCTTATGCCTAATTATTTCTGTTCATCTGTTCCTCCTCCAGTTTTCAGTCTCTTGGTTATACTTATAGTTTTAGTTTTGCCTAATTAGAATGCAAGCCCAATGGACAAGGTCTGTCTATTTATATGCACTGCATCAGGCCTAGATTCTTTAGACATTTCACAATTATATTGTTACAATATCACTTGCAACAAAATATTGCTGCGTATCATAAGGTGGCTACATGTGTATCACCAAAAAAGTATTTTGGGGGGTAAATGTGCTGAGTTCAAGAGTTGGGTAAGAGTGTTGAGTTATAGCTCAACCCACTGGGGCAGCAGAAAGCAAATGTGTTCCAACATCTATGTGACAGTTCTTCAAATGCAGTCGTACCTTGAATCCTGAACGCCTTGGTACTCGGACGTTTTGGCTTCCGAACGCCGCAAACCCAGAAGTGAGTGTTCCGGTTTGAGAACGTTCTTTGTAACCCGAATGTCAGACTGGGCTTCCACAGCTTCCTGTAGCCAATCAGAAGCCATGCTTTGGTTTCCGAACATTTTGAAAGTCAAACTGGCTTCCAGATCAGATTCCGTTCAACTTCCAAGGTATGACTGTATTTGAAAATGGTCATCATATCACCTCTTAATCATCTCCTCTCCAGATTGCACATACCCAACTTCTTCAATATTTAAATATTCAAGCATTCCAAGATTTTATTCCCCACAACTGGGACAAATCGTGCTACATTTACCTTTTGCTTATGTAGCTTTCTTTCACGATACTAATAGCTATGTACACTTGCCTTCACAGCCCCCACCCCCGATTCGGGAATGAAGACTGCCATTCAATGGGGAAGGGGGTGTTAGGGGGAAAAACTCTCAGAGATTTCACTGCATTTGAACTAAAATCCTTCCAACAAAACACCTGTGTTTTCAGGTTGCCATCCCATTTGAAAGGGCTTCCTTCCACATGAGCAATTCCTTAACATTGCTCACATAGGAGTTTCCCTTTCAGAGAGTCCAGACACTGGCTTTAATGAGTGGGCACAGTCAGAAGCCACAGGATCACTTGGTGTCTGCATCATCTACGCAGCCTTTGATAGCATGTGGCTTTCTCCTTGATCAACAGAGCAGAAGAAGACTTGGTAGTATCCTTTCTAGCTACAGCTGCTGTTAAGAAAGACCTCTTTCCTATGGAAAGCTGGGCTGAAGGTTTATGCTTTATAAATGAGCATGTGCATAAGAAAAACGAAGTGCATTAATTGTAGAGCTGGACATCTGGTGGAGAGCATTGTGCTGGGATGTGGGTTTCCTTGAGTAATTGTTTAGAACCTCAGAACTTCAGCAGGACTCTTCAATAACATATGTGCTTTGAGTCAATTATGTTTTATCATGCACTGCAAGAATTCAGAGGGGAAGTCAGTTCAGAAGAAGCTGCCTTATGCTACATGTTCATCTAGCCCAGCCTAGTATTGTCTAAGTACCACCTGACTTCTTATGTTTCACCTGTATTGCTGAGGTCTTCCAATGGGGCATTTTCAGCAGTCCCACATACTCCTGAAGTCTGGCTGGCCTTGACCAGGGACTGACAAGCCCTGCTCTGTGGAGCTCCTTGCCAACGGAGGTTTGGCAAGAGTCATCCCCGCTCTCTTTCAGACGTCTTTTAAAAACTGTATTATTCAGACTGGCCGTTCAAACCTGAGAGTTTTGCTTAGTTTTGTTTTGCTATCCAGCTTTTACTGGTGTGTTTGACATTTTTATTATGTTTACTGTAGTATTGCATATTTAGGTAGTATACTACCTTGCAATGTTTCATATGAAAGTGTGGTCTATAAATATTTAAACAAATAACATAATGACTGAAAGTAGTGTATTTTTCTGTGTATAAGACTAGGTTTCCCCCCCTAATAAATAATGTCAAAAATTAGGGGGCTTCTTATACACGGATAGTGCCGAGGCCATCTTCTTAAATCTGAGACCCCCAAAATAGGGGGAGTCTTATAGACGGAAAAATATGGTACGTTCATTTGAGTCTTTCCTGTCTTTTTGTTACCTAATCCTTTTAATTGGGGAGGAGAGGGACTGAACTTGGGGCTGAGTTTGTGGGTGCCAGTCTCCCCCGTGTCATGAGTTTCTGGGTGCCACACACTGAACCCCTGGATTCAGCAAATGTTAAAACATAAGCCAGGCCAGTTTCCTGATGAGGAAATGACCTGGGGTGAAGGTGGGGAGGGACTCTGTGCCAGACAGCAATTGCCCCCTCAACTCATGGTTAGTTTTTGAAGACAAAGGCAGAGTTGGAAGAAGGGTTTTAGAGTTGGAAGTTATGTGACTAGGAGAAGCAAATCAGCAAGCAGGAGAGTCAGAGAGATGTTTGAGAGCAATGGTTGAGGTCTGTTTGGACCCAAGGCTGTGGCTATGGGAGAAACAAGTCCCTCTTGGGGTGCCAATGCTGTGAACTACACTATAGACTCAGATTATATATGTGTGTTGCTGTTGTTGGCTTCCATCTGTCTCGAGAGACAATGGAGTGCACCTCCTCCAGTGGTAAAGTCAAACCACTGTGTTAGCAGCACCGAAATGACTTCCCTGGGGCACAAGTCTGAGCAGCGTGTATGGAGATCCTGTGCTGCCCAGATGACAAGACCCCCCTCTTGGCCTCGCTGATGTGGTCCAAAGGAGAGCAGAACAATACGTTTGGCACCAGCTTAGTGGCCAGTTGCTGCCAGAAAGAGGCACACAAGGCATAAACCATAGGTCATAAATACACCACAATCTCCACCTTGCCTCATTTCCAAAAGAGAGCATGAACCTTGCGTAAAGCACCTGGAACCCCCTGGAACCTCACACTGCTCAGAGATTGGGGGTGGTGTGCAAACAGGCCCCTACTGCATGTACAGCATATGCTCAACTTCTGTGGTCCCTCTCCACTTCAAAAGAAAGGTTTTCTCAGCAGGTAGCAAAGTTCTGAACCATATGCACAAAGGTACACAATGCACATTTAGGCTGAGCAAATAAGAGTCTTGTGGCACCATAAAGACTAAATTGTTGCACTGCAGATTGTTGCTCAATCTAATGAGAGTTAAGGATAGCCCATTAACATCCATTTAGCATTGCATTTCATGCTGATCAATCTCTAAGGGCTTGTTCATTCACTTTTTAATATATTGCAAGATTTATGGTTCCCCAGATAGCACTGGCCCAGTTTCACAGTCTCCTTCAAGAGGTACCGGAGATCTTGTACAAGCTGGAAGCACAGTATGATAAAACAGCAACAATGACTACAGCTATTCTTATCTTATGGCCATTCAAATTCTTTCTTTTGTAGCTGTACTGTGCACCATGGGTAGGAAAAATCAAGAAATTTTTAACTATGACACCAACCAAGGTATTGAAAGATATGCATGGAAGATATCTAAGTTGAACTCAGCAGAAAAACAGGCAGTAACTCACATGGAAGTGAGAGAACCGCCTCTGATATACTAATGGTGTCTTGGAACAATTGTACTTCGCCTTCCATTTTCCTGCTAATACTTTTTACAAACTGTTCAGTGCTGCTTCATTTTTAGAAACCCGGATTAGAGACCCAAATACTCAGAGGTAACACACGAAAGGGAATGAATACCTGATAACTAAAAGGAAATTAATTAGTTGTTGAATTGCTGCAATGATGGCACCGGAGGTATCCTAGTTTACAGCGGAAACTTCTAATCCTGAGAATTTGCATTATGTCTAGAAAAAGGTAGAGACCTTCTTTGAAGTGGATGGTGTTAGCTTTGGCCATGATCCAAAAGACTGAGTGTTTGAATGATGATTTGCATGTGCCATTTGAAAGCAGCTCTTTGCCATTTCATAATCAACTGCAGAAGCACCGTGGTTTTCCTAAACTGTAGACTACTGTCCATTGCTTATATTAAGACAAGACTGAGCCCGGATCTGCACAAGTAGCAGAATGAAGTTGTGGAATCCTAAAGTGGTAGGCTCTACATTAGATATTGTAACCCAGCCTTCTCATGTGGTTCATTTTTAACATTTGAGATCATTAAAAATTGTATTTGGTACCCCCTACCTCCACACCTGATACAATTCTCTCCCCCCACCTCATTCTGCTGCACTTGAGGCTAATTCACATAATATTTGCTACATGTATAGTAAGCATTATGACAAGACTTCCAAGCATACAAGCTTCACTTAACTTGTATGAACTCATTCAAACCAAATAACCACACACAAGCTGATGCCAAGTTGCCTTTGTTTTGAACACACGTGTAACGAATCAGGTCAAGTGCATGCATCTGTGTGGGCATGAGATGAATGAATGAAATGAGACACTGCAATACAGGGAGCTGGTTAGAACAGGAATTGTGTAGAAAAAGATATTGCTCCTGAACAAAACCCTATATTGCATTGCGTTGCTGCTCTCAAATTATGAATTATTAGAGCTTTGTGTTTTCCCCAAACACGGATGTATGCAAAGAGTGCTGTAATATAGGGTCATGGATAATTGTTTGCAAAATAATAATGATAGAAAACGGTCTCAATTTGTCAGAAGGCTAGTCCTGAAAAATGAACAATAATTACCTATCCAGCCAGGTTGTGTATATATCTTTTATATTCTGGTGACTGGCTATTGTCAAGCAAAAGAGTTTAAATTCCAAATTAAGCTATAAGGGGGTGGGGAAACATAGCTGAGACACTTCCATTGCCATGAAAAAGAACAAACCAGACTTGCCCTAGAATTATACTTACTTACTTACTACACCAAACCTTTATTAGGGATAACAAATATAGGCCATCACAAAACACAGATGTATAAATTTTTAAAATATATACAAATAAACAGCCATGTAAAAATATGTAATAACGAGGGTTTTCATTGGAGTTTCTTGACCACTAAATAGTGCCATTCACCACTCTTAAGAGATACTATTGATAAAAACTCAGCCACTTTTGCAGTTACTTCCGGTTTAATGTCAGACAGATAGAATCTGATATTTTCATTGTCCCGTGATGTTAGACTACCCCAAAAAGGGGATAGCAAGCATGGCCATAGCTGTCTGAGGCAGATACAAGAGAAACAATTCAACTTGTGTTTGGCCATTATTATCAGTTCAGCAGAACATTAAAAATATGCATAAATAACATATACAACAAAACAAGCCTCTTAAAAAGCAAAACAGTTTAAAAATCAATTAAAGCAATTAGATCAGGAAGTTCCGAGTTCAGGGGAATGCTTGTCCAAACAAGGGTGTCTTTGAGAGCTGGCAGAATGCCAGTACTAACGGGAGCCTCTCATAATTCAGCAGGGAAGGGATTCCACAACATAGCGCCAGTTGTTGTGGGACTACAACTCCCATCATCCCTGGCCATTGTCCATACTGGCTTGGGTTGATGGGAGTCGGACTGCAACAACATGTGGCAGGCACATTTGCTACACATAGTCTAGGTAAAGCTAAAGGGACCCCTGACCATTAGGTCCAGTCGTGGCCGACTCTGGGGTTGCGGCGCTCATCTCGCTTTATTGGCCCGAGGGAGCCGGCGTACAGCTTCTGGGTCATGTGGCCAGCATGACTAAGCCGCTTCTGGCAAACCAGAGCAGCGCACAGAAATGCTGTTTACCTTCCCACCAGAGCGGTACCTATTTATCTACTTGCACTTTGACGTGCTTTCAAACTGCTAGGTTGGCAGGAGCAGGGACCGAGCAACGGGAGCTCACCTCATCGCGGGGATTCGAACTGCCGACCTTCTGATCAGCAAGTCCTAGGCTCTGTGTTTTAACCCACAGCGCCACCTGATCCATTATATCTTGCTTTATCCATGAAAGAGAACAAAATCTACCCAGATAACTCACATACCTTCTAGCTTAACTCCAGCTGAATATCTAGTAAATGAAAGCTTTTGCCTGGCTGAGACCCTGGGAAAGTTCTCATTATCTCTTTCACTCTCTCACATATGCTCTTATCTTTCTGGGGCATCAGAGATCACAATGGTAGGATGAAAGTGAATTATAGTGCAATCTTGTACATGTCAGAGGTAATCCTCACTTCATCCCAGGTAAACGTTATGCATCCTTACATGGGAATAAGATTTCTAAATTACTTCCTGAGTCAATTGCAGCTTTTAAAAAATTGTTTTCAGGCAAATATTCTTACAGAACACAATGTTGTTGTTATTGCCTATTTTGCTACTTTGTGATCTGATGTGTGCAGCATGGATGTGTTGATGGTCATGTTTTGTGACCAGAGTTGGGGGGGGCAGGATAGCATTTTGGTCCTTCAAACACAACTGGTGACACCAATAATAAACCACACTTGAGCTTCTACTAAGATCATGAGAATAGCTGCATCAGGCCAGCACCCTATTGTCATAGTAACCACCCAAATATCCACAGGAAAGAGGACTCAAATACAACACTCACTCTCAGTCAGTAGGGTTAAAATGGGAGGGGGAAAAACAGAAGGAAAAACGAATGGGCATTCCAGAAATGTAGGTTTCTTTAGAAGCAAATTGCATTCTCATGTATAAAACAACTTACATTTCAACAAAACCTTGCTTGGGATTGTTCAACTGATATGACTGGCTTAACAATAAGCTCCAAAGCAAAATAAATCAGAACTTTTTATGTATCTGGCGTTTCTAGAATATATTGCTAAAGTGTTTTGCAAAAGGAGATTTTGCTAGCAAGAAATAACTTCATCATAACTGTGTAAGATAGATGTACACTCTAATGTCTTCGCCACTATTCCCAGAACTCTGTGTGCTTTAAATATTAACACCATATTACAGATATATACGACTAAATTATGAATCCATGTAAAACATTAAAATATGAGCTATAGAGCTTTGAAACTTCACCCATGAAAGTTTAATACCTTCTGGAATGAATAAGTCAAGTAACTGTGCCAGTTCAGATTTAGTATGGCACAAAATTTTTACTGTCAAATTGTTTATAGGGAGAAAGAGTAGAACTGTTTTATAAGCACGCTCCTTGATATGGAACACTTTTATATTTTCATACGTAGGCATTTTTTTATTATTATTATTATTTTAAGAGAATGATTACGTTAATTACAAAACAAGAAGGGGATAATTCATTATTTACAAAAACAAATTCCCTTTGGGGAAGAGTGAATGCTCTCAAAATGAATATTATTCCCAGATTCATTTACATCCTGAAAGGACTTCCAGTTTTTATATCTGAATCATATTTTCAAAAGATAAACTCATTGTTTAGGAAATGCCTTTGGGGCTCAGCAACACCAAGAATATCCTTGCAGAGAATACAGCTACAAATTTAAAAAGGTGGTTTTGGAATCCCAAATTTGGAATTATATCACTAAGCTTACATACAGTCAAGTACTAAATATTGGAATCCCACTGTTGGCCCTAATTTTCTGATGCGGACAACCCTACAATATATGTACATAGCACCTTTGGTTGGTTGGACAATACTAGGATTGAAAAATTTGAAGTCTCAAGTGACTCTGGGAAAAAATTAATATGGAATATATTGGCTAATAAAAACAAATTTGACTCATTTTCACATGTTAAACTTACTCTGTTGGGAAACCCCACACTAAGAATTGCAAAAAAAGATGATGATATGGAAAAATTGGATGAAAGCAGGTGTTTTGACATTGGACCAACTGATAGATGGGGAAGATGAATTTTATACTTTTGCTATTTTAAGACAAATATATCATCTATCAGATGCAGCCCAATGGCAATATCTTAAATTACAACATCTCCTAACCAAGTGTGTTTGGTCCATCAGCCCTTTCAGCTTCCAAGATACCTGAGATATTGGAGCAATTGGACAACTCATTCAAAAAAAAAAATCCAGCAATTGCTTTTTATAGATATATATTAACAATACAAAAGTTCAATACACAGACAGTAAGGGATGATTGGAATAAAGAGTTAGAACTTTCATTATCACCCAGACAGTGGGAAAATGTATTTAAACAAAAGCAACATTGGACTAAGTCCCAGTGCAATCCACACCACTTATTTCATGGTACATATTATTTGCCTCCAAAAATCATATGCCTTCTTAAACTTCTGCCACAAATGAGGTTAGTGCACACTGGTGCCAGAAAACTTTCAACGTTCAAACTGTATGTTGGAATAGATTTTATTAAGTCTATCTGATGTTAGATACTACCATAGCAACAATTTATAATGAGTTTCCCATATTACAAGACTTTAATACAGATACGACCAAATATCTGGTCTTAAATTTATTTTATTCCATGTTTTTAACAGTTTATATGGAATCAAAGTGTGTTTCTGCTCTTGTTCTCCATCTTGGCTGTGATTCCTGGCCTGGGAGGGTGGGACTGTGACTGACTCCAGCTACAAACGCTGAGGCTGCTGAACAGATTCAGGTTGGGGGTATTGTTTAGAGGATTTTATTGCTGCTATTGATATTAAATTTATGTGTTTATTTTGTATTTTTATTATGATTCATGTGGAAAGTGTTCAGTTTGGCTGTGTGCTTTTTTGATGTTTTATTTATTGTTTACGACTACTTTTGTTGTGTTTGAATTGTTTTGTTTTTATCTTGTAAGCCTCCTAGAGCATGGTTTTAAATAAAATGATGCATGTTTGCAGGTATGTCCTCTCTCCCACATAAGAAGGGATGCTTAAAGTGTATTTTAACCTACACATAGTCCCAATATCATAATGTAACTTTTTCATGCACTTCTAAAATAGGTTATAAAAAGGCACCTGTCAATATAAGCCACTGAGAATGGGAATTGCCCCATGACGTGGTTTTGTATTTAGATATGATTGACTTTATGCTTTAACAAAGTCTAGTTAATATATATATATTTGTGGATGCTTACCTATTCCCCCCCCCACTCTGCTCATCCAGGTTTTTTCTACCTAGTTCAACTCCACTGGCTCCTACCCAGTGACTTCTGTTCTCCCAGCTCTGCTTCTGCCATTGCTCCTACTTCCCTGTCTCTGCAGATGCCAGGCAGCCATCATAGTGCTACTTTCATTACAATCTAATTCTGCAGCAAAAAGAGGAAGGCAGTGCTTCATAGCACTGAGATGCCATGAGACACGTTTCAGGAGTACGGATGGAATGGGATATAGGCATAGCTGTCAAGCATCCCTTATTTGGTGGGACAGTCCCTTATCCCAAAGCTGTGTCCCGTTGCTGTCCCTTATTGATGATGTCCCTTAAATTTCCCGTGTTTCAAAGGAAGCAGCTCCTCTCCCTCCCTCCCTGCCGGCCAGGGCGGAGGGAGGCTCCAACTGTGTTGCTTGGCTGCGTTGCTCACCCAATAAGGAATCTAAGGATAACTGGGGGGTGGAGCTTGCATGCCTTGTGCCAATCAGAGCCAGTGTGGTGTAGTGGTTAAGAGCGGTAGTCTCGTAATCTGGGGAACCAGGTTTGAGTCTCCGCTCCTCCACATGCAGCTGCTGGGTGACCTTGGGCCAGTCATACTTCTCTCAGCCCCACTCACCTCACAGAGTGTTTGTTGTGGGGGAGGAAGGGAAAGGAGAATGTTAGCCGCTTTGAGACTCCTTAAAAGGGAGTGAAAGGCGGGATATCAAATCCAAACTCCTCCTCCTCCTCCTCCAAATCGGCCGCGTTGTCTGGGGACTCGCCTTTGCTCAGCGCTTCCCAGCGGAGAGGTGACAGTGGTTTTCCCTGCTGCATCCCCTTTGTCGGGTTGCTGCGTTGTGGGAACCACTGCTTGAGGCTTCATTTGGCTGCTGGTTGACTAAAATCCCTTATTTTGGCTGCTGATCCCTTATTTTTGAGGCTACTGGTCCCTTATTTTCAAATCTGTAAGTTGACAGCTATGGATATAGGTGCAGTTTGTCAAATGGCAACTCACTGGAGGGTCTTTGCTCTTCATCCCATATTGAATAAGAAAGTTAGAAATTGCATGAATGACTTACGCTGCAATCCTATACAGTGGATGCTCAGGTTGTGAATGTGATCTGTGCAGGAGGCACATTCGCAACCCGCAGCGTTCGCAACCCACAGCACCGCTTCTGCGCACGTTGTGATTCGATTTAGTGCTTCTGTGCATGCGCGGGTGCCAAAACCCAGAAGTAACCTATTCCGGTACTTCCGGGTTCGGCGCGGTGCACAACCCGAAAACGCGGTGCGCAACCCGAAAACGCGCAACCCGATGCGTCTGTAACCCGAGGTACGACTGTATAAACTTATCAGGAAGTAAGTTTCACTGCACACAGTGGAACTTATTTCTGAGTAAACATACACAGGGTTAATGGAGTTTTGGCAACTTGATTTCGTGATGATTGTGAAGTGTCAGGTACCAATGGCATACAGCTGTATTATAACAATGCCGATTGTATACCACCCTGGGGTCTGAAAAGATGGCGGGTAGTTTTAAAATATTAATAGTAAAATACATAAATGTTTTCAGCTGAGATTTCCAGTTGCATATTACTAAAGCGACCCCTGGATTATTCAGCACTGGAACAGGCTATTAATTGATATTTTTTCTTTTTCCCTTCATTGACTTCCCTGAAGTTCTTACCCCACCTTATCTGGCCTTTACAGACAAGGCGCTGAAAACTCCTTTTACACTTGTATCAATGTGTGTGGAAAGGGATGTCACATGACAGCACCGTCTTCCTAATAGTTCTGAATGGGAAGCTGCTGCACTCACTTATTAGCCAACTAAAATACTGGCCCACCAGCTAAACCAAAGGTTGGTGTTTTCACAAACTCTCCACAATTAAATAAAATATTGCTTCAGGAGGAAGCTACTTTCAGATGAGATGGAGAAGGTTAGATAAATGTTCTAAACATTTTTCGCCTGTAAAAAAAATAAACTTGAATCTTTCTACTTAAAACGAATACTGTTTTCCAAAAGAAAACCCTGTGGGTTTCTACCTTTCTCCCATCCTGTTTAGATTGCAGGTTGACACGCATACCCCCTCAATTCATGAGGAACACAAGAATTTTTGGAAATGCTTTATCCACGCAAACACAAATGTTCTGTCAAGTCATAAGTATGCAACAGCTGTTACCATTAAATAATTATCCAGAATAATAATGCTCTTGAGATGGTATTTGCAAAACATTTCTTCATGTTTCAGAAGACGACACTGCAAGCTTAGCCTCTTCCCAGATAATTAGTGCTAGGCTGTTCATTTCTTTGAACCAGGGCATCACTTTATTATTCTTCCTTTCAACTGCTTTAAATGATTCATTCCCACTCTCTAGCACCTACTGACAGAACCGCAAATCCAAACCAGTATTTAAATTCCATTTTCAGTGTCACTTGCCTCCATAGGATAACAATAAGTTTAACATGGATAAAATAACGATGCTGATTACCCAAATCTGTATGTGGGTTAAAAAAAAAAGAGAGAATAGATTTTCCATCTCCTATTAGAGCACTACAGATGGCGCATCTTTCAATACTGCCTCCTACACATGTGAAACAAGGGGCAACAGCTCGATCCGTTTACAGCTTTCTTACCTCAATATAAGAGGGTTGGTGGGCGGGAGGGAAGGAAGGAAGGAGGGGAGACTTGTGGGGAAGAGGAAGAAATCTTTGGCGGTGTGTGGCTGCTGAGCAGAAGCGCTGAGACACCAACCCAGCACACTTGCCCCAGTCTGACCCCTGCTCCCCAACACCAGCAAGAGAAAGACGCCAAGCAGTTGCCCCTCTTCCATAAGTGGCCACTCTCTCCACTCCAATTTGCCACTTCTCCCGCAGAGGGACGGGATACCCCTCTGCCTTCCAGGATCAAGCCCTGAAACTGCCACACCACTTTCTCCTTCCTAACCAGGGGTGTGCCAACTTGAATAAAAAAACAGGGGTGGGGGAGAGATAAACCCCACCCTGCATAACTGATCACAAGACACATACCATTTGAATAGCAATGCTCATCAACTGGGGGGAGGGTGCGCGGCCCCTTCATTTATTGGGAGGATCGAAGAGATCCTCGGCCCCTAGGAGTTGGCTCCTCCTGTGGTCCTAACTCTCCAGTCGCCAGCGCCACCTGGCCGTCTTTCCCCTCCCCACCCCCGCTCTAAAGCGAGACTGCTGGCCGCCCACACGGCTGTCTAGGAATGTCTCCTCTCTGCGGAACCACGATCTCTCGGTCTCTGCCTGGACCGCTCCGCGCACCCCCACAATCCCTTGCACCGCGCAGGACTTCGCCGGCCCTGCTGTGCCCCCTGCATTGCCTCGACTGGCGACAAGCGCCCCGGCTGCTGCTGCTGCACCACCAGCTCCTCCTCCCCTCCCTTGGCCGCCCCCCGCCCCGCTTTGTCCAGGAACGCCTCCCTCAGCCTGGGCACCCCAGCGCCACCCTGCCTAGTGATAAGGGGGCAGCCGCCGCTGCCGCCACCCTGACGCGCCAGCAAGCAGCAGCAGCAGCACCCAGGATGTTGCCCTCCCGAGAGCCCTGCATAGCTTTCCTCCCCTCACGCCCCGCCACCTCCTCTTCCCCGGCGGCGCCCGCGCAAATCTCCCGCCTCCTCACCGTCCCAGCTCCGACTCCAGGTCGTAATAGTCGGCCAAGGTGTCTCTGTTGGAGCCGTCGATCCAGTAGTCCGGGACGACGGTGGGGCCGGCGGCGGCAGGAGCGCCCCCGGGCCGGCCCGAGGTCGGGGCAGAGCCGGCGGGGGCGGCGGTGGACGAGGTGGGGGCGGAGGAGGGCGACGACGAAGACGACGACGACGAGGGCATGGTGACTTTCAGCATGCTGCGGCGCGCGGCAACGGCGCGGGCGTCCGGCTCTTCAGGGGCTGAGGGGGAGCGACAGGAACAAAGCGGCGGCTAAGCGAGAGAGGCGGGCTCGGCGGTGCAGCGGCGGCTCCGAGAGAGCGGCGCTGCTTGCTGGCGCTGCCGGCGGCGGCTGCCTGAGGAGCCGGAGCTGCCGGCCAAACTTCGAGGCGGGCGCAGCAGCAGCAGCAACAGAGGCGCTCGGAGACTGGCGGAACGGAAAGGGAGCTGGGGAGGAGGCTGCGGGAGGAGAGCGCGCGCGCCACCTCTAGCGCGCGCGCGCCCGGACACACCGAAAGTGTGTGTGTGTGTGTGTGTGTGTGTGTGTGTGTGTGTGTGGAGGGGGGGCGTCACCCCGAAGAGGAGCGGCTCTGGCCGAGCAGAAGCCCACCCTTCGCGTCTTCTTGGCAGCTGCCTGACGAGGAGGGCAAGTTGAGGTTGGGCGCAGCGCGTAACGTGAGGGGAGGCGAGAGGGCGCGCGCGCCTCTCTCTCTCTCTCTCTCTACCTCTGCGTGTATGAGTGAAGGCGCGCGCGCGTGTGTGCCAAGTGGACGGATGGTGGAGGGAGCCGGGCGGGCTTCAGAGGTTCCTTTCGTCGAATGAGGGGGTTGCCGCCGCCGCCGCTGCCATCGCAACACACGAAGGCAGCAGCGGCTGGAAGCCGTCCCGGGCTCGGCTCAGCGCAGCCGCTGCCCTGCCTGCCTGCCTGCCAGCCACTCTCGGCGCGCGCGGGCGGGCGGGGTGTGTATGCGAGACCCAGACAAGCCGGGCAGAGGGACCCCGCTTGGGGCGCTTTCCCGCAGGGCCCTAATGCGCCCCGCCTTCCTCGCCCCGGTGGTGGGAGGCGGCTCGCGCTCCACACTCCGCTCCACTCTTGTGCGCTTCGGCAACGGAAGCAAATTAGAGAGAGACCCCTCGCCATCCTCGTAACTCCTTTCTCTACGAGGGTCAGGTTGCAAAGCCACCAGTCCTGCGCAAAAGGCGATTTCCTTTGGATTCGAAACAGGGGTGCCAACTTGAACGAAATATTGGGGTGGGTGGGTGTCAAGGAAGCTCCGCCCTGCATAATCGATCACAAGATCCAGCACACACACACACACACACACAGTCACACCGCTTTTGAATGGCGATGCCCATAAAAATGGGGCGCGGGCCCCCTCAAATATTTTATTGAGGGGGAGGCGAAGGGATCTTGGCCCCTAGGAGTTGGCTCCTATGATACAAGAGGATGATTTGGGGTTCTGGACCTAAGTATCAATTAACCCCATTGGTCGAGTATCACATGCTTTCGCGAGGTTCAGCATGGGCAGTTTCACACACTAGGCAAAGGCCAACCCAGGTTGCCCACAAAACTTCCACGCAACCCATCACAACTCCCTAAGGAGTGTGCCATGTGATATGATGCACATATTTGCAAATGTGCATTTGTCCTATCATATTCAAAGCAAAGCAAAGCTTTCCTACGCTAGAGTCTGCTTCACATGCAAGGAGTGTTATCCTCCATTGGAGAACGTGCAGACATATATATCAGGGGTAATATGAGCTGAATGGCTCATGTGCATAACAACCAGCCATTGCACCCATTTACTGTGCCTTGTGGATTATGTGCACACAGTCTGACCATGCTTATAATGAATTACCAGTTGTTACACACCTTAGCTCTTGAACTCACGTCACCTCTAATACATGTATATGCATATACATGTCTACACACGTGTAGAGAAGTAGGGATGGAAACAGTGGGGTCTAAGGACAATGAAATGTAAATAATACAGGATATGGCAGTTGTAAGTAAAATTCATACAAAGTGACCATGCATGAGCGCAGGGGCTGGTGAGACTGTCATCCCTTGGATTGATGGATGAATTGACACCTCTGGTGGGACAGGAAACCATTATCTTAGTTCAAGATAATGAACTTGATATATTCAATATTTCCTGATGAGTTCCAGTTCAGCAATTTCATGCTGCAGTCCCCTTTGAAATCACTTAGTTGGAGAACAGTGGAATATCCCGGGAGACCAAAATTATCTTCCTTTGGCTTCTTAATGTTGCCATTTCTGATACTAGACATGTGTCCATCTATTTGTTTGCACAGCAACTGACCTGATGGTCCTATGTAGAAAGCTGCATGCTGAAAATACTTGGAAGGTAAGTACACTTTGACATATTTAGGTGTACAATTAAAACATATAAACCATATATAGGGTTCTTACATAGATTACCGGTAATACATTGCCAGTAAGCATTAGAAATAATGAAATTTAAGTGAAGAAGAGTGTAATGCAAAAGCTAGCTCAGGTGACCTTTGGAGTAAGGTAGGTTGGAAATAAAAGGGTAAAGCATGATGTCAAACACCTGAGAAGTGATGCATTCTATTGGTGGCATGGAGCTGCTGTACTCAGAAATTATCTGTAGATTGATATCCACAATTATGAACTATTGAAATTATAGTGTAAAAATCTGGAGGGGGGGAGTAGAATAAGGTGGTGCAGGTTTAAATAATACAGGTTTGCTGGCCACACCACAGAGGGTTCCTTGCTTTTTAAGGATTTGAACAGATTATCAAGCTCTCTCTATAGTCAGTGAAGATTGTATCTGACATTACCAAAAAGCATTAACTGCAATCTTGTATGCCAAATGTGTGTAGTTCTGCTGCAGGTCTAGTATAACTTTGATTGGGGCATTACACGTGCCATGCGGGACATTTTTTTAGCCCAAAGGCCAAATTGCTTAGCTGTGATCTGTTCCATCCCTGCTGCCAGAGCCAACTCCCTTTCTTTCCTGCTGAAAGGTACCTGGTGAAGGCAGCAAGAATGGAATAGGCTGCAGCTGTGGCTTTCTTCCATCACTTCAGCAGCATTTGAGCACCAAGACCTTACAAAGGGGCAATAAGCCCTGGGAAATTATAATTCTCATGGATCCTGGTGTCCAATCCACTGTTCCTCCAACATTCTAGGGTAAGGGGTGGGGAACCTGCAGCTCTCCCAGTGCTGTTGGATTACAAATTCTATCACCCCAGAAACATTGGCTTGGGGCTGATGTTGGAATCCAACAATATCTGGAGGGCGACAGGTTTCTCATACCTGTCCTAGGTCTTAGTCGATGCTGCTACCGCTAATCTTCATTTTTCACGGTCAGTAGCATAGGTTTATGGGGAGGATGAGAAGGGGGTGGCTTAAGAGAGCTCCAGATGGACTTGCTCTTAAAATGAGCTAATTTGGGCTCGGTCTAAACCAAGTCCTAATTTTAAGCAAGCGTGGGAAAGCTCACCCATCACTTGTTAAAAGATTCCTGCTATACTCACCACGGTGTTGTTTTCATCGGTGTTGTTGGATTGCGAGGCCTTTGTTCTCTTAAGACACCCAGTTTACGCATGCATGCCTCCTCCTTGATGCCCCGCTTGCTGTTTCTTTCTGCCCAGCCTGGAACTTTTCTTGGCTCCTGCACTGCACTTCCTGTTGCTAGGTGACATGCTGCTTGATTTTGTGACACGTGGTTATTTTGTGAGAGCAGAGATAAAGAAATATCAAACAGTCACCAATGACTGCAATGCATTAGCAAACTGCATGCTCTATAAATAAATAAAAAAACCCAGCACTCGTAACATTATAGTTCGCTGTATAGTTTCAGCAAGGCAACATTAATATTCCGTTACTAGTATTTAGGCATTCCTTTGTATTGATAAGGCGATTTAGCGTTACAGCCCCAGAATTCCAGATATGGTGAGACATGTTGGAGAGGTCAGCTGCCATCCCCTGTGTGAGGTGCTGTCACCTTGTACGTCGTAGACATCCAGAGCCAGGTGTCACAAAATCAAATAGGGAGAGGGTTCTGAATTTAAATGGTGCCCACAATCTGCTGTGAGATTAAAGGCAACAGTGACCACAGTGCTGACAAATCCATCATATATATACCGGTAAATGGGCAATCGCAGATCATGAACCTGAGTTCCTCCATGCTTCCTCCAACTTTCAAACCAAATGCAGGAAAAAAAGCTTTCAGATTTAAAAGTGGCATATTAAGTCTGGTTTGCTAAGCCAAAACTAAGCCAAAACTTAGTTTAGTAAGTGTGAGGAAATGTGGGCTTCTGGATAGATTATGGCCACTTTTCCTACTGCACTGAGCTGAGACATAGTTTGGCTTACTATATCACCTGAATCTGGATTCGTGTTTTTGCATTCCCAGACAAACCACGAGCAATAAGCACAAACCACATTACAGCTTGTAGTTTGTTTGGAGTGAGACACTTCCATATGCTGGCTGAAGAGAAGCAGGAGAGCTTTGCCAATTGCTTCTCCACCCCATAGCCGATTGTTCCACCCGAAAAGCTGCTCTGGTGAATCTCCAAGACACCCGTAAGAAGTGGTCCTGGAGGGTGCAGAGGGAATTGCCTCGGACTCTATTTTCATTTCATTTTTTAAAAAAACAAATTATTTCTAACCCACTCCAAATCCCTCTTATGGGTTCACACTTTGAAACCACAGAACAACAACCAACAGCGGGGCTGGTTCAGTGATACTAATCCGTGTTACGCACACTGGATAGGAATAAGAAGACAAAGATACACCACCAGAAGAAACCCGTGCTGCTGAACTGGCAGTGCCACCAGTACTTACCTATCACTGGTGCAGCAATATCAGCACAATCAGTAAGAAGTGAGCAGTGGGAGCATTGCAGGTGAATCTCCAATAGCCCATGTGGAGTATTTTTAAGAGAGTGGAGAACTGACAAAGGCATACAGAATGGAGGAGTATATGGATGGTGGCACCTATTCACATAGTGAATAAGCACCCAATCACAACTCTTTATTTTCCATTCTTCTCACACTCGGTCCTGTGTCGCTGCCACAATAACCCATCAGAGCTTGACGTCTGCATGTTGCCCATGGCTTTGCCATGAGGAACAAGCAAAGTTGGGGCAAGGGACCATAGCTCACTGTCTTCTGACTCTGCTCACGGCTACTGCTGGTGTATTAAACCAAGCACAGGTCTACATTAATCAAACTGATACTAACAACGACAACAAAAACCCCCAAATGAAACAAATGTGAAGTTGATGGGATGAAGGAGGCAGTGGCAAAACAAAAGGCATTCTAGGAAATGGTTGGTTCTGTTACCTGAAATAACAGAATTGTAGAGTTGGAAGTGGACCACACGGGTCGTCTGTTCCAACCTCCGTCAATGCAGGAATCTTTTGCTCAACGTGGGGCTTGAACCCACAACCCTGAGATTTAAGAGTCTCATGCAGAGGCCATTGGTCCTTGAACGACTCCCTATGGTGGCAACACTGTAGGCTTAATGGCTATGCGAGAGCCTACCACTCACCCCCAAGCAGTAGCAGCCATTGTCACCTGTCTTCTCTGTATGATTACCCAGGAGCAGTGAACTTTGGACAAAAGTTTTCCCAAATTTGCCATCTTTAAACTGCATCACTTATTCACCACCAGCAACAGAATGGCCTTGTTCTGCACTATTATGTTACTTGAACTGAAGGCTGTATGAAATAAAGCTGTAAGGAGACCAGCTTTCTCAAAGGTCCAATGTTTATTTCCTATATAATCACAATCACAACAAAGGAATTAGAGCGATTAAAAGAGATTAAACATTTCCTGGTAATAGCATCACACCAATGGCTTAAACACTGGCAAATGGAGTATGCTTATCAGTTGTAGCTAGCCTGGTGTGTAAGGGACAAATAACAAACTGCTTTTATAAACCATGAAATGGTATTGTTTGTGTTTTGACACATTGAGGTCAAGCTGGAATATAAGCATGCAGTAGCTAATAGATACTTCAGCTCTTTAGAAATTATATAAAGCAGAGGTGTCAAACACATTAGCAGGAAGGCTATCTTCCCCATGCTGATGCAGACATAAAATCATCATTCGCAAAAGGCAAATGTCTCATTCCAGTTGAATTTTCAAGCACAGCAAAGCTAAAGAAACTATTACTGTGTCTTCATGCGCAGCAACTATTTGTCTGAATTTTCTCCCCCATTGCCTGTGACCCTACTCATTTTTTTATTATTATTCATTGCCTTGCATTGCAAACTTAAATATATAACTTGGAAGCATGAGTTTCATTGGGACAAACTTCCAAGTAATGGGCTGCAACCAACACTCCCATTCTGCTAGTGCAAGACACACGGGCTAATAGAACCAAATTTTCCTTTTCTTTCCCTTTCAGTCCTCAAACTCTGCTGCAGAGAAGAAAAACCTCTGGATAAGTTTTTTTTTGTGTGGGATGTATGTTTGACAGAGAAGGAAATACTATATGTATACGTTTATTAGTAATTTGTATTAATGGATTTATTGTCCATTTTTGTGATATTTGCTGCTGTTCTAATTTTATGTACACTGCTGAGAGATATGGTGTAGAAATGGCCTAAACAAATAAAACAATGCATTTGTGCCTGGAAAGGAAAATGAAATGTTTCGTCCTGTATGAAAACCTCAGAATGGCGCTACCATGGCTAAATACCCATAGCGTATCAATCCTTGCAGAACCTGAGCCAGTACAGTGATCTAAAGCAATTCCTCATGCAGGATGGAAGACTATTGGCTTATCCAACCGGGGAACCCTCAATGCATGTCATTCAGCAGTTGTTCATAGAGATTTTTGAAAGGACAAGACTGGCACAGGGCAGAAGAGCTTCAGGCCACACAATCCTGGGCTCATTTACCCAGAAGTCAGTCCCACTGTGTACAATGAAGCTTGCAGCTTGGTCAGCTTAGAGTTGCAGCTTTCACCCTTTCGTAGCTTGGGCTACAAAGAATAATCACCACTTCCGTTGATTTATGCAGAAGTCATGTTTGGTTCTTGCGCCAATAGCTTAACAACTGACTGTGGATCAAGAGGTAAACCACTTCCATCTTGCACCTGCCCTGTTATTTTCCTGTTGAAAGTCCTGATTTCCCCTTTGGGGAGAATATACAATTATCCATACTTTCTTCCTTTTAAAATCCTCATCATTCTTGTGATCTTGCACTACTGAAAAGATGGGGGAAAATTTTTTTCTGGCTTATCAGTGAAACAAAAACCCACCCATTTATTTTCAAAATAGACTACTTTTAAATAATTTAAATGCAAATTATTTCTTTTTCAAAACCAGAGCTTATAAAATATGCAGTATCTTTTCCTGGGCTTATTTTGCATAATGGCAGAGAACAGATAAAAATACTGCAATTTTTAGTGTTGGCTTCTAATGATTTTGGTAAATGACTTTAATTGTATTTGTGTAATGCATTGAAAACCATTGCTAAAAGCCACTTAAATATATATTACATCAAGCCAATATTTATTTCTTCCATTTCTTCCCTGTCTTTCTTCAGTTTTAAAGGAATCTATTTTTATAAAGGGGGGGGGGGTTAATTGATAAAAATATTTCTATACAGTCACATGATAACATATCAGGGTGGTGTACAACAAAATACAAATCTCATATGTGCACCCCCCAAAGAATTAGTTATTTTGTTGCATGAGATAATTGTTTGTATGTTTTGAGGAAAGGGACATGGGTGGCGCTGTGGGTTAAACCACAGAGCCTAGGGCTTGCCAATCAGAAGGTCAGCGGTTCGAATCCCTGCGACGGAGTGAGCTCCCGTTGCTCGGTTCCTGCTCCTGCCAACCTAGCAGGACTTGCACGTCAAAGTGCAAGTAGATAAATAGGTACCGCTCCGTCAGGAAGGTAAACGCCGTTTCCATGCGCTGCTTTGGTTCGCCAGAAGCAGCTTAGTCATGCTGGCCACATGACCCGGAAGCTGTACGCCGGCTCCCACTTGGGGGCAGTGGTGTATGGTTTGCTTCTTATCTTCCTTTCTAGTGCACATACAAAATTAACTTTTTGAAGAAGAAGAAGAAGAAGAAGAAGAAGAAGAAGAAGAAGAAGAAGAAGAGGAGGAGAAGAAGAAGAAGAAGAAGAAGAAGAAGAAGAAGAAGAAGAAGAAGAAGAAGAAGAAAGTGAACTGAATCCTTAGTTTCAGTGCTTGTATCACATGGTCAGAACACACAGCTGTGAGCACTGTTTTGCATGCTACTACAATGACATATAGGGATGCGGGTGGTGCTGTGGGTTAAACCTAGGACTTGTCGATCAGAAGGTCGGCAGTTCGAATTCCCGCAACGGGGTGAGCTCCCGTTGCTCGGTCTCTGCTCCTGCCAACCTAGCAGTTTGAAAGCACCTCAAAGTGCAAGTAGATAAGTAGGTACTGCTCCGGCGGGAAGGTAAACGGCGTTTCCGTGCGCTGCTCTGGTTCGCCAGAAGCGGCTTAGTCATTCTGGCCACATGACCTGGAAGCTGTACGCCGGCTCCCTCAGCCAATAAAGCGAGATGAGCACCGCAACCCCAGAGTCGGCCACGACTGGACCTAATGGTCAGGGGTCCCTTTACCTTTACCTTACAATGGCATACGTGGAGCAACAGCAATTCAGTCGACCAGATAGGGTTGAGGACAACAACACAAGCCATGATCTAGCAAATATGACTTTGGGGAGAAGGGTACGATAAAAAACGCTGGGGAAAGGCATGGGGTGGGGGGAAGTCAGCTGATGGCAGCAAAGGAAGAGTTAGTTATGTTGTTGTTGAGCAGTGGCGAGCTGAACTATTTTGCTGAATGAACACCTCATTCCAGTCGAAGGAACGCCAAGGAAAACTGACCCGAACTTCAACAACTCGAGATTTCTAGTCCTGTTTCATTTGATTTTTTCTTTTTAAATGAATAGCTGCACATTTCTGTTTCAAATTTATTGCAAAACAGCCTTTCCAAGTCAGAATCATCTTTATTTAAAACTAAAATCAGAAGAATATTCTCTTTTCTTGAACAACTCGCTTTGGCAGAACCCTCCTTTGGCTAAGCCCTGCATGTTCTGCCTTCCTGAACCACACATATTAATAATCGCTGGGTTTTAAAATCTTGGCTTGGACAGAGAGTAAATAGAGAATAGGGGAGAATCCAAGAACAGCATTTACTAACCGCTGGGTTGTTTGCTTGCTAGGCCGTCTTCCGAACAAGATTTATTCATTCAGGTCAAACCTAATAAATTAAATACATATATGAAGAAGCAAGAATAGTTCAAATATTTGAAGTACAGGCAGATCTGGCTTTTCCATTAAAAAGTCATTTTCAGGCTCCTGAAACTGAGTTATTGATACTGATTATTAAAGAGGGGAGAGCTATGTAATAGTGGGGAATGTATTATCAATGTATGTACAAGTGGTAACCAAAAATATTTCAAAGTCAGAAATGGTGGGAATGAAAAAAAATACTGCTATTCACATAACAGCTCCATATTAATTTGCACAGTAATATTCTATAAAAAGGTAAAGGGACCCCTGACCATTAGGTCCAGTCGTGGCTGACTCTGAGGTTGTGGCGCTCATCTCTCTTTATTGGCCGAGGGAGCCAGCGTACAGCTTCCGGGTCATGTGGCCAGCATGACTAAGCCACTTCTGGCGAACCAGAGCAGCACATGGAAACGCTGTTTATCTTCCCGCCAGAACGGTACCTATTTATCTACAGTACTTGCACTTTGACGTGCTTTCAAACTGCTAGGTTGGCAGGAGCAGGGACCGAGTATGTTGCAATTAAACCTTTTGGTAAATTATTATCATTCTGGCCTCCTGATTTCCTCCTGCCCGCTACACTGGAAAAAGGAGTGTACAAGCCAGAGGCTCAACCAGGTCCATTCCTGTAGCACTAAACTATGGTTTTAGCACATCATACAAATGCAGACCACGGTGTTTAATGAAAATATGTTAAAAGCCTATTTCAATCTATGTTCCTTTAATGTTTGTTTTCATTTTGACATATTGACTGGCACTCTCACATTGTGTCAGCAGGAAGAACGGAATCCATAAAAGATGCAGTCAAATAAACAATAGTAATAGTCGTAGCTCGGCTCCCGAACGCCTTGGAAGTCAAACATTTCGGCTCCCAAACAATTGGAAACGGGAAGTGAGTGTTCCGGTTTCCGAACTTTTTTTGGAAGCCGAATGTCCGACACGGCTTCCGCTATTGTTTCCGGCACGCCTGCGCAATTGGAAGCTGCGCCTTGGTTTCCGAACTTTTCAGAAGACGAATGGACTTCCGGAACGGATTCTGTTCAACTTCTGAGGTACGTCTGTACAGTAGTACCTCGGGTTAAATGCTTAATTCGTTCAGGAGGTCCGTTCTTGACCTGAAACTGTTCTTAACCTGAAGCACTACTTTAGCTAATGGGGCCTCCTGCTGCCGTCGCGCCGCCGGAGCACGATTTCTGTTCTCATCCTGAAGCAAAGTTCTTAACCTGAAGCACTATTTCTAGGTTAGCGGAGTCTGTAACCTGAAGCGTATGTAACCCGAGGTACCACTGTACTTAACTAACTAACCAATCACGTTGGTTCTGCCCCCCCCCCAAATCCTGGTTACGCCCATGCAGTAAAGGATGTTAATCAACCCCTACCTTGCTCAATCAACTGGGAATGGGAACAAAGTCAATTTACGGAATCAAGTCAAAATGGAAGATTGGGTCTGTGTGTACCACATGCCTTAAGAACATACATCTCAACTCATTTAAACAAATTGTGCCCTTTTTGCATTTGCCCACTGGCTACACTCTCTTGAGCAATGAATGGACAGCCTGTTCGGCCCTCCTTCCTTCTGATTCATCAGGTCCTGACCACACCTTTCAAGTTTTTGTTTGGTTTTGTTAAAGGACTGATTCCAAGAGTGCCAGACACCCCTTCTGTGCTTCCATGGTCCAACCACCTTACTGTGGAACGCACCTGGCCCTGGCAACCGCTTTCAAGGAGAGCTGCTTGGATACCAAATGCAACCAACTTCAAATTCAGCACATGACCCCGCTATTTTAACAAAGATACTACTTGCTGTCATATTTGGCGAGATGGGTTATCACTTTATTCACAAATTAGTACCCATTTTAAAAAGCACTGTTTGGAACATTCCCTTCCCCTCATAATTGCCTATTCAGTTCCATAATGGCATTCGCAAAGAGATTCCTTTGAAGCCCAGATAAAGATCTTGTCACCATGATACTCATTTTCACTCAGCGATGAGAGCACTATAGTCAGCCTTCACTTTTAGGATATAATGGAAATTTAATTTCCATATCCATTTAGTGTGTGGCCTTTCCCTAAAGACTACTCATAAAAGTATTTTTTGATGTCCTGAGGGAAGAGCTCTTAAAGCTCTTATTCTCAACTCTGCACTTCTGTACCGCTCAATTTGTACTTTTATTGCAGAATAGCGGGCACCTTTCCAGAGCCGAGGAAAAAGACAAAGGAGAGCTAACAGTACACAAGGGTTAGAAATTCTTATTAGCCGCAGTGGAAGAGACTCAAATCATTCAGTTTGGAAAGAAACTGCTCAGGGGGTTGACATATGAAGTATGCTAATACTTTGCTTTTATAATAATAATAATAATAATAATAATAATAATAATAATTATTATTATTATTATTATTATTATTTATTATTTATACCCCGCCCATCTGGCTGGGCCTCCCCAGCCACTCTGGGCGGCTTCCATAGAAACCAAAAATACACTAAAATATCACACGTTAAAAACTTCCCTGAACAGGGCTGCCTTAAGATGTCTTCTGAATGTCAGGTAGTTGTTTATCGCTTTGACATCTGCTGGAAGGGCGTTCCACAGGGTGGGCACCACTATCGAGAAGGCCCTCTGCCTGGTTCCCTGTAGCTTTGCTTCTCGCAATGAGGGAACCACCAGAAGGCCCTCGGCGCTGGACCTCAGTGTCTGGGATGAATGTTGGGGGTGTAGACTCTCCTTCAGGTCTACTGGGCCGAGGCCGTTTAGGGCTTTAAAGGTCAGCACCAACACTTTGAATTGTGCTTGGAAACGTACTGGGAGCCAATGTAGGTCTTTCAAGACCGGTGTTATATGGTCTCGGCGGCCGCCCCCAGTCACCAGTCTAGCTGCCGCATTCTGGATTAGTTGTAGTTTCCGAGTCACCTTCAAAGGTAGCCCTACGTAGAGCGCATTGCAGTAGTCCAAGCGGGAGATAACCAGAGCATGCACCACTCTGGCGAGACAGTCCACAGGCAGATAGGGTCTCAGCCTACGTACCAGATGGAGCTGGTAAATAGCTGCCCTGGACACAGATTTGACCTGTGCCTCCATGGACAGCTGTGAGTCCAAAATGACTCCCAGGCTGTGCACCTGGTCCTTCAGGGGCACAGTTACCCCATTCAGGACCAGGGAATCCTCCACACCTGCCCGCCTCCTGTCCCCCAAAAACAGTACTTCCGTCTTGTCAGGATTCAACCTCAATCGGTTAGCTGCCATCCATCCTCCAACCGCCACTCACACAGGTCCTTCACCGCCTTCACTAGTTCTGATTTAAAAGAGAGGTAGAGCTGGGTATCATCTGCATACTGATGAACACCCAGCCCAAACCTCCTGATGATCTCTCCCAGCAGCTGCATGTAAATGTTGAAAAGCATGGGGGAGAGGACAGAACCCTGAGGCACCCCACAAGTGAGAGCCCAGGGGTCTGAACACTCATCCCCCACCACCACTTTCTGAACACGGCCCAGGAGGAAGGAGCAGAACCACTGTATGACAGTGCCCCCAGCTCCCAGCCCCTCAAGACGGTCCAGAAGGATGTTATGGTCGATGGTATCAAACGCCGCTGAGAGATCCAGCAGAACTAGGAAACAGCTCTCACCTTTGTCCCTAGCCCGCCAGAGATCATCAACCAGCGCGACCAAGGCAGTTTCAGTCCCATGGTGAGGCCTGAATCCCGACTGGAAGGGATCCAAATGGTCCGCTTCTTCCAGGCGTGCCTGGAGTTCTTCAGCAACCACTCGCTCAATCACCTTGCCCAAGAATGCAAGATTTGAGACTGGGCGATAGTTGGCCATCGTGGCCGCATCTAAAGATGGTTTTTCCCCCGATGAGGAGGCTTTTCTGCTTTCTCTAGTCTTTAATTGACAACACTTCAAAGATTCCTTTTGTTCGATGGCGATGCATTCTGGGATTCAGGGCAACGTTTTGTTTAGATTTATATTCCACCTTTCATCTTTTGTGATCCCAGAGTGGGTAACCATTTAAAAAGCTATAGCTAAACAAAATAATTTACCATTAAGAGACATAAAATAATACAGCAGCAAATGTCAAAAGGATCTCCAGCAACATTACTCCCCACAACAATAAAGATGTTTTTAACTGGCATCAAAAGAAGGCCAAAGATTATGCCAATCATATTTTAGAACCCTCCATTACACATTGTGGCTAAAGAGCAGGAAGAAAGTGAAGCCCAGAGAAAGCAGCCATTTAAAATGCCCAAATCAATTGCTAGGTAAAACCAAATCACAAATAATTTCATTTTCTACGTGGTCGGTGGAGTTTTCAGATTTTTACACCAACCTGCTTCACCCATCATGCAATACCAAACCATCATTAAGTATGCAGGCTCCAAGAGAGACCACTGTGGCCACTTTGCTCCTTTCTCAATTGTGCTACTGATGTGCTGCACTAAATCAAAGTATGGCTTAGTGTGTGGACTAAATCTGGGTTCACGGTTTAGTTTTCCCAAATTGTGAGTCATAAACCACAGGACAAACCTTGGCTACAGCTCATGATTAGTCTGGAGAGAGCTGAACCACAAGGTTGGGCTAGGGTGAAACACTAAGCCAAACCAAGTACTGCAGGGCTCTCCATCCCCACCGCCCAAAACATGTTATTTTTATGTTCAAAAGTCACTCTGGGCATGTCAACCTATGCCTTAAGATGATCAGGCTGGCTCTCAAGAATAACAAATGTTTTTGCATCCCTGCCTAGACACAGTATTATGAACTTGCAACCACCAAGTGAAAAAAACAACAACCAAAATAAAATTTCCCTGAAGGGAAATAAATACCATATTATGGTATTTATAAATACCATATTAGGTTCAGGTCTGGTTAACTGCAATAGCAATTTCTCCCCTTTTTGTAATGTACACAGTATCCTTTCGTTTGTTCTATTTTGTTTTCTACCTGGTTACTATTTCTTGTTTCTTCTTATTTCTGTGTCTTATCTTACTCTGTGCACTTGCAATTTTGTACTTTTTATTTTTCAATGAAGAATATAAAATTGAAAAACCAAAATATAATTTCCCCGAGCCATTCATCCCTCAGACAAGATTTCACATATTTCTTCATAAAATGTTGAGTAGGACCACCAACACATGTTGAGCATTGAAGCTGCTGTGCTCTTGATGTTTATCACTGACATATAGTTGAACACAGGACACTGAACCAAAATTGTAGCTAAAAGGATAGTCTAAGAAAGTCTTGTACCTTCAACTGTAACAAAATGGCACAAAATGTAACAATTTCTAGTCGCAAGTTACACAAAGGCCTATTTCCAAGTTACTGTTCTGAAGGTAAAGCATTAAAATAATGGGCCTCACCAAGTACAGTGGTACCTTGGGTTAAGAACTTAATTCGTTCTGGAGGTCCGTTCTTAACCTGAAACTGTTCTTAACCTGAGGTACCACTTTAGCTAACGGGGCCTTTCTGTTTTCATCCTGAAGCAAAGTTCCTACCCCAAGGTACTATTTCTGGGTTAGCGGTGTCTGTAACCTGAAGCATCTGTAACCTGAAGCATCTGTAACCCGAGGTACCACTGTACTTCCTAGAACAAGTGCCTAAATATTATTAAAGTTTATTCAAAGAATTATGCACAAGTTTATCTTCTTACTTTATTCAACATTCGTCTTATCAGCTTGCTACAATTTGTAACTATTGGCTTAGATCCAAACTTGGTCCAGCTTAGAAAACAGCCCTTGAAATTAAGCCTTGACTAACAAGACCCATTTATTTCAAGGGTTCTACTCACAAGCATGGCAATCCAATCTGTTAGGTGCAAAAAGATCTAAAGACATTTGATCAAAGTTTGTGGCTACTCTAAATCTGGTTAGTATTGGCCCTGACTGATTAAGCTCTTCCCATGGTGTCTGGATTACAGTGCTTTGACTTAAATTTAGGGGGAAAACCCTGGGCTCCACACTTTTAAGGACCCCCCAAATCTTGCACAAAATCCTGTCTGCCTTGCCATTAAATTTTAAACGCAGCAAAAGTTGTCTTTGCACTGTAAATGGAATTCTGTGTAATTCTAGAGCTGGGTTTTCAATGTTCTTTCCAAACAGTATTTTTGTATTACTAAATCAATATCCAGTGAAAAGTTTAAAAAGGCAAAGTATCTTCCATGGTTGAAATTCTAATGGCCTTTTTAGTTTAGGAATAATGGACTGAATTAGTAAACACACAAGAATAATAAGAATAATAATTTTATTATTCGTACCCCGCCCATCAGAATGGGTTGCCTCAGCCCCTCTGGGTGGCTTCCAACAAATATAAAAGCAAAACAAAACATCGGACATTAAAAACCTCCCTATACAGGGCTGCCTTCAGATGTCTTTTAAAAGTTGCATAGTTATTTAGCTCCCTGACATCTGTTGGGAGGGCGTTCCACAGGGTGGGTGCCACTACCGAGAAGGCCCTCTGCCTGGTTCCCAGTAACTTCACTTCTTGCAGTTATGTAACATTTAATTGAAACTTGCATAATATATCTTATATGGCAAGTTTATGCTGCATTCTGTGATGTCTAGAATTTATGAAACATCCAAATTGGTTTAAGGTGATGCACAACATTATATTTGTTAGTCATTAAAGAAATTTAAATTTTGCAGCTATTGCAGACATCTGTTCAATATACAAAAAGTGTTTTTCAGCACACAGAATTTTGCATCTTTACCATTTTTATTATCCTACTCTTACATGGTCTACCGCTAGGTAGTGACTAGGACCACACCTGTCCAGCATCAATGTTCCCAAATAATTCATCAGACATCACCTCTTAAAATTTATTTAGATTTATAACTGCATATTGAGTGTTTTACCATATTGAATATATCTTAATTTTTGACAGGGAACTTTACTGTTTCAGCAGTCATTTACACAATAATAAAAGCACACTTTATCTGTGAAGGTAGCACAGATTCATGTTTAAATTTGTACAAAATAAAGTTACCAAGTCAAGCTGTACAGTTACCTTTTCTGAAACTTAAGAGAGAAAATATCCATTATTAAACTTGATTTGTACATTAAACTGGGCATTCTTATAGAACAAAGGGAATGTTACAACAAAGCAGTCTTCATGTAATTTAAAATGCAAAGGCTTTGGTTGAAAAGAGTCTGTAAATGCACCCAAATTTCTTCAAGCTGGGGTGACAGTCTGGATAGTTCTGCCAGCAGATCTGGTTCTGATGAAAGGATTTTTAAGTGCAACTGAAATGGAAGCATGAAATTAATTACATAAAGCAAATTTTAAGGAACACATTTCTTAAATTTCTTTATTACTGTGTTAAACCACCACATCACTTTTTTATTATTATTTATAAGTTGGTAAATATCCTCCTTAACACGATGCCAATGTTTCACAAACTGATCAAAGTAAAAACAAAATAAATAAAATTCCTTCCAGTAGCACCTTAGAGACCAACTAAGTTTGTTATCGGTATGAGCTTTCGTGTGCACGCACACTTCTTCAGACGAAAGCTCATACCATGCACATGAAAGCTCATACCAATAACAAACTTAGTTGGTCTCTAAGGTGCTACTGGAAGGAATTTTGTTTGTTTGTTTCAACTATGGCAGACCAACATGGCTACCTACCTGTGATCAAAGTAAGTAACTCATATTAATAACTCCCCTCAGATGAGCACTGTAAGGCCAAGCAGTGCTATCACACAGCAATAATGAAAGTTTCAGTAGGGGGAAATGCTATTGCAAAAAGGAACGGATGCTGTCAGTCATTCTTTATTCATTGCCAAGTGTGTCTTCCCCCACCCCCAGCGCATTCAAATTGGGGGCTTCTACGGTAAGCAAACTGTGCTGCACAGAATGTCACTAGCAATTGTATCAAATGATACACTTACCTTCAGAAACAACGCAAGGTATGCCTGAGCCAGTTCAAAGTCGCATTTCGTGGTCAGCATGGCCTCAATCATTCTTAGGAAGCTTTGCATCACCCTAACAGAGCCACCGCCATCGGGGGACAAGCCTCTCAGTTCTGCCTCTGTGTTAGATGGTCCCATGTCCTTCAGAATACGGAGCGGAGATTTATCTGTCAAAACAGGAAGAATTTGGCTACAAGTTCTAGAAAGTGTTACAGAAATGGGGTGTGTGTGGGCATATGTATGTGTGTGTGTGTGTGTGTGTGTGTGTGTGTGTGTGTGTATTTATATATATCTCTCTCTATATATATATCTGTGTTTTAAATAGTTATCCTATACCCTGCACCATTCAACAATTTGGTCATAACCCAAATTGTTCATTTTATGCAATTAAGAGAACAGCACAGCTGGTGGAATTTTATTTGACCCTTATTTTGTGGGGAAAAGAAGATCCCAATTTCCCAAAGTCATGCCATTTGAAACCTTGCCTCTTTGGTAGCGGGAGGCTCCAGCTGTACATATGGACCCCTCCACTTACCATACCTTTCCCTGTATAAGACTAGGGTGGTTTCCTGAAAATTTGTGTTAAAAATCAGGGTTCGTCTTATACATGGATATTGCATAGCGGTGACGTGGGATTGGTTGCTGCCGCGAGTCGGAGATTGTCAGTGGCTATTTGGCGTGTCATTGGTGGCTGTGGCAAGGGCTGGCATTGATTGGCTGTTGCTACAGCAATGGAAAAACAATGGAAACTAGCCAGTTAACCATCTGGCTAGTTCAGATGACAACCTTGAGCTAGGTTAAGAGCTTTGAGAACTTAAAGAAGGAAAGTCACTTGATCCAGGGACAGCCCACATATATATATTGGCCTATTCCAACCTCTTTTTCTTAAAGGTGACTGCTCCTGCTCAGGCTGCACAGAGAAAAAGCAACTGGGTTCCAGAAATCCATTCCGATTGTGCAGATAAAAAAATATATCTGATACAATTCTACAGGATGGGGTATTAGTGTGTGAAAACAGTCCAGATCCAATGATCTCAAGATGGTGGAGAAAGCCCAGGCATTTTCTCTTGGTGGTCAAAAGCCAAGTGCAAAACGAGCCTGGGACCAAGCTGATTTCAAACACAGGTCAGAACAGTAGTAGTGGAGTAGTTCCAAATTATCACTGACCAAAGAATCTTGGTTTGCAAACTGCCCTAAATAAAAATTTATTTAATAAAATTTATTTAATAAATAAAAATTTATTCTCTGCCATGTCATAGTAACCTAGGTTTTCCTTCCCATCTGGCTTTCTTGATTAACCCTTTAAAACCAGAGCACTTTACACATTCCAGTTCCCTGCTATTGCTTGCCTGTATTTTTTTAAAGAAGGCCTTCAGCTAACCTTTCGTCAGGGCAGAAGTTCTGACATAAACAATGTCAGATCTATACAATGGAATTCTGATATGCCCTAAAGGAATTTCCTAAAGGAATGAATGCTTCAAAAAGTCGAATTATTGTGAAATTGGCTCTGGGGTATGCCAGGTGTGTATTGCTTTGAAAGAAGGACTTCTGTAACTAGCCCAACTGTTACCACAATTAACAGGTCAACTCTTTCCCAAGGCATCCCAGGAACCGATGATTTATTAAGGATCAAAAGCACAGTAGCAGCACCGTCACAACTTAATGGGAGTAATGGGGATTAAGAGGACCCGAGACATTTAACCTTTTCCTAATGTGTAATACCGAGTTCAACATATTGGGAGAATTTGTAAAGCTGATGTCCCCCTAGGGGAATGCTCTTTTAAAGATGCTAAAGTGTTCTGCACACACTGTACCGTGCTGAAATTGCATCCCCCAACAAGCCAAGATAAGGTATCCTTTTTCCCAATATCTATTCTGAAGACACGTTATTCCAGCCTTAAGAAGCCCAATTCACTACCACTATAATATATGGAGAAAAAGGAAATAAAGTACACCTTCTCCCTCCACCTTGTAGGGATGCAAATTTATTCATTTCATATTATAACTTACAGTCACTGTTTATCAGAGCTTCTTCAAGCTTCAGGTAGAACTCAGATTTTTGTGCCAGTACTCCAAGGTTTACTACTTTTGACTGAAATATAAAAAAAGGTTGTCAATTGAATTGCATGAAAGACAACTTTTACAAATATAGGTAGATGAAATTTTAAATGTAACATCCTTAGGAGAATTAAAAGGAGGGATTTTGAATGTTGAATTAATTTAGTTCTGTACTCTTTAAATTACAATGCCATATAGAAGAATGGCATAATTAGGAGGAATCTCACCCAGCAAGATGAATATCCTTACATAGGCACTTCTCCTCTGAAGACATGCATGTGTACATGCAAGCACATGGGAAAGCATGCATCACATAAAAACAATGGAAGAAAGGGCATCTGGAGAAATCAAAACAAGGATTTCTACGAGGACTCTTCAGAAAGCTAAAGATAGATGAGGACCAGAGATTCATCTATGTAATACTTAACAATGTATTTAGGATTAAACCTCAGTGAGAAAGCGGTCTTAGATATGACAGAACAGCAAGTTCTTTCTATATATGATGAAGCTGCCCAATATTTAAGTACTAGTTTCAAGTATTAGATTGCAGATAATTATCTACATCATCACAGTAATTGTGCAGTTGAGGTGCCAAAATTCTGTGCTTTTATCAAAGATGTTGTAAGTGGGAATAGAGAATCGAAGGGGGGAAAATGCTATAAAAATACAGTAGGACCACGATCTGTTACTGCAATTCACCAGTGATTTAGCCCCCATTACATAAGAAATTACTTCCAAGAGGCAGTCATAAATACAGAGAGACAGAGACAGACAGACAGACAGACAGAGAGAGAGAGAGAGAGAGAGAAGTACTACATGTAGATGTTTTGTATCATCAGCTTTCTCTTTACCTGTTGTCCACCATTTTCATGTTCAATGGAAGCATATTGTGGTATGAGGCCAGGAATTGTGGGGATGAAGAACGGTGCAGATTTTGGCACTTTTGGTGGCTCTTTGGGTTTGTTCTTTTGCTGTGGATGGGAGATTTTATATCATCAGACAATTTCCATATTCACACTGTAACCCTAAGAACACCAAATGTATTAACTTTCCATCTGTGAAAGCGTTAGAATCTCAGCTGGTGTGTTAAATCTAGGTTGACTATGTGTAAAATACTTCTGATATTTGTATACCCTAAAAACAACCTAGATGTTATCCCAAACTATGAAGACATTTTGTCAAGTCTTTGTTGCATTCAACATAACACAACCACGTAATATGTAAAATGAGAGCAACAGGTCCTGGTCAGAAACCTTTTAAAAAATAACATGAACATGCTACCTTTATAATATCAAGATTGAGGAGGTTCTTCCATCTAGATTTTGGCAACATAGAAAGGGTCACTAATGCTTCTCCCAGCTGTTCTGGAGAATCGTATTCTATCATCTCATCACTTATTTCTTCTTCTTCTGTGACATCTACATCTTTAAAAATGGTAACAGACAGGGGGGAAAATGTTTAGCAACGTTGGGAAATATTCCAATGACAGTAGATCCTGAATGACATTCAGATAAACACAGCTGGTTAATTACACAAGCACATTGGGATGATATTAGATTCTGGTAGGCAGCCGTGTTGGTCTGACGCAGTCGAAATATAGAAAAAAATGGTCCAGTAGCACCTTAGAGACCAGCTAAGTTTGTTCTTGGTATAAGCTTTCGTGTACATGCACAAAATTGCAGTGTATCTGAAAAAGTGTGCATGCACACCAAAGCTTCTACCAAGAACAAACTTAGTTGGTCTCTAAGGTGCTACTGGACAAATATATATAGACACACACACACACACACACACACACACACACACACACACACACACCGATTGGGATGATATTATGTTAAATCTGTGAAGACAATAAAACAGAAACAATTCAGATGCAGTTGAACATAACAAGATGAACACAGCCAGAGACGATGGCCAAGGAGGCACATTCCTGTAGCATGAATAGAAAGCCATGCTTGAAATTCCTCACAATGGATGGTGTCCCCTTGGCTAAGGGTTTCATACCTGCAATATGTATCTGTTTGTCTAACTAACTTTTCTCCTACCCCCAATCTGTCAAAGTTGGCCTTTCAGAGGTCAAGGACATAAGGATCTAGTCTTCTTGTCAGAAAAGGTTGACCACCTCTCTTTAAGAGGCACAGTTATTCAATTTTACAAGAACTAGAATGCATATGTGGGGGCTGGCAAAGGGTATCTCATCTGATTTAGCTGCTAAATCTTAGCTGTGGAAGCTCCCTCGGTGCTCTGAACGACACAGAATCGGCAGCAACGAAGACGTCATTTTCATGCCTCTTTTGAAAGGTATTACTCACAGAACATACAGCTGCCAATCTGCTTCAGGGAATGAATCAAAAGTAGTGCCTGCACTTGAATCTGCAGGATAGATAGGAAACTGGATTGCTTCCAGTTTCGTTACATATTTTGTTTGTGTCATTTTCTCACCATTACACAAAGTCAGATGATTCAGGAGAAATCATCCAAGTTATCGGAATGCTGACTGCACCATCAGCAACTGGAAGCACTGCCAGACATCTGCATGGACTCTAGACATCAGTGTCTCGCCAGTGTCTCCCCTATTGCATGGGAACGCCTCTTGCAGAATGTAGTTTCTGTAGTGTTTTGTACCAAATAAATATCTAAATGTGGTTCATTTTGTCCATATGTTAGAAATATACTTAAAAGCAGGGTCTGGATCGCTGCAAGACTGAAGTGCTGAGTTGACAGATCCTCTGACTAGTGGAAGGGAAGCCCCTTAAGTTTGCACTCTTAGCATGCTCTTGGATCTGCAGCTGGGCCTGGAAAAGCAGCCTGTGACGGGTTCAAAAATACCCTCTGCTAACATCAGCAGCTGAGGACTGTGTCGCCGTTCTCTTTTATCTGATCTGAAAGCTTACACACATAACTGCTTAATACTAGATTACTGCAATGTACTCTCAGAGGAGGCTGGCCTTTGCAGCTGTGAGCTGGTACAGCTGGCTAGCTCAGTTGGTTAGAGCGTGGTGCTAACAATGCAAGGTTGCAAGTTCGATCCCTGGGTGGGACAGCTATGTATTCCTGCATTGCGGGGGCTGGACTAGATGACCCTCAGGATCCCATCCAACTCTATGGGTCTCTGATTCTATGTTCTGATTATGAGATTCCCATAAGCATCTGGCTGGCCGCTTTGGGAATCCGGGTGCTCAACCAGATAAGCCTTTGGTATGATTCAACAGGGCTGCCTGTCATAGAATGGATATGGACACCAAACATACAGTACATCAGTGTTGATGCCAGCTATCATCTTCCTAACACAATCCCATGCATGGTTTTAATCTAACAGCTGGAACCTTCATGTTTAAGACGATGCCTTTGCTATCATAATCAACAAGAGTAAATGAGACCACCACCTTGACTGCATCTCTGCCAAGTTCCAAGACAAGTTCCTTTCTCTAGACGGTTGCCTATATAGCCTAACATAAAATATATATACTGTTGTTTCTCTGTGTTGATTTTCAGGTTGTAGGCCTGTCCTATACTCTGTGAGGTGCCAACTGATGGCTATATTATATTCGGGCTGGCCTTTTGACAGTCGAGGCTGAGAGGATGTGGACCAATCAATTTTATAGCACATTTTACTTGGCTATTTTCAACTCATTTTATGTTTCGAATTATTATCTGGTCCATCCTAGTTGATGGAGAAAGATAAGGCATAATGAAGCAGATAATACTTCACAAGTTATTGTGGTTTTTTAAAATATTGGATCAGATTGTTGCTGTTAATTTTTTATATGGTTTATCATGTTTTTATGTGTGCTGGAAACTGCCCAGAGTGGCTGGGGCAACCCAGCCAGATGGGCAGGGTATAATTTTTTTAAAAAAATACTATTGATCATGATGCTACTCATTATCTGGAGTGAAAGCTCTCTAGATAAAGAGTGAGAGTCACCAAACAAATCGCGTCATGCACTCTGTGAAATTGGCTCTATGCGGGTTGGAACCTCCCCCCCCCCGAACAGAACATATGGGGAGGGCATGATATACTGACATGCTTGAAAACAGAATGTTAAACATAGCATGACATTAGATCCCACCCATGGCTTCAAATATGTGGTCATTAGTAAGGACAACTGGTTACACACTCTAGGGCAGGGGTGAGGAACCTGTGGTTCTCCAGATGTTGCTGGATGCCAAGTCCCATCAGCCTCTGCACTCCTGGCCGCTGGTCAAGACTGGTGGGAGTTGTAGTCTAGCAGCATCTAGGAAGCCATAGGATTTTCAAGTTGAACAATATCTCAGAACACAAGGGAGCATAGAATCTTTCACAAATTCAACTTTGCACTGGCCTAGGAACAGTATGCAAGCCGTTACTTCGCAATTACACAAACAGGAGATTCAGAAAAAGTACACTAACGGCCCAAAAAATCCTCAGCAACTCCCTTCTCTAGTACCTTGAGCTGGACATGTTCCAGGAAGCGTTACTACAGAAGGCTCATAATCCGGTGGAAGCGGACGCAAAGAGACAAGCGAATACAGCGAACGGTTAGACCTGTAAAATCCAAGATGGAAGACATTGTTATTTTGGCTTGGGGGTGGGGGCAGAGGAGAAAGAAAACACGCCATGTTCTTTGTGGATCTATCTGCTATAACTATGAGAAATTAATGTAAGCTATAGGACTGAGTTGTTAAGAGTGAGAGATGGTAGACCAGAAAGAAAACATTTTGAAGTTAAATGCAATCCTCATACTGCTATTTATGTAGAATATAATGCAAATGTTGATTAATACAATGGCTTTTTCTATGTTGTAAAATTTTAATGTATGTATACTGTATTTATTATGTATTTAGCTATTTGGTATGATTACTGTTTTCGATTTAATGTAGTTTAAATTAAAGGGTTTTTTTTTTGTTTTTGTTAGAACTAAATTGTTCGCAGTCCTAAGAATATTGACTGGGTTCCAAAGAACAACAACTACCCCGATGCCCCTAATAACGTTTTGAGCTTACTTTCTGGACAGCAGAGCCCCACCATGTCATAAGGCAAGCTGGTTTTGAAGATAAATACAATTTCAGAAGTCATTTTTGACACAGGATGAAAGATTACAGTCAAAACGTGGAGGAGTGAAAATCTTACTTGATGTAAAGCAAGTTTCAACTGACATAAACAGAACTCGCTTCCAAGCAAACGCGTCTGGAATTTCATTATATTAGGAAAACAGTCCCAGTACACTTAACTGATTGGGAGGCGGGGGCAGTTACAGAGGAATTTTCCAAAGGGCAGAACTTGCACCTTTTACTAAAGTGCCATGGAACAATGCAGCAATAGGAATGGGCAGTCTGATGTCTTATAGATCTGCTTTAAACATGGACATGCTCAGAAGACCACTGGAAGACTTACCACAGGTAAATTCCAAGATCATCTACATGGGAAGAAGCTAAGAAGTCTCCCGTAGGAGACATAGTAATGCTTACTGCTGCTGAATCTAGTAGGAAACAGTCGACAAGGCTGCAAAGAGAAAAACAATTCATCACATAACAGATAATATATAGTTCAGTTACCAGTTATTAAATGCATGAAACCAGTACCAGTCATAATATTATCAGTCTTCTTATTCTGCTTTTCAGACAAATGTATAGTCTTCCCAAAGACGTTCACTTCAAGGTTTTAAAAAAGGAGACAGGGCAAGTTCTTGTGTTCAGGATTACAAACCGGGGGGGAAAAAAGCCATATTAGGGAGCAGGAGTGTGGGGGAAAAAACCCCGCAGGAACTCGCAAGACATTTTCGTCTTGCGAAGCAAGCCCATAGGAAATTTGTTTTGCGAAGCACCTCCAAAACGGAAAACCCTTTCGTCTAGCGGGTTTTCCGTCTTGCGAGGCATTCGTCTTGCGGGGCACCACTGTACAGGTAAATTAAAACAACTGCAATGTGTGTGTGGTTGTGTGCTCTGGATATTATTATTATTTTTTAAATTTATTAAATGCCTTTTACTTATGTCTCAAGGCAATGTACTGTGCAGGCATAAGAAACCTTAAATGTTAGTTCAATTATGTCATGCTAGTTAACATAATTGGTTTAGTATTGCAGTACATTCCTATTAAAATTGAAGTGCTATGAAACTAAATCAAGAGTTGCATCATCAGACTGTATAGTTTCAATGTATGCATAAGGGAATGGAAAAACAAGTACATTATGTACTAATCTGCATATGGACAACTCCTCTGACGTATGAGAACCATTTCATCATTTCCATTTGACATCCATACTGCTATCTGGAAAGTTATGATAACAAGAAACTCTGAGACCTTTTTGGTGGGGCAATGTTGCAACATTTAAATGTCAGTGCATTCAAAGGTGAATGAGAAGAAACACAAGTTCAAACAAGGCAGCCTATCGTAAAATGTAATGTCTCAGATGGCTAATTACCATATTTTTTGCTCTATAAGACTCACTTTTGCCCTCCTAAAAAGTATGGGGAAATGTGTGTGCGTCTTATGGAGCGAATGCAGGCTGCACAGCTATCCCAGAAGCCAGAACAGCAAGAAGGATTGCTGCTTTCGCTGCGCAGCAATCCCTCTTGTTGTTCTGGCTTCTGAGATTCAGAATATTTTTCTTCTTGTTTTCCTCCTCCAAAAACTAGGTGCGTCTTATGGTCTGGTGCGTCTTATGGAGCGAAAAATACGGTACTTCAAAGAAATCTGACAAGTCTAGGTTATGCTTATAGGCAAGACGTCAAAAAGGCAACAACACAGGAAATTTGAAATGGAAATGGCATTTAATACATCCGACAGAGAAAATTAAAGGAATATGAGACATGAGAAATTACACAATCTTGGGGCACCTAAACTGGGATTGCCAAGTAGACAAGAGAAACCATTTTAACGCAAATGCTTCATTAGACTGAAGTCTGCCCTGTTCCAGTAAAAAGGATGGAGACGCATTACAGGTTGTATACAGAATAACTACAAAAGCTAGTCAAAGACTACAAAAGTCATCTAAGCCATTAAAAATTCACTTTCAATTAAAGAAAGGGATTTTAAAAATGAAACAAGTATTAGTCAGCATGATTAAAGTCAAGTTCTGCTGAAATGCAGGGGCTGCCCATTCTAACTTTAGTTAGAACCTTTACCATATAACATAAGACGTAATATTCTGTTTGGATGAGTGGGCTGGATGCCCCTTCTCCTTCCCGCACTCAAGAGCCTACAGGTGATTAGAATCATGGTAGAATTTTTCTTCGGAAAGGGGGCACTGTATTACATCTAGATGCCACTTCCCCACAGCAGATGAAGCATTGGGTTATTTGGGTGGGGAGTCCCCCACTCACATGACTTCTCTTGCAAACTGCATCAGCCATTGCAAGCACCATTTACCATTTTCTATTAAAAATAAAAATTTAAGAAACTCAAGCCCTCATCTACCTATGAAGCAAAGAAGTGCCTCAATATATTGCCAGCTGAGACTGGAAACTGAGTATGGCAAGATATCATTCTTGTGTACCTTTGGCAGGGCAGATTCAATCCTCGGGCATAAAGGCAATAAAACACAAATAAATGAAGATGTTTGCAAGTAGACCAGTTCGTTTCTGTTCTTGCTTCTTATGTATTGTGTGTTCTCATTTTCTATTTTTATGTTGTGAACCACCCAGTGATCTTTGGATGAAGGCTGCTATACAAATTTAATACACAGTAAGAATTGGATAGAAAGGTGTGTTTTAAAACTGATTTGCTCTTTTGTCAGTACACACATGTAACATATCAAAGTAGCAGTTTCTCTGCAATCTCTAAATTTACTTACCACCCAGATGGCAGGTCCCAGGTTCTAATGGTGCAGTCCATAGCTGCCGTTATTAGCCAGCGGCCATCAGAACTGAAAGCCTACAAAAAATATGATTTGTCTTTTGAGTAACAGCTGCACAGATTCCTCTGACAATGTTACTAGGATATTTGGATGAATGGGTCAAGCGTAAGGAGCTAATAGGGAATTTATCACTTGTTGCTAGTACAGTGGTACCTCGGGTTAAGAACTAAATTCGTTCCGGAGGTCCGTTCTTAACCTGAAACTGTTCTTAACCTGAAGACCACTTTAGCTAATGGGGCCTCCTGCTTCCACTGCACGATTTCTGTTCTCATCCTGAAGCAAAGTTCTTAAACCAAGGTACTATTTCTGGGTTAGCGGAGTCTGTAACCTGAAGCGTATGTAACCCGAGGTACCACTGTCTGTTTGTTGCGTTGCAAAAATGGAATAATAATGCCACCAGCAACAGTGAAAGAAAGCCTGGCAAAAAGCGAGGTTGGCATAAAGAATTAATATGGCTGAAATATGGTAAATAAGAGAGAAAACCTGAATATAAATGGAAGCCCTTAATTGAATTCATGAAGACTAGATACAATATGATACAGTCATACCTCGGGTTAGACGCTTCAGGTTGCGCCAAAACCCAGAAGTACCAGAACGGGTTACTTCCGGGTTCCGCCGGTCGCGCATGTGCAGAAATGCCAAATCGCAACCCGCACATGCGCAGATATGGCGGTGCGAACGTGCCTCCCGCACGGATCACGTTCACAACCCAAGCGTTCACTGTACTGATTACAACCATTTATCTATGCGGTATATTAATGTGTTATAATTTTTGGATTTATAATATTGGTATTTGTTGCTGCATGATACACACACACACACACACACACACACACACACAAACTCACACACATATATATGGTATTACAGGAACAGGTCTTTACTTGATATATCCTTGCAATTGTATTTTATACTTTATAAATTATAATGAATATTTTAAAAAAAAAGAATTGGGATGATACTCTAGTGTCAGGGAACTGCCATCAGAGCATCAGGTGGTGGAGGGACTCAGGCAGGATGAAAGAGACTCAACTGCTGAAGCAGGGACCAGCAGGGGGAGGAGTGGGTCTCTGAGGGAATGCGAGCAGGAGGGAGGGCTCAGGGAGGCTTCCAGCGAAAACAGTGGGGAGGTATCGGAGTCTCCCATAGGGAGACCCACACCTCGCAGGAAACTGTCACGCCGTGAGTCCAGGAGACGCGTTTCCGTTAAGGAACTTCTTTGCTGGAAACGCTTCCGCAGACAGCCACTGTCGGACTCTACTAGTGACTAGAGCAGACATGTCTGAGGAGCTCCGTCACACACGGAGGTTTGTGGGGTCGCACAAACTCTGAGGGAGCACGTTTTCACGCACAAGCAGCTAATCAAACCCTCACAGCAGTCCGACAGTCTTTGTACGCTGCCTGTGCAAGAGAAGGCATCATGAGCGAACCAACCGGAACCGGAGGAGCAGGGGCTGGAGCTGGTCCAAGCTTGGAAGATAGATACCGAGCGTTGGAGGTTCAACTGGCCCTGCAGACGGCGCGGTTGGAGGAGAGAAGGGCTCAGGATGCAGACAAGAAGGGGAGAGCCACGCAATTCCCCAGAAAGGTACCAGGATTGGTGCAGAAATTTGGGGGGGACCCCAAGGACTACCATGCTTTTAGGACAGAGATGCAATATGCCCTTAATGTGCAGTTCGATGAGTTCCCTGATGAGGAATCGCGAGTTGCTTTTGTAATTGGGCATCTTGAGAAAGGGGCTAGAGACTGGGTTCGACCCCTAATGGCAACGCACAATGACATACTAAAGGACACAATGAAGTTCTTTCGTGCAATGGATATCATGTTTTCCAGCGATATTGAGGAAGGGGTGGTGCGCAGACAGCTAATGGCTTGTAAGCAGGGAAGTCGATCTGTCCGTGAATATTGGACTGAGTTTACCATGCTGATTCACAGACTGAGTTGGGATTTATCGGCGGCACCCGTTCAAATGCTATTTGAAGAAGGTCTTTCTTCGGGGGTGAAAGACGAGCTGGCACGGAGCCCCAGGGCGGAGTCTATGGATCAGCTGACCAAATCTGCGCTGACCATAGGAGCGCGGCAGGAGGCAAGAGCCTTGGAGAGGCGGGAAGGGAGAGGGGAACGTTGGAAGGAGTTCCGCATTCCAGACATTCCTGAGCCAGCTTTCCCGCCGGCAGAGCCGATGGAAATCGGAACAGCGCGCGCGCGCGCATTTTCAAAAACCAGCGAGGGAGCTAAGAAGGAGGGAAAGGGCCCCCGGAAATGCTATCTCTGCCAACAGCCAGGCCACTTTGCCAGAGTCTGCCCCCAGAGGAAGGAATGGCAAGGGATGGTGGGAGCTGTTGAGGGGGGAGAAGAAGGGGGAGCGGAGCAGGTAAAAGCCAACGCCTGGTTGCCACAATTGGGGCACTGCAGCCAGGCCAAAGAGCAGTGAAAGTGCCCGTGCCAGAAGCTCCTCGACCTGCTCTAGTGATTGAAGTGTCGCTAGAGCTGCAGAATGGGCACCCCCTAAAAATAAAGGCGCTGTTGGACTCAGGCAGCTCCTGCAATTTTATGAGCAAGGAGTTTGCTGCTGAACACCAGATACAGACCATCCCTTTAAGCAACCCCCTGCAGGTGACCACGATTGATGGCAGGGAGTTGTTGGGAGGAGGAGTCCGCTTGCAGACTGTCCCAATGATAATGAGGGTGGCAAGGCACACAGAACTGATAGCGTTTAATGTGGCCACCCTGGGAGGCGCTCCCATTATTTTGGGAATGAGCTGGCTAGCTCTACATGATCCGCTGGTTGGCTGGCATCAAAGAGTGGTGTCCTTTGGTTCAGCACATTGCCTAGAACACTGCAAAGGGGAGAAGGGTTCAGCAGGGGCCCAAGCCACCCTAGCAGGGACTGAAGTAATGGGGAAGGTGAAGGTACCACCACAGTATGCAGATCTCAGCGACGTGTTCAGCGAGAAGGAAGCTGACCAACTACCACCTCATAGACCCTTTGATTGTCAGATCAATTTACTCCCAGGAGCACAGCTTCCCGTGGGCAAGTTGTATGCCATGTCAGACAGGGAAATGCAGGAGTTGCGAGGGTTCATTGACAAGAACCTGAAGAGAGGCTTCATCAGAGAGTCCAAAGCAGCAGGGGGGAGCCCAGTGTTCTTTGTGGACAAAAAAAATGCGGACAAGCCGAGACTTGTATGTGATTTTAGGCGGCTGAATGCAGTGACTGAACCGGTGGCGTTCCCTATGCCCAGAATTGATGATATTTTGACCAGGGTGAGGAAGGGAAAGATTTTCACAAAGCTGGATCTAAGGGGGGCGTACAACCTGATACGCATAAGGAAAGGGGATGAATGGAAAACCACCATGTTTACCCCTTTGGGGGCGTTTGAATACCTCGTTATGCCATTTGGATTACAAGCAGGCTCCGCGTGTTTTCAATCTTTTATGAACCACGTGCTGGGCCCTTTGCTCTACAAGAATTGCGTTGCCTTTCTAGATGATGTGTTGGTGTATTCTGAGAATGAGGAGCAACATGTGAGAGACGTCAGAGAAGTGTTGAGCAGACTGCAAGCCAACAGGCTGTGGGTCAAACTGGAGAAGTGTCGGTTCCATACCAAGGAGGTGGAATTCCTGGGGTACCGCCTGTCAGACAAGGGATTGGCCATGGATCCCGGCAAGGTACAGGCAGTGCTGGAATGGAAAACACCCAAAACCAAGAAGGATGTGCAGAGGTTCCTAGGGTTTGGAAACTTTTATCGTAAGTTCATCCGCAACTTCGCCCATCTGACGGCGCCCATCACTGACTGTCTCAGCAGTAAAAAGAAGTTTGTATGGACGGCGGAGGCGGAGCGAGCGTTTGAGGAACTGAAAAGGGCCTTCGCCTCTGAAGAACAACTTCTGCATGTGGATTTACGAAAGAAGCTAAGGGTTGAAACAGACGCATCTGACAGAGCCATAGGGGCGGTGCTTCTTCTGCAGCCGGGGAAGGAGGAGTCAGAGTGGCGTCCGTGTGCCTTCTTCTCGCGGAAGCTGAACAAATCCGAGAGGAACTACACGGTGTACGACCGAGAACTGCTTGCTATTCATGAGGCGTTCCGGAGATGGAGGCATCTGCTAGTTGGTGCACAACATAAAGTGCAAGTGTGCACGGACCATAAAAATCTAGAGTACTGGAGAACGGCGCGAGTGCTCAACCAAAGGCAGTTGAGATGGGCCCAAGAGTTCTCCAAATTTAACTTTGAGATTTGTTATGTGCCAGGCCCAGAGAATGTTAGGGCGGACGCTCTCTCACGCAAACCTGAATATTTGGAGGGGGAGGGAGCACCCGAAGAAACCCATATCATTCCAGAGGACCGCTGGGTGTGTGGGGGGACTTTGGTGGGGCAAAGGGAATTGGTAGAGGGTACGGTGCAGGATGCATACGCCCAGGGGAAACTCAGGGATCTCAGAGGGGAGGAAGACAAATCCGGTGGTTTTGAGGAGAGAAATGGGGCATTGTATTATAAGGGAGCGTTATATATACCTGAAGGGGAATTGAGGGAGAAGGTACTCAAGCAGCTGCACGATAGCCCCACAGCAGGGCACTTTGGGCAACACAAAACCATGTGGCTGGTTACCAGGGAATTTTGGTGGCCCAAGGTCAGGGAAGATGTGCGGGAGTATGTGAGAGGGTGTGAACAATGCCAAAGAGCCAAGGGGGAGAGGCAGGCGCCGGCTGGTTTATTAGAACCACTGCCCACACCTGAGAGACCGTGGGAAGCAGTGGCAATAGATTTCATGACTGATCTGCCAAGGTCTAGAGGGAAAACAGCCATCATGGTTGTAGTAGACCTGTTAACTAAAATGGCCCACTTCATAGCCTGCTCACATGCGGTTACAGCAGAAGAAACCGCCAAATTGTTTGTAGAGAATGTGTTTAGGTTGCATGGCGCCCCCTTGAGGGTGGTTTCAGACCGAGGGAAACAATTTACTTCCAGGTTCTGGAGGAAGCTCATGAGCTTACTGCATGTAGAGGTTAATTTCTCGACGGCCCGTCATCCTGAAACCAACGGGCAGGCGGAAAGAGCAAATGGGGTTCTCCAACAATATTTGAGGTGTTATGTTAATGACAGAGAGAATGATTGGGTGGAGAAGTTGGCGTTGGCAGAATTTGCCTACAACAATGCAGAGAATGTGTCCACGGGGATGAGCCCCTTTTTGGCTAATCACGGGTGCCATCCCAGAGCCTTCCCAGGGGGGGAGGGGGAGAACTGGAGCGTTCCAGCTGCAGAACAGTTCGTGGAAGAAATGGAAGCGATCCATCGCCAGCTCCAACTCAACTTAAACAGGGCTAAGGAGGAATATAAGAGGCAGGCAGACAAAAACAGGAGGGAAGGTGAAAGCATCAGGGTGGGGGACCAGGTGTGGCTGTCAACCCAAGGGTTGCCATTCAAAGGAGGTTGTAAGAAATTAAGACCCAAAAGGCTGGGTCCGTTTGAAGTCATACAGCAGGTCAATCCAGTGGCTTTCAGGCTCCGGTTACCGAACCACATGAAGCTGCACCCAGTTTTTCACAGGTCGTTGCTGTCACCGTATAGAGGAGACAGTGAGGGGAGGGTCACTAGGGGACCAGCAATGGAGGAGAAGGAACACAGCTACCATGTAGCGGAGATCCTCGATTCCAGGTGGAAGGGAGATCAAGTAGAGTATTTGGTAATGTGGGAAGGGGAACCGGAGTCGGAAAACACCTGGGTTAGGGCAGAGGATGTCAATGACGAGGTTTTAATAGAGACTTTTCATCAGAGGTTCCCACGTAAACCTCAGCCTGTAGCGAGGTTCCGGAGGGAATACTTTGCCACCACCGACGAGGAAGAGGAGTTGGAGGGGTTCCCAGATTCTGAAGAGGAGGAGGATGCAGCTGGCCAGGACGACGATCGATGGAGAGAATTGTTCGAGACGTCAGAAGATGAGGAAGATTCGTTTCGGGGTTTTAGCCCTTCACCTCCCAGGGGGGAGGAATTGGGAGGGGGTGAGGGGGGCCCTGGAGGGGAGGTGGATGTCAGGGAACTGCCATCAGAGCATCAGGTGGTGGAGGGACTCAGGCAGGATGAAAGAGACTCAACTGCTGAAGCAGGGACCAGCAGGGGGAGGAGTGGGTCTCTGAGGGAATGCGAGCAGGAGGGAGGGCTCAGGGAGGCTTCCAGCGAAAACAGTGGGGAGGTATCGGAGTCTCCCATAGGGAGACCCACACCTCGCAGGAAACTGTCACGCCGTGAGTCCAGGAGACGCGTTTCCGTTAAGGAACTTCTTTGCTGGAAACGCTTCCGCAGACAGCCACTGTCGGACTCTACTAGTGACTAGAGCAGACATGTCTGAGGAGCTCCGTCACACACGGAGGTTTGTGGGGTCGCACAAACTCTGAGGGAGCACGTTTTCACGCACAAGCAGCTAATCAAACCCTCACATCTAGCTACACTAGCAACAAAAAAGCATTTCACTGTTGAGTTGTTGAAACACTGGATATATTCAAAGCTGAAGAATACTTAGGAAAATGTTTAAGTTAGCACATACCAACTGTATCCATTCACATCATTTATTATAATTCATATTACTGTTCTTCTTTTAGAAAGCTCAGTGTCCTCCATGGGACTCCCAGTGGTCTTCCATTCAGGTCCACGTGCCCTTAGCTTCACTCTTGCTAAAGGATTAGGTGACCCCAAATCAACTGATCCACATACAAGTATATGCATTTGTTTCGGCACAAACCTCAAAGATCTAACATGATGATAGGCAGCACGGTACCCTGTTGATACTGTGGGCTGCAACTTCCATTCTCCCTAACCATCTGCTATGTTGGCTGGAGATGATGGGAATTACAGTCTACAAAATCTGGAGGTCAGTACGTTGCCTGCCCAAAGTAGATGAACTCTGGCGGTACGTAACCTCTACACAACTGATAGTAAATAGATACAAACTTACCAGGTCATTTATCTGGCCTTGGTGCCCTGAAAACTTCCTCACGATTTTTCGTGTTTCTATATCCAGGACGCTAATGGTGAAGTCATCCGTAACAATTCCCAGAATGCAACTGGTAAAATCAAGAAGAATATAAAGTAGAATGTCAAACACATGTCAAGGAAGAGGCAAAAAAAATTGCATTATGCTTCTTTGTTATTGATATTCTTGGAACACAAACTTTAGGGGAAACCCCCAATAGATGTTTAGAGTAAGGCTACCCTAAATGTTTTCACAGGGGAAAGGACAGGCAAAAGATGGATATAAGCAGGGCATAATAAGCAAAATGGACAGGTGACTGTAGTGGGTTGGATGTGTAAAGGGTAAGACCCTAATTACAACAAAAAATTTATTATTTTCATCAGTTAAGATTATTCCAGTTATTTATTTGTTTCTTTTCACAAAGCAGCATACGGAGAAATAAAAACAATGGAACATCAGGCAAAATACTAAGCACTGAATGCATACAGACAACCAAGATGGGACCCTTTCTCTTAAGAAAAGGCCACAGTAAAGATTTTAAGGCAGGAGTGGCTCCAGATCCAGCCTGCCAAGCCAATGCCAGCTGTCTGCCAGCCCCTGGCAGACTCAGGCACCTCTTCACTTTGCAAATGTGTCTCCTCTTCTTCTTCTGGCATCCCTGCTAGGTCTTACAGACCTGGGGGGGGGGGCAGGGCAGGGAAGGAAGGAGACACTCTCCTGCTCATGACTGGCAAGATCTCTTAATAGCAGTGTCATGCCAGCGGAAAAAGAGGCACTTTTGAAAGATAAGCTGCATCAGAAGGAAATGGTTCTATTCATCACCTGTGTGCATGTGGTGTCTGTGCATGCATGTCTGGGTTTTTGTGTGCTGTATTTGCATGCATGCATATGCTTGTGTGAATGACCAACCTTCAATGCAGCCCTTGGACCAGAAAAGGTTAGCCACCCTCTTTCTAAAGCCTTCTTGAATGTCAAAACTGAAGAGGCCAAGTGAATTTTAATTGGAAGGGAGGCCTGCAGCTGCGGGGCCACCCTCAAGAAGACCCTGTCTAAATGAAGAAACTAGGGAGGCGGCACATATTTCAGAAATTAGGAGGGGTGAAACTCTTTTAGTACAACTGTGCTCTGCAAATATGAATTAGGAAAATATCACCGCTGAAGTAAGAGAAGTTATTAAAAAGAATACATCTTGCAATAATCCCACCTGTCTCTGTGAAGCAACATTTTACTTGGAGAAGAAGGGAGGTTAATAGAGTGAAGAAATTTTTTGCTCTTGAAGTTCCAGAACTTGATCAATCCTTCACTTCCTGCTGTGGTTGTCAGCTGGTTTAATCCATCCACGGCTACTCCTCTTATGGAGCCTTCATGGGCTTTAATTGCGAAGAAAAAGAGTCAATTAATATTCCGCCACCTTAAATTGGCGTCATCCAACTATTTATTATTATAAAGTTATATACAGATCCTTAGCACAGCTCACAATCGAAGAACAATATAACATCCTTCAGGAATAGATAGATACCATACCACGGTTCATCAAATTCACTTTCTGTCATATTTTTCCTGTAGTGCAGTACATTGTGTCCACTGTGGAACTGAGATCCAGAGTAAAGCTTCCTTCCTCATTCTGCATGGCTAAACCATGCCACCAAATGCACAAGGGACACACCATCTTATGAAACTAGAATCCCAAACTTGTTAATGCAGAGACGACTTAACAACTCACTGTGCATAATATACAAGCATGCAATGATCCATCTAGTTGCTGTCTGACCATAGCAGGGTTATTTAACCTGTGGGCCTCCACATTTTGCTAAACTACAACTTGCTCCATCCCTGACCAGTGGCCATAACAGTTGGGGCTGATGAGAGTTGTATGTTGAACTCCAACAGTATTTGGAAGGTGACAGGATACCCACTCCTGAGCTATAACCAAAGGTCAGTGTTGTGCAAAAGCTTCCTGCCTCTTCTCTGCAGCACATCAAATCCAAAGGCTCAATTTAATCTGCTGGCAACATTCATACATTTGAAAATGCAGCCGGAAATTTGTCACACAGTATGTGCCGAAGAGGTCTCATTGGCTTATTGCTCACCCTCTGCAATACAAAATAAAGATTGTGCTTGCAGTTGGACATGTTCTCCTACAACCCTATACGCATATGCTTTCCTCATGTACAAGCGTATTCCCAATCACATGGCAAATACTACAAATGATGTTCAGCGTTGGTTGTGAGCAAACACAAGCCAGCACATCCCATTCTCTGTATAGCAGTAATAGCCATATTGTTACAGGAGAGCATTCTGAGGGTGTATTTCCGATCCAGAGTCTCAACAACACTGAAACTGTTGTTAAGAGGGTAAACTCCGATGCAGCTGTCCGCTTGTGGAACAGCTTTTGATTCAGCTGAGGCACCCACTAATTTAAGATATGGGGAGGGAAATTTCACTGACACCTTGCCTCTCACTTATGCGATCTTCCAACCTGTTGTATAGGGTCCTCCAGCCTTCTAGAGCAGACTTTTGGTGGCCACAGAGTGTTGCAGCAGAGAGAAGGGATTGACAAAAATCTCTGCCTTCCCCCCATTTTTGTACATTAGCAGATGCCTTGGCTGGATCAAAAGACATTCTGCAACAGAAAAGGCAGCACTGGATTTCAACCAGAATGTTTTCTAAGTGCCCTATTTTCACCTTTTTCTTTGCCATAACGCCCTCTGTGAATGCCAGACTGCATGTTGTATACATCCACATGTCCTGTTGAAAGTCCAATTACAGCAAAGTTTCCGCAGGAACTGATATCTACTGCCTTTTGGAGAAAGAGAAAGAAACAAGTTTTTTTTAATAGAAGCAAATATTTGAAATCTTACTTCCAATATTTGTGATTAACAATGTCAGATTCTTAACTGTTTAAACAGACACTATTCAATACAAACTGATTCTACTTTCAAAAAATTACTGAGATGTTCAGAAAAAGAAAAATTCTTGCTATTATTGTGATTTAGCATAAACTGGAGCCTCAGTTTTCGAACTTAATCCATTCTGGAAGACCGTTTCGGCTTCCAAAAAGTTCAAAAACCAAGGATCAATGGGCTGGCTGCAAAGTCAATGGGAAAAAATGAAAAGGGCTTCCAAAAAGCATGTTCAGCTTCCAAAAATCGTTCGAAAACCAGAGCAGTTACTTCTGGGTTTTCGGCGTTTGGGAGCTGAAACGTTCCAAAACAGAGGCGTTCTGGAACCGAGGTTTGACTTTACTTATTTGCCACTTTACCCTGTAGTGTGTCAGAGCAATTTACAATGCAATAACAGAAGTTACCAGAAGTGGTAACTTCGAGGCAGGGGAAGAGACTGAACATCATTGTCTTCTCAAGCATTTGCCTTTTGCTGCTGCTGCCAGTCTCCTCTGGAGTTAACGTATGAGCGGCAGTTGTATGTCACTTAGCCTGATGAGAAGTCCCTTCCCCTCTGAGCTGTAGTTAAGCCAGGCTCTCTGGTGTGCACAAAGACCGGAACGAGAACCCTTCATGTCAGTTAACACTTGCTTTCTTTGTATTTATGTACTTAAACCTAGACTGCTTTTTTCCTTGTAATACCGAATTTAACAGTCAAACAGCAGCAAATTGTTGATTTTTGTCATTTCTGAATTTACTGACTTGCTCTCTGTATTTCGTATGCTTGCATTTTGACATTTTGGATGTTTCCTTTAAGCCGCTTTGTGGAAAAGTGGCATATAAGTACAATCAACCACAGATATACCTAACTGCCCTCCAATTAAGCCCTAAAGTCTTAGGTAAACAAGAATGGGCCCTTTCAGTGATGGCTCTCTGTTTGTGCATCTGGTTTATTGTATATTTAATATATTACTGCTTTTAACAACAACAACATCAACCTATCTTGGTTATGTCATTCTGAATTATGAGCGGGTTTTTCTGTACACTTAAAAACAACAACAGAACTATATCCTTCAATCAGTTAAAAACAACCCTTACTGTTGCATATACACCAAGGGGTCTATTTTTCCTGAAGTCTTGTGGCGTCAGTTTATGAATTCCCATTGACCCTTTCTGATAATTCCAGGTAGTACAGCTTAGAAATCCTTGATGGCAAGCAATGATCCCATCCCAGTCACTTTGACGGGCGACCTCTGTAACATAATCAAAATACGTTAAAAGGCACAACTCTTAATCAAGAAGCAATTGTCCCATGGAAAAATAGCTTTGCACACATTTTATAACAACTGTTTAGCAGTTGTTTAATTTAACACAGTGGTACCTCGGGTTAAGTACTTAATTCGTTCCGGAGGTCCGTACTTAACCTGAAACTGTTCTTAACCTGAAGCACCACTTTAGCTAATGGGGCCTCCTGCTGCTGCTGCCGGACCACCGGAGCACGATTTCTGTTCTCACCCTGAAGCAAAGTTCTGAACCTGAAGCACTATTTCTGGGTTAGCGGAGTCTGTAACCTGAAGCATATGTAACCCGAGGTACCACTGTACATGGTTACAGTACAAGGGTTCCATGTCTGCCATTATCCTAACTGTAAAGAGTCCGTCCAGCACAAGGTAGTCCGTCAAATGATGGAAGTTGCTTCCCAGGAGGCCACCAACTATGGATGGCTTTAAAGGAGGACTGTACCAATTCATGGTGGACTAGCCATGACGACTATGCTCTATCCCCTGCAGCTAGAGGCAGCAATGCTTCTGAATACCAATTGTCGGAAACCACATGGGGGGGGGGGAGTGCATGAGTGTTCATGTTCTGCTCCCTAGTTTCCCACGGGCATCTGCTTGGCCCCTGTAAGAGCAGCATGCTGGACCAGTTTGGCCACTGGCCTGATACAGCAGGCTCTGCTTATGTGAAACTACCCACTTAACGTTGAACAGAATGAATATTGTAAGAGCAACCTATAGCACTATTAACAACAACAACAACAACAACAATTTTTATTTAGACCCCGCCCTCCCCAGCCAAGGCCGGGCTCAGGGCAGCTAGCAAGCAATAATAAAAACAAGTTGAATGAATACAACTTAAAACCAATATTAAAATACAAGATTAAAATACTGAAACATTAAAATATTAAAATGCAGCCTCATCACAGGAGGAGAAAGGAAAAAGAAAAAAGAAAGAGGGGGAGGGGAGGGAATCAAATTGGCTCCAAGCCAAAGGCCAGGTGGAACAACTCTATCTTACAGGCCCTGCGGAAAGAAATCAGATCCTGCAGGGCCCTGGTCTCATGAGACAGAGCGTTCCACCAGGAACACTGAGAGTAGAAAAAACAACTTAAGAGCAGCGCTGTGTAATCAGACTAGTAGTCTATGCAGTCCAGTGTCCTGCTCCCAAAATCTAATTGCAGCACACTGCCACCTAGCCAGTAAGTTCCATTTCATTGTCATAGCCAACAGCCCTTGATAGTTCCGCCCTCCGTGAATTGGTCTATGCTGCTTTTAATGTGAGGTCAGCCAGCGCCCATCACAGCACGACGTGGCAGCAAACGCCATAAATAAAATATACAAATAGGCTGATAGGAATTGCACTGTAGATTTCTGTACATCTCCGTTATTAGAGGAGCCTTTCATTTTCAATCTCTTCTCTATAATCACCTCCAACATGGGATTTGACCTTTTCAACACAACTGCGCAGCGAGTTAGTGTTTTCACTGAGCCATCCACCAATTACTTTTCTGGATAGTCACAGCCACTTTGGTTCCCATCAGTGTGCATTGTTTTCCCCAATGCACGTCATTCTAGATTTACTTGGAATCTCATCAGCCACGTAAGATGCTATTCAATGGGGGCAGGGGAAAGGGGGGGGGGAGACTTGATGTCGTATTGCCTCATTCATTCAAGACAAGCAAAGAATTACGCACCTGTAGCAAATGTTGTAATAGGTGGAAGAGCCATTGTATCATACCGGAGTCCTTTCCTTTTTGATTTCTTTTTATTTATGGAACCTTCAAGAGATGAGAAACATGACACAAATGTACGGCAGGCACTGACAGTTTGAACATATTAAGTCTTAGGGAAGGCTGTTTCCTAACTCTGCCACACCACCACCCAATACTACGTCAAAAGAAAAATTACACTGAAATTAGGATCAGGTGTTAAGTTTCAAAAGCACAAACAAACAAAAATTATCATAAGAAATTTCACTCATTTCAATAGAACTTTATTTACAGAATATTATTTCCTCTGGTTCAGGATTGTTTACCAGTCATTAAGCAACAAGAGTCTGAGCGCATACAAAGAGCAGCTAGAAACTGTAAGTAATCTGGGTGAACCGAGCAGCTGCACAATATTTTAGAACTCATACAGGTTCAATACAGCAAAATACCTTCACAGACATTTGATTATGCATTGTGTAGTCCCACTCACCACGTCCTAAGCTTTTATTGAATCGCTCATGCACCGTGGAAAATGACTGCAAGGTACTATCTTGTCCTACAGAAGAACATTAAAAAAAAAATGTAGGTATACCTATGCATCAGTTCATTTTAGGCAACTTTTAAATGTAAACCATTATAGAAATTGTTGGAGAAAACCTTGCTTTTGCATCCAACGTCTCACCACTGACTTGCCTCCCCCTCCTCTCTTCTCTGGCGGATCGCCTAACCCTCCTGAGTATATTTTTTGGGGGAGGAGATGGGCTGCAGAGGAGAGGGAGGAATTCATTCCGCCAGCAGTGTGTCCTATTGGTTAATAACCAATCAACAAAGCTTGAAATCGTCTCCTAATGCAGTGTTAAATTACATGGGCCCACTACTTACACAATGGTTCAGTTCCGGGGGTTTGAACACAAAGGCAAAATCGCACAGTCAGGAACGCACCCCCCCCCCCCGCAGGTGGAGAGCTGCTTACTAGGGTCTGGGAAGGTCGTGGGAGGGTCCTGAGTGCGAGTAGGGTGCCTTCCTTACTGGCCTATGGGATGCTCCCAGAGCCCGTACACCTCCTTCCCAGAGGCTGGTAAGGAAGGTGTGACCATGCTTACTGGACTTTGGGGAGGTGGTACGAGGGCTCTGGGATGCTTGTAAGAGAGGAAGATATAGCTGGGTGTGCTGGTGCTGGTGGGGAAATAAATAAATGAAAGATCAGAGAATGGTGGATTTCCATGGCTCTCTATTTATTCATTCATTCATTCATTCATTCATTCATTCATTCCCCCATGTGCAATGTTCTAATCACATTAAGTAACGCGTGCACAAGTTGTGGGCTTATTGTATTACGTTATTTGGTCTTCAATTTGAAATCGAAACTCCTAGTATTTTTGTGAACTTAAGTAGCAGCAATTGAAAAAGGTAAAACTATGTTCAAGATCCAACCTGCATACTGGACCAAAGCCAAACAAGTCAGAGATAAATTGGCTGGCCTATGACTAATCCTTCATCACGAGAAACTGAACTTCACATGACTTGATCCAAAAACAGTATTACTCATTTCAACATAACAGGAAGCTGGGAGAATTCCTACCGGCACTGAGAATTTGCTGCCCATTTTGCCCATGATATTTGATTTTTGTTGGAGGTGCACTGTGGCCCATTCGGAATCTCAGCAATCTGCCACTTCCTCCAGGGCCATCAAAGATCCATACCTATTCAACAAGTAAACAAACGCAAGAAAACAAGTGTAAAGGAAAGCAAGACTTGAAAATAAGCTTGAAGCAAAATAAATGCACAGTAATGAACCAATAAACTAGTAATATTCAGAAGCTCTGTATGTGGCCACACTCATGTTTCATTCAAGGACATACAAAACCTTCTCCGTTATTTTTGCAAATTATAGATACTTCATGCTTCCGAATACCTGATTTTAGCAAAGAAGTATTTCCTAACGTAAGTACTTGGATCCTAATCTTTGTGTTTTTTATAAGAACAGGGAACAATGCACACTAAGTGATTTTTAAAATTTTATCCAAGAGCACAAATATGCCTTTTCTTCTTAAAAGAAAACTTGTAAAAAGACTGTTCTAGATTGGGGACAGGGAGAGAAGGAGGAAGTGATTTAACGGTACATGATTGCTCATTCAAATCCTCAACCAGATTAGTGATAGTTATATCACTAGTAATGACTGGCTTAGCAGAACTGTGCAGATTGCCTGCTGTTTCTCAACAAATGAAACCTAATTATGCAACAACGAACATAAGAGGGCATCTTACAGACGCACCATAATGCTCTACTCAGAACAGTTTTGCACAACTACACAGTATTTTTGTTCCCAAGAACAAAAAGAAGGAGTATACATTGTGTTTCTAGGTGCATGGATTAAGTAAAGTATTCTATGTATATGTTTAAATCTACATTTGGTTTTTGCTCCTATTTATTTAATAATTATTCGTTTAGATTTATACTGTTATGCTATTTATTCAGATGTTTTGCTTATGCTGGTCTATGACCGTAATAAAATAAAGTACTTGACTAGGTGCATGAATCACCTTAGGATCATCAGAAGGGGCAGGGGAAATCATTTTGGAAACGGAATATTAATTAGTTAAAGCCATATAACTTACCCTTATTGCATTGTCCGAACCATTGGTAATAAGAAGTGGTTCCCCTTGGACAAACGTCATACCCGAAATTGCTGTAGAATGGGCACCTCTCATCTGGCCCTGAAGTTTCTTTTCTTCTAGATCCCACAACCCAATATGCCCAACAGGACTTCCAGCAGCCATAACTGGGTGTCCATCTGATCACATGCAGAAAATAAACATAACATAAATACAGATACCTTAAATCAAAACAAGACTGAAGAGCATACAACTGGGAAAGAAAGCCAACTAACATTAAAATAGATTGGGAGAGGGTGGAGAGGGTGAGTGATTAAATCACTCACGCCACAATTTTCCTGTTCAGACATAACAATAAACTATCGTTTGATTAGACCAGAAAAATTTCCATAAAAACTATGCATGCAAGGGGAGAATTGAACGTTCAGAATCATCTGTGATCTTCAAGCCATCGACTGGAGGACTGTCTAAATGCAACTACAGCAAGACCAATTACCTGTACATTTCAGTCCTGGCCTTATGATAGCTTGCAACAGGTGACAAGTAGCTTATACTTAAATTTGTATTTCAACTTAAGGCTTTAACTCATGTCTGAGGTTTCTAATAAGTGCTGAAGTGTACCTGTACGGAATGATATTGCTGTTATGGGACCCCAGTCTTGTTGAAATTTCATCAGCGTTTCATCAAATTTAATATTGTGCACTATGATGTAACCAGACACAAGACCTACTGCAATGACATCCACTGCTGGGGCCTGCAAAGAAAGTTATACTATTAAACAACAGCAACTTTTGATATTTTGCAACTGAGCATAAATAACCTATTAAGATTGGTAAGATTGGTAATGGTAAGATTCCATTAGAAACTTTTCCTGGGCACACCTGAATGAAATCACCGAGTTCTGAGTAAGCACACAAGTTCATTCTAATGAGGCTTTTGTTACTTTTTAGACAAGAATGAGCTTGCTGCATCAAAGACATGCTTTTCCAATTTCAAAGCTTGTTTACTGTCATGCATTTTTATTATTGCACACTGAATAGAATGAGATGCATGTAATCATTATTCCATGGCATTAGTTTCCAGTCATCTTCTAATATTTCCAAAATGGAAGGAGCCTCAGAGTTCAGACTAGGTGAGATGCTAACTCCAAGATCTTGCCTGTTTCCTTCAACCTCCACAGAAGCAGCAAGAGAGGCTATCGGAGACTTCGGGTGATACAGTAGGTTTGGTCAGCTTTCATCAAAATGTTGCCATTGTGGAGGAAGGGCAAACAAATTAGTTCTACATATTTTTACACCTACTTGCATCTTTATTTGGAGTGTGTTTCACCATCTGAAGCCAGGGCAAAAGAAGCTGCGGAAGCTGTAGACTAATACTCTCTAATAATACTCTCTTTAGTAAACTTTCACTTGGATTCAATGGTGATCTGTGCAGATACGCTGTACTCGTTTGGAGCGTGGGGGGGGGAAAGAGATTTAATTTGACTCCCCCTCCCAACTACAGCCCACCACTCCAGAGGGTCGTTCAGAGGTCTTGATCCATGAGCATAAGTTTGCTTGTTTCATATGATTCAACCCTCTACCTCTAACTTAACACATTCTTTTATTATAACAGGCCACAGAACTTACTGTATTAACACTAAAGCCCAGTTTACAACACCTTGCAAGCCTTTGTGCAAACCTTATTGTCGTTCATATCAAATATATGAATGCACAGCAAGGGAACATACATTCAGGGCCACACCACTCACAGTACACATAACATTTTAATTACAACTCTTCCACCTAAGAGTGGACGTTTGGATGAAATCAAATTTTGGATGCATATATTTAGCACTAACCTCACTGGGGCTTACTTCCAAACAAGTGTGCTTAAGGATTACAGCCTTGCGTAAAACCTACTAGTATATAATTTGGGACACTGACACCATTCTAATTATGTTCAAATAGAAGTGTTTAGAAGCAGAGCACAAGTAATGAGCTCCATACAGGTTGAATTCTTAAAAAAAAAAAAAAAAGCTACAATACATGGTCCCAAGATTACTACATTTTAAGAATATGTGATTTGTGGACCATGGTTTAACAGTCTAAACCCAAACATTCTGCGTTAATTTAAAAAAATCCATTAAATGGAACAGAACTTACTTCTAGATAAGGGTGTGTAGACTGAAGCCTGCATGTGATCGTTCCATTTCTATTCTAGTGCTAATTTTTAGCACAGACTTTTTGAATGAATTTCAGATTGGCAAGAGCTAGGTTCATTTATTTAAAGAAAAATCCCCTACATATATATTATTTTTGCAACGCCACTAGCAATATAATACAGCCCAAGTATACAGTGTTTTCAAGAGTACTGACATGTACATTGACTTTGCTTACTAAAGTCTGTCATTCAGAATCCTGCAATAGTAGTAGTAGATCTGCTAATATGAACTAGAAATTAAGGGAGAGGCTTAGCATTGTGGGCTATACCTATTTGATCTAGCAGAGAACATTAATAAAGCAATCTGAAAATAACTATCAAGGAACAGTACGTAATTGTCACTGGGTTAAAACCAGAGATAAGCCTGCAGAGGGTAATTGAAGCTGCCACTCACAAAAGGTGTTTTCACTTGATTTTCCATCACCTTCCCCCTCGGTCCAAACTATTTAGCAGGGTTCCCCAAACCTAGGAAAAGCCTTTTTAGAAGGGCAGACTGTCAGGAAGAGGAGGTGCCAGCAAGCTCATTTTTTGCTCACCACCTTCTGCAGACTGATCTCTGGATCCAACCCTCTATATATTCACACACTTACCTGTTGAAGGACTGTCACTCCTGCTCCCCAGCCGGGAAATGTATATAAAAGTTTGCTTTGGTGGGGGAGAGAGAAAGAGGTTAGTGTTTTGAATGCTACGAAACAAAACTACCGGTACATCAGAATGGATGTTAAAACACAAAACCAACATTTGCAGAAAAAATTCTTAAAACTTCTGGTGTGCTATTTATTGGGGTGGGGGTGAATACTACTAGCATTGTCTTAGGTCCCAAGAACTAAAAGCAGGAGGAAACTCTACTCATGCAAAGTGCCTCTGCCCAATCTTAGCCAATTCCCACTTCCCCAGGATCCCTCTGTCCTCATAGCATTCCCTTCAGGAGAGCTCCTTTCTGGTAGAGACCCAGGAGCCTGCACTGGGAAACAAGGGAGAGGAAAGCTATGACGGTTCAATCTTTTCACAGTTGTCAGGGCCATTGTCTCTATGCAAAGACACCCCTAAGACAATACTCATCAATGTCACCAATAGGTGCATAGTGCAAATCTCATTTAAATAAAACTAAACAAGGAAAATAGTGCTTGTGACTTTGGCCCATATTTTTAGATCAAAACTACGTAACCCTTCTACTGTCTTAGAAACATAAATTCATGCTCACTTCAAATATTCTCAGTTATTTCCTATGTAATTTGAACAGGCTCATTGCTAAACAAGCCCTTCAGTACAGTGGTGCCTCGCAAGACGAAATTACCGTATTTTTCGCTCTATAAGACGCACCAGACCATAAGACGCACCTAGTTTTTGGAGGAGGAAAACAAGGAAAAAAATATTCTGAATCTCAGAAGCCAGAACAGCAAGAGGGATCGCTGTGCAGTGAAAGCAGCAATCCCTCTTGCTGTTCTGGCTTCTGGGATAGCTGCACAGCCTGCATTCGCTCCATAAGACGCACACACATTTCCCCTTACTTTTTAGGAGGGACAAAGTGAGTCTTATAGAGCAAAAAATATGGTAATCCATTCCGCCAGTCTCTTCGTCTTGCGATTTTTTCGTCTTGCAAAGCACAGCTCTTAGCGGCTTAGCGGCTATTAGCGGCTTTAAGAAAAAGGAAACAAACTCGCAAGAACTCGCAAGATGTTTCGTCTTGCGAAGCAAGCCCATAGGGAAATTCGTCTTGCGGAACGATTAAAAAAACAGAAAACTCTTTCGTCTTGCGCGTTTTTCGTCTTGCGAGGCATTCGTCTTGCGAGGTACCACTGTATAGCTTTAGTGTGAGAACCACTAGCATGTGATTGTTTCACTTATGGCCATATTTACAATTTAGTCTGTTAGAATCAAACAACATTGGAAAATTGTCCACCTCCAATCCATCAGCCCTCTGCCTTAATTCCACATTTTACGGGAGTAAATGACTGATAACCAGGCTAATATATTTGTAATTTGGGTCAGGAAGTTGGGTGGGGGAAGAGAGACATGTTCTTACTTGGATTTTACATTCCACAACTGTAGATTTCCTTGTTCACTACCAAGAAGAATTTTATTCAAATAGGTACTTGGGTGCATAATTGCAGAAACAGCAAACACTGTCTTATCAAAATTCATCTGCAAGTATTCTTCTGCAGGACAAAGAAGAGCATTAGCTGCCATATATGCTACAAATATGTTTTAAAAATTTATTTCTCTGAATAGTTATTACTTTAAAAAGGGTCAAATATTACCTTCTGACTGTACATCCCAAATAATGAGAATGTTACCACGATCAACAGATATCAAATGATCCCCAAATGGCAGTATAAGGTGAACATCTGCTCTGTGACCTTTGTAAGTGTGAACCACCTGCAATTCAAAGTATCTTAGTTATTTCCTTAGAGGTATGAAATCATATCTGGACATGAAGTGCCTTCAGCACTATTTAGCACAGGTATAGGAAGCCTGCGGCCCTCCAGATGTTATTACTTCAACTCTGATCAGTTCCAGCCATAGTGAGGGATGAAAAGAGAGGCACAGGTTCCCTGACATTGATTAGGTGGAAAGACAGAATACAAGCATAACATACAGCCCAAAACTGGATTCAAGAGTTATAATATGACCCATACAACATCCCAGCTGTACCAATTTCAGAATTAATATTTTAAACAATTCCAAATGTAAACCAGATATTGACTGTAACATCATACTAAGGTTTCAGAGCAACTCCAGCCCACCTTTGAGATATGCAGGGGCAAATCACCCATACATTAATAGTACAGCACCCATATCCTGAATACAAATGTATACTCAAAAGCAAGTTCTATAGAATTCTGTGAACTTCAACTACTCCCAGGTTTGTGGATACAGGTTTGCAGCCTAAATACTTTCAGGATCCGATACAAATTGGTATATCTTGCATAATAATTATACAAACCTCTTTGTTCCGAGCAAAAGCATGGAGAAGACTGCCACAAGATGCAAAGACCAACATTCTGTCGGCTGCCAAACAGGTAATGTCTTGCGGCAAAGCATTGCCTAAAAGATAAGGGAAACAAAAAGAGCAAGCTCTATCAATTTTAAAGTTCATACAGCAAAGAAGACACATTGTGATGTACTGATAATTTCCCTCAACGTTGCAGTATACTGAATATCAATTGCTACTAGAACTACACACACAAAGTGTTGACACATGCTTAGAACTAAAACACACAATTTACTGTGTGCTCCATCAGTAAGAATGACCAGAAGGCACATTCATTTGAATGCTCTAAGATAAACAGGACTTAAAACACAAAGTTTACTCGGACACAAGTTCCTCCAGTGCATGGTGGAAGGGCAACAAGTTTTAATTTATTGTTATTACTCCCAAGTAGAGTCAGTGAAGAGATTTTCTGGCTCAGATGTCCAATTAAACTTGGGTATAAAACACTCCATTTTGTAGTGGATTTTACAACTTTTAGCATGTTTTTTGTACGTAAACAGTATCCACCGCAACTTACAATTTGTAAAGAAAGATACAAAACTAAACCGCTTATTAAATGCACATACATAGAACAATATACTTACTAACAGCAACTAAGCCTAGTCTCTTCACCTGCAATAAAAGCATAATATTTTTTAGAAAAATAGTTCAGTATTACAATTATTAGACAAGCTATAAATGTTTCTGGAGAAAGAGACTAATGTGCATGGAAGATGGGCATAGTTATTCATGAAATAACTGCTGTAGTTAGAAAAGTTATAATAGTAATGGAACTGGCCTCTTGTTAAATCTGTGGAAAAACACCCCTTTAATGAAATTCAGCTGCACTCTTTCAGATTTACATGCACCATGATATGAAAACATTTTATGTTACACAACAGCTGCAGTCCCATTCATTTTGGAAAGGATGTGAAAATGAGGATTATATTGAATGATATAGAATAAATTATTTTGTATAGCTGCAAGTCAAATGTTATGCAAGAGCACAAGCCCCACTCCTTCCGTAAAGGATGTGAAAATGAGGATTATGTTGAGCAGCACAAAAAAAAAAAAATCCAAGTCACATTTCTCAGTAATATATTTATGTTCCCACTCCCACTCCTTCCTCTTCATTTAGAAATTACAGCCAATTTGGAAGTTCATCAAGTTGCTATGAATGAATTAATCTTTATTTGTGTCAGCCATCGGCCATAGCAATAAAAGAACAATGCAATATACAAAGAACAGAAATAAAAGTCAATTATATAAAACACACATTATGGTCCTGAATCAACAGTCAAAGAGTGGACCTTATTTTGATTGCCCCAGCTAAAAACCTTGCAACCTTTGCTGTCATCTGCTCATCTTGATCTGCCAAGAGAAAAGACACTGTGGCAGTGGTTGGACGACCCAGAATGAACAATATAAGAGGGGTGATAATCTCATTCCTCAAGTCTTTATAAAAAGTGCAAGTGCCACTGATTCAGTACTGCCATCTCCACAGGGACATAAGCGTTTTTCATGTGGAATTTGTTGGAATCGTTCCTCAAGAACCGCCGAGGGCTATATTTTGGAATTGCTAGGTTATGCAGATAGGGTGCCAGAAAGTCGAAATGGGAAGGTGTAAAATAGTCATACCATGGGCAAAAGTTCCTTACTGTGGCTAAGTTTGGGTGCATTTGGGAAACAGGGTGGAACAGAAAAAAATTGCCTTAAGAACTTTTGATTGAACAGCTTCCGTAGAACCAAGGTTAAGTGCCAGTCCAAATCTGAGCCCCATATAACAAATGTGCTAGGGGTTTAGCTTGGAACACTTCAAGGACTGTTTGCCACCTTTTGTGCGGAAAAAACGTGTCAGAATTTTGGAGCTCTTTCTTTTGTACATTTCTGGTTGCTAATGAAGAATGGCATGATGAAACAGCCTTTCACTGTGGTTTGTCCTTTGTATCGGATATTAAAGAGATATGCAGCACCCAAACACGGAGGTTCCATGTAGCCATAACCACTTTCACACTTTTCTCCTTTATGATTTTGTCTAACCTTCCATAAAGTTGTTTGCTGAATGACACCATGCTTTGAGTGAACTACTACAACAGGTAGAACAAAATCCTTTCATACCTGGAGCAGGCAAAATGCACTGGGTGTGCACCCCACTGAATCATGAAGCTCATTGGGTGACCTTAGGTCACACACAGCTGCTTAGTGTAGCGTACCTTACGGGGCTGTCATGAAGGTAAAACGGGGAGGGGGAAGAACCGTGAGAAGCCACCTTGAGCTTCTTAAGTGGAAAGGTAGGATGCAAATGTGTGTTGTTTTTTTAAAAAAGTTCCCCCTACAAATCTCCCTCGTTTGAGGCTTTGCTTGGAGGTTTCCAATTCTCTTATGAAGCTACCGAGGATAAGGACTGCCACATTTAGTGGCAGTGAACCCCATAAAGTAAATAGGCATTCGGTGACAAAGAAACTCATTTTTTAAGCTTCACGTATAGCTGAACTTAAAGGGACGCGGGTGGCGCTGTGGGTTAAACCACTGAGCCTACGGCTTGCCGATCAGAAGGTCGGTGGTTCGAATCCCCGCGACAGGGTGAACTCCCGTTGTTCGGTCCCAGCTCCTGCCAACCTAGCAGTTTGAAAGCACGTCAAAGAGCAAGTAGATAAATAGGTACCACTCCGGCAGGAAGGTAAACAGTGTTTCTGTGCGCTTCTCTGGTTCGCCAGAAGCAGCTTAGTCATGCTGGCCACATGAGCCGGAAGCTGTACGCCGGCTCCCTCAGCCAATAAAGCAAGATGAGCTCTGCAACCCCAGAGTCGGCCACGACTGGACCTAATGGTCAGGGGTCCCTTTACCTTTATAGCTGAACTCAGTTGTTTGACTCTAAACCAGTGTTTCCCAACCTTTGGGGGGGGCACGCCCCACCTAAGCATCTCTAAAACCCATTTCACTGGGTGACCAAGAAGCTCTCCTCATTTATTAAGCTTCCGTATGGCTGAACTCAGTTGTCTGGTTCTAAATCAGTGTTTCCCAACCTTTTGGGGGGGGGGCATGTCCTACCTAAGCATCTCTAAAACCCTGGTGCACAGATACACCCAGTGACATATAATTCCTATTGTTCAAAAAGCGAACTCCTATTCTCGTGAAGCCTAAAAGGCCACCATTATCTGTTAATAACTCATTCTCCAATTGCCACCCCCCGCCCTTAAATATCAAATTGCCCCCCCTCTGTGGGGCGTGTGCCCCACGTTGGGAACCACGGACAGTCTAAACACCTGCAACTCTTTCAGCCTCTCAGCGAATGGGTTTAAGGGAAGCATGTTCAATTTATGCCCCTGGACCCCGCCCCACTCTCCCCACACTTTCTGCTTTCTACACTTTCTCCCCACACTTTCTGCTTTCTGCACGCAGAAAGCAGAACGTAACACGAAAGATACCCCCCGTGTCCGGGGATGGGGTGGGACTCACGTTGTACGTGTGGAAGCTCTTCCCCACCGCCGTGACCAGGTAGAACTCCCGGTGGCGGCGGTGGAAGCGCACCACGTGCGCCAAGTGGTTGGAGTAGAGGCCGAGCGCGCGGAAGCCCGCGAACAGAGCGCTGCCCCCCTCGCGGTTGCTGCCCTCCGACGACATCGCTTTGCGGGGGGACGGGCGACCACCGGCACGCGACCGCCAACCGGACCACGTTCCCCGCTGCGCGTGCCGGACGCTCGGCGCGGAAAAAAAAAACCCCGCCGTCCTCCGCTGCTTCCGGCCCTTGTGTGCGTTTGCAAAAGTGGCTCGGCTTGGCATCACGCGCTGGGCACTTTAGTTCCCACCCCGAGGCGAACGGGGTCCCCTGCTTTCCTAGGCAGTGCTGGGCAAGGATGCAGGGCAGACACGTTCCGTTTGGGTCCCGATGGCTTTTCCAATAAAGGAAAAAAAGGGGGAGGAGCCATTTACGTATAAGTTAAAGAAGCTATAGCTTAGGGCCCCACTCTCTTAGGGACCCCCAAAACATTTAAAGGGGAAAAAACCTGGATGTACATTTCCAAAATATAAGATAAAAAAACAGAATAAAACCTACATGCAGCAGCAGTGTTTTGTTTTGTGTTGTGTAGGCTCCTATGATGTACCTATTTTGTTAGGCGCAAATGGCTTTAGATACCTATTATAGGTCCATAAATTACCATATAGCATATATTCAACTCAAAAAACCAGCGGCAATTTGTTGTTGACAAAGGACAGCTGGACATATAAAGGGCCCCATTACCTTCAGTAGCTTAGGGACTCATCAAATCTTAACCTGGCCCTGAAAATGACCATTCAGTCTTTCCAATGAGTTTTCTCTCTTTCATTAGAATAATGCAGCCTGTTGATTACTGAGTCAGTATGTACTTATGAGCATAGAATAGGTTTTATGCTGTTTTAAACTGCTGTGACTTTTCCCCTAAGAAAAGGGGGTTGTAATATTGTGTGGGAGCTTGCCATTGATTGATTGATTGATTGATTGATTGATTGAATGAATGAATTTATATACTGCCCTATACCGAGAGGTCTCAGGGCGGTTCATAGAAAAGATCATAGCAATTCCTTTTATTTGTTGTCAACCTCATACCCTCCGATGAAAATAGGGACATCCCAACATTTTCCCGATGAAAATAGGGACGTCCTAAGGATAAAGCGGGATATACTGGGATCAAATCAGAAACTGGGACGGCTTCTGTAAATCCAGGAGTGTACCTGGAAAACAGTGTAAATCCAGGAGTGTACCTGGATGATAAAATAAATTTTAAAAAATTCTTACCTGCACTGATGATAGTCATTGTTTGGATGGGGGTCTATCCATTTCCGCAGTCACACAATCAATCAAGCAGTAGCTGAACTGAGTTCCACACAGTCACAAAAACAAATTAACGGAAAAAGCCTCAAAAACAAAAACGCAAAATAAATAGCAAAGACAAAAGCGCCAAACTTAATCCATTCCGGAAGTCCATTTGACTTCTGAAATGTTCGAAAAGCAAGGCGCAGCTTCTGATTGGTCCAGGTGCCCCAGAAACGATAGCCGACAGCTGCATTGGACGTTTGGCTTCCGAAAAGCATTCGAAAACCAGAACACTTTCTTCCGGGTTTTCAGCGTTTGAGAACCAAGGCGTTTGAGAACCAAGGCGTTTGAGAACCAAGGTACCACTCTACTGGTTTAAAGCCCTATATGGCTCAGGACTGAATCTCCCCATATGAACCAATCTGCATCCTGTGCGCTTCACTAGAGGACTTTCTCCATGTGCCCCTCTTTAAAGGAGTTGTGGAGGGTGGCCATATTACAGCAGGGCTTTTCACCTGTGCTCACCCCATCTGTGGAACGATCGCTGTGGAAAGATGTGCCTGGCACCATCATTGTCAGTCTTTGATCTAGGAATCCTTTTCTTCACTAAGACTTTGGTAATTAAGTTACCTCCTACACTGATGTCCATCTTTTAATGGGGTGAGTAGGGCTTATCCTTTTGTTGGATGAACATTTTATTCATTTTGCATTGTTCGTTGTTTTACATTTTTTTAAAAAAAATTAAATGGCTTTTATTTATTGCATTTTATCTTGTTTTTTTATTTATTTGTTTTATTTATTGCATTTTATCTTGTTTTGAGACGTTGTATGAAGAAACTGACAAATGTAATAGTAATAACAACAACAACATGGTCAAAGAATAGTTGAGTTGGAAGGGATCCCAAGGGTCATCTAGTCCAATCCCCTGCAATGCAGGAATAACAGCTAACAATAATAGTAATAAGACAGATCATATGCACCGTCATCTAGCATGGAGAATACTACTACTAAACTCAGTGCTGGATTTAGGCATCTAAGCAGAAGCTCTATTCAAAGCACACTGTTTCATGCTGATGTCCACTGTTTGATCATAAAGACTAACCTGTAAATTTGTTTATTTGTTTTGCCTTCAATGGGAAGAAGCTGGTTTTAAAAAGGTAAATACAGGCAAAGTGGTTTGATTGACTCCATGGGTTTCCTTATTCCCTGACACAAATTGCACAAGATTGTTCACAACTCAGTGTACTGTACATTGCAAAACATTTCATCAAAGCATTTTTATTTATAAAAATATAGACCTCTGGCTCATACAGAAAACATATAAGCAGTGTACAGCAAATATAAAACCACAACATAAGGCAAATATAAAAGCAAGAATCAAAAACATAAGGAGCTGGACACTCACATAAAAGTTATCCCACTGAATTGGTTGTTGTAACAGTAAGTTATCCAAAGACATCTAAAAATGGGTAACAACAGTGCCTGGAAAATTTCTATTAGCAGGGCATTCCAGCTGTGGTAAATGCTCAATTTCTCATAGATATCATTTGGACCTCATTCACACATGGGTAAATTAACAGCATTGCTCCAGTAGATCTCAGTGATCAAGCTGTTGTTAAGGGCTTTGCACATTGATACAAGGACCTTGAACCTAGCCAGTAATTTATTGTTTGAAATATTACTATAAAATAAATTAACACCATCAAATATAAGCCTTGTAAAATGTATGCTGTCTATAAAAAAACCCCACAGTTTGAAATGTTCACAAATAATAAATTAACAGCATTAAAAAAATAAACCTTTATAATGCATAAAGTCTGAAAGCTTGCAGAGTTTAGTAGTGATTCATTCACTCAAGGCGATGTATTGACATTTCAAATCCTCATATAGCTGTTCCACATTTCCTCAAGTTCCTTGGATGTGTGAGTCCCACATTTCTCTCTTCTCTGCATGATACACTTTGGGGAGTTCTGAAATCTGACTTCAACATTCCGAGATCCATTGTTCTGTTGGGCAAAAAATCATATAGTATTAATTGCTCATTTTTAATGACAAATGTAGTTCTCGGAAAATCTCAGCCACTTTGGTTCACACTCAGTTCTTAGTGAGCAAGTAGAACTGGATCCAGGAAGTGCTAATTTCTTTTTGATTCAGTAATGATTGATGGTGTACTGGAATTACATGATTGCTCTATCAGGTTCTCTTTGAAACCTTAATTGATATTATCCCCCTGTCAGTTTATTGTTAATTGAATAAAACATTGAATAAGCAGCACATTCTTCTCTCCCTGGATATAAAATTATATATACAGTGGTACCTCAGGTTACATATGCTTCAGGTTACAGACTCCGCTAACCCAGAAATATTACCTCGGGTTAAGAACTTTGCTTCAGGATGAGAACAGAAATCGTGCAGCAGGGGTGCAGTGACAGCAGGAGGCCCCATTAGCTAAAGTGGCGCTTCAGGTTAAGAACAGTTTCAGGTTAAGAACGGACCTCCGGAACGAATTAAGTACATAACCAGAGGTACCACTGTATCAACTTTGTCACAGTTTCTATGTTACAAACTCTTTCGACTAATGGCTATTCAACTATGGTTTGTGCTATTCTTTCTGGTGGCTAATATACAGTACAGTATACAGAAAAAAAGGCATCTCAAGTCCTTTACACTTTAATGTACACTCACTGAACAAAGAAGAGGGGAAATGAAGTGAAGGAGGGTGCTGTCAAGTTTGTATATGTGTTTACGGCGCTCTTCTCGCTTTACTGGCCAAGGGAGCCAGCGTTTGTCCGCAGACAGCTTCCGGGTCATGTGGCCAGCATGACTAATCCGCTTCTGGCGAACCAGAGCAGTGCATGGAAATGCTATTTACCTTTCCGCTGGAGTGGTACCTTATTTATCTACTTGCACTTGACATGCTTTCGAACTGCTAGGTTGGCAGGAGCTGGGACTGAAGAACGGGAGCTCACCACGTCGCGGGGATTCGAACAGCCGACCTTCCGATCGACAAGCCCTAGACTCTGTGGTTTAGACCACAGTGCCACCCGCGTCCCTGTGGCACTTTAAAGACTACCAATTTTATTATGGCCTAAGTTTTCATAATCATTATTCATTAATTTATATCACAATGCCAAAATAGGCTTCTAGGCATTTAGAAGGCAACGTGCTCAGGTGTTCCTTGACTACACTCCATCAGATGCATAAAATGTTACCCTGGTTTGCAAACAGTAGTACTGTAGTTAGCAAGAAGGAATGTTCACCTGGCTTTCCATCGGTGAGCATCATTGCCAGTTACCAAGAGGGAGAGGCATCCAGGAGTTCAGCATGGTTTGGGCGCAGCAGTGAAGCCAATCCAATGTTCCCGCTGCCACACCCATGCTACATTGAGCTCCCTGCTTCCTCCTTCTCAGTAACCAGCTGTGACGCTCAACATCAGGAAGCCACTTGAGCAACACGATACCACTGACAGCTACTGGTTGCAGGTATAATACCTGATAGATAATGCTGGAGAGGAAGCATTGTTTGTGGAGCATGCTGGCACCAATGACATGGGGAAGGTTTGGGAAGTAAAATTTACATTACTAGAGAGAATGTCGTCAGCCAAGACTTTCAAGGTAGCTTTCTCTGGAATGCTACTGGATTTAGAAAGGTGCAGTAGTGTAGTCTCAATACACGGATGAAACAGTGGTGTTGAGTCTAGAGGGCACCGAGTCCAGCAATCTAGAAATTCAAAAAGGGGCAGACTTCTCCACTTAATTGTTGTGGGTGGTGATAATTTAGTACTGGGAGCATGCTATCATCCAGCTAACCAAAATGTTCAGGGGAGATTCTGAGAGGAAGAATGAAACCAAGGAAGCATTCAAAAGAGGAAAGGTAGGAATGGGTGATTTCACATAGTGTGTGGTAATCACCACAAAGAGGTAAAATGTCTACATATCCACAATGCTGTGCCCTAGAACTGACTAGCAAGCTGTAGGTGCTTTTGAACTGATTGGGAACAATGAACAGATTGCTATCAAACTCAGTTGTACATGTAAATGGACAATTGTCCCCAAAATCCAACATAGCCACTTTTGACTTTAAAAGGCGAAACTTCCGCCACAGGCCTGGGCAGGCCGTGTCGTCCTCTTATATACCTGCTGGGATTGACAAAGCTGCCTCTGATTGGTTATCATTTAACTCTCACGGGAAATAATTAGCATCACAAGTCATGTGCATGGAAGTTGCCAAACCAATTAACCAACTAGAAGGATTGCTGTTAATAGCACCAGTTTTCCTATATTGTAACTTGATACTGCTGAATATGGGCAGGCCTATTCACTATGATGTGAGTGAATAGGTGCCCGATCACCCACACAATTTCCCATGTGAAGGGGCCAGGCAGCCACAAATTTTGGTGCCGGCACCATGCAGGCTACATGGCACCCACGGATGCAGAGCCAAGCTGGCACTCCTGTGTGAGTGTATCATAAGCATACATACACTTGCATTTTTTAAAAGAGCAATCTAAGAATTAGCAGTTGATCAAAGCAGAAATTACAGAACACCAATCACACTCATAGCTGTCAACTTTCCCCCTTTTTTAAGGGAAATTCCCTTATTCCGAATAGGATTCCTCGCAAGAAAAGAGAAAAGTTGACAGCTATGCACACTAGATTAGAAAAAGTGGTCTGTCGCTGTTGCGTGATTGCCTCTGGAGGGCTTTAACGCTCCTCCACCGCAGTGTATTTGCCCAAGGCAAACGCCGGATCATGCATGAACCAACGTGGGTTAGCACATTTCTGTGGACTTTATTTCCACGATTGGCATCAGTTGCGCCTGGGCTCGGCCCTAACGCCCGCAAGCACAGCTCCAAGCATCTTTGAAAAGCGAGAGCTTCTTTTCCCCCCCTCCCTCACCACAAATATTCCCTTTTTCCCCCCTCCCTCACCACAAATATTCCCTTTCCATCTGGGATTAGGAAGCAGGACCCCTAGATCACACACCGTCCCACGCAAGCCTTGCGCCAGCCAAACTTAAGTTCCAGCCAAAGCCCGGTCCGCTGCCAAGTGCCGTCTAAGCAGGGGGAAACTGTGAAGAACCGCGCGCTAAGGAGCGCAAACTGCAGCCCTGCACACCTGCTTGCCCCAAGCGGAGTGTGTGTGTGTGTGTGTGTGCGCGCGCGCGTGTCTGTCTGTCTGTCTATCTATCTTTCTGTCTGTCCCGCCCCCTGTTCTTACCTCGGAGTAGCCTCCGCAGTTTCCCTCCAGGAGCGCAACAGTGCCTTTCCAGATAACTAGGTGCTGTTTCGAGACGCACGATTTCGTAAAGCTGTGGATGCAAGCGAGCATTGCGCCCCGCTCCTTCCAGCGGCAGGAAAGAAAGCAAAAGGGAGAAAATTTGGCACGTTAGTGACGCAACGCCTTGTCGGGAGAAGGGAACTGGCTCATAGCTGCCAGCCGGCACCGCCTCCCGTCCGCGCCCTGGGTGCAGATCCTGCCAACAACTGCAAAGAGAGGTCCTTTCCCGGCGCGCATTGGAAGAGAGGGCGTCGAGGGCGCGTCATTCTGCGGGTTCAGGAAGAGGTCGGCGGTTTCAGGGCAAGGAGGGGATGCTTAGGGAATGCGGAGAAATGTGGACCATTTCCCCCCGTTTCTGAAGCTCGTATTTATTGCTCAGGTATTATTTCTGTTCTTAGAGGACCATCGAGGTGCGAAGCTAATCTGGATACTTAAAGATGATGGCTGGATTTACCGAACTGGAATCACAAGGATGGAGCACGTGTTTTTCCTGCAGAGGATGCCAGGTGCAAGCCCGGGCATCGGGTGCAGCTGCCCGTCGTCAGTACGAGGACGATATTGAACAAGACTAGACGGACCAGTGAAGAAGCCTAGACGTTCATAAGGCTATGCTTTTATCTTCGTGAAATGAAAACGTCATGCTGTTGAACTCTGGAATTTTTCCTGTTTCTATATCTTCTGCTCTATCTCATTGAGAGTGCAAGGAGGGAAGATCTCTGATTCATTATAAATCTCATGCTTTTAAGATTATTTTGAGAGATTTTTTAAAAAATGTTTGACAGGGACTTTAATACTGAACCAGATAGATCAGGTTTGGCACTTGCGGCAACCTTTCAGACTTTTCACTCAAAGAATATAAATACAGTAATGCTTTCAACATAAAAAATTCCTTCCAGTAGCACCTTAGAGACCAACTAAGTTTGTTATGGGTATGAGCGTTCGTGTGCATGCACACTTTTTCAAATACACACGAAAGCTCATACCATTAACAAACTTAGTTGGTCTCTAAGGTGCTGCTGGAAGGAATTTTTTTTATTTTGTTTCGACTATGGCAGACCAACACGGCTACCTACCTGTTACTTCCAACATATATAGTCTATTGTGCCTTGAGGCATAGTTGGAAGGAGAAGAAAGGCACAAATACAGTATGTGTGTGGAGTCTCGATGGTTAGCAGTGTCATTTTCCACTTTGCCATTATGCCCTCCAGGTTGCCATAAAGCACAATACAGTATTAGATTTGCAAGCTACATCTAAACATAGAGAACTACTCACCTCCAGCTCTGGGCAGCAATTCATAATGCGACCTGCCTGGAGAGAAATGATAGACCAATTTTGGCATTTGGAACAGCCTTAAAGTAGACTTTAAAAAGAGATAATTTTGCATGCACATTATAAAAGTTTACAGACACATAACTTCACCCTAAAATACGAAAGTATCCTGTCAATCTAGGTCATGGGGAGCCTTCTGAAACCTTTTAGCTCAAAATTATTAATAATTAAATGATAAGATGCAATCAGAATCAATTTATTAATAGTTATCACTTCTATTAAATTGTGAATGCAATGCATATGCATGAAAAAGTTTTATCTTGTTAGCCGCTTCTGTCCCTTTTTCTCCAGAAACAATTCCTTGCTCACCCCCCCCCCCCGATTCAAATGGTTTCTCAGAATAGTGGGTTCCATTGGATATTACACACACACACACACACACACACACACACATTGCAAAATGCTCACATTACAACATTGCACCCATAGAATGTCCACTATAAATTTGATCCAATTTTTGAGGGGGTAGGAGAGAAAAAGGAACAAAAAAACCACAAACCTTTATTTTATTATTATTTCCCTTCAAGATAATCTGAATATCTTTCTGAAAGAAATTAGAGATGAGTTTTTTAAAAAAAGAGATGCTTACTGAACAGGTTAGAAAATGTAATAAATTCAACATACTACAACTGAATGCTTTAGTTCCTCAAACTCCTTACTTGTTAATTAGGGAATAAGTCCCTTGGGTATTGATGAGACTTATTTCCAAGTAATATATATATAAGATTGGGCTGTTAGGCTGCAATCCTGTGCTCGACTCATAGGACTTACTTCTGAGTAAACATACATAAGATCAAACTACATTTCCAGGTTAGGAAGTGAGGGATCTGTTTTCAGCCATCCAAAATTTTCTGTGTCCCTACAGAAATAAACTTACTACATTTGAGCATTATAGTTTCACAGTGCAACCTATATAAACAAGTCTAATAAAAAGTAAACCAGTTATCTTAGGTAAGTGAGTGTAGGATTGCAGCCTAATTTATTAAGACTTGATCAGTACATTTTCACTTCATAATAGTAAATGTCTTTGAGAGTAGAGGCATCGTTCTGTTCTTCTGAAAATACAACCTGAAGTTCAGAACTCTACAATTTTTAATACGTTTCTGCCTTTTGGTTTATAATTACAGAGCTTGCTAAACACTAGATATTCTGCCATCAAGCTCCCCCTCCCCCCCATACACTTTACAATCAAATGCATTTTAGTGCAATGCTGTACCATACCTGGAGCAGACTCCGGTAGCCTCTGATGATATCCGTGTGGTTACATCTAGTAAAATTGTAAGCTGCAGTGATGTAGGAAGACAAATGTGCCAAGGCAGTACATTGAAGAAAGAAAATAACCTTGGAAGAGCCTGTAAGGAAGTTGCACAACATTAAAAGCTGCATCATGATGCTCTTTTGGCAGCTAAATTAAACTGAAATATCAGGCACTAAAAGCTTATTAGAGAGGGATGGAGGGATGAATGAATTGGTGTTCTGAGGGCTAAAGCATTAGAAAAGCAAGTCCATATATTTACCCATGATGTCCCTTGAGAACAGACTTTTGCTTCCGAGTTCCTTGCCTTGGTGTCTCCCTTTATATTTACCTTTTCCCAAGCATTTCCCCATTCCAAGCATGTCAGATTGAAAAGATGCATCACCTGTCTGTAAATAAGTTACAAATTTCCTAAGAAGGAGATGGGGGGTGGGAACCCTTTGAAAAACACTCCCAACCTTGGAATCTTATCAAACATTTAGATCAGACTATTAAAAACATATTCCCCCAGGATCTAAGCATATATTGCCGAATTACATCACTAACTTAAAAAAAAAAGCTAGACAAGTATTAGGCATCCCTACACCATAATGAAACCTCCACAAATTAGAGTAAAATGGCACACAAACAAAACTGACACATTGCATCACCTATTACTCATTTCGGATTTTCCTGTTAAAAGTGGGTTCAAAGTTCACTTTGTCACTGAATCATACATTTTACTACATTGTTGTGTGATCACTTAGCATATGGTTTCTCTTTTTCTTTTAAAATTTTTTATTAACAATTTCAATTAGCAAAACGTATCATAGTCATTCTTTCCCCCTTTTCCCCCCACCCCCATCAAACCCTCCCTCCCTCGCCACCCCAAGACTTCCCTCAGCCTCTCTCTCTGATTTCTCAGCACATATTATTCTCTGCATACTGTAAAGTTGTATAAATCCTTATATTATCTGTCTACTATGTTAACAATCAATAAATTTGTGTATGTTTATTCAAAACCTGCCAAGGAGTCCAATTCATTTTGTTTTCTTTTTAGGTAATTTATAAAAAGTTCCCATTCTTCTCTGAAGTCACAGTTGTCCTTATCTCACAGTTTGTATGTCAATTTAGCCAGTTCTGCATAGTTCATCAATTTCTCTTGCCACTGTTCTTTTGTCAGGGTTTCCTCATTCTTCCATCCTTGTGCTATCAAGAGTCTTGCCGCAGCACATGTTTTCTAACATTTTCCCACGTGCTGCTTTAAAATGTGCTTTCATGTTCTTTAAAATTACATATTGCATCCAGCTTTGCATGTGTCTATTAGTGGTCATATCTTTCTTAAGAAATTAACTAGAAACCAGGAAGGCAAACAACTATTACAGAAATCAGAATATTTACAAAAAGTGTCAACTAAGAACATTGATTACACTTCCATGCAAATTGTGCATGTTTTTATCGCAGAACAAACTCCTGCATTCAGTAGCATAACCCTGTACTGCCTAATTGGTTATTTACCTATTTATTCCAGTTAGTCATATCTCTCAATAGGTTACGTCAGTTCAGTTATAAATGTCAATAAGCATCACATACGTTAGTCATGTTTCAAGCGGATGGAGACTTTCCCCTTTCACTAGCTAATGAAGCATGCCTCTCCAAAAGCACCAGCACCACAATGGCGCACCACCAGGCACTCTCAGTTCCGATTAATAGCTGCTGCTCTTGCTTTGTTTGCTACACAAATCAGTCTTCATGACAACACACTCCACCTGCTATTTTGCTCTTTAACTCAAGGCTAGCCGCACCAGCACGACTGACATATGAGACAACTCAGACCACCAAGGGTGGGTGAGTTAACAGAGATGTCTTTAGGGACCAACTCCCCCAACTCTTGGGTAGTTAAAAAGACAAAGTCCTAGTTGAGAGCAGAGAGTCAGAAAGCTGGGGAGCCACAGAAACAGAACAATGCTTGGATTGAAGGCTGCAGTTGTGGGGGAAGCAAGGTCCCCTTGGGGTGTTAATGCTGTGAACCCACCCATCGTAGGCTCAGGTTGTATATATGTGTAAATAAGCCGTATATCCTAAAGACACTACAGTCTCCACTGGGCCTCATTCCAAAGGAAACACGAACTCTGGGTAAGTGCATGGAACCCCTGGAATCTCACACCGCTTGGAGGTTGGGATGGCATGGAACAATATACTGCTGTAAAAGAGGAGACCTTGCTGAATAAATTATGTTAAGTGTCATGGCTATCATTCTAGGGAGCAGTGCTGTTTTTCTAGAAAAAGAGGTTCTAGAACTCACCATGAACACCTCCCTTGTTCTCTTATAATGGCAATGGTACCCACCTGAGAAGGTGTCGGAACTGTGTTCCAGCGAGTTCTGGCTTAATACAAGCCCTGCCAGGGAGTAGGTATATTACAGGCACAGGAATATGAGAATATAATTGGTTTCTGAAATATTGAGAAGGGATGGTAGAAGGGTAGAAGGGAATGACAATAGTAGTTGTGTATGCCCCAATTTTTTCACAGAAGGATTCCACTCCCCTGAAATTGGTCAAAGAGAGTGAAAAGTTTAGGGAAGGGGAATTAATCCTTGCAGGAGGTTTTAACTCTGTGTTGGACCCCTATGTGGACAGCTCTACAGTAAGAGAAGTAAATATTAACAAGATTTCAAGGATTTTTAAAATTATGGTTAAATCGGTTTAGTGGATGTATGGAGACTTGTATATCATACTATAAGGGTTTACACTTGTAACTCCATAAATCGTAATAACCCATATTCTGCAACAACTATATATTTATATTTTCAAGGTTACAGTGGTACTTGGGTTACAGACGCTTCAGGTTACAGACTCTGCTAACCCAGAAATAGTACCTCGGGTTAAGAACTTTGCTTCAGGATGAGAACAGAAATCGTGCGGTGGTGGTGCAGCGGCAGAGGGAGGCCCCATTAGCTAAAGTGGTACCTCAGGTTAAGAACAGTTTCAGGTTAAGAACGGACCTCTGGAACAAATTCAGTTCTTATCCTGAGGTACCACTGTATATGATTTAGGTATATGGAAATATAGATGAAAAAGCTGTCTCAAATCATTCTCCAGTGAGTATTGTATACACACAAGCAGGTCAAACTAAGGAAGAAAATATGTTGACTAAGATTTTACTAAAGAGTTAGTTATTCAGGATATAAAGGCTGATACTGAACAATGGAAGAAAAACATTGTCTTTGCTGGCCAGGATGAATTCAGTTAAAATGAATACCTTACCCATATTTTTGTTAATATTTATTGCACTGTCAGTGGTTTTCAGCAGAAAATTTTGGACTGTTTAATTGTACAAGATAAACATACAAGAAATGACGCAAGTACTATGTGGGCCCCAAAACCAACAGAGAATTTAATAATTTATCATGTAACATTTGTTAACTTGGCTGAGGTGTCGGCTTTAGCATGATGAAAACGAAAGGATACATTGTGGGAGAAAATAGCAAAGGACAAGCCAAAGTGAATTGTGGTGGGAAAATGCTATCATGATGCGGGAAAGAGAATTGAGGGAACAACCTCTGAATGTCAGGGACTGGGCAGAGGAGGAATGATGGATACTTCCTCCCCAGCCTGACCCTTCCAGAGAAGAGGAAGATAGTTTAGAATTACAAAAGGGATTTGAGGGAGGTCACAGCTCAGAAGCAGATGAGGGGAGAAGTTGGGAAATATTGGGGGAGGGGGAGGAAGAAGAAGAAGAGGAAGTACCAGGCGGGCGACAGCTGATGGACACAGTGTCTTTAGAAAGCATTCCAGACCCTCCCTCTCCAGAACCCAGCAAGCCTTGAAAGTAGGAGAGCAAAGAGCTCAAAGACAGAGGGCACTTCTCAGCACTTGTAGGAAAGACGTTGAGCTTGACAAATGAGGAAGTGGGAGAGATGGGGGTGGGGGTGGAGATTCACTCGGGACAACGCCATTATCCAAAAGGCTGGGTTTTATAGCCTCTCTCTGTAAATACTGAATAAAAAGCAGACGGTAAGAACAGGAGAAGTGGACTCAGAGCCAGGGGATTGGTGGTGGGACAATGATGAGTGGTCAGAGGGGGGAAAGGTGTAGACTGGGAGGAGGATGTGTCGGAACCAGAAGAGGTATCAGGGTTGAGTGAGCAGGAAGAGGCTATGGCAGAGAGCATTTCAGACTCTAAGGCTGCAGCAGAGGTTAGAGAGGAGTGGAGCCAAGAAGTTGAGGCTGCTGAAGAATCCAGGGAGTCTTCCCCATTTGCTGTGACCAGCTCCCCTCTCCCCGGTCTCCTAGAACACATAGAGAAATGAAAATAACAGAACAGATGTTGATTGTGCACAGACTCAGTTTTCAACTGCTTGGGGAAGACAGTGGTAGGAAGGCAGAGACCTTCAGTCCTCGCAGTTGCCTCATTGGAGCGAGACCTACAGGGAAGAGTTGTTGAGATCACTAGGCCTGCGCTGGTTTGGTTTCTTTGAATGAAGAGTTAACAGCACTGACACCATACAAGGCTTAATAAACTCGGTTTAAATACTGGAAATGTTTGGCAGAGAATGTGGACATCTTGCACATGTAGTGGAACTGGTTTTAATTTCTAGAGGTGATTAGTATTTCTGTTAATATTTGGAATACTTTGAGTTTAATCCAAAATTCATCATGTTTCATCTGACTGAGGAGAACATTCCTTTGGATTCAAAATCATTGATTTCAGTGTTGTTGACAGCATAAAAAATTGTGTGGGCTAGGAAATGGCAACTAATCCCAACACAATGGAAATATTCACTGAAAAGCCCAGAACTGTCAGTGATGAATAGCCTGACTGTATTGGTCCAAGGGAGAGAAGGAAAATTATGAAAGCCGAGAGATGGACTTATTTTGTTAATTATTGGAATGCAAGAATGTAAGGCTGGAAATAAACCCTTTGTGTAATGTTTAAGGAGGATGAATAAAATGAAACTAAGGGGAAATTCATATATTTTGACATTAGCTGAAATAAGTGATCAAATAAATTCAAGCGTATGTTCATAGAATCATAGAACTGTAGAGTTTCAACGCCTTGCAATGTAAGAATCACAGCTAAATATTCCCTGACAGTCGACCATCCAACCTCTGTTAAAGAAACCTCCAGTGAAGGAAAGTCTACCACCTTCCAAGGCAGTCTGTTCCACTGTCGAACAGGTCTTAACATTAGAAAGTTCTTCCTAATGTTTAGTCAGAATCTCCTTTCTTGTAATTTGAATCCTAATCAAGACCTGCTCTCTGGAGCAGCAGAAAGCAAGTTTGTTTCATCTTTCATGTGACAGCCTTCAGATATTTCAAGAAGGCTATTACATCACCAGCCTGGGCTGGATGAATCCCAAACCGGAATGAAGATTGCCGGAAGAAATATAAACAACCTCAGACATGCAGATGACACAACTTTGATGGCAGAAAGTGAGGAGGAATTAAAGAACCTTTTAATGAGGGTGAAAGAGGAGAGCACAAAATACGGTCTGAAGCTCAACATTAAAAAAACTAAGATCATGGGCACTGGGCCCATCACCTCCTGGCAAATAGAAGGGGAAGAAATGAAGGCAGTGAGAGATTTTACCTTCTTAGGCTCCATGATCACTGCAGATGGTGACAGCAGTCACGAAATTAAAAGACGCCTGCTTCTTGGGAGAAAAGCAATGACAAACCTAGACAGCATCTTAAAAAGCAGAGACATCACCTTGCTGACAAAGGTCCATATAGTAAAAGCTATGGTTTTCCCAGTAGTGATGTATGGAAGAGAGAGCTGGACAATAAAGAAGGCTGATTGCCGAAGAATTGATGCTTTTGAATTATGGTGCTGGAGGAGACTCTTGAGAGTCCCATGGACTGCAAGAAGATCAAACCCATCCATTCTTAAAGAAATCAGCCCTTAGTGCTCACTGGAAGGACAGATCCTGAAGCTGAGGCTCCAATATTTTGGCCACCTCATGAGAAGAGAAGACTCCTTGGAAAAGACCCTGATGTTGGAAAAGATGGAGGGCACAAGGAGAAGGGGACGGCAGAGGACGAGATGGTTGGACAGTGTTCTCAAAGCTACCAGCATGAGTTTGACCAAACTGTGGGAGGCAGTGGAAGACAGGAGTGCCTGGCGTGCTCTGGTCCATGGGGTCACGAAGAGGTGGACACGACTAAACGACTAAACGACTAAACAACAACATCACATCACCTCTCTGTCTTCTCTTCTCCAGGCTAAATATATCCAACTCCCTCAACATTTCCTCATAAGGCTAGGTTTTCCAACCATTTATCACTTTGGTTGCGCTCTGCACATGTTCCAGCTTGTCAACTCCCTTCTTAAATTGTGGTGCCCAGAACTGGGCACAGTATTCCAGATGTGGTCTGACCAAGACAGAATAGGGTGGTACTATTACTTCCCTTGAGCTATACATTAGACCTCTGTTGACGCAGCCTAGAATTGCATTAGATTTTGGGTGGGTGGGGTGGGGTAGTTGCTGCATCACACTGTTGTCTACTGTTAAGGTAGTGATCTACAAAGACCCTCTAGATCCTTTCCATGTGTACTGCTGCAAAGCCAGTTGTCCCCATTCTATATTTGTGCATCTGATTTTTCCTGTGTAGAACTTTACATTTGTCCCCATTGGAATTCATGTTGTTAGTTTGGGCCAAGTTCTCTACCTGTTAAAGTTACATTGAATCCTGATTATATATTCTGAAGGATTAGCTACCCCTCCCAGTTTGGTATCATTTGCATACCTGATGAGCAACCCTTCAATTTCTTCATCCAAGTCATTTATGAAGGTGATGAACAACACTGGGTCCAGGATAGAACCCTGCAGGATTCCACTCGTAATCTGGTGTAATCTGGTTTGCTTCCCCACTCCTCCACATGCAGCTGCTGGGTGACCTTGGGCCAGTCACACTTCTCAAGTCTCTCAGCCCCACTCACCTCACAGAGTGTTTGTTGTGGGGGAGGAAGGGAAAGGAGAATGTTAGCCACTTTGAGACTCCTTCGGGTCGTGATAAAGCGGGATATCAAATCCAAACTCTTCTTCTTCTCTTCCACTTGCTACTTTTTTCTAGGATGATGAGAAACCATTGATGAGCATTTTTAAGTTTAAGCCAGTCAAGCTGAATCCACCTAACAGTAACATGGTCTAGCCTACATTTTACTAGCTGCTCTGCAGGAATATCATGGGGGACTTGGTTGGAAATGTTACTGAAATCAAAATACATTACATCTACAGCATTCCCCTGATCCACCAAGCTCTATCAAAAAAGAAAGAAGATTAGTTTGTCATCTCTTGATTTTGAGAAACCAATGGGCTTATCTTTGGGCTTATCCACATTTTCTCTGCATTTTCCACACTTTAAATATTCGTGTCTAAGCACGCTCTCTCTCTCTCTTTTGCCCTGGAAATTTCCCTGTGCAAACCCTCTCTTTAAAGCTGAATAGAAGCAAATGGCACTCCACGAAAAACCCAAATTGCCATTTGTTGCATTTCAGCTTTAAAGGGAGGGTTTTGGGGAAGAAAACTGGCGGCAAAAAAAAAAGTGACCTGGGTGAGAGAAGTCACCAGAATTCCCAATCTGCTCACAGGCCCCCAAAGACTGGCAGCTCTGGCTATACAGTGATACCTCGGGTTACAGACGCTTCAGGTTACAGACGCTTCAGGTTACAGACTCTGCTAACCCAGAAATACTACCTCAGGTTAAGAACTTTGCTTCAGGATGAGAACAGGAATCGTGCTCCAGCGGCACAGCAGCAGCAGGAGGCCCCATTAGCTAAAGTGGTGCTTCAGGTTAAGAACAGTTTCAGGCTAAGTACGGGCCTCCGGAACGAATTAAGTACTTAACCCGAGGTACCAATGTATACTAATATTGAACGCATTCTTTAAGTCAGGCTCTTAATGTAACCACAGTATCATCTTCCATTCCATACACAAGAGGGAGAAATCATCAGGTTTTAGGGAGCTCCCAAGGTTTGCAGAATTACAAAAATATTTGTTCCCTAAGTTTTATGGCAGTCGCACAGAATTTGGCCACCTTTAGTGTGATCTCTAGATCCTTGTCCTCTACCAGGAATTTTAGACATTGTAGTTTGGACCCATTTGGAGATTTTTGTATAACAGGAGTGATAAATACTGAGCGTATATCCCCGTAGAAATGGCAGCGTAACAAGACATGAGAGACAAAATGATTACGGTTTTAAACGACAATTTTAGGTTATAAGTTAGTGATCAAGATTTAATGTATATTTGTAACTGCTGTTAAATCTGAATTGTCTCTGTTAAACCCAATTGCAATTCAATGTATTTCAGTTGTGTTTTATGATTTTTTCTGATATTGTAAGTGAGCCAGAACTGGTCTGTGACCGTAATAATTAAATTCATTCATTCAAAAATATTTGGGGGGGATAACTTTAAAGATCCTGCAGAAAGTCCAATGAAGAAGAAGAAGAAGAAGAGTTTGGATTTGATATCCCGCTTTATCACTACCCGAAGGAGTCTCAAAGCGGCTAACAATCTCCTTTCCTTTCCTCCCCCACAACAAACACTCTGTGAGGTGAGTGAGGCTGAGAGACTTCAGAGAAGTGTGACTGGCCCAAGGTCACCCAGCAGCTCCATGTGTAGGAACGGGGAAGCGAACCCGGTTCCCCAGATTACGAGACTACCGCTCTTAACCACTACACCACACTGGCTCTCATGCTCATAAGAACGTAAGAGCATGCTGGATCAGGCCAGTGGCCCATCTAGTCCAGTATCCTGTTCTCACAGTGGCCAACCAGATGCCTGTGAGGAAACGTTCAATCAGGGCCTAAGCCCAAGAGCACTCTTCTTCCCAAGCTTTTCCCACCCTCCATATTTAAAAACAACAGCTCTTCTTAGCATGGAGCAAGTTAAGCAATCATGGCTAGCAACCATGGCTAGCCTTTTCTTCCACAAATTTGTCTAATCATATTTCAAAGCCATCCAAGTTGGTGGCCATCACCGCCTCCGGTAGAAGGAAGTTCCATAGTTGAACGATGCACTGCATAAAGAAGTACTTTCTTTTCTCTGCCCTGAATATTCCAATGATCAGCTTCATGGGTGGACCCAGAATGCTGACTGTTGTGTGGGTGTGCAGAATCAGGGAGAATAACGGAGTGGCATTTCCTGTAAAAGGAAATGCCTGGAATTCTGGACAGGAGCACTCTGTCACGGCTAAAAATAGGCTGCTGTTTCTTTAATGCTAAAAGAACAATGGTCCCAGGCCTACAATGACTCATGCAACCTTGCACCTAATTGTACCTGAATATAAAGAGTGGTCAATGTTAGGGTTGGGTGGTAGAAAATGGGCTGAGTTTGGTGTGTGTAAAAGCTGTCAGTCATAATAGGAGAAGAAGATTATTTTATGAATAAAAGCTGCATTCTGCAAAGTACTCTTTTCTCAAGGACTCTTGGTGCTGACTAGGGTCCAAAGACCAGGCAAAGGAGATCAGAACCTTTTTCCTTTTCAAACACTGACACACTCTCTGCCACAACATATCTTGTAATGAATTGCAGCCGCTGATAGTTCTGTCCTCCGCCAGGTCATCCTCTCCTAAAGCTGCTGGAGTCAACCTTCATTGCCACATTTTGTCGCATCAGATTTTCAAAGTTTATTACGCACAGTATAATGAAGTACAGTGGTACCTCGGGTTAAGAACTTAATTCATACTGCAAGTCTGTTCTTAACCAGAAACTGTTCTTAACCTGAAGATCACTTTAGCTAATGGGGCCTCCTGCTGCCGCCGTGCGATTTCTGTTCTCATCCTGAGGTAAAGTTCTCAACCCAAGGTAATATTTCTGGGTTAGTGGAGTCTGTAACCTGAAGTGTATGTAATCCGAGGTATCACTGTACTTAATGTGTTACACAGAGAACCTGCTCAGAGCAGTTCCTCACAACCGTACGCCTTCAGCGTCCTCTTTGTTATAAACATTCTAGTAGGCAGTGCAGCTTATTATTATTAGCTTAATAATAAACACACAATAAAAGTTTCTGATCCCTTGTCTTCAATGTGGGATGAGCCGGAGGTGGGTCTGGGGAGGTCTGCTGTGGGAAGGGGCTTGGAGTCTAAAATGTTCACAAAGTCTTGCATCTCCTCCCATCAGAACCTGGTTTTCCACCCCACGTTGTTCAGCCCCCTCCCCACTCCATGACCCCCCAGAGAGGCCTTTCAAGAGAGGCCTTTATAGGCAGCTGAGGGAGGAAGGAGTGGATAGGAAGCCTTTCTCCCATTTGCCTTCTTAATATATATTAAGATTTCATTTCCTCAGTAATGGCATTCACAGGACTGCCAAATAGCATGCTTTCTGTGGGTAGATCACAGGAAAAAGTAAAAAAAAATAATTGCAATACTTAAAAATGGAGAGAAAAAAAACCCCACACAGCATGAACATCTGTTCTTTCTGGCAGAGAAACATGTAAAATAATGGCACAGATTTACAGTAAAACATACACAGGGAGACCCAGATTATTTAAATAAAAAAATGAATTGTTTAAAGGGCTGGGTGAATCAAATGGTCCTGTTATCAACGTTTGTCTTTCCATGCTTTCTTATTCTTTACTTGCAATCAATTGCTTCAATGCCGCCAGTGCTGAGAATCACAGAAGCTGAATTCTAGTTAAACATGACAAAGGGTGACTGGTGATACCAATTCTTGAAAAGAAATCAATATATTTGTTATTTAAAAAGAAACGTACCTTTGTAAAGATGCTTTCCCCCTTCATACAGGACTAAGGTTACCAGATTTTTTTTCAATTAACCCGCGGACACTTTTCAACTTCGGTGGATTTTGTATGGGGACTGCTTTGTACATCCGACGACTGTCCCGGAAACAGGGACATTTGGTACCGTAATGCAGGATATCTCGTGATTCTAACCACTTAGCCATTGGACAGTTGTGATTCCCAGAATTTTATTTTTAAAAAGTGTATAGCAGTTGCTGTAGGGGATGTGAGTCAAGGAACGGCAGTGGGGCTTGGTGAGAGGTTGCTTAACTCTGCTCATTGCCCTGCTCTAAAACACCCTCCTGTACTGCCTTTTCACCAGAAAGAGAGACCTGGGGAGATACAGAGACACTAGGCAGACCTTCTGATTTTGAACTGAAATGTGCTCTGATCAATTTCCTGCAAAATATTGTTAGCTTGGAGCCTGGTCTTCCCCTTCCCATTAACGTCAGAGTCAGGATGAGGTCCTGCCTTCTACAGGTAGTTCTGGATCCCTCCAAGGATCCCTTCCCACTGCTGCCTTCCCTGATCCCAAAGGCCTCTCTCTGCCTGTGGGCAATCTGCAATGCATGATGCTGGGACCAACAGGCTCTGTGAAGTGTGAAAAATTGACTTCTCTGCCTGGGAGGGGTGAGGCTGAAATATACTCAGAGTCGAGAGTGGATTTCATGCTCTTTATTCAGCTCATAGTGGTGAGGAGGAATGGATGTCCCCTCAAAGTATCTGCTTTATATACATTATTTACACAATGGGCTGCACATGATTGGCTAATTCCAGAATTCTCCTGTAGGCCAATCAGGTTGTGGATTCACTTCCACCTAGAGCTGGATTGGGTGGCTCCTGTACACCAATCATACTGCTGCATTGTTCTAGGACCAATCAGACTGCTGCATTCTGAATCCTATTGTTCTAGGACCAATCAGACTTCTGCATTTTGGATCCTATTCAACTCATTACATAACAGAGGCCAGTGCCAGTTCAAGCCAAGGAGGAGGAAAGGAATGGAAGAGACTTGGGAGAGCTTCCTTGCCTAGTCTATCTGCCCCAGCCGCCCCGCCCCCCACTCATACTCTCCCACTGATTAAAGTGCAGCACATACCACTACTGACCTGACCCTTGAGCTGGGAAAGGCTGTGCAGCTGGTTGTTGACTCTGGGTCTGCTGGCTCTGGATTCTGAGATGGAAAATTCTGGGAGGTGAGGATACTCAACAGCCCAGCTCATCAGAAAGTTCCTGCAAGTCTCTGCAGTTAGCAGAAGAAGGAAGCTCCAGCCAAATACAAGAGCAAAACAGCGGTCAGTAGATCACAATCTTTATTGTTGCGCAACAGGTCTCCACACAGAGTAACATGAGTTACAAGCTCTTTGAAGACCTTCCCTCCCTACCCAGAATACATTTCCAGAACCATCATTGATTCATCGCTGATACATCATCCTGGTGTCACAAGGAGGGAGGGGAGTTGTGAGGTTACCCAAGTTCATCAACTTGCCCCAGTTATCAGATCAAGTTCCTAACACCTTAAGTATCTACCACCTAAATAACAATAAAACTATCTATGCACATCTTTGCCTTCTGGCCTTCCTGAAGATGAGCTGTGGGAACACCTGGCCTCAGGAAACCCACCAACAGATGTTCATTGTTCCCCTCAAGGGAGGGGGTGCTCTGTACTTGACTGTATATCCCAAGATTATGGAAGAGGGTGGTATCCAAGTTGAGTATGTGACCTCTCCCTTCGAGGATTATGGAGGAAGGCGATGTCCAAGCAAAATGTCCAAGCAAAATGTCATTGAAATGGGAGAATTGGTTATGGCATTGATTTTATGTGATTTTCAAAGGTTAGTAGTCCAGCATGGTCAAGTACAAGGGTATACAATTTTGACACTTTCTTGCAGCAATGCAACAAGTTTTGCCAATAGAAACCAGAAGGGATACAATTTGCCAGCTTTCTACATTAACAGTGCAAAGGCTCATTGCCCTGGGGTTTGAGGGAGGAAAGGTGTTGAGAAGTGACAAAAATGATTTTCAATAAGTGCCCTCCCTTTATTCCCCTCCCCCTATTTCCATAACAAGTCCTTGAGTCTGTACTGTCATACCTTGTGTTGAAGTAGCTTCAAGTTAAGTATTTCCGGGTTGCGCTGGTATCCATGAGATAGTAAGACAGGCAAAGCTGGGAAGGAAGTGGTTGCAGCACTATGGACAGCTCCCGGAGAACAACTTGCTCCAATGAAGGCTGGAGGTGATGTGAGACCTCAAGAGCCTCTGCCTTAAGGTCTGTGCCTTGCTTGAAAGGTGGAAATTCTTAAAGGGCCTCCTGGCTGGAAGATGCTAGTTCTTCTCTTTGTGTCCTCTCATCTGGAGTACTCTATGGGCAATAGGTAGACGCAGGAGTGCTGGAGGCACTTTATCTCTTAAGTGCAGGAGAAAGTGCTCACGAGGGTTCTGGATATGGTTATTCAAGGCTTGGTGCTGGTTATGTGAGCATTGTTTCTATGGAAAGGACATTTTTTGTTATATATATATATATATATATATATATATATATATATATATATATATATAGAATTGAGTTAGACGTGCATATACACATAAGACATAGTCAATTTTGCATTACAGTGTATGCACTCAAACACTATAATGCAAAATTCTCTCTCTCTCTCTCTCTCTCTCTCTCTCTCTCTCTCTCTCTCCCCCTCTATGTTTCTGTGTGTGATGCTGTACATTTTTGGTTCCTAACCAAATACTTAGTGTACTTAGTGGAGCAACAGTTGAACAGTCTATAAATAAAACATCAGTTTTTGCATTTGGCATCTTAACAACTGTTCTTATCAACCCAAAGCTAGTGAAAGGTTAAAGAGCACAAAACTGTGATTGATTTGCGCCATTATTGACTACTGTATAATCATAAATAATTTCTCCAAGGGACATGGAGAGAATCCCAAGTAAGTTTTAGGAGACAGAGGCTTACCAGAGTGCATGGGGCGTGGTTCCTCTGCCTTTAATCCCCCCCCCCTGCTGCTTTTACAAGTGGCAGCATCAGCAGTGCTACTGTGCACTATTATTCTCCACAGCTCCAACAGTGCACCACTGGAATAAACACTCTGTCATGTCATGCTGTAGCATTATTCCAAGGACATTGCTATTGGGCCAACGTGTGGGGGTGGAGAGAAGAACAACAATCAACACTGGTGTCTTGCTACCCTTCAGATTTCTTCCTCTGTTTCAAAGAATCTGAGGCAGCAGAGCTGGGAAAACTGTGAAGCAGTGCTGCCAGGCTGAGTAGACCAGGGGTAGGCAACCTAAGGCCCATGGGCTGGATGTGGCCCAATCGCCTTCTCAATCCGGCCCACGGACGGTCTGGGAATCAGCATGTTTTTCCATGACTAGAATGTGTCCTTTTATTTAAAATGCATCTCTGGGTTATTTGTGGGGCCTGCCTGGTGTTTTTACATGACTAGAATGTGTCCTTTTATTGAAAATGCATCTCTGGGTTATTTCTGGGGCATAGGAATTCATTCGTTTTTTCCCTTCAAAATATAGTCCGGCCCACCACAAGGTCTGAGGGACGGTAAACCGGCCCATGGCTGAAAAAGGTTGCTGACTCCTGGAGTAAACAATGCTACTGTCTGCAATGGACTGAATCAGTTGCATCTGTTTCCTGATGTGCACTATTGCTTCCTTCTTCCACCATCACACTACTACTCATTGCAGTAATAAAACAGCACAAAGGGGGTGGTGAAAGCCAGATTGTGAAGCCACAGAAAGAGTGTTGTCGAGCTTCTTGTTGCAAAGGAATCAAATACCCTTCTTGCTGTTATTTGCAAAAGCAGCACTAATTCTTCTTTGACTGGCACTCAGGACAAGCTTCAGGTTTTTGCAGACCTCCTTCAGCCACCCGCTCCAATAATATCAGAGCCAGCCTTCACAGCTCCTGGCAATTTCCAGACCGCTTGTGGTTCCTCCTTGCTGCTGCTGGGGAGGGGGCAGAAATGTATTCAACTTGCCTTTTAAACCTACCTAATTCACACTTCCAAAGATCCGTATAGTTCAAGCTATGGTTTTCCCAGTAGTGATGTATGGAAGTGAGAGCTGGACCATAAAGAAGGCTGATCGCTGAAGAATTGATGCTTTTGAATTATGGTGCTGGAGGGGAGAGACTCTTGAGAGTCTCATGGACTGAAAGAAGATCAAATCCATCCATTCTTAAGGAAATCAGCCCTGAGCGCTCACTGGAAGGACAGATCGTGAAGCTGAGGCTCCAATACTTTGGCCACCTCATGAGAAGAGAAGACTCCCTGGAAAAGACCCTGATGTTGGGAAAGATGGAGGGCCCAAGGAGAAGGGGACGACAGATGACAAGATGGTTGGACAGTGTTCCCGAAGCTGCCAGCATGAGTTTGACCAAACTGCAGGAGGCAGTAGAAGACAGGAGTGCCTGGCGTGCTCTGGTCCATGGGGTCACGAAGAGTCAGACACGACTAAACAACAACAACCTTGTTGCCAAGGGGCCAGTCATTGTTGACAGTACTGAGCTATTTGGAACAACGGTCTGTCTTGCTGTATGGCAGCTTCCTATGGTTCCTCTGGGAGTGATGGATTAGAGTTTTCCTGTATGAGTCAATTCCTCCCTCAGGATGCCTCTCTGCCCCTGTTCCCACTTGTTCCTGAGGCTGGATAAGTATTTGGAGAGGATGGAAAGTTTTCCTGGTTTCTTGCCCAGTCTGTTGCTTATTGATGCTTGGCTTTTACCTATCCATGACAGTTATTATTTATGTTCTACTCTGAGAAGAATGCAACACGAAGCAATGAGCATTCAGCAGAGTGGATGCAACCATCATTAAAACCAACTCACACTATCTTGGAATGAAATATTAGGCTTGTTTGAAGAGCCACATAGACTGGTTGCCAGTATGTACTAACTAGTGATGCAAAGAGAGGGAATGTATCCAAGAGGCAAATGTTTTGTTTTTTACTATCACATGTGAGTAATAAACAAAATGAGAGGTGATGCTGGAACAAAGGAAGTTTCCTATTGCTGAGTCGCTCCACTGGTTTATTTAACTCAGAATAAATAACAGTTGCTCTCTAGGATTTCAGAAACGGGACATTGCCAACCCTACTTGGAAATGTTTTGCGTCAAAACTAAAGCCCTTGGGTTTCCCTTGGGTTACAGACAGGAATGTTTGCTGCATTCTTCTGAAAAGTAATAAGGGTGTTTTCACATCCCAAGAATGCACAGTGACTGAGGACTCAGCACCCTTGGTGGAAGACGGGAAGAGCTTATCAGTGTGGGACGCTGGAAAAGTATGGTCATTGCAAGTGTGGTGGATAATGGTATGCTTTGTGGTGAGGGCCAAACTGCATGTGAATATTAGCTGTGAGTATTATCACTCTTTCCATGCATAACATTTATTTGTCAGCCTTTATCAGGAGAGGGCATTGTTACAAAAGTTGGGTGCCACCCCCCCCCTCTGCTGAGCGATAGCAAGATCCCAGGGGGTTACTGGCACTTACCCAGGGTCTGTGTTCCTTTGGAGAATCGAGATACGGTGGAGACTATCGTAACTTTAAGAAATATGATTTATTCACCTATTTACACCTTCATTCTGCATGGAGGGAGTCCAGATCTTATAGCACGGTCATTTCAAGAGGAGCTTGTCCCCCACAGTAGTGCAGCCATGGAGTCCAAGGCATCTCTCCCAGGCAACCTTCAGCCATCCTGCCCAAGATGGATCCCAGTCTTTTCTTTCTTCTTCTTCCCATAACACCTTGCTAACAAACTCTCTTTTCCTGCCACTTAAAGCACACACCCCATCACCTTGGCAACATCTGTCTCCCCAGGCCATACGTCACCTTTTGTCATGTTAACAGATGTGATCGTCACTAGGCTGGTTTGCATAAGGCAGCCCAGGTATTCCTTGTCCAGCACAGTTCTGCAGCTTGTACTTTCATCCATATCCCAATTAATCAAAACCCTACCATTTATTAATTTCTAGGGTTTGGGGGGGGGTCCCTCAAAGCTATAACAGTATTTTTCAGTGCAGAATCCATCTGCAAATGGGGGGGGGGGAGAGGCAGACTGAGAGTACTGAGTGAATTTTGCTGTTTTCTCCACTGTTCTTCAGTGTAACAGCAAAGGTACTCTGCAGATGAAAAGGAGATATGTATAGTTTGGCTCATTTGAAGCAAACGACTTCCCCTAAAAAATACTGGGATTTGTATTTTGTTAAGGGTACTGGGAATTATAGCTCTATAATGGGTAAATGACAGATTTTAGGATTTTGCAGGGGAATGAGCTTTAAATGCGCTTTAATCATACGGTGTGTACGCAGCCTTAAAAACCGGGAGGTGAGGGAACAGGTGTTTTCAAACATTCTAAGGTGGCCTATAGTGGCATTAGGGGGGGAATTCTGACTGGGGGATGTAGAAAGGGCAAATTATATTTCTAGGTGGGTGAGCTGTGTACCATGTGTTAAGATCTCTGGAAGAAAAATAACAGCATATGTTAATGATAGGAGCCCAGCAATGGGTGGAGGGTGGGGAAAGCAAGTTCCATGTTGATAGGAGTCTTGACCCAATCCCCCCTCCCTCTGGCACATGGTGGGTCATGGTGGCACATGGTGGTGGGTCCTAATGTCACCGTTAAGGAACTGGGTGAATTGTCTATTGCCCTCAATCCTCATTAATCAGACATCCAAGCCCATCGGTCTGATTAGTACCAGTGGTACCTCGGGTTAAGTACTTAATTCGTTCCGGAGGTCTGTACTTAACCTGAAACTGTTCTTAACCTGAAGCAACACGTTAGCTAATGGGGCCTCCTCCTGCTGCTGTGCCGCCAGAGCACAATTTCTGTTCTCATCCTGAAGCAAAGTTCTTAACCTGAAGCACTATTTTTGGGTTTGCGGAGTCTGTAACCTGAAGCGTATGTAACCTGAAACGTATGTAACCTGAGGCACCACTGTATTGATGAAAAGGGCAAAACTGAAAAACAGACCCTCACATGAGTCAATAACCTTTTCTTATGCTGATTCATAAAGTTTGTTTTCCTGCTGACTAAGATGGTGATAAGCACGGGAGAAAAAGAATTCTAAGTGTGCAAGAGAACAATTGGCCTGTTTCATCAGCAGCTTAAGCAGGTGCATCACAGGTGCAGAATGAAGGGTTTTTATTGTATCCTTTATATACATCCTCTCAGTTATATCTTTGTACAAGGCATTGATGCTCAATACTCAAGGTGCAGAGGGCGGAAATGACGCAGTAATATGAAACAATGCTTTGTAACCTTTTCTGCCAGTCTCAGGAAAGGTGATTCATACTCCCACATGCTACTGATCAACTATTTTTTTTTTGAAATAATATTGGAAATGCTAAACTTTCTGCTGAAAGCAATTTAGATCACTATTTAGATACATAATATTTTACTGGATCAAAGGCCCGGTTTGATTCATGTCCGCTCAGTTTATACAGTGGTACCTCGGGTTAAGTACTTAATTCGTTCCAGAGGTCCGTTCTTAACCTGAAGCTGTTCTTAACCTGAAGCACCATTTTAGCTAATGGGGTCTCCCGCTGCTGCCGCACCGCTAGAGCACGATTTCTGTTCTCATCCTTAAACAAAGTTCTTAACCCGAGGTACTATTTCTGAGTTAGCGGAGTCTGTCACCTGAAGCGTATGTAACCTGAAGCATATGTAACCCGAGGTACCACTGTATTTCTTAGAGTACATATTTGAACCCCTAGTTCCTCTTACAAAGAAAAAAAAAGGAATAATCTGTTAGGATCTCATATTCTATCAATCATGTTAACAATTATGGTGCAGCAATAAAACTGTTAGCACCTTTGCAAAGTCAAGCAGGGTCTGGTATGGTTTCAAATTGGATGGGACACTGTGTGTTTGGATGGTTGGACGAGATGTCCCCTGGAGCCCCTTCCAATTCTATGATTCTCTATACTGCCACACCTCAAGATTTAGAGGTCCCAGGGGTTGTGAATCACAGCCTTCCCTCTTCAATGAGAAATAGTTTGATGGTGGTCTGCTGGTTTTTTTGCGTGTCTTATGGAGAAAAGATTATTTCATAACCATTTTGACTTCAGAAAATCACACACCCATTCCATTTAATTACTGTTTCCAGGTCCCTTGCATCCCGACAGTATATACAGAAAGTCCACTCATAATTAGTGCTTGCTTAGAAAACTAATGACAAGACAGAGCTGTCACATGAAAACCATGTGCCAATAAGACAAAAATATGTATATCTCCTGTTTCGGATGCCAGTCTCGTTCTGGTGATCGCTTTGTGATATTTTCCAGTGTCTTGGAAAAAAAGGTTGGGGACAGGGGAAGATTCATGTGACCAAAGAAAGCTAAGACTTCACCACCACCTCCTCCTGTCCTGGCCTGAATATACAGCAAGAATTTCCTTGCTGGATGAGACCAAGAGTCTATATACCTAAATAAACCCACACACCAGAGTATTTTCAGCAACCGGCTCTCCCTCCTCTGGGAAGTGAATGAGGCGATAAAAAAGATTTGTCTTGCTGCTGCTGACAGTAACTGTGGGGAGAGGAGATTTGAAGCATCTGGCTCCTCATTCTTCACCTCTCACCCCCTTGCTCCACTAGCAAATCCATGGCTTTTCTTTCCAGCTGGCTAGGAACTCCAGCGAATCTCTTAGAGAGACCAACGCTCCAACAGGCAAGCTCAGTCTGCGGCTGAGTTTTTACAAAGAGGCTGAGCAGTCGGTTAGCTGATTGCTATCCCTGACACTCATTTAAACATAGCTGCTGATCCTGAAGGGGAGATACCAAAGGGTGCTGGTCCCTTTGGGGCTGTAACTGTTGCTGGTTCTGTGAAGCTACTCCACCCAAACTCAAGGCCACAGTTATCAGAATCAGGCATGTAAGGTTGTTGGCTGTATCCGATTGTTTCTCTGCTGATAGGCTCAGGTTTCCATGAGCAGGTGGTGATTTTCACCAATTCTCCTCCCATCTGCTTTTCTCTCCCCATGTTTTCCAAAACATTGAGAGACCTTACAGAGCAGCATGAGGAGGCACGGCAGAAAGGATTTTGCGTGTGTGCAAAAGTCACCTCCTTTCCCCTCACTTTATGTTCTACTGGATTAAGGAGATTTTCAATAGCAGGCCACAATATCATATGTTGTGTCTTCCACTGTTTGGATAATTCAAAATATTTCATTCTCATTGTTCTTCCTCTGTGAGCTGAGCGGACACATGTAGAACTGCGGTAATGTAGGCAGCCTAGGAATTGTTTTGCTTTAAAGCACATGTATTTAGTTCAATACTGCCTTCAAATATATTAAACCATATTTACTGTTGATTCACTTTAGCAATAGTAGCTTTTATTTTTATTTTTTGCTCTTGAACAGCATGCATTTTGAGAATGCTGAATATAAAGGCAATTTCTGAAACACCAACAGCTATAACAACGCTTGTAGCCTGAGAGAACCTCTCATTGTACAAAACTGAGAAATTATTATGAACAAAAATATGATTTCTGCATACAACCCCAGGAGTCAAATGTGTCCCTGTTGAACTTTAATTAGGGCTACCTCACATGTTGCAAAAGGCTAACATGCAAGAAAAAGTATTTCCTTCTCCAATGATGAACCTAAATTAGCCAAATATGCATTGCACTCTCAGCTTGGGATACCTCTAATGTACACACAGGATATATCAAGTTTAAAAAGGTGATATGTCTCTCAGCCAACTATTTTTCTGATTCCCCCCTAATGTCATTAGCATCCTGTCTAGGTGAAACAAATTTATTATGTTATCAGGACCCATGGCTCGTCACAGTATTATGTTTTTAAAGTTTTATTTCGTGCTACTAGAGTGCACCATCCTTTAAAAGCATTCAAGATCCCTTTAAAAGCATGAAGATTTTACATCTACAACATACATTTAAAAGTCAATTCCCCCCTAAAATTCTTCTTCTTAGGTAATTTGTTTGCAGTATTTGCTTTGTTCTGCCAAACAGTCCAGATGCAGAACAGCTGAAGTCTTCCTCTGTCTTCAACCCTAACATCCAAGGGCTTAAGACACCCCCAAATGTTTGCCAACAGTGAGCAGAACAAATGCTTTCTTTCAGTGCTATTTTCATGTGTGTCAGAACAGTTCAATGTGTATGCCACAATTGCTTTCTATTAAATAAGAACATTTATACACAGCCTAAATTTGCACATTTACTAGATTCATACAGCTATACCAATTCTCTAATACCACTTGTTAATTTATGAGGTAAGCAGGAACTTTTCAGAACTGGTTTTCAGCATGCTAGTGAATTAGAAACATCCTTCTAAATACTTCCATTAGATCAGCTGGGTATCAAAGCAAAATAAAACATTTAATGATCAGAAATGGTTTTTAACAAAGCCAAAGTTTTTAGTTTAGTGGTGGTATATTATACCGACAAGCAACAGAGTGCTGCTCTACAACTACAACCACCTTTTCCAGAAGAATAATTAAGCAAAGATTAAAAAGCTGAAGTCACAAGTGGAGAGGAGACTGATTGATAAGACAGGCAGACCACCAATTTCAGCCAAAATTCTTTTAAAAGAACTTCACTCTTTGGGGAGCAGGGGATTAGCAATGTTAAAAGGCAAGCTTTTTTATTATACTAGAATCAGAATAATCTTTATTTATTATTACTAGCCATAGCAATAAAATAAAATAAAATACTTTTGACCGGTATTTGAAAACATGATCTAATTAGGGCCATGATTGTGCTAACATAGAAAAAATAATAAAACATATCTTGGGATAAGATATATCTTATTTAGAACACATTTATTTAAAATAAAATCCATCAGACTTCAATGGAATTTGTTTTCAAGTGTTCTTATGGTGTTTGCCTAGTAGTGGTGAGGCAATGTATTTATAAACTGCTGATAATATTTTAGAATCTTCACACTTTTCATTACCATTAACCTCATTGTCACATTTGTAAATCAACAAGAATACGATGTGGAAAAACTGGAAAAGCAACCACTTCTACATTCACATTTGTAACCATAGCAATTTTAATCCTTGTTATAGCAGTTATATGGCAAAATCCTTCAGCAGAGTTGTGAAAGTTCATTGGTTTTTGAGAGCATTCAAATGTAGTCAAAATAATTCTACAGACAGAAGCAAAGGCACACAGTCCTCAGTGCAAGTCCCTTTGAGAAGTGACAAGACTTTAAGAACAAGATCACAGCTATCATTCATTTCAAATTGAGTTTGTGCAGGATTCATCAGCAATCGGAAAATCACACTCTACACAGCAGATACAGATTTACAAAAGATGTTGCAATAGTTTATTTACATTTCAGTACTGAAAAGCCCTGGCCTGTATAGACTTCCATGCTTCATTTATCTCTCTCTCTCTCTGATTAAGTATTTCATAAAGGGCCTGGGACAACGCACATCTATTTACACAGGAACATTCTAGGTGGCTGGCAAGGAGAAAACCATTACTGTAGATTCTAAACTCGCAGCTTTCACTTGCTGACCTACTGCCTGAATACGTGGACTTTTGAATGGCCACACCCATCACCTTCTAAGAAACATTCTGGAGCAGCGTTGAGTAAAGAATTTTAGTGAACTGCAGAACAGCAACGTGTAAGGTGTACTGTACAACTACAGCCCCAAACCCTTTGTAAAACCCCAATATTCCTTCTTCGCGCTTTATGGTATTGATACAGTCTCTCATTCCTTCGTACTGGGTATTGATGGGGAGGACTTCGTATCCTAGGTCCGTATTGTCAATGATGGTGCGTGTCCCTTGGATATGAAGACGGTGCAAAACTGTCTCCAGAGGGTAGAGCATCACATCAGCGCAAAGGCTGGCAGCAAAGCTGGCAATAAGTTCTGGGAAGTAAGCATCCAGCATGCTTTGCACAGAACTAGAGTTCTCAGCTGGAAGGCTGGGGGAGTTCTCTTTCTTGAGGAGGAGCAGGACTAACTTTTGAACAATGGAACTGATCACATAATGAAGAACTCCGTGTAGAACAGTCGGAAAGGCCAGGGCCAGGAGTGGGAGGAGCCGCTTGCTATGGGGCACTCCAAAGCCCATTGCTCTGCCTATGCCCTCTTTCAGACAATCCAAAATCCCAGGATTATCCCGAATGATTTCGCTCTGTAAAAAGAAAAGAAAAGCACCACAGTATTTCCAATGAATAAACATCCAGAAGTTGTGACATTTGCCATTTTTAATTTTTTTTTACTTATAAACAAATTATGCATAACCAGCTTCAGCAACAGGATCATAATCCACATTTGCAGGGATACTCTCAGCATAGTCTCCCTGCAGTCAAGAGGCATCAAAAAGGACAAGGAAGTGGGGGACTGACCACCCTTACCTCACTGGATCTGGTTGGGGAAATTAGAGTTGTGGAGTCGGATCTCCTTTATGAATATTTCTTGCCACTACAGTTTGGTGCAGTGGCAGGAGGCCCATTTTTCTGTATTAACACTTACCTCCCACCAGCACGCACCCTAGACATGGTGGTTAAGATTTGGACCGACCTAACAAGTCTAGACAGCATCTTAAAAAGCAGAGACATCACCTTGCCGACAAAGGTCCGTATAGTTCAAGCTATGGTTTTCCCAGTAGTGATGTATGCAAGTGAGAGCTGGACCACAAAGAAGGCTGATCACCGAAGAATTGATGCTTTTGAATTATGGTGCTGGAGGAGACTCTTGAGAGTCCCATGGACTGTAAGAAGATCAAACCTATCCATTCTTAAGGAAATCAGCCCTGAGTGCTCACTGGAAGGACAGATCCTGAAGCTGAGGCAGTGCATAACCACACTCCCTTATCTCACTCACACGTAAATATACAGATACACGCTAACCTCTCCATATGTGTATTGAACAGAGCAAATTAGATCCCAAACAATTTAGGTCATTGGTATGAACAAACGTTTTCTTGAAAACCTTTGGGGATTTGACAATACGTTAGTAGGTGTTTCCAATTATATCTTTGCTAAATGGCAAAGGAAAGTAGTGGTTTGAAGCTATTCCCACCAAGTTGACATTATGCCTCTAAAAGATATCACACCCATTTTGGAAAAGGAAGGGAGGGAGGGGAGGGGAGGGCTGTTTCCAACCACTAGCTTCCTTTGCTATTTTTTAAAAACGAACAAAGGGTTTCTTGAACTCTAAGGTAAAGGTAAAGGGACCCCTGACCATTAGGTCCAGTCGTGACCGACTCTGGGGTTGCAGCGCTCATCTCGCTTTACTTGCCAAGGGAGCCGGCGTACAGCTTCCGGGTCATGTGGCCAGCATGACTAAGCCGCTTCTGGTGAAACAGAGCAGCACACGGAAACACCGTTTACCTTCCCGCCGGAGTGGTACCTATTTATCTACTTGCACTTTGATGTGCTTTTGAACTGCTAGGTTGGCAGGAGCAGGGACCAAGCAACGGGAGCTCACCCCGTCATGGGGATTCAAACTGCCGACCTTCTGATCGGCAAGTCCTAGGCTCTGTGCTTTAACCCACAGCGCCACCCGCGTCCCTGCGGCTGTATAAAACACAAACAGAAATTCACCAGTATTAATAATTCTTAAAATCCATGGTCAGGATCCCAAGACCTCGACAACGGGTTCTATGCATCTAAAGAGGCTATGAGCATTTATCAAACAACACCATGCCACATGAAGGGCTATTTTTTTAAACCAATAGGGGGGTGCAGAAAAGATAGAGCGTGTGGAACAAGTTGCACAGTTCTTGGTGTCCTGGGCTCCGATCCTGATCACAGGCATTTCTCATGACACCAGGAGCCATTTCACTCCTCGTTTAAGAGAACACCAAGCAGAAAGAAATAAGCATGTGCAGGTTTTTAATTTCACGTTATCGTAACAGGGAAGGTGATTTTTCAAAATATGCAGGCGAAAACCTCAAAGGATATTTTGGAAGCATGAGGACACACAGAGAGAGCTGCACTACTGTGGTTAATTGAACACAGAAATGAACCAAATCAGCTGCTCAGTTTCATCCTATATTCTTCAAACCCCCAAGCCAAAAAACTTTGAAGTAACTGGTGCGCCACCAAGTGGCTTGGAATGGCACAAACTGAAAAGCAGTAAACTAGAAAATAAAATTGCTGAGCGATGAAACGTGCAAGCCCAATCAAATTTGACCGGTAGTTCAATACATTAAGAGAGTTTTCCTCACCATACAGTTCAGATGTCATTCCCTGCCCATTGATACAGCTTTTGGCACCTTTGTGTTGGATTTTCCAGATCCAAATAAAACCATTTAAAGAAATTAGCTGAAATCAGCTCTTGAAAGATAGGAATTATTTGCTGTGAATCTAAAAATAACTAGTAATACAAACCATGATATTGCTGTGTATCAAATACTTTTAATAAAGCAGAATATCTCTTCTTCCAGGGACAATGCAAATAAAGACAGAATACCAAAGCTCAGGCCAGCTGATGCCAGGATACTTTCACCTCTGATTCCCCAAATAATGTTACCTGACAGCAGACAAAAAGCACTTAACTTACCTGTACTGTTTCAATCAGACTTGCAGAATAAAAAGGCATTGCTATCAAGCAAGTCAGCCTAGAGGAAAGCACAAACAAACACTTATCATTTTGATAATGACATGTTTTTTTTGCTACAGTTTCAAACAAACAGCCCAGTCAACAGTCCATCTAAAACAGGCATCAGCAAACTTTTTCAGCAGGGGGCCAGTCCACTGTCCCTCAGACCTTGTGGGGGGCCGGACTATATTTTTTTGGGGGGGAAAGAACAAATTCCTATGCCCCACAAATAACCCAGAGATGCATTTTAAATAAAAGAACACATTCTACACATGTAAAAACATGCTGATTCCCGGACCATCCGCGGGCCGGATTTAGAAGGCGATTGAGCTGGATCCAGCCACCAGGCCTTAGTTTGCCTACCCATGATCTAAACTGAGGCTTTAATTTAAATCAGTTTGGCCCTGTTTCTAAGAGTTAAATTATTTGGCTTAGGTGGGGGAAGGTGCTGTTAAAATCCTCCTAACGGTAAGATGAATCCACATCCAAGATTAATTTAGTAGTTATGGATTCTTATGGCATTACTTCTCAAGATGCATATTAAGTGAAATAGATCATATTCTATAAAACCATTGGTATGATATTTCTGTGCAAATTCATTAGTGGGAGTCTTACAGAAATGACAGTTCAATTCCAAAGGCCTCATTTCTAGACATTAATGCAGCAATCTCCTTAGATGTACTCCTCGGAGCAAGATGGAGACACATGATAAGACTTACATATATAAATATTAGGCGGTTTGAGAGTCCTAAAATTTAACTCAATTTGAAGTTGTAGAGTCAGGTATGCTAATCATCTGCATACTATTCCTTGCTTTTTCCTGTAGGACTAATTGCAGTCATTAACAGTCGTCAACAGGTTTACCATACCCACTGAGTCAATCACCCAACTCCTACTACCCTCCTGAGAAAAACCCCACCCCACCCTCCCACTATATATATAAGGGTCTGGTGACTTCTGTTTCAGTGTATCTGAAGAAGTGTGCATGCACACGAAAGCCTATACCAAAAACAAACTTAGTTGGTCTCTAAGGTGCTACTGGACAATTTTTCATTTTTTTTATATACAGTGGTGCCTCGCAAGACGAAAATAATCCGTTCTGCGAGTCTCTTCGTCTAGCGGTCTTTTCGTCTTGCGAAGCAACCCTATTAGCGGCTTAGCGCTATTAGCGTTTTAGCGGCTATTAAAGGCTTAGCGGCTTAGCGGCTAAAAGGCTATTAGCGGCTTAGAAAAAGGGGGGGGGGAAGCAAAAAAATTCGCAAAACTCACAAGACGTTTTCGTCTTGCGAAGCAAGCCCATAGGGAAATTCGTCTTGCGAAGCGCATCGAAAAACGGAAAACCCTTTCGTCTAGCGGGTTTTTCGTCTTGCGAGGCATTCGTCTTGCGGGGCACCACTATATTTCAATTTGCAGTTGACACACTTCAGATTGCTAGAAAAAAAATTTATTGCCATATTGCTGATTAATCTTTTTTTCTTTTTTTGCATAAGCTGCTCTTGGTTCTTTTTTCAAGTAGTATAATAACATCCTTCTGTACTGAAAAAAATTGGGAGTAAATTTAACACATGTACGTACCCTTTCAGCATAAGATGTCCTCCTATCTGCTTGGGACTCCACTTATATGAAAGTTCTCTACAAAAAATAAAGTAGTAATTGGCAATAAATGGTTACTAACCAAAATTCAAGGTGAAATTATGGTGAAGTGACTTGCATAACAGGCAACACACAACAGCAACAGTCTGCTTGCGGAACAGACTTCTGCTCACGTGACGGAAATTCTTCTCCTCTCCTGCTGGCAGCCCTCCTTGTGCAATGGCAAAAATCTGTTGCAGAGGGTGCAGGGGAGATGGCAAAGTTGTTTGTGCAGGGTTGGATATTGCTCATAATCTACAGGTTTTCAGAGACACCGGTGCCTACAAAGCTCTGCCTGAACAGTGCTATGTTATGCATTTCTACATCAGAGATTACACCGCATATAGGAAAGCCACTGCATGTACAGAACATTTCCTGGCAAAAGAAGGAAATCTTTAATAAGAAGGAAGGGAACAGAAGAACCTGTTTCTGTGCCTTTTTCAAGTTGAACCACAACAGGCTACAGAACCTAAGAACTTTATTAAATTTAAACTTTTGTAATATAGTGATTTTGTTCCATGAGTAATTTTTAACAGTTGTTTTGAATGACACCAAAACTATTAATACAGATTTCATAGATTTTTAACACACTATCAGTGTTAGCACCAGGTACGATCTAAAGACAAAACATGTAGATCCTTATAACTAGCTGGGCAACTGTGACTGGGGCGCAAGGTAAGGGAAGAAAATGGTTTGAGCAAACCTCTGCAAGGATATTTCATTACCTATCAGTGGTAACAGGCATTTATACCTTTTTGAAGAGTTTTATAGCTTCCTACTGAGGATTCCTTTAAACCCAATCTAGTAAATTTACAACTAAAACAGTGCAATGACTGTGTTTTATGGCTATTAGAATATTTTTTAATGCAATGTTTTTATTGTATTGACTTATTTTCATTCATTTTTCAATAATCAGCATGTCAATGAGTCTTCCTTTACTAACTACTGGCTAGTTACATTTTAAATATTGCTTTATGTTCCTTGAGGTCATGCAGATCCCAGTAGTGACTCTCCTATACAGCGAAGCTCATACTCTCAAATGCTTTACATAGTTTGTAATGCCAATTTCCATTCTGTTATTTCAGAAGCAAAAAGGCAGCCGACTTGGATCTCGACTTTCGCTAAAAGACTACAGTTGCCTTACTTTGGGCTTGCTCCTGGATTTCAAAATGCTACTGCCAAGATAACAAGCTTACTCTTTGAATGACACATACAGTAATCAGCTTGTATCTACTTAACAGCTAAAACAGCTCATCTGAACTGGAAGAGACACTGGCCAACAGGGGGAAAAAAACTACTAAGAAACGGTATCAGCTGCTCAAGGTCAAATAGTCTTCAATCTGGAAACATAGGGAGCATTTGAGACTCTTGAGGTGTATTTAGCTTCCAATAGGAGAGGAAAGCAAGTGTTAAAGAAGAGCTCTAATTCACAGGAAGACTCAGTTACTGTTTATACAATTAACACCCCACCAGAAATATATCCAGTTTCTTAAAGAGGTACACAGATCAGTTTACAGTGCAATCCTAACCGTGCCTGTTCAAAAGTCAGCTCCACTAAATTCAGTGGAGCTTACTCTCAGGATTGGGACCAGATAATGGGTCTACTGAAGACATCATAGTCTAATTTTGGGGCTCTTCAGCAACCATCTTCTATAGGCCCATATTTACTAATGGCAAACGTATCCCACAGCTTCTTGGCTGTTGATCTCATCCATGTCATCATGCTCATTTCCTTTCCTGCTCTTTATGCCACTATTTTCAACAATGCCTTCTGTAATTCTACAAGGAGGTTCTACTGTTATTCCAGGGATATTCCCAAGTATAAGATATCATCACTGGCCATTCAGATCTGCCACAATAGGACTAATTCAAGCCAGCTTTTATATGTTCTTGGAAACCTAAGACTTTAGACAGAATTGCAATGCCACGTTCTTGGCACAAAACAGGTAACTAAGCATATTCCCCTGCACAGTTCTACTCAGGCAAACGTTGCAGCAATTGATCAGACCTAAGGTGGATGGATGAAATCCATCAGTGTTTGTCCACCAGTAGACAGATACTGTCGGCAGAACTGTGCGCCTTCCAGAGGGGTGGAATAAATACTGCCTGGAGCAGAATGGGGGTTGCTGAGGGAAGAGAGGAAGGAAAAGGCTGCTGTGTGAGTGGAAGTCCACTTGCATGACATTAAGAACATAAAAAGAGAGATGCTTGAACAGGCTAGAGGCCCTTCTAGTCCATCATGCCATTCTCGCAGTGGCCAGTCAGATGCCTATTGCAAGCATGCAGGTGGGTTCTGACTGCAACGTTGCCCACTGAGTTTTAATTTAAACTGATGCAATCAACTTCTGAGACAATCCCAAAGAGATATGATGGACAAATACTGCTTTTACTTAATGTAAGAGAAAAATGAGAATTACCTGGGCAAGGGTGTGAATTCACTGATGATGCCCTCTGCTCCAAGGGTTATGCCTTGAACAATGAAAGTGCTCCCCATTCCTTTCCAAAGAGCTCTGGGCCCCTGAAATTTAAAACGATAGCTTGAAGAAAACATCTACATAATCTAACCCAGTATTTGATGTTTTCCTGCAACTAGTATTTCCTTACAGTGACTTCTATGCGTATCTGCATTCATTATCTGCCATATTTTTATATTGGCCAACTGCATTTGGGGGACAGGGGCAGGAATCAGACTTAAAGTAGTATATAACTGGTAGTTTTATTTAATTTCTCTTTAAACAAATCTGTAGACACCAAATACCTACCTGGGCCTTATTGATGCTATACATAATGTTGACAATTGTAAATGGAGTGAGATGATAATTCCTGGCATGGTAATTAACCTGCAAAAACAAACATACATACATACAGTTACAAACATTTGTAAATGGTATAATTAACATGTTATAATAACATTGTAATTGACTCCACAACACTATCTCAATTGTTTTCCTAAAGAACTTACAGGATCACTCAAATACAATCCATGCTGAAGTGCTATCCAAATATCATATTTTAACTGCAACTTGAAGGAAATGTCTAATCCAGGAGAGGGTAACATGTTGGACCGTAAATCCCATTAACCTTGCCCACTGGCAGGAGTTGGAGTCCACATTTGGAGAGCCACTAGTTAGCCAATCAAATCCAGTATTTTCTGTGACATTAAAATTAAATGGGCTGTATCCAAAGATAGTCATACACCAGATAGATCCATTGAAATTAGTGTATATGACAAATGTAGGCCCAATAATTTCATTAGGTCTACTGTGAGTAGAACTTAGTTGGATACTAAAAGCACAAGCCTATCCATGTTTACTTGGCAGTAAATCCCATTTCTGTTCAATGGTGCTTACTCACAGAAGCATATGCTAAGGACTGCAGTCTAAGTGAGGCTAACAAGACACATTTGAGAGAGCAACTCACAACAACTTACCTGGCACTGTCGACGCAGAACAATGCAAGGATGAGCCAGCACATTTTCTGTAAACAAACTTTGGAAAAACAATTATGTTAAACACAGAAGTTTTCCCCACTTATTACTATTTATTTCATTTATGAACAGCTTCCTATGAAGCACCTCAAAGCAATTTCACAATACAATAAAACATACACGAAACAACTGCATATATAAAAACCACTATATATATAAAATAATTTCAAATTCAGTACAGATACCAACTGGGATAAAAATCTCTACTTAGAAAGCTTGTCAAAAGAAGCAAGTCTTCAACAGATGCGGAAAAGACAACTGAGATGGCACACTAAACAAGTGTTATTATTATCTTGTTTTAGTAATCAACATAACTCTGAAGTGTTATTAAGTTACAAAATGTTATTAAAATGCTTTAGTACTCTAAAGCAAGGTGTTATCTATCAGAATAATTTGTATAATAGCAAGAACTAAAAAGATAAACTTTACAGAGTATCTTGAAATCACTCAGATCTCATGAGGTTGGATGCAGACTTGCCCTTTCATTCACGGAAGGGATTTTTTATCAGTGGCCTGATGGAGAAACAAGAGAAGGAGATCTTTGCTAAATTTCCCTTCCTCCTCTAGTCCACAGTGCTATCTCCCATGGTGTTCCAGAGGGTCCCACAATCCTCCGAAATAGGTTTTCAGGGGGCTATGGGAGGCTGCAGGGCAAACCATGGAAAAGAGCCTCCCACTTTCTACCAAAAGAAGGGTCAAGTTAACAGAGTTCTGTTCCTGGCAAGTCTGGATCCAACCCTCCAAGTTCACTCACAACTTTTTATAACTAGCATCTATGAGCTGCCCAAGCAGCTGAGACAACTTATAGCAACACTGATACAATAAGTCATGAATGATACTTAAGCAGAAATTTAAACAGCCTAAAACCTCATTTAAAGCATTCCACTGATGAAAACAGAAATAAAAACGTATGTGTCTGAATAACAACAACAACAACAACAACAACAACAACAACAACAATAATACTCCTTGCATCTGGCTGGGGTAATAGGCAAGGTGGAAGGAAAATAGTAAAGGCAGCAGCACACCCAACAGCAGCAATACGAGCAACAAAACAGAACAGCTGGACTATACAAATCTACCCGTCAGCAAAAATGTTTTGAAAGAAAGTTGTTAAAAGCTGGTGGAAGACAAATTAAAGACATGGCTAGGTGGGCTTCCTTGGCAATTAATTCCACTGTGTGGAGCATGGATGGAAAAGGACTTTTCCCTTCTTCATACATCTTTTGGGGGCAAAGGGCAAAGCATGCCTCTTTCTCCATTCTCAAGGTATGCTGAACTCAGGTTGTTCAGGACTTTAGAAAAGATCACCGACACCTTGAATTTGGTCTAGAAGCAAATAGGAAGCAAATGCAACCAAGTTAGAGCTCTCTATATAGCCTGGTCTTATCAATAAGATGAGCCACATAAGTCTGCATTAGATTGAGCTTTCAATCCATTTCCAAGAGTATCTCCAATGTGGTGCATATAGTTGCAGTAATTTAGACAGGAAGTTAACAGTGCTTGGATAGTGGTGGCCAGATCCTTATCTGCGAGGAAGGGCATGAGTTCACCAACTGAAGCACATAAAAAGCTCTCCTTGCCACTGTTATCACCCGAACACCAAGCAGCACACCCTAACACATAGTTCTGCCGCTGTAGCAGCTATTTAGTACAGAAGCCAAACAGTAGAGCCAAGTCTTCACAATATTTACTATAAAGGTAAAGGGACCCCTGACCATTAGGTCCAATCGTGTACGACTCTGGAGTTGCGGCGCTCATCTCGCTTTATTGGCCGAGGGAGCCGGCGTTCAGCTTCCGGGTCATGTGGCCAGCATGACTAAGCCGCTTCTGGTGAACCAGAGCAGCGCATGGAAACGCCGTTTACCTTCCCGCCAGAGTGGTACCTATTTATCTACTTGCACTTTGACGTGCTTTCGAACTGCTAGGTTGGCAGGAGCTGGGACCGAGCAACGGGAGCTCTCCCCGTCGTGGTGATTTGAACCGCCGACCTTCTGATCGGCAAGTCCTAGGCTCTGTGGTTTAACCCACAGGGCCACCCGCGTCCCCAAAATTTACTATGCAAAACCCAAATCTGACAGATACACGTGGCTTGAGCTTGGACCTAGAGAAGATTCTGATGGCGTGACACATTCATTTCCCATGCAGCCTGCAGCAGTTATGCAATAAGTTATAAAGAGGAAACAAACAAATTGGCAGGAAACATTTAAGGCCTGGAGAGCAGACATTTTACATTAGGATCCGTTGCCGAAGCTTCATCAGTCACCCCTGCCCCTGAGAAGAACCAAGACCTGCGGAATGCCTTGACCAGTAGGGATCAAAACATCTTGTGTTACCTGATGCTGGTTGCTAGGCAGCACACTTTAAGGGGGAGGAGCTACTTTCCCTTAAGGTAATAGTAGAATCTTCAGGGGCAGCAGTTTACACAGCCACAATGATAGTGGGCAACTGGAAAGGCCCACCTCAGAGTGCTTGGTTTGCCAAGCTTTGCCTAAGAGGGAATTCTCCCGAGTTTTATTCACCAAATAACCAAAAATCCCCATACAATGAAAGGATTCTGTGTCACAGTTCTATTGGACCAATATACTGGGTCATTTGTAACTGCGTTTCAAATGAATGATACTGTTCTTGTTTGTACAGAAAATTCTGGCTCTATTTAGAGCTATACTGCCAAAGAAATAGAGTTATATAACATTGCAGCTTTCTGTCCTTGTGCTTCATACAGCTGTCAAGTTTAGTTAGGGGAAGCGCATGGGGAGCCAACTTGAGAATCGTGGCAGAAAACTTATGCTAAATCTGTCTGAGCACACCATAAAGCTTATTTGCAGGCCTATGAAGAGGTGGTGGTGGCAGTGGCAGCAAATAACTTTTTTCTCACCCTCCATTGAATTGAGAAGGGTCAATTAAGCCCTAAGGTAGAGTCTCTGAAATGTAAACCAACAGTGGTTCACTGCAATGCCTCTGCCAGATGCTTTGCTAATAAAAGTTGCTCACATTTGGTCTGACTTAGACACAGTCATTAGGGGAGACTCTAAACCGCAAGCATCAGATTCAACTGCATGTCACTACTGCTTGGATCATTTTGTTCTACCCTCCCTGTAAAAGCAACAGGAACTCTGGCCATTAAAGTCTTTTGCTTGTGGAAAAGAAAGCCTTTAATGCTTCTTTTCAGGAAAGTGAGCTTCCTCCAGTTCCGAACAAAGTCTTGTGGCACCTTAAAGACTAAGTTATAATTGTTTAATCTTTTGTGATCAGGCTACAAATTTGCTTCTGTACTCATTTCAATGCACTGGCTTTCATTTATAAAGCCTTACTGAAACCCTCATATGATAATTACTCTCCCCACCTCCTATATAAGCCCACTTGTCTGACATGAACAAGTTGTAAGGCTTTGCTTCCTTTATAAGAAGTGTAAATAGTGATAGCTCAGAATAGAGATGTTGTACTTCCAAGTTATGGAACTTTCTTTCAGTACAGGTTAGGAGAACTACCCCATACCTTTCTTCTTGTAAGAGCTGCAACACCTTTTTTAAAAAGTTACCTTTTGGCTGGACTCTTTCGATGGCTACTGAGTTTGATAACTGGATGTTACTGATATTGCCTTTGTATTACAGTGTTTGTTACTTGCTTGTAAACCACTTCGGAAAGTATATAAATATTGTAATGAATACATTTTTGAAAGGTGGTAGCAAACTCTGCTTACGCTGAATGAAAATATTAAAGCATTTAGTTGCATGTGCCACCTTAACACACATACAAAGATATGGATTTGGAAAAAGTAGTTTTGTGTATATTAAAAATGCTATGAATTACATAATTGTGATATTACCTTGCCAAGCCAATCCCAAAGCCTGCAAATCTATTCAACTGTTCTGAAAGACAGAAAGACAACACAAACAACTGTTAGTTTTAATCAGCTACATAACAAAACACAGGGAGAAGGACCCTAGCCAAAATTTGCATTAGCCTGGTAAAGGCACAAATACACACATAGATATTTACAAAATATAATAAATGAATAACTGATTGCCTTAAATTTCTCAAGTAAGCTAATATAATTTGTTCTAAAAAGGTAAAGGACTGCTGACAGTTAAGTCCAGTCGCGAATGACTCTGGAGTTGCGGTGCTTATCTTGCTTTACTGGCTGAGGGAGCCGACATTTGTCTGCAGCCAGTTTTTCTGGGTCATGTGGCCAGCATGACTAAGCCGCTTCTGGTGAAACCAGAGCAGCGCACAGAAACGCCATTTACCTTCCCACCGGAGCAGTACCTATTTATCTACTTGCACTCTGACGTGCTTTTGAACTGCTAGGTTGACAGGAGCAGGGACCGAGCAATGGCAGCTCACCCCGTTACGGGATACGAACTGCTGACCTTCCAATGGGCAAGCCCTAGGCTCAGTGGTTTAGAGACCATAGCGCCACCCACGTCCCTATAATTTGTTCTAGTCTGTGACAAATTTGGGACATACATTTGCTTAATTACACTCTCACTGAGCCATGATCCTTATTTTGTGACCTTGGGCCAACATTTCCTGGTTGGAGACATAAATAGACCTAGCATCATAGGGTCAACACTGCTGGACAGCTGCCAAGACCACAGTACCTCTACCCAGCTTCCCAAACAGAAAGGTGTCAAAAAGCAATAAGAAGTAACAGCCTCTTCTTACAATTACCACTTGCCTAGTTCTTTGTGGTTGCACCACTGAGAGGTGTGGGATGAGTGATTATGCAAAGACTTCAGAGCATCTACCTCCACATCTTGCTTATTGTCATTCTCTCTCTAGCCTGTGTGGCAAGAAATATTGGGCCTACAGGAGACAAACCACAGGTGGGCCCAACCCCCACTGCTGTATCACCCAGAGGAAAAGCATAGGTAAGTGAATGGACTAGCTGCTTTTCTGAGCAGCATTTGAGTGGGGTGGAGAATATATTGTTATAGCTTGCTAATGTTTTCCTCACGGGCACTATTTTTTCTAGAGAGTAAAACACGTACCACTTAAGAAAAGAAAAAACTGGTTCTAGAGAGACTGGCTTGCAAAAACTGGGTAAAGGGAAGGATTGTACAACATCCTGAGCTCTTAGTGAACAACAGGTTAAGAGAACACTTGTTCTGGGACTCACACTGATCGCTTTAAAAACTCCAAAAAATGAAAAAGCCTACAGTACTAAGCATGCCTCTGGCTCATCACGCTAGGAAGAGCTTCACTTGCAATCCAGCACCCTCGGAACAGTCCGCACTCCAAAGAATGCAGAGCACCAAACTGTTGCGGGCCCAAAATTTGCCAGAAAGAAGGGAATTCCGTTTCTACGACAGGCGAACAAAAACGTATAGGAACGTCCAGGAGCGTAAGAATCTCCACGTTGACCTTTGGCCTTTTGCAAGCAGAAAAGGCGATTTTTTTGGGGGGGGAAGGGGGGACATCCAGCGTAGGAAGCAAGAATATATGCGACCCACGGAAGATGCTGGGCTCTCCTGGGCCCCTTGGTTTTGGGGCCCAGGCCCCGCCTAACCGGCGCGTGCCTCTCCTTCTCCCCGTTATACGCACCGGAGCCGGCGGTCACGCTCCCCGCGTAAGAGTCCTCGTTGAAGCCGGCCGCCCCCAGCGGGGTCCCTGCGGCGAACTGCGGGGTCTTCTCCCCCCAGTGGAGGTTGCGGCTGCCGGGGATGTCAGGCGGGGTGCTGACCCAGTGGCCGAGGTCCGGCTTGGCCACGAAGCCCCCCGGCTCCTCTCGGCCGCCCCGGTAGCCCAGGCCGTCGAAGCCCTCGGGGCGCCGCGGATGCATCGGGCCACAAGCGAGGAGAGAGCCGGGAGACCCAGGAACGTCAAGCGGCTTTGACAGCAACAACAGGGAAGACCTCGCCGCTGCGCCCTCAGGTTCCCCCACCAGGCTTCACTTCCGGGTACCAACCGGAAGCAAACCCCGCCGCCCTGAAGCATACTCGTCTCCATGGAGGGTCATGTGACACGGGCTGGTTCCCGCCCCTAAGCCTGATGTTATTGGGGGGCGGGGCTCGTTTTGCCAGCCCGGTTCCTGCTAACCTAGAGGTAAGAAAAATAGAGCGTTTGGTTGTCCCTATGAAGGGACAGGCTACACCTATACTCTCCATATTTACTGGGAAAAGTTGTTTTTAAATCCACCAGACAATATTAGGACCAACCAAAATATTTTTGTTATTCATTTATTTATTTAATTTGTATACCGTCCAAACCCACAGGTCTCACCTGCTGGAAATGTAAAGAAAAAAAGAAGATACCTTTTACCATATGTGGCAGTAAAGGTAAAGACACCCTGATCGTTAGGTCTAGTCGTGACCGACTCTGGGGTTGCGGCGCTCATCTCGCTTTATTGGCTTAGGGAGCCGGCGTTCAGCTTCCAGGTCATGTGGCCAGCATGACTAAGCCGCTTCTGGCGAACCAGAGCAGCACACGGAAACGCCGTTTACCTTCCCGCCGGAGCGGTATCTATTTATCTACTTGCACTTTGACGTGCTTTTGAACTGCTAGGTTGGCAGGAGCAGGGACCAAGCAACGGGAGCTCACCCCATCACGGGGATTCGAACCTTCTGATCGGCAAGTCCTAGGCTCTGTGGTTTAACCCAGCGCCACCCGCGTCCCCTATGTGGCAGTAGTGTAAGGTAATAAAAGCATTCTGGGAGATGAAATATAATGAACTGGAAAAAAATGTTTAAAATAACTTTTGTTAAAAAAACAAGGAAGCCTTTTTATTAGGAATTGTAGGTACCGACATCCCAAAGGAGCAGACTTTTTATGTATGCGACAACAGCTGCATGGATGCTCCTAGCCCAGAGATGGAAAGAAGAAAGAGTCCCTACCAGAGAGGAATGGCAAAGCAAGCTGTTGAACTACACAGAAATGGCAAAACTGTCTGGAAAACTCAGGAACCAAGAAGACAAAAAGCTTCAAGAAAGAATGGGGGAAATTTATAATTTATTCAGAAGACCAGTGTAAGCAGATGAAAACATTAGCAGGATTCTAATAACACTTGTCATGTAACAAACACTGTGGACAATATGGACGGATACAAAATATAGTTTATGAAATAATATGCAGTTGAAAATGTTGACAATAGGATCCATGAAGGGGATGCTGGGAAGTCTCGAGATTCAAATAAATCTCTATGTATGGATATGTATTTGATATTGTTATAACTCTACACTTGTAAAATCAAATAAAAACGATTTCCAAAAAATAAAAAATAAATCCACAGGTCTCAGGACTGTTACAACATAAAATAACAATATGAAAACAGCATGCAACAAGACCTGCACCAGCAGTTGGTACTTCCAGGAGGCTGGAGAAGAGACTTGTCACCATTTCCCTCCCTGACATTTGCCTTTTGTTGCTGTCACCCTCCTCTGGAGTAAGGACTTTGCTAGGTGTTTGCAGGTATTCGGGTTACATGCTGGGATGAAGAAGCAGTGGTAGATCCCTGTCTATGGAAACATAAAGCTTGGCTATTACTCAGGTCTGCTTCACACTTTCAGCTCCTGGTTGGGTAGAAAAGCAAACATGGCAAAGCCCCAAATTGACAGAGCAAACCAAACCCCTAATCCACCATGCTAGAGGGGGTTCGGGTGAGGCAAAGGTGTGCCTTTGTTGCAAGGCGTCAAACCCTATAAAAACCCCTAAGTCTGGCCAATGAAATTCAGGAGCCGGGAGAAGATAGAGTCCAGTCATTTTATTACTTAGGAAGCAATAGGTTACAGTCAGATCGTTTTGCAAGTACTGTAACTGTGCATGCCCAGTGGTCTGGGTAGTGGTATTTATGAAGTTTCAAACAAAGCATTTCAATTTCCACCAATCATATATATCACCTTGGCCTGGCCTGCAATCTGCCTTTGCCAGTGAGGGAAGCCGGTCATCAGTGGAGCGCCTAATGCAGCTACCCAAAGCGTGGGTGGAAGTTACTACTGGCCCACTGTATTTTCCCCAATGGTAAAATAAGTAGAGGCTCCTGGATCAGACCAATGGGGTATCTAGTACAACATCCTTTTCTCAAAGGGGCTAATGATGCCAGAAGCTGGACCCAAGTACCAGAATATTCTTTTTTCCTGCAGTTTCCAGCAATCGGGTTTCACAAGCATTACGGCCTCCAACCACCGAGTGAGAGGATACATAGCTGTCAACTTTTCCCTTTTCTGGCGAGGAATCCTACTTGGAATAAGGGAATGCCCCTTAAAAAAAGGGAAAAGTTGACAGCTATGAGAGGATAGCCATCATGGCTAGTAGTCATTGGCAGCCTTATCCTCCTTAAATTTGTTAAATCCTCTTTTAAATCCAACCAGTGTTCAAATCACTGTGTTCTGTTTGAGTTCCATAATTTAACTATGGGCTGTGGGAAGAAAGGCATTCTGCCTGAATCTTAAATAGCTGGTGTTTGGTGATAACACTCAAAATGGAGCATGGGAGGGAGGCAAGGAGGGAGCACAACTGGAGCAGCACAAGATTTGCTGGATCCTGATCTTCGCCTGCTGATGTGTGACATGAATCCACCCAGGCCACACTGCTACAGCAGCCTAGGAGTTGTATGGGGAAAAGGCATCCTTCCTGCCCCATACTTTTTGCCCTGGCTGGCATGAGAAATGAGAAATGGAGCTTTGGGTGTAGAGTGAACAACACCATTAAGCCCTGCTGCTTTGCGTGTCAGTGAAAGAGTCAACTGAAGCCAAATTGTGTAGTTTTTGGTTGGAGGGCAGTTAACCTTAAAAACGCTATGTCACTGTTCAGGTGGTAGAAAATAATCTTCCTCTGGTTGTAGATTCCACCCTGAATGGCTAACTATGATTTCTTCCAGGCTCAGAAGAAGAAAGAAGTTCAGAAAGCTAGCCATGTTAGTTTGTTTCAGCAAAAACAATAGTCTTGTGGCACCTAAAGTCTAGCAAATCTATTATTGTTTACTAAAGTTCGCACTAAAAACAAGCTAAACTAAACCAAAGTTTTTTGGTCCAAAATCCACAGATGAGTACAAACAAAAATGTTACAAGATAATGAGCACAACATTACAAATCCTCCAGAACACTTTTATCAGGCTAGACGGTACTCAAAACGTGTTACAGGAGGGAAGAAAGAGGTGTCTAAAGAAATTAATGAAGAAACCCGATATTTTAGTTGGGGCAGAAGCAAGAGAAGGTAAAGGACCACTGTGGTGCATTGACTGAAATAAACTCTTTGCTGCATTCTGCATAAATTTAATGCACATGCAGACTCCTGGGTGCCATAATCTACTTCTCCCCCCCCCCAATTTTTTTTATTGATTTTCCAAATTAATAACAAACACGAACAAACAAACAAACATAAATCCTAACTGTAATAATTCCACTTTTGTTAACATTGTTAAGTGACTTCCGCAAATCCCCCTGGCTGAGTGTATATCATTGTAACAGTTTTCCAAAACTTAATTCCTCATAAAATTTACTTACTCAATTTACATCTTTCTTTTCATATTTAACTTTAAACATATTATTCTATAACGTCACCTATTTAAATCCTTAGCCAATCTGGTATTTGCAAGTATTTCTGTCTAAGTTATCTTAGCATATTTAGCTGAAAAGTCTTTAAATTTCATCCATTCCTCGCCATAATCTACTTCTCGCAGGGAGCTACAATTCCCAGCACCCTTAAACTACCATTCCCAGAATTATTTTGGTGCTTCACTGAGCGATAATTGGGAATCAGCTTAATTCACCTCCCAGGGTTGTTCAGAGGATGAAAAGGGGTGCAGTGTGCTCCTTGTCCTGGGATGAAAAGCAAGGTATAGTTATTATGAATAAAGGAGGCGCTTTTTAAAAGAACTTCGTAAAACAGCCCGCTTCTCCCCCAATTATTCGGCGCCTTTTGCTTTCCCCTTCTTCCGTCTCATGAAAGGTGATGAGGCGGGAGCCAAGGAAGAATTGCAGCCCAGCTGAGGGTCTCTTCTTCCCTTCCTCCCTCTCGGGCTGCTGGGTGGAATCCGGGCCTGGCCGCGTCCATAGCAACAGCTGCCAGTAGAAGCACCTGAACGCCGAGAGAGAAAGAAGGCGGCCGAGGCGGGCAGGGCGCGCGCGCTGGGCACCCATTTGTCCTTCCATCCAGCAAGCAGGGTAAGCGCGGGGTTAAGGCCGCTTCAGGAGGCGAGGAGCAGAGAGAAGCCGAAGTATTATGAATTACACAGGAGTTTCTCAATCTTCTCAAGGGGCCCCTTATTGCCTCGAGAAGCCGGGAAACAGGCCCTGCCTGGGGAGGGAGTTTGTCGGCTGCGCCTTCAGCTCGGCTTACTTAACTGTAGGAACTGCAATGGTTTTACTGTAATGGAATTTGGGGACGAATTTCAGAAGGAAAAACTGGGAACATAAGAGCTGGATCAAGCTAAATCTAGTTTCTCCTGTGTGTATGTGTGTAAAATGTTTAGGGGTACGTACTCTCATTTTGACTCAAGAAAATCACCATTTTATAGTTCAAATTGGGAAAAATAAATACAGTAAATGGATAAAAGTACAAAGATTCACAAAATGTTTAGGTCTGTCTCCCCAGAAAAAAGCACTGTATATATGTTTGTGTGTGTGTGTGTGTTTGTGTGTTTTCTATTTCTGTTTAATCACTTTTTAATCACTATCTTTCCTATGTTTTTAGCTTTTTCTCTTTTTTATATTTTATTTATGATTTTCAGGTTTATACATTTCAATAATTTTACAGTCGTTTTAGCATTTCAAAACTTGACTTCCCTCCCCCTCTTTCTGCGGTTCCTTAAATTTATTTTTAATATTTTCTGCATATCCAAATCTACTTAATTTGTTCATTTATTCAGTGCTTTTTTTTCTTTAAAAATGTTTAGGGGTACTCTCATTTTGATTCAAGAAAATCACCATTTTATAGTTCAAATCGGGAAAAATAAATACAGTAAATGGACAAAAGTACAAAGATTAACAAAATGTTTAGGGGTAGGTGTACCCTGCATCCCTCCAGAAAAAAGCACTGCATTTATTCATCTACTTTAAATATATGCTCTTATAAAACTGTTGCAGGTTACTTTATTACAATAATCCCGCCAATGTTCTTACCAGTTTACAATTTGTTTGTAAACATTTGATAAACTGTTTCCATTCTTTTAATAAAAAGTTTGTTATCTTGATTGCTTATTTTTTGCCATTTCTGCGTATTCCATAAGTTTTTGTATCCATTCTTCTTTTGCTGGGACTACTTCTTTCCATTTTTGGGCAAGTAACAGTATTCTTGCCGCTGTAGTACATACAGTTTGGGTAGTTCTGTCCCTATAATTCCCCAAAAGGAAGCTTCTGGGTTTTTCTTATAAGCGTTACGGTATTTTAAACATCTTTTCCAATTCATTCTATATCATTTCCCAGTAAGCTTTCACTAGTAGGCCGCCATGAATCCTGGGTGCTGGAAACTGTGGGATGATGATGATGATAATAATAATAATATAGTTCAGCATCATGTTTCCACAGTGGCTAACCAGATGTCTATGAAACACCCACAAGGAAGACCTGAGTGCAAAAGCGAGTGTGGTTAGGGAGTAATGTTAACCTGGGGCCTGCTTTCAGCCCAAAAAACTGTTTGGGAACCCAATCCTTTTTATTTTTATTTTAAAAAAATGTATATGGATTATTGCTGCTGTTAAAATAAAAAAAATCCTTCCAGTAGCACCTTAAAGACCAACTAAGTTAGTTCTTGGTATGAGCTTTCGTGTGCATGCACACTTCTTCAGATAGGTTCTGCTGTTGTGAGTGACCCACCCACATCAGGCTGTAACCCTATCATGGGGCTGGTCCTACTCCAATAGATGGATTGGCTAGGGTATATACAGGCAAACCCCCCCCCCCATTTCCATGTGTTGATTATGTGTGTGACTGTGTATACCTTTCCTCGCATTTCCTTTCAAGCATTAAGCAGAGGTAGCCAATTATTCCCGAATTAATAATTGTAAGATGTGAATGTGGTTTTGTGTTTGTAACATCCAAGAAAGACAGAGGCTCAAATCTTCATTTCTGAGTCCTCGGGACCAATATTACTTCCTGCAGGGCACTTCAAGATTTAGTTTTTATTTTATTCAATGAGATTTATATGTTGCTATTCTAAGAAAACCTCTGAGCAGTTTATAGAAAACTGACAAAAGGTATGTAATGCATTGACCTCTCCCCACATAGGCATCTGGGGGGATCTAACTTGACCCCATCTCCCACAGACAAACATTTGTGGGCATCTAGCTTTGCCCTCCTTTCCCTTCCCGTATATTTGGGGGAGTCTAGTCTAGACTATTTGCTGCCCTCCCCTATGCATTTGGGCTAATATTTTAATGTTTCAATATTTTAATGTTGTATTTTAATCTTGTTTTTAAGTTGTATTGATTCAGCTTGTTTTTATTATTGCTTGTTAGCCGCCCTGAGCCCAGCCTTGGCTGGGGAGGGCGGGGTATAAATAAAAAATATTATTATTATTATTATTATTATTATTAATGTTACGGGAGCTTTAAAGTATTTTTCCTTTTCTCCCTGATGGGTTTGAACTGTGCAATGTAATCCACTTGGAAATGTTTCTTGCAGCGGCGTAGCTAGCCGCTCGGGTGCCCGAGGTGTAGGGCGGCTGAAGGGGAGGTGGCGGGCAGATACAAGCCCCACACTGCCACTTTGGGCAGTAGGGAGCCTGCGGGGGCCTGAGCTACCACATCACTCCCAGTTACCAGGCCCCATGGTAAGCGCTACTCCTGCAATGTGGTACCCAATGTGTCCCACCCCCAACTCCCTAGCTACGCCTCTGGTTTGTTGGTTGTTTACAATTTTGCATGGAGTTAAAAGATTCTTATATCAAATGACCCATTGAATCTTGTTCCCCTGCAAAAAAAGAAAAAGAACAAGCCCTATTATCCAAGCAACTCTCATTAGTTTTAGTGTAACTTGTGGTCTTTTTGGTGGATAGTTCCCAGAGTCAAATAGGTGCTTTCGGTAAAATTGATTCATCCAGCTAATCAAATCTAACACGGCTTTCAAGCAAAGATAATTTGCTCTTTTCTCCATCTTCATTTCTACTGAAAATGTATTTCTGGCATTTTCAATTTTTTCCCCATTTTTTTTTTTTGGGGGGGGGTAAAGTTGCTTAAATGGAGCTAGTCCGAGTCTGTTGGACTAAAACAAAAATGCAAACTTTTTTTAAACAATTGTTTTGCAGTATAATGGCTTGGTCATAAAACAATTCCCCACTTCTGTCTTTTTTTGCACCTTGTCTTACCAGAGTCACTGGGTTGATGCATACAAATACTGTCATTAGGGTGGGCAGCCTGTGATCAGTTATGTGAGGTTGTGTTTATGAAACATGAATCTGGAAACACTTATGTGTCAAGTTCGCTTCATTACCTGATAAATTGTGTCATTTGAAACCCCCCACCCCAATTATAAACTAGTGGACGGAGGGACTGTTTCTGCCTTATTGAGTCATGGTTTCTGTACTATGAAAAGTTAAGCATAAAAAGTTTTTGGGAAGCTGGTGTAGCACAGTGGCTTAAGAGACTGAGCAACAAATCAGGGATTTCCTGGTTCAAATCTAATCTCTACCATGAACTGATTGAGGTGCCCTTACAAGGTGAACTCATTAGGTGGCCTGCAATATATGGGAAAATAAAACTGACCGTGCTTATTACAAGGCTGATACAGTTGTTACTATTTTTAAGACAAGAAGTTATAACACAAGCAATCTGTTTTCTTCTGCCTATACTAGGAGCTGATGCGCAGCTTTTCTCATTACTGCAGGACAGTAGAAGTAGCATCTGTTGAGCTCACCCCTATTATAAAAGTTATGAGAGCCACTGTTGCATTTCTTGGGGGTCATGAGTTGACATCTTTCTTAGCATGCCTTCCAGTGACATTGTCCATATATAATTTCCAGAGGGACAGCCACTCCTTATAGTTGCACAAAAAATTGCAATATGGCAAAGACTTAACTATAAATGGACAGTAGATGGAGCACTCTGCCAAGCATATTGAGTCTTTCGTTGGGCTACTACAGATACGTATTGTGATATCTGTACGTATGCTGCATATGCTTCCATCTACTCTTACCCCTTAATCAAGAAGTGAAAATGTCATGATTGTGTTTTAATTTGTTAGAAAACCTTGTTCTCTGCATGGTTCCTGGAGCAGAGAGCTATTAATTTTGGTATTTCGAGCTACGTACGTGGTTGTTATTTTAGTTCTAGGAGCAACTTTCTTATATACAGTGGTACCTCGGGTTACATACACTTCAGGTTACAGACGCTTCAGGTTACAGATTCCGCTAACCCAGAAATAGTACCTCGGGTTAAGAACTTTGCTTCAGGATGAGAACAGAAATCGTGCTCCGGCGGCCCGGCAGCAGCAGGAGGCTCCATTAGCTAAAGTGGTGCTTCAGGTTAATATTATTATTATTATTATTATTATTATTATTATTATTATTATTAATATCCCTCCCTCCCCAGCCAAAGCCGGGCTCAGGGCGGCTAACAACAAAGAACAGTTTCAGGTTAAGAACGGAGCTCCGGAACGAGTTAAGTACTTAACCCGAGGTACCGCTGTACATTTATAGACTTGACCATTATGTACGGCTTTATATTTCAACAGGGTGTTAAATCCAGGTGAGAGGAGATAAGAAAGGGCTTGTGCTAGGGATGAGAGCAACAGAAGGAGTGGCTATGCAGAACATGGGGGATTCTCTTAGGAGGAATTTTGGGATTCAGACTTTGTCCCCATCGCGCTCTGTGTGTGTGTGTATCTATCTATATATCTGTGTGTGTGCATATATATATATATATATATATGCATATAGATACAGATACAATGTTACCTATCCAGATCTAGAAGGATGAGATACCAGCCCCTTTCTATTGAGACAAACTTTAAAACATTTCACTATTTTTCAGTGGATGTAATTGCAAGCCAATTTATTTGTGACATTAATCATGTGATTTGCCCTTGAGTGCAGGGTTTTTCTTTCACGCATAGCCAGAGCAGGACCCCAGTCCAGATCAGGACTCTAGTTTGGCAGGGGGATAGGTGACTCTAACCTTTTGTCTCTGCTGCAGTCCCAGTCTTGATTGCCCCCCATCTCTAGTGTCTGCTATTTGCATTTGGGGGGCATTCTGGATTGGGATCACAGGGAGGGGGGAGGGGGTTACAGATTCCTATTTCCAAAACCAAAGTCCACCCACACCAGACTTGGTGGCAAGTATTGGTGGCTACTGGTGTACGAAAAATCCTGCATTTGAAGGTAAACCACATGCAGCTTGGCCCTGACTCTCCTTGAATATGAAGCAAAACCACTCTGTTTCCTTTTTTCTCCCACTTTGAGCACTGATCCATGCCAGCATTTGCTTATGTGCATATGTCATATTATTTCTCGGGCTCGGTTATGCATATATAAAATTGAAATAATAGTTGCCTCCTCATGGGAGTTTAGATGAAAGACTTGCAAAATGGCTTTGTGTATAAATAAATACATGGTTCTTATTCATAATTTTGTCACTCCAGATGCTTCTCTGCAGGACAGTCTTATTGCAGATACTATAATTTCCAGTGCTCAGATCACTGGGTACTGTTCCCCCTGCAGTTATCTTTACTGTTACGCTTGCTGTTGCAGCAGGCAATGTGGTAGAAATCACACTCTAGGTATCAAGTTGGGGCTCGTATGTGTTTGTGCGAGAAATCCAGACTCTTATCAACTGGAAAGACATTTAACATTGCAAAGAACTTTGCATAGCAAACATTTTGATTAAGGACCTTGTGACCCAGCCAAGTTAGCTACCATGGGCTCATGCCCGGCATTCTCAGAGAGCTGCTGGTAGGAATTGTGGGGAGGGGAGAGGTCCAGTTCAGTTCACATTTAAGGGGCAAGCCCACCTGATTTGCTCATTTTGAAACCTTCTAAATTTGCATCTGTCCCATATTTGCAATACAGCTCTCCGTCCAGGGTTAGAGAAGATTGTGCATGAATTAAAACTGCATGAATTACTGAAAATAACATACAGAAATGCATTCTGTTGAGAGAAATTGCTTGCAAAAATGTGTTTATTAGAAATTAGAAAAAGCTAAAAAAGTTCATGAAGTTTATACAGTGTTTTCAAAAAGTAATTATACAGTCGTACCTTGGATCTTGAACACCTTGGCTCCCGAACAAATTGGCTCTCAAAAGAACAAAACCTGGAAGTGAGTATTCCAGTTATTGAACGTTCTTTTGGAAGCCAAACGTCCAACAGGGCTTCCACGACTTCCGATTGGCTGCAGGAGCTTTCTGCAGCCAATCAGAAGCCGTGCATTGGTTTTCGAACATTTTGGAAGTTGAATGGACTTCCGGAATGGATTCCGTTCGACTTCCAAGGTACGACTGTACACCTATGGACAATACCTATATTAGGTGTATAGTTACTTTTTGAACACCATAGGTGAACTGAAAAAACTTAGAGAACCAAAACTAACTGATCATTGCTTTCCTAGTTGGTAGTGTTCCCGGTACCTTGGCAAAGCTCACACATTCTCATATCTCACCTGGACCTGTGAGCCAGTGTTTTATATTTCCCACAGTACCCCTGATGTACTGTCATTCTGGAGCATTGTGGCAAATTTGAGACAACAATCTACTACAGCTGTCAGATAAGTTTGTAATCTGCCAGTGTATAAGGGACATGGAAGGCAGGCTTTGAGTTGCATGGTCAGATGAGATATAAGAGGTTGTATATTCTCTCTCACCCCGCCCTTTTGTTTTAATGGATAAGCTGTACATTTTAGTGAAGGAGCAGTATGGGAGGAGATAGGGTTGCATCTTGTCTCTGGCAATGAAGATACTGTTCTGCCAAGTTTGTGAGGTCCTTGAACAAGTTTGTGAGGTCCTCCACGAGCCCTACATACTGTCTGTCCGTTCCTTTCCCTGATGTCTGCCTGGCTGATCTCCTGACATTCCCTTCCCCATCTTTCTTACAAAGTGGGGAAGCAGTAGAAGTCTTCATGATTTTCTTTCTATCTTTCAAATTGATTTGAACTATTTTTACCCAGCCTTCATTGCAAATCAGTACCAGTGCAAGATACAGAAAAATGAATACAGTGGTATCTCGGGTTACATACGCTTCAGGTTACATACGCTTTAGGTTACAGACTCCGCTAACCCAGAAACAGTGCTTCAGGTTAAGAACTTTGCCTCGGGATAAGAACAGAAATCGTACTCTGGCAGCGCGGCAGCAGCAGGAGGCCCCATTAGCTAAAGTGGTGCTTCAGGTTAAGAACAGTTTCAGTTTAAGTATGGACCTCCGGAATGAATTAAGTACTTAACCCGAGGTACCACTGTAACTGTGCCCTCTGTAAAATGTACAAATTTCAGGACAGTGGTTGTGGCACCATTGATACCCAACCCCAATGGCTGCAGGGCCCCCGACCGGCACCATTAGATGTTGGGATGGCTTGGTATGCAACAACAGCAGCAAGACTACTCATCGTGAAGTATTGGAAGACCCAGGAGCTACCCACACTGGAAGAATGGCAGATGAAAGTGATGGACTACATGGAATTGGCAGAAATGACTGGCAGAATCCGTGACCAGGGAGAAGAGTCGGTGGAGGAAGACTGGAAGAAATTTAAAGACTACTTGCAGAAGCACTGTAAAATTAAGGAATGTTAAAATGATGTCTGATCGAAAAGAAGTGGTATTGGTAAAAAGATTTTTAAGAAAATGTAAATGGGGATTGATAAAGGATAAATGCTAGAGGGTAAGGATTTGCTGAATTTAATATTTGGACTGGAATACAAAATGGGAGGTGTGAGGAGGTCAAGAAACTAGTGAATGAAGTATAAGAGATGAAAATATTAACTTATTTTCTGTTTTGCTTTTTTGGTTGTTCTTTTTTTCCTTTCTTTTCTTCTTTCTTCTTCTCTTTTGCTAATTGTTTTTTACTGTGTATTTTTTATATGTTTTGTTCTTGTATGCTTTTATTCTTGAAGTTCTTCTTATGTTTAAATTTTGAAACTTTTTATTGTCTGTGAAACTTTAATAAATATTATTATAAAAAAAGAAAAGATGTTGGGATGGCTTGGACACAAACAACTCTCTTTATTGATACAATCCTTCATACAGTTGTCTCTTTTTGGTCTTCTCACTGTTTCCCTCTTGCCATTCCTTCCTCTTCCTCTTATCTCTTTCCCCCAGGGTGCTCTGTGGACAAACTTGTAGGGAGGAAGAATAATATGGTAAAGGACTACAACTACAAGAATATGAGAACTGTGTAACTATAGGAATACAAAAACAGCTCTTCACTATTTTTCACTTAAAATTCTCTCTCCCCCCCATATGCATTTTCTCCTGGAGGGAATAAGATATGGGTCCCTCTCAAATGGGGGAATAAAATTGGGGGATGATTTTCAGTGGGAAAACAGCCAGAAAAGAAAGGCAGTGCTCTATTCCTGAGAGTGGTAGTGAAATTATTAATGATTTTCTGAATTAGGATGATAATCAGAAACAGCATGCCTGCATGAATAAAATATACATTTATGTTATTCAGATTCCATTGAAGTTCTTATAATCAAGGAGAAATACACAAGATTTTGGCAGGGGCAAGAAGACAGAACTGAATGAGGTTTGCATGTGAAACAATGCTACAATTGTTCATTCATTATGCTTTTGTCAGAAGTGCAAAGATTTAGCTGATGGGAACCTCAGACCTGATTAAAAATTGTAAATTGCCACTCTACTGAAGCATTTTATAAGGAATAAAAATTTAGATGTATTTGGAATTAACATAGGCAGAATGGTGATTCATCATCCTCACATTGCAAAGAAATCAGACTGATATTTTCAGAAACTCAAAGTAATCTGCTCTTTCATTATGTAGAGCTTTTCATTCCCATTTGCTTATGCTTGCAATGGGCGAAGATGGATGGTAGATTAGATTTGGTAAAAATTTAGTCCTTGAATATCTTAACACCTAGATTATTCACCAGACTTGTTGGAGCAGCTCTGTCTTAACACAACGTCATAACCGCCAGAGCTCAGAGCACTATTCTGTTTTTGAACTGCATTTGAACATGCTGCAGAATAAAGTGGTGAAACAAGCTTTGTTGTTGTTGTTAAGTGCCCTTAACTGTGAAAACATGATAGTTCAAGTAGTTCAAGAGTTGTGTGAGAGCTATAATCTGCATAAGAAATTGAAGAATATGAGAAACAATACCATTCTGCAATTTCATCTATTTACTATTTGTGGGACGTTTCAACTATCTTACTATAAAAAGACACACCAGAGATAAGATATATTGATGGAGAACACAAATTTGCCCAGTTCAGACATAACAGAAAACCATGGTTTCCTGTGTTGTGAATTGGTCTGCTTGAACCTTATTAGAAACCACAGTTTGATCCTGCCTTGTTCTTAGTAACTAGCTTTATGCTGCTGTATTGAACCAGGTTTGTGGCTTTACTGTTAGTATATAAACTCCTAAACAACTTGGAACCAAATTACCTGAAGGACTGCTAGATTACCCCTGATGTAGCTGCCTTGTCTATACAATGACTAGGGATGCCCCTCTACTAAGTATCACATGCTCCTGAGGTCTGCTCCATGGTTACCTGGAACAGGGCCATTAGCTTTGCAGCACCATCCCTCTGGAACTTTCTTTTGCATTAGTAGCCTGTGCAGTATATAATGTTGATGGATGTGGTCTATAAAAATGGGTTTTGTGATCGGGAGCCCTCCAGTACTTTATTGTACAGCAAGGAACGGACATGGGCTGGGGTATTTGTTTAGGGCAGACATGTTCAACTGGTCGACCGCGATCGACAGGTAGATCCCCGGTTGATTTTGGTTTATAATAATAATAATAATAATAATAATAATAATAATAATAATAATTTATAATAATAATTTATAATTTATACCCCGCCCATCTGGCTGGGCTTCCCCAGCCACTCTGGGCAGCTTCCAAAAGAATATTAAAATACTATAATACATCAAACATGATTGCGGGATCCTTCTCGATCACAGGATTAAAAAAAGTAGCAGAATGAATATCTCCGCCCCCCCTCCCCTCTTTGTTTGTTTCTCTGTTGTGTCTAGTGGGTGTGGGGTTTTTTTGGGCATTTGTTGATGTCAATAGGGGATACAATGATTGGTTTCAGCGGTGTGTGCATTTGTAAGCTGTGGGTTGTTCTGCAATCCTCCCCCCCAAAAAACTCAACAACTCTGGTCAGTCTTCCCCTTCCACCCATCCAAGTCATCCTCCCTCCAATGACAATGGGTAGATCATGACCAGTTTTTTTTGTTATACTGGGAGTAGATCGCAGTCTCTTGGGAGTTGGATGTGCCTAGTGTAGGGGGAAAATGATTTTATTATCCCTTCCCCATTTCTGAAGATTCTTCACACCCTTGAAGGGTCCTAACAGCACCACAAGACTTATGCTCGGGCTGCTTGTGCCCTGCAGTACCCTGCCTTGGAATAAAAAGTCTCACAGAAGTGGGCCCCAGGAAAAACAACCTGAGAATGACTTTTCTTTGGACATATCCAGTAGCTGTTATAGGCTGAAGGAACACTTTAACCAAAGCATTAAGTTGGAAATACTATTATTTTAGCTAATATCAGTAGGAATTCACTTACCTAAGATAAAAAAATGTGGTGGGAAGCTGTTTAGAAAAAATATACTATTACCTTGATAAGGCTGAATTTGATCAGATTATAGAGCTTTATGTAATTATAAGTTTCATTTTCTCAAATTGGCTGTTTCTGTAACAAACTAAAATTTGTGAAATTATCTATACCTATATCTATCTACATATCAGCCGAGCTAATTATGATTTAAACGTGTTCTTAAAAAATTCATGCAAGACTGCTTATTGGCAGACATTAACACAGTCTTCTAATAGCCTTTTGTTTGATGTATTATGGTAATGGTTTCATACATCACATTTATTCTCAAATCCTTTTTATTTATTTCGTTCCGAGGCAATTTATAAACCAGAGACAGAATGCCAAGAGTAATAAAAAAAAGAACAGGTATAAATCAGCTGTTAAAACATATGGCTCTATCTCATCACAACAAGGTACTCATTATTCACCAGCTTTATCAGTTGTCACTGCAGCTTACATGTCTTCAACTTCATTCTTCCCGTCACTGGCATTCAGAATTGTTCTCTCCCCTTCAGGCTTCCTTGACATCTTCTCTAGTTTCTTCTTCTGGTTCTCTGATGGGCAGAGCAATCCAAACTCCTGATCTCATGGAGGTCGGTTTGGATGAGGTGCTGTCCCGCTGTCCAGCTCTGCCTGGCTTGGCTGCTCTCCTCTACTGCAGAAGTCCTTAATGCTCCTGCCTAAACTGCAAAAAATATAAGTTTTTCCTTCTGTCCTCCTTCCTCCCTGTCCAGAACAAGCAGTGGAATGAAGGAAGCTCCTCTGCTGCCCTAGCGGGGTTAGGCTTGCATTCTAATTGTCTCTTTAAATAGATATTATTTTCCCAAATTCACAGTTGGACCAAGCCTTAGACCTTTCTTACTCTGCATGCATATTCACTTGGGATAGTTTCCTTCAAAGGTCCAGTGCTGAGGGCGTTTTGGCGGTTCCCTCACTGTGAGAAGTAAGATTACAGGGAACCAGGCAGAGGGCCTTCTCAGCAGTGGCACCCGCCCTGTGGAATGCCCTCCTACCAGATGTCGAGGAAATACACAACTATCTGACTTTTAGAAGACATCTGAAGGCAGCCCTCTTTGGGGAAATTTTTAATGTTTGATGTTGTCACTTTTTAAAATTAATATTCTGTTGGGAGCCACCCAGAGTGGCTGGGGAGGCCCAGATGGGCGGGGTATAAGTAATTTATTATTATTATTATTGTTATTAATTACTGCACATCAATACCTGCATTTATTTTTTGCAGCTCAGAAGTTTTGCTTTTTGTCCTGCTGTCCAGGGCTGATATTTCTTGCTGGATGTCCTACCACTAGTGTGAACAATGGCAATTATAGTAACTGACCCATTATGGGAGGCAAGTGCTAGGATCCATGCTTCTTCCCTTGCCTGTTCCTAGGTGTTTCTCTAGTTTGCAATCCTAAACACACTACCAAGGGAGTAAGCCCCACTGGATGGTACCTGCCCCACTGTCACTAAGCAACAATGAATGATGCTTGCTTATGAGTAAATATGCATTCTGTTCTCACAGTGGCAAACAGATGCCCAGGGGCAGTCCATGATGTGAATGCAGTAGCACTGTCCCACTCATGACCACCAGCAACTGCGATTCATACTGCCTCTGATACTGAGGGTAAAATATAGTCTTCATGACTACTAACAATAGATAATTTTATCATCCACACATTTGTCTAACCCATAGCTGTCAACTGTCCCTTATTTGGCGGGAAACTCCCTTATCCCAGCGCCGTGTCCCGCTGCTGTCCCTTATTGATGATGTCCCTTAAATTTCCCGGGTTTCAAAGGAAGCAGCTCCTCTCCCTTCCTCCCTGCTGGCCAGGGAGGAGGGAGGCTCCAGCTGTGTTGCTTGGCTGCATTGCTCACCCAATAAGGAGTCTAAGAACGACTGGGGGGGGTGGAGCTTGCATGCCTTGTGCCGATCAAATCGGCTGCGTTGCCTGGGGACTCACCGTTGCTCAGCGCTTCCCAGCGGAGAGGTGACGGTGGTTTTCCTTGAGGCTGCTGGCTGGGCTTTCTGCCTTTGGCTTGGAGGGGCTCAGAAGTTGAGCATACCTGTGCTTGGATCAGAATCGGATGGATACGTCATCGACGGCCCACATACCCTTGCCGGGGAGAAGGTCTGTCTGGAGCGGGGGCACATGGTGAGGGAAAAGGAAAGGCGATCCCTTATTTTGGCTGCTGATCCCTTATTTTCAAATCTGTAAGTTGACAGCTATGGTCTAATCCCCCTTTAAAGCTATCCAAGTTGGTGGCCATCTTCTAATAGTGGCCACAAGCTACTACTGTAAAGGTGTTATCCAAAACACATTTACTAGTGAGTAAGTCCTGTTGAACTCAGTGAGGGTTAACACCGTATTTTTCGCTCTATAAGACGCACCAGACCATAAGACGCACCCAGTTTTTGGAGGAGGAAAACAAGAAAAAAAAATTCTGAATCTCAGAAGCCAGAACAACAAGAGGGATCGCTGTGCAGCGAAAGCAGCAATCCCTCTTGATGTTCTGGCTTCTGGGATAGCTGTGCAACCTGTATTCACTCCCTAAGACGCACAAACATTTCCCCTTACTTTTTGGGAGGGAAAAAGTGAGTCTTATAGAGCAAAAAATATGGTAAGTATACTTCAGATCACTTTGTACACCCTTAGATAATAACAGCCTATTAACAGATAATGGAACACCTGTCATGCAGTGAGTTTCTATAACAACTCAACTTAACAAGAACCTGCAGTTTTTGCTTTATAGTGATTTTTCCCTTTTCACACGATCCACTCTTATAGGAATGTTTGTAATTTCATGTATTATTACAGTATTCATTGAGAAGCCTTATGAAATGAACCATGAACACTACATTGATTTGCTAAGGTTGCATGACTAGGAAGTAAATCTTCCACAGTGGGACAACTTCTTTGTAAACCATCTTAGGATCCTACTACATGGAAAAGAGAGCAATATTGAAAGCACCTGTGCTAATGAAAATTGACTAATTTCAATATATCCCTGCAACCAGGGCAGTTATGTTCTTTCATGCATATTATGCCTACAGTATTCCCCTTAAAGAAAACTATTGAGGAAGAGTGTAAGCCACATTTTCATCTTTGCTTCTGAACTTTCAATGGCCAGTATCCCTACAGCTATTTACTGATATTTAGAATTTTAGTTCATAATTTCTCAGTTTTGATGTTTCATTATCTTATTAATGCTATTTTAAGGTTACTATATGCTTTTGATTTCATATGGTCAACACAATTCCAAGAATTAATACAATTTGATTTGATAAACTTGGATTTGACTACTCCAGGCTGTGAGTTTGGAGAACTGCTGCATAATTCCCTGATCAATAAGTAGTTACATTGAAGTAGTGGGAGTGAAATCAATGGAATAAATTGGCTTGAATCCAAGTGCTTTCACTTAACTGTGCTGAGGAATGGTGTGTAAATCAATAAGCTTAACCATACTGCAATTATACTTCAATTATTCTATTTTGATTTTATTTATAGCTTATTATTGTTATTCATTATTGTGATCTAATAGAAATGGACTTTCCCCAGTTGAACCATTTAGACTGCATATTCAAGGTTGTTATACAGAATTTACCATCCAAGGGCCTCCAGATTACTTTCCCCCTGAAGGTAGAAGAGAAAAACATGGCAGAACACACGTCATCTTGCATTTTGACTGTATATGGTAGCTTTCTGCCTAAGGTAAGAAAGACTTAAGATTATGTTTCTATATGGCTGTAACATTCTGTCTTTTTTTTTTTAAGATTGATTTTACAACATGCCCATCATAAAGGTGCCAGTGGTCCACAAATTTGGTATTGTATGCCATGATGAACATAAAAAACTTCAGCAGAGACTCTTGGCTAAATATCTGAAGGAAACGTTACCTGCAACCAAGAAAAAGAAACACGTGTAAGTTTAAATAAACACAAAACAATATTATTATATAATGCATACTGGCAAGTGGACAAAGGTTTTCGGTGTTTCCAGTGAAACCTGCAAGCATGTTAATGAGAGACTCGGGAGCATGGAGAAGATATAGATAGGAAAAAGTGGTTTCTGGGGAACTCTAACGGAAATGACAGCAGGAAATAACCATTTGACTGGGTGGGTACACAAGGAGCCAAAGATGCCCCCCAAATTAAAAGATTGTTAGACAGGACAACAGAACAAACAATACTTCTCTCAGGATAGTATGAGCTAGGTTACTACCTGCCATTCTGTGACTTACTGGAAACTATTTGCTTAGTTGATAAAGGTGGACCCCAGGGTGGCTAAAGTCCAGTCAAAGGCAATTATGGGGTTGCGGTGCTCATCTTGCTTTCAGGCCGAGGGAGCTGGCGTTTGTCCACAGATAGCTTTCCGGTTCCTGTGGCCAGAATGACTAAGCCGCTTCTGGTGCACCGGAGCACCGTGGTGGAAACTAGAGCCCACGGAAATGCCATTTACCTTCCCGCTGCAGCAGTACCTATTTATCTACTTGCACTGGTGTGCTTTCGAATTGCTAGGTTAGCAGGAGCTGGGACAGAGCAATGGGAGCTCATCCAGTCGCGGGGATTCGAACCACTGACCTTCCAATCAGCAAGCCCAAGAGGTCCAGTGGTTTATACCACAGCACCACCTGCGTCCCTTTTTTGCTTAGTAAGTGGAGATTAGATGTATCAAAGGCATCTGTCAACCTTGCCTTAGGCCTGCTGCTGACTAGCGTGATATCAATTGGTTGCTCAAACGGTATACTATTGTAAAAGTACAATCCATATTAAGTCTCTTTTAACTCAAATCCATATTTTTGGATGCAAAATAGAAGATGTGAAATAGTGTAAGTCATTTTTAGCAGTGTCCTATTTTAATTTAAAGAGATTTTATCATTACTGTTTTCCTTATTAATATTTTTATTCCTTTCATCATGTCACACTAAGTTTTTCAGATGCATTAATGCTCTGATTGGTATTCTTTCCTATGAAGCTTAAAGGTAAAGGGACCCCTGACCTTTAGGTCCAGTCGTGACCGACTTTGGAGTTGCGGTACTCATCTCGCTTTATTGGCCAAGGGAGCCGGCGTACAGCTTCCGGGTCATGTGGCCAGCATGACTAAGCTGCTTCTGGTGAACCAGAGCAGCGCACGGAAATGCCATTTACCTTCCCGCCGGAGCGATACCTATTTATCTACTTGCACTTTGATGTGCTTTTGAACTGCTAGGTTGGCAGGAGCAGGGACCGAGCAACGGGAGCTCACCCCGTCGCGGGGATTCGAACCACGACCTTCTGATCGGCAAGTCCTAGGCTCTGTGGTTTAACCCACAGCGCCACCCACGTCCCTATGAAGCTTAGTTCTAGAGAAACTAAGACAGCAGATGTTTAAGAGCCCAATCTAGAGAAATATCAGGTAGATTTCTATTTAAGGGGGGGGGGTAGTAATTTCACTTAAGTAATCAGTTCCAGCTCAGAATTTATGTTTACCTGCTAGTATGCATTGATTAGTCTAATTCAGGCATAGACAAATTCCGGCCCTCCAGATGTTTGGGACTACAATTCCCATCATCGCTAGCTAACAGGACCAGTGGTCAGGGATGATGGGAATTGTATTCCCAAACTTCTGGAGGGCTGGAGTTTGCCTATGCCTGGTCTAATTTCTTCACCAACAATCATTCAAAGGGCTAATATTGTGAAGAGTTAACTTTCCAACATGATGAAATTCTTATATGGAACTGTCTTGTAATGTGTTGTGTATTCAGTGAGTAAATACATGCAGATGTTTTTGTAAAGCATGATGGTTTATACATAGATTATTGGCTGTTTCTTACAAAATACTGCATTCCATGAAGAAATGTCAATAACTTGGAAACAGCATAATGATGAACCGTAAGTGGTGTTTAATAATCAATATATTTCTGTAATATTCATAGTCTATTGGCTGCTATTGAAACAGTCTTAATAGCATTATCCAACAGATAAAGTATTGTAAATTAGAAACACAGAACAATGATCTACACTGTACATTGAGTCAAATAGGACTTTAAAAATTAAATTAGCTGTCTATAGTTATCTTTCATACACAAAATTTTGATTTCATTTACTGATGATGTGTCAATTAAACTGAAATTCTTCACTGGATTCTTTATCAGAAACCCATATGAACTTACAGAACAATTCGTTGAGGATTTCAATTACGCACTACAAACAGAAAGTAAAGAAAAATTCATAGAGCTGGCTAAAAAAATGCTTGCAAGATGCAAGGTCTGTATACGTAAGGATTACTGGATTTCTAAAGAGACATTTATAAAGGCCATCTCTTGATCTTAAATTTCTACAGTGGTGTTTAATAGTTAAGAATTAATTTAAATATTTCTGATGCAAAATGTTCATTATTTACTTTTTGAAAGTGACCTTTAAGTTACCATTTTCATAGTGTTTTTCTCCCTGTTCATTTTGCAGAAATAACACATTTGCTGATATAAGTCAACAAATTCAACCTTCGCACAGTTATATTGATACCACAGGCTCCTAGTGAGGGTTGGCAGATTTTGGATAGAGATTGTTGAGATTATTGATAACATCCAATATCTGTATTGATAAAAAGTCAATAATGAACACATAAAAATGCAAAGGGCAATATTTATGTTTAGTACAGTTGTTTATGTATGCTTATGTTTACATAACATGCCTTCAACAAAATTCCAGAGTCTCACTGAAAGGTTGAGTGAAGAAGGTTTTGCAATATTTTGTAGAGGGAGCTTGGCTCAAGCTCATTTAGGCTGCCCTTGGGTACAGAACTGCATAATGTGAGAGATGTGACTGAAATGACCCTTCTGTGCCACGTTGTATTATCTGAAGGTAATACCTTGTGAAGCTAAGCAGCTCTGGGTCTGGTTGGTACCTGGAATGGTAACTTGATGACGTCTTGGGTTCCATGAAAGGTGGAATATAAATGTAAGAAAATGAAACAATAAATAAAGTTGTCATAATGCAGAAATCACAAATGGCCCTTTCTCATCATTTATCAGAGGAGGAGAAATATGTGGAAATATACGGCGATTTTCTCACATTTATATAATAAACTCCCATTACTGCTTGATTGTAAACCCCACTTCCACTTACCTGAAATATTTTTTCCAAATATTTTGTTCCAATGATAAGTTGGATGGAGATGAGAGATTCTACTGGGTGAAATCAGATACTAGAATACAAAAATCAACCAATGGATTAAGCATGTCCCATTGCTCATACTGAGAAAAAAGGACCTAAGCTCCTTCGTAATGAAAGCAAACAACTTCATCGGAGGATTCTTGTAACAGAATCTCTTTAGGGCTGATATTCATCAAATGGTTTGTACAAGACATATAAAACCATTAAAAAATTATTAAATGAAAATGATTAAAGTATTTGATTTCTGGGCAGTTTTTGTGGCAGTGGTAGGAGAATCAGACCTACATACTTAGGGTTTTCTAAAAAGAAGTTTAGGATTGGAAAGAACATCCTTTCCCCCCATGCAACCTTTGCTGTTTTTAATCTTGCTGCCTCTTCTGGTAAATTGGGAGAGGGGTGCACAGAATGACCTGACGGAAATGATGTAAGTTTACAAGGGAATTTTCCATTGATCATTTGGCATATGCTAATTTGTTTAAATAAATAGAAATACAGTGGTGCCCCGCAAGACGAATGCCTCGCAAGACGAAAAACTCGCTAGACGAAAGGGTTTTCCATTTTTGCGTTGCTTCGCTAGACGAATTTCCCTATGGGCTTGCTTCACAAGACTAAAACGTCTTGCGTTTTTTTTTGAAAGGCGCTTGAAGAGGCGCGGTTGCGACGGACCGTGCTTCGCAAGACGAAAAACATCGCAAGACGAAAAGACTCGCGGAACGAATTCTTTTCGTCTTGCGAGGCACCACTGTACAAATGAATAGTACAGAGTCCGAAAAGGAGTGTTTTGCATGTCGATGTCCCCAGGCCACCCCAAATAACTCACACAACACACAGAATTTTTGTTTAAGGTTTTTGGCATAATTTTGGCCACTTTATTAAAATACAAAAAATGTGAGTGGTTGCTTAGGCATTGGTTGTGACTATCTGCCCCTCAGTGGGGGACAGACTGACATTTCGCAAGCCTGCGAAAGTCAGAAAAGGGGAATACATTTTGGGGTAGCGACGGAGCAGGGAACCTGCCCTCAAGCCTTCCCCCAATGCAACCAGGGGCTCTTGTGTGTCCCTAGCCCCTTGACAGGGTGGACAAAAGCAATAGTGAGCCCCTGTATTCCTTTAACGGAATCCCTTGCAGCAGCAGCATTAGAGGGGCAGGCACAGCCAATCCATGCCCCTCAACCAACCAAACCATAAACCAATGCCTAACCGCAACCTTACAAGTTGTGACGATTTGCTACGCAGTAGGCAAAAACCAAATGGCCCCAACCAATCAGCCAGATGGACAAAATTCCTACCGGGCCCCTGCCCCAAGAGCAGACGACCGCATGACAGGCATAGCAAGGTCAAAGCGAACCACCCTAAATATAGGGAGGGGGGATGGGCAATCCGATGCACAGGCAAAAAGAGGAAGCTCTACGCCTCGTGCAGGGAGTTTTAACATTTCTGGCTGTCAGTCATCAAATGGCAACATTAACATCTTCCCAACAGCAAGGGAAGCCCAATCACAACAGTGGCCAATGATCAATTAGCCCGCCCCACAACTTTGGAGTGTCCTGTCGGCCCCCACCGCAACACGTGCTCTCCATGAAGGAGAACACGCTTTGTCTGATTGGTGACATGCTGTGCGTGTGACCAAAGAAGAGCATCTGTGAGTCCAACCAAATTAGTTTTCAAACTGCAGTCATGCAAGAGTTGCCTGTAGAACAGGCTTCCTCAACCTCGGCCCTTCAGATGTTTTGAGACTACAATTCCCATCATTCCTGACCACTGGCCCTGCTAGCTAAGGATCATGGGAATTGTAGGCCAAAAACATTTGGATGGCCAAGGTTGAGGAAGCCTGCTGTAGGACATGAGACACATTTTGTTGGGATGGACTAATTGGATTCCATCCTACTGAGATGCTAGCACAAGAGTTCCCTTCACAACTTGGCTCAATTTATTACTATGATGCGGAGCTAGTAATTAATTGCTTTTGTTGCAAGGTACTTCAGGTGGTAATAACAGTATAATTAGAGCTAAGCATTCATCTTCTTATTTAAGTGTTAACCTGAGGTATTAAACATTGCTACCTTGTTAGCTCCAGCTATTGTGTTTTGCATCAGCAATAACACTTTCTTTAAATATGTAGAAATGTCATTCTAAGTATATTGACTTTTGAAAGGATTTTTAAATCTCAAGTTTTGTCTTATTATCTTTTATGTTCCAAACAGAGGCGATCAGGTCTTAGCACATTAGGTATTGGGAAGTATGTAAATCTTCCTGTGGCATGGGCTGAGGCAATTCTGTTATTACAGTGTAAAGGAGAAATTCACGAAGGTAGGTTTCTTTCAGATTCTTTTTTTGCTGCCCCTTTATCTAAGCAAGCACTGCAAAATTTATAGACACTGGAAAGAAAATAAATCTATTCTCACAAAATATATATAAAATATATATATTCTCACACAATATATATAAAATACTATTTTTGTTTCTGCTTTGATGCCATTCTGTGTCAACTGACTTGGCTTTTGAAATTATTCTTATGGATACAGGCATGCAATAACATTGGATGAGTATAACTAAGGTTGAATATCCCTGTCCTATAAGACCATTAGTGCAGTGCTGTTGCAAAATTTTAGACCCAGCCTGGACATTTACAAGAAAAAGCTGATAACTGCATGGTTATTTCCATTTGACAGCTGTGATTAACATCCTGAAAGCTGAAGCCTCAATATTGGAAAATCACAGATTTCTCTCTGGTTAGATAAAAGCAGAGTATCTCTGAAACTGAAGAGGCATGCTGGAAAGTAATGAACCAAACTAACTGAAAGTTCTTGTACTCAGAATCATCAAAAGAATACAGAGAACATTTTTGGATGGGATTTTAAAACCAGAGATATTGGAGTACTTCTGTGTTTATCATGGCCATCAAAATCGTACTACTTGCAATTCAGCTTTCAATTCTAAATGTCTGGGAGAAATGCTCATTTCACAGTTTGTTCTAAACTGTTTTTAATGCTGTAATTTATATTGCTGTACCCTGCCCTGGGATCTTCTGAAGAGCAGAATAATAATAATAATAGTAATAATAATAATAATAATAATAATTGCTCCTTTATATTTTATAACCTTGTTCATTTCACCTTATTAACTTTAGTCATGTTGCATAGATGGCAAGTCAGTAATTAAACACCAGCTTGCCAGATGATGAGTCATTTCCATGGTGCACTGTAGCAACCCAGACATGGTACTGGAATATCTGGGATTCCAGGCCCCATTGGGACCTGAAGGTCTATATGCAAATGAGCAGATTGTGTTCATAAATGCAGGAGGTACCCCTGTTGAGCAGCTGAAGATCTAACAAGTCACCAGCCTGAGACAGCCAGGAAGCCCTATTACCACTTGCCCCAAATCTACTTTTCTTTGCCCAAGACCGGTCCAGGAAGAAGAAGAAGAAGAAGAGTTTGGATCTGATATCCTGCTTTATCACTACCCGAAGGAGTCTCAAAGCGGCTAACATTCTCCTTTCCCTTCCTCCCCCACAACAAACACTCTGTGAGGTGAGTTGGGCTGAGAGACTTCAGAGAAGTGTGACTAGCCCAAGGTCACCCAGCAGCTGCATGTGGAGGAGCGGAGACGCGTTCCCGGTTCCCCAGATTACGAGACTACCTCTCTTAACCACTACACCACACTGGCTCTCAGGAGAATATATAATGTGAAAGGAGTGCTAAGCTCTGCCAAAGCATGTCTACTCTTCATGAAGAGGACAAAGCTGGAGGCAGTTTTCAGAGCTTGCTTTGTTATCTAGAGCCTACTCTTGTTCTAGAGATTATTATTGGAACAAATTACCTACCTGTGGGTTGTCCATAGGCCCGAAAATCATGTATCTGATGGACACCTTAGCCCCGTGCAGATGATTAAACTAGAAATGTGTGTGTATGTATCTGGAGAAGAAAAACAAAGATTATGAGGGCATGAATATCAAAGTTCTATGAAGAAAGGTTGAGGGACTTGGGCGTGTCTAGCCTGAAGAAGAGATGATTAAGAAGTGATACCATGCCATCTTCACATATTTGGAGAGCTGTCACATACATGATGGAGCAAATTTGTTTTCTGCTTTGCTCCAGAGGGGAGAACCTGAATCAATGGTTCAAATTACAGAACAGAAAAAAGAAAAAGATTTAGTCTAAAAATTAGAAGGACCCTCTGAATGGCATGAGCTCTTTGACAATGGTCATGCCATTACTGGTGTTGTAGTAGTGGATTTCCTACGTTGGTAGGCAGTTGGAGTGGGTGACCTTTAGGTACATTCAGACTCTGATTCTATAGCTGCTGGTCCCACCCAAGCTGCCACACATTAACTGTAATTTTTGCACAGTGCATGTAGCTGTTGAAGGCACAATCTGTTCACTCCATTTTTGCAGCATATGGGTTGCATGTTCAGAGTCATTGCACATTGCAGTGTGTATATATAGACCCTTGTGTAGACGAAATGATCAGTGTGTGAAGGCTGGTGGGCACAACCCTGACCCCCCCTCTCAATTTCTATGCCGTTTAACAGTTTTCACAGTCCTTTTGTCTTTCCTCTTGCTATTTCTGTTGGACCTCTGCTGTTGGCTGTTGTTTCCAGTTTTCAACTGCACGGCTGTGCCCTGTAGGCTTCAACTGAGCAAGACAGACAGAATTTGGCTGCTCAAATTATTCCAGAAACCACTTCACAGATGAAAAGCCTGCAATAGAATTAGCACTTCACCTAATGCCTTGCATTTCGATACTTAATTTTGTGCAATTACAAAACCATGTATATTCAGCATTCTCATGATTTTTTTTCAAGTAGCACTGCTTTATAAGCTCTTTCTAAATTTAGACATTAATTGGGTGTAATTTAAAATGACATTTAAACTTGTGAAGTAATTTGCCTTCAATAACGGCATGTTTTAGGTTTCCCCAATTATTTCTATGAAAAAGCATGATATTGTTAGTTTCAAAGATTTAGGAATAATGGAACAAGGTTTAAAGTGCCCCTCCTGCAAATCACCCCCCTCAAAAAACCCAAAGAATGAAATACCTCGCTTTATAAAATCTGATGAGGATAAAAGGATAAATGGACCTTGCATATTATCAGGGCTTTTTTCCAGCTGGAATTCAGTTCCGGCACCTCTCAGGTGGGCACCATTGCCATTCTAAGAGAACAAGGGAGGTGAGTTCTGGCACCTCTTTTTCTAGAAAAATAGCACTGCATTTATTATTATTCAATTCATCAAATATCCTTTATTAGGCATAGCAAACCACACATTATCAAACAGACACCGTATACAAATTGTGCAAAATATGAGCTCAGCATAACAAGGTTTGTCCATATTCAAATATTATTATTCCTTTTTATCTTTTGACTTGAGTGAATGGCAAGTGGAATGATTATGGAAAGGGTCATACATGAAATAAATATGACAGACAGAGATCAGTATCTGCAGATTAACATGACTGATCCGAAGGATGAAGAAAAGTCATTTAATATATGCCCCCATTTTATATATATGGATGCTACTTTAGCTCCCTTCAGCCATTATAATTGGCCATGTGAGTTTTCAACCAAGAGGCCCTCTCCCTCCTTTGTTGCCTCCCTGATTTTCCAGGGCTCTAAATCTCATGGGTATTTACATGAGTACATAAGAAGCTACTTGTTTCAAGAAGTTATCCCTCGTACCCACCAATGGTGATGGGGAGAGTGATGGGAGTTGGAGCTAGTCTGCTTACCCGCCCCCCCCCATATTTCCCTTTTGCATGTGGATATAATACAGTAGTATAACATTGGAAGAGAGCTTAAGTTGATGGCCGCCAGACAACTGGTGGAAGCAAATTCCACAAATTTAGATATATGAAGCAGTACTTCCTTTAGTCTGGATTTCCCACCATTCTGCTTCACTGGGTTATGTTGGGTTCTAGTATTATGGGAGAAAGAAAAAACTCTGTTCCTTTTCTCCACAATGAACACAATTGTATGCTTCTCTAGCGTGTCACCCTTTGGTTGTTGTTGTTTAGTCGTGTCCGACTCTTCGTGACCCCATGGACCAGAGCACGCCAGGCACTCCTGTCTTCCACTGCCTCCTGCAGTTTGGTCAAACTCATGCTGGTAGCTTCGAGAACACTGTCCAACCATCTTGTCCTCTGTCGTCCCCTTCTCCTTGTGCCCTCCATCTTTCCCAACATCAGGGTCTTTCCCAGGGAGTCTTCTCTTCTCATGAGGTGGCCAAAGTATTGGAGCCTCAGCTTCAGGATCTGTCCTTCCAATGAGCACTCAGGGCTGATTTCCTTCAGAATGGAGAGGTTTGATCTTCCTGCAGTCCATGAGACTCTCAAGAATCTCCTGCAGCACCATAATTCAAAAGCATCAGTTCTTCGGCAGTCAGCCTTCTTTATGGTCCAGCTCTCACTTCCATACATCACTTCTGGGAAAACCATAGCTTTAACTATACGGACCTTTGTCAGCAAGGTGATGTCTCTACTTTTTAAGATGCTACTTAGGTTTGTCATTGCTTTTCTCCCAAGAAGCAGACGTCTTTTAATTTCATGACTGCTGTCACCATCTGCAGTGATCATGGAGCCCAAGAAAGTAAAATCTCCATAGGTAAATTTATCCAGAGCCCATATAATTTAGGTTGTCCTTTTCTGCCCCCTGTTATTATTGTAAAATGTACACGTTGGACAGGTATTAGGAAAATTCAGCCGCAAATAGTACACACAAGCCAGGTACACAATATCACTATCATATCCCAACATTCTTGTACAGCAAAATGCAGATTCTGTTTGGATGAGTTCTTTGATCCCTTTCCTCACTCCACCCTTAGTAATTTGGGCATGACATCTGGGTAAATCTCAGATAGCTGGCCTTTCAAATCTCATTGCACTGATTGCCTGCTAATTTGTATTCATTGTCGTTGTTAACCATAAGGTTATAAAAAAGAAGGTTGTCTCTCTGCTGTGCACAATGACTGTAACAGATGGAATAATAAGTTCAAAGGGTTTATTTGAATTTTAGTCCCATCAGTCTCATCTGTATTGTTCTGTGAGTTCAGCTATGAGAATTTGTCCAAAACAAGCAGTTTGCGGTCAGTTAGCTCTTTTAGCCTTGATGTTGTTGTTTTTTGTTCTTGATTTTGGGCCAGAAGTGGTCCCTAATGGTTGGTTGCTCAAAATATTAAAACATGCTGAAGAAACGCTTTGATTCCAGGCAGATGCCCATACCTGTAAATGACTCATTTGCATCCATGCAAACAAATCCATACTCCCAGCTTTTTATATCGAAGTCTGGTTGACCTGAATTAGTTTTCCACATCATTTTAGTTTGCTGCATAAATGTAATTCTCAGGGGCAAGTCTAGTTCTGAACACCATAATGTTGCTCTTATTGATCATAAAGCCATACTTTGACTTCTTGGTATATTAAATATATGGCATTGATAAACAAACCCTTTATAGATAACAGCCCTGTTTAGGGAAGTTTTTAATGTTTGATGTTTTATCACATTTTTAATATTCTATTGGGGGGGGCACCCAGAGTGGCTGGGGAAACACAGCCAGATGGGTGGAGTATGTATAAATAAATAAATAAATAAATATTATTAATTAAAATACACAGAGAAATACTGGGACAATATAACATCATTTTATCCAAAAATATGAATTCATGCTTTGTCAATCAAATTATCCCCAAATCAACAAAAATATTCCAATGTTACTAAAAATTAAGTCTGAGAATTTTTTATTTATTGTTGGTGTATTATTAGCTTATGTTCAGAAAAGTTGTAATGACCACTTCATGATACAGCACATTATAGTACACTATGATGAGCTATGAGTATTATAGATAAATAATACAATTCTAATTTTTAAAAATTATCTAACGCTCTCTCTTTTTTTTCTGAATTTCATATAAAGTCTCTTCAAATATGCATGTTTGTGCTGCTTGCTTAGAGAAGTAATTTTCTCCTTTATTGTTTGCTAACATTTCTTCCATTCTTTGTACATGTTTCCTGATCAATCATAAATTATTTAGTATGAGCCTTATGGAATGTTAATAAAAGTTTAAACATTTAAAAAGTTCACAAGGCTAATTCTCTGTGGCTTTTACGATATACTCTGGTTTTGAAATATGAGATTATCTACCTTCCATGTCAGTGGGCTAAACCTTCTGTCTTCAGCTTCAGATTTCAGTGCTATATTGGAGAATGCTGTGCATATATTTTACAGTCAGCTGAAAGTTTTTTTAAAAAAGCAAAATATATTGTTGAGAATTTTTGAATAAAAAGGTTTTTTTTAAAAAAAATTATCGATTCAGGTTTTTTTTTTTTTTAAAAAAACCATCAATTCAGTTATCAAAATAGTTTGCAAGCTTAACTTAACTGTTAAGTCCCACTGAACTCCGTGGGACTTATTTCTGAGCAGTCATGTAGGGTTGCATTGATCCATGATGGCACAACTAAGATTAAACTTAATTCTGTAGAAAATAATTTTTGTCCAACACTAGGAGCACTGATTGATGGTAAACTATTCGCTCCCCTGACTTATATTTCCATTTTGTCTGCATGCATCTGTATGTACATGCAGCCACTTGGAGACTATTACTTGAAGCTTAATCCCTATTGATATTTCCTCAAGTTTTTACAATTTGTGATGCAACATTAACTTCCTGCTTAATATTACTATCTGATTACTGTATATACCTGTCTTCTATATGCACATTTCTTGCAGAAATGTGTCACCTCTTAATTAAGAAAAATAAAAGTATTTTTCCTGCCTTTTAATAGTTCTATTCAGTCCATTTAACTGAGATTAATTTTAATAATGTTGTCATTCTTTATTTTAAGTATTACTAAAATTCAACTCACCTATGAAACGGTTATCACCTACTATGAAAATGAAATTATGCAGTTATGTTAATAATTCTGTGGTAATTAGTTTAGAATTTTTGAGGATGAGGCCTGTGCATCAGGACTTTAATTACACTTGTAATTTCTTTAGCTTTTTCAACAGTTTTAACTTTATTTCCTTTTTTTCAATAGATAAGTCATTCAAATGAGATAACCAATTCTCTTTATTTAAGCTTAACAGGAAAACTTGGAGCTAATTACATCATTATAGTAAACAAAGTATCGTGTGGCACCCTGAAAAACTTAACAAATTTATTATGGCATACGGTTTTGATAGTCTTTAAGGCAGGGCTTTGGGTCTCCAGCTGTTTTTGGACTACAACTCCCATCATCCCTAGCTAGCAGGACCAATGGGCAAGGATGATGGGAACTGTAGTCCAAAAACAGCTGGAGACCTCAGTTTGGAAAGCCCTGCTTTAAAGACTCTTTGGTTTGCTTGATTTTTGGATACCTCTCTGGAAGTTATTACCGTATAGGCCCGAATATACGCCGCACCCACAAATAAGATGCACTTTTAACATTCAAGGGGGGGGGGAAAGAAAAAAAGACAATACCCGAATATAAGCCACTCCCTTAAATTCTGCAGGCGCTCACACCCGTAAATGGCAAATGTAGAAGAAAATCCTATGGATACTAGAGAGGACTCCTGGCACTGTTTGCCTGCAATCCCGGCTGCATTCAGGTTGGGAGGGGGGAGGAGCCCGGCTGCATTGCCAGCGGTCTTCCCCCTCCCCCATGTTCTCTCCTACCCAGCTTTGGGGGAGACTGGGAGTGATATCGTAGAAGCCAATTTTTGTAAGGTCGCACATTTAAGCCGCCCTTTAACTTTTCACGGTCAGAATTTGGGAAAAAAGTGTGGCTTATATTTGGGGCAATACGGTATATCTTTACAGTAGTCCCATTTACCATTAGCCACGCGGGTCCCTGATCAGAAGGTCGGCGGTTCGAATCCCCACGACGGGGTGAGCTCCCATTGTTCGGTCCCTGCTCCTGCCAACCTAGCAGTTTGAAAGCTCGTCAGAAGTGCAAGTAGATAAATAGGTACCGCTCCTGTGGGAAGGTAAACGGTGTTTCCGTGCACTGCTGTGGTTCGCCAGAAGCGGCTTAGTCCTGCTGGCCACATGACCCGGAAGCTGTACGCCGGCTCCCTCGGCCAATAAAGCGAGATGAGCACCGCAACCCTAGAGTTGGCCACGACTGGACCTAATGGCCAGGGGTCCCCTTTACCTTTTACCCTTACATTAATGGCTTTTGTGTGAATAAGGTGGAGTGGGAGTTGTCCTGTCTCCCCCTTGCCCTCCCTGGGCTAGGATTATTATTCATTAAACTTACTAGTCACTTGGCACCCCAAGGCCTCCAAGTGACTTACAGTAACATATTAATGTATCAATGTGTTCCATGACCCCTGCCTTTAAACTCCCCCTCATCCCACCCAAAAGTCTGGTATCAAGCCCAACGGCTGCAAATCAGTGGTGTGGGGGTCCAGCCTCCTCATTAGGGATGGTCAGGCACCCCTTCTCTTCCTTCGGGGGGCAGCAGTAGCAAAGATGGTAGCGAAACATTTACCTGCTTTGCTGTTGGTCCGGCTGCTGCTTCTCTTCTGTGGCTTTTGTTGCAGGTGCAGATCTGATAAGGATCTGTACAGTGCTGAAAAGGTTCCCCATCCCTTTCATGTGTGCCCATCAAGTGGGCCTCTCTGGGTACAGGTATTCTTGAAAGGTTCTTCCTTATAAATCTTAATATTTGGACAGGTTCATAATGAAACCCAGAAGCACTTTAGATGCCAATGGTGTAAACACATTTGAAGGCTCCTAAACTGAATAAGAGGGACAAACGCCGGCTCCCTCGGCCAATAAAGCGAGATGAGCACCGCAACCCCAGAGTCCGCCACGACTGGACCTAATGGTCAGAGGTCCCTTTACCTTTGCCTTTAAACTGAATAAGCATGGGAGATTGAACCGGCAAGAGAGAACCTCTAAGCTTCCACCTCACCCCAAGCCTTAGAGATTTAATGCATCTTTGTCTAGATTCAGCTTCATTTGGTTTATATGTTTCTTGGTAGTTGGAGACTGAGGATACAGTTGGAGGCGCAGAATACAAAGAGACCGCAAACCTGCCTTGTACAACCTCCTTCAACTTGCAGTGTGAAAAGCAAAACCATCAGTTGCACTAAGCAAAAAACTGGCAGGAGAACAAATGTTACCGATTACCTCCATCATCAGTGTACATTGCACATTCTTGGTAGCTTGTTTAATTTTATTAATTTAGATGGCTTTATTATGCAATAGGATTTAATTCATAGTCTAGCATAAACATTTCAGCAACTGTTGAACAAAATTATGAAAGAGACGAGCCTTAATTACTTTTTCATCAAAGTGATAATCAGAGAAGGCAAACAATCTGGGGAAAATTTGATGTAACACTTGTTTTATTTGTTCATAACTTGGCAAGCGTTGTGTTGCAGGTGCGATGAGAGTACCGTATGAAATATTAAAGCTCTGCAGAGGAAGCTGTTTATTGAATTTATCTGTCATTTTCTTTTCACTTCAGAAGCTGTTGAAATACTTTTAATTTCCTTGGACCATGCGCCTCTTGTTCCAGACCATATCCCAGTTTTATTTTTCCTCGCGGAATCTGTTTTGTATAGACTCTGTTATGATACAGTGGAGAAGCCGCATCTCTTCGCATGTGAAATCAAGTTGTCCAAGGTATGTTGTATTTTTTTTAAGAGTAGCTGTCCGCATCCTGATGCCCTGATATATATGTTGTTTCATTTCATGGCTACTTAAGTGCCACTCTAGGCCTTGTGTACCAATCTTGCTATACTGTGATCTTATGCCATGAGATTCTTTGCTCTCTTCTGACAGTCTGTGACCGCTCAAGGTTGTAAATGTGGAATGCTGTCTCATTGGAGGTCCTCTAGGCTACAGCTGCATCCATCTTGAGATAGCCACTAAAGATTTTGTCGTCCTTTTGGCCTTTAAGAATATGTTATTGTTTTTTTGGAAGGGGGATTAAATGTTTGTATTGATTTTTGGTTTAGTTTAATGGTGTATACTGCTTTTGGTGATGTATAGCATAAAGTTGATGGAGGGAGGGAATAGTCATAAAGGTAGTAACATTTAAATACTTCATTTATAAGATCCATAGGGGCGCTTTCAGATCTATGGCATTGTTGACAATTTACATTACCGCAAATAAAAGCAGATGTTCAGTTTGCTGGAAAGCATGCCGTGACTGTACTAACGACAGACAGCTGTTTCTTCTAGATCCCAACTCATAATCTTTGCCATGGAAGCGAGTTATGGGAGCTGCAGTTTATATGGTCCACCTTTTATTGGAGAAAGTAATTTGCATCAACATGTTCAAGTGAAAGCAGTGCAGTGTTCTTTTATGCTACCCTCATTATAACTCATTCTATCTTGAATTTTTATCTCTCTGAATTCACTGGTTTTGAGTATTCCACAGTTCAGCTTTCAAGTGACACTTTAATGAGATGCTCTAAAATACATACAAAAATCATCGGGAGGTTTTTTTCTTTTTTGTTCTCAATACATATGGATAGCTTGGATTTTCTAATAATTTCCACGATCATCTTGCATAATGTTCTTCTCACTGCTTAAATGATGTGACCTTTTTATTCTCCTATATGGATTATCATTAACTAAGATGTATTATGTTAGGTCACATAATCTTAAAGTAGCAGCAAGAGATTTATGCATTCAAGAGAGAGGACGAAATTGAAGCCATGTAAATGAAAGTGTCCAAATGAGAACCATTTGCTTCTGAAAGCTAAGTAAGACCTGCAAGATAAATGATGGTACCAAATTGGACTTCAATCTTGTACCTCTTTCCTATGATTCATAGATCCCTTTCAAACAACACATTTTTGTCTTGATCACAGTGATTTCTCTGCTAAAACTTTATGATCTCTTGCTAACCACTGAGCACCATTTTTTTTACACAACACAAGCTGTCTATCACTAGGGTCCTCTTCCTCAGTTCCCTAAATTGACATGTGCACACACATGTGAGCGAAGTTGTTGCAGTGCAAATGCACCCGATGAGCCAATCCAGTGCACCCGCTGGTGTGTTTGCACCGCAGTGACCTTGCTGATGCATTGCCTATTTCTCTCTACCTTCCAGTAGGCAGCAGTGATGTGACTGAGCAGATTTTGGGTGAGTGGCGGTGCTCCATCAGGTCTTTCTCTACTGGGGAATTGAATCTGAGCCTCAGGAAATATGTGTTGTAGCTATTATAAAAGTTAGCATTGCGCAAAAGAAAAAATGAGCTGTATGTGAAGGAGTGTGAACAAGCACAATCTTCAATGGGTGCAGGATGAAATGATAGGGAGTTGTCCTCCTCCATTAAGCTTGCACAAAAGTTGACAGAAGTTACTAGCCCACAAAACAAATTACTAGCATATCCATTCGCATATAGTTAAATTAATCACTTGTGGCAAATCAATTTCATGAAAGAAAAAGAAAAACCTTGTATCTTCTGATTTCCTTCCTTCCTTCCTTCCTTTCTTTCTTTTTTAAAAAAGCTTTATTAACCTTTATTAAAATTCTTCTGTAGTCTTCTGGAGGCAACTTTTTCCTGACCACGGACAAAGAAGCATTACTGGAGCAAACCTGCTCTAGTAATTTTTGCATAGGTTCTCCCCACCCCACCCCGGATTTTAAAAAAACCTTTCTGTGTATTAAGAGAATATATTGTATTAAATATTTTCACTGCACTCAGGCCTGTTTCCAAGCAAAGCAAAGACGTTAAGTATTCCACCTAGTCTGGTGAGCCCAATTATTTTGACATCTCAAGTTCTAATATAGTCCCCAGGACTTCTGTTGTCTTGTTTACTACTTTATTTTCTTTAATGATGGCTGTATAGAGAATATTAACTTTCTCAGGCATTATTGGATTCTTTCCACCAGTTCCTCTGGTTTGGCTGGTATATTAAATAAGAGAAAAACAAAACAAAACAAAACTGATTTGCCAAGCAAAAGATTTGTTGAAAATTGGTTTTCAGTTAACGAGTGCATCATGGACAATATTAAAACACATTTCATATGAATATCTGGGATGATTCCTTCAGCTGTATCTGTTTTCCAGCCTTCTTATTCCTCTGTAAGGTATACTGCAGCTCCTATAATTAACTTGGGTTGTTATTAGGTTTTCGGGTTCAAAGAGAAAGGACCCCCCCACAAGCCCCTTTCACTATAAAGCTTGAGGCACATTGAGTTGGATCCAGACTTCAATTCGCTTTGGTGCAAGGGAGCAAGCAGGCAATTTTCACTTCTTCCTTTCCTTTGCAGCTTCTGGTGCCTTCTGAAAATCTGCTCCAGAGAGTTGTGGGACAATGGGGCAATTGATGTTTATCGCCTCCCCTGTTCCTTCAGAGGGAGCCTCCTCCAGATTTTGTTGCCTGCCGTGAATGGTGTTAACGGAAAAATCCAAGGGCTCCCTTGGACAAAAACAAAGACACCAACCAGGATTACTTGGAGCAAAACAGCAGCCTGTAGGCTTGGCCTTTATTGATCTGTTGCAACAGGGTGCTCCCCTCACCTGCAGGAGAGAGGAGAGACCCAGAAAAATGGTGTGCAAGGCCTTATAAAGACTTTTGAAATTGCCACCCTGTAGATCAAGACCACCCCCAGAAACATCATACATACATCACAGAAGGGGTGTAACTTAAGACCACCCCTCAGATACATCACACCTACATCACAGAAAAGGCGGTCTAAAACAGAAATTTGAATATTGTTTTTCTCCTGTTGTTGTTTATCTCCTGTCTGGCAAGTTACTTGATTGGATTTCCTGGGGAGCCTGGCCAGTCTTTTGTAATGATAAATACTTAGTTCCTGAGCCAGGTCACAGGCTCACACCCTATTCATATCTTAAATGTGCCCTTAATACAGGATTTGTGAGGAAAGAGACAATGGGGAGGCTTTTCCAGTTTGACCTTGCAGAGAAAACATATGCTCAGTTTAGGAATCAAAATGGTTCCAGGTTGGCCTTCCTGTGCTGATCTATGTATGTGCTTGGTTGGTACACTTATGAACATTACCATATATCTAAGACCATAAAAGTCCTATCACAATGGAACTGGGCCCTTTCATTTGCCGAAATAACCCCACCCTCTCATTCGCCTCTTGTAAGAAATCTGGCAACTGGGACCAGCCACCTCTTACCCTGTACCACTATAGCAGCTTGCAAGCAGGGGACACTGTGGGGCTGAATGCTTCTGCAATGCAGTGCCAGTACTGCAAATAGCTGGAGAGTGTCCTGCAGTTCTCTGCCCAGCAGAGATCAAATGGCACAAGAAGCCAATAAGATTCCATTTAGACCTGTAAAGCTACTGACTTTGACCTGGCCCCTAAGTTTGTTCAAGCTTAGTTTGGGTCCTTGCTTGATTCCCCACCAAACTTCTGCTTGCCTCTGTATTAAAACAAATGCTTGACTCCAGGCCACCAGTCCCGATAACTTGATTTTCACTCCCCACCTCTTGAGATGCATTTGGTAGTAACCCAAAACAGCACTGCTACTCTTTTCTCCCCATCTAAGTTTTTTTTTTTTTAACCTGTCACTATACATTTCCGCAAGCATGCAGCGTAAAATATTAACTTTTAACAATGGCATCACCATGTGGTAAATGCAAGGGAGGCCTAATAGGTCATTGGTGCACATTCCCCTTTGCCAGGAAGGCAGCAATAACTAATGTTCAAAGGTGTTTAGTACAATTTCGTTTTTGAAAAAGGCTGGCAGATATCCAAAATGTTTAGATAATTGAGGTTTAAATCAGTAGAAGTGTCATATTTATACAAAACAATGCCTCTGAAACATTAAGGAATCTTGATTAGTATGTTACCTGATTGCAGGTTAAAAGTCTTAGGGAAAATGTTACAGAAAGTATAGAAAGAAAATTGCCTTTCTGGGTCATAGATCTGAGGTAGAGACAACTTCTGGGTCCTGAACATAAGCAAAGTTACGTTAATTGATAGAAAAATTTCAAGTTTTGCAAAAGTTTAGGGGGCAACAGCAAATGAATGGAACAGACATGATACTAATGGACGTGTTTTGTGTTTCTTTTGCCAGCTTGGATTTTTGGTCTTTTTAAGGCTTCTCCTGTTCTATTTCTTTGGTTACCAGGGGTTTTCTGAAGAACACAGATCCAGGCTTCATGTTGGCTTGAAAGGTAGCAATTATTTCTTTCTAGTTATCTAGCTTTACATATTTTAGATTGTAACCCTGAGGGCAGGGACTGCCTCACCACTGATCTGGGAGCTTTTTCAGTTAGAGAGCAGGGTAAAAATGTTTCGGATAAATGCGCTCATAAAATATTTGTGACACAGTTGGGAATCCGGAGCATTTAGCCACCCCATTTAACTAACCACCCCAGGAGTGCTGTAGAAAAACCTGCGCTGGATGAGAGAGGCTGCATCCAGAGTTACCTCTCATTCTGTTTCCCAGCTTTGCTGCTGGCTATGCACTAACTGTAGAGCAACTCTGCCACTGTATTTATTTACCCTTTATTTTAAACCAGGACTGCTTGCTGTTCCTGAGTGTCACTTCTACGTTTGCAATCCCTCTTCAGTGTGAAAACAAGTATAACACCTCATATCATTAACTTTTAACACAAGGTTCCAATTGTCAGAAACACTGTACTTAAATCAAGTGTTTGTTTTAGGGAACAATGTAATGGTTACTGGTGTGAAGCACAAGAAATCGTTATCTAGCTATTTTAAAGCTCTTTCCTCAGATAGTGTCTTAATTAAGAGCAGGCTGTTTAGCATCCTTGACTTATGTAAAGTTCACACGAACTGTTCTTCATAAGTAGTCTGGGGCTTGTGATAGGGGGCTGTGATGCCTTTTTTGTGGAAAATGTTAATTGTATTCCATTCCTAAGGAGAGAGAAGTACTTATATATCAAGCTACTCAGTACTTTTCCTGGTCATCTCCCGAATGCTGTTAATGGGGAAGCTAAGCCCAGAGGGTTCTCAAAATCAATTAGAAAATGTTTCTCAAGTACGTCCATAGGCAATCTTTCGTTTGCAGGGAGGGCTGGGTGAATAGGCAGAAGAACAGAGGGAAAGCCCTTTTGGATCACATGAAAGGCCTCTCTAGGCTACGAGTTCTTACAGTGGCCAACCAGATGTCAGTGGGAAGCTCACAAGCGAGACATGACTATAACAGCACTCGTGGCACTTAGGAATCTCAGAAACAGTAAAGACAAAAGATAAAGGGACCCCTGAACATTAGGTCCAGTCGCGGCAGACTCTGGGGTTGCGGCACTCATCTTGCTTTATTGGCCGAAGGAGCCGGCGTACAGCTTCCGGGTCATGTGGCCAGCATGACTAAGCCCCTTCCGGTGAAACCAGAGCAGTGCACAGAAACGCCGTTTACCTTCCCGCTGGAGCGGTACCTATTTATCTACTTGCACTTTGACATGCTTTCGAACTGCTAGGTTGGCAGGAGCAGGGACCAAGCAACGGGAGCTCACCCCGTCGCAGGGATTCGAACCACCGACTTTCTGATCAGCAAGTCTTAGGCTCTGTGGTTTAACCCACAGCGCCACCCGCGTCCCTCTCAGAAACAGTAGAAGTAGAATATAACCATTATGTAACCTTTCTTTATAGGGGAGTTGCTCAACCCCCTTGGTCATTTGGGCTGGCCTTTTCTGAACCTTTTCAAGCTTTACAATATCCTTTTTGAGGCGAGACGGCCAGAACTGTACATAGTATTCCAAGTGCAGTTGTATGGACTTGGGAGCATATCTCCTCTAAACTGGGTTCAGTGGAAACAGGTGTCTTTCATTTGGCGTTAGGCCACGAGAAACAAACTGGCTAGGTTTCTTGAGGGCTGGATAGCAGCCAATGTAACACCATAAAAAAAAGGATCCGGGGTGATCTGGAAAATTATAGGCCAGTTATGCTTAACATCTGTTCTGGGAAAAGTAGTGGAAAACGTTGTTAAAATATGGTCATTTGATCACTGTTTCTGTTTTTACCTGCAACTACTCATTATGTTACAGACATCTGAACTAGGCAACATGCAGTTTATACTTGAAACATGGAGATTTAGGTGAATAACACCTAATCACGAGTTTTTGGTGAAAGTAGATGGCATTTAACAAGCAAAACAAATACAGACGTGGTCTGTTCATTTTGGGTTAAATCCTACCTCAAAGGCAGTGGGATTGTGCCATTTCTTTTAATATGGTAGCAAAGCCAAGATGAGGAATCTTCACACTGCTTCTAATCCCCACCTGCAGTGGATTTCAGGGAGTTTACCTATGTCAAAAGTAAGCCTATGCTGCTTAGCCAAGCTTCTTCTATTTCCATTTGCCAAGGGCCTGCTGGTTCACATACCTTAACCCAACTACTGGAATAAATACCGTCCAGAAAAATGTTGGAAGAACATTTCTGTTATAGAATCTCATTGATTCCGCTGGCTCTCATTGATTCGAAAGCCACCCGTTATTGTTCCTAGGCTCTTGACTAACTAGAAATAAAATTAGTGAGTGTTCAAAACATATGGCAGAATCTATAGAATCACTTCTAAATGGAGTTTGATTAATGCGAGTCATTCCTGGGGGCTTTACTTCACGCTGCCACGACTTAGTATGTGTTTCCATAGAAAGAGGTTGTTCCAACAAACAGAACGATTTGGCACTGCAAAATCTTCCTGAAGATTTCCCTCAAGCGTGGTTCCGATACACAGCCTGATTCTTCATCAGAATGCCTCACGCAGGCTATGATGTACAGAGAGTGAGACTGCAGAAGAAGACAAGAGTGCTTGATATAATCAGATCATTTGTCACTCATTCACAAGGCCACTGTTTCTAGCAAACCAACCTAATGTCAAACGCCTTCCCAGCACACGCTTTTCGGCATATATGTACACGGTATGCAGTGACTCAGCAGGCTGTTGCTGTGGTGGTAAGACTGCAGAGGTATTGCAGTCTTGCTACTGTTATTGGTTGTCATGGCCACAAATTCATATACAGAATGAAGAAAACAGAACCAGACAATTAGAAAAATCCTGATATTATATCTGTATCCTTTCCTTTTTGAAAACATGACTCATCTGCTACATCCAGATTTAGAAAATATATCAGCAGAGAGCTTCAGAAATAAAAGAGCCTCTCTGATTCTCATTCTTAAGGAATGCCGCAATAATATATTGTAAAACTGCAATGGAAAAAGCAACCTGATCCTCAAAATTATTTCACTGGCCATCCCAACTCGTTCATTCCAGTGGGAGAAATAGGATGGGTTTCAGGCTTTGGCTGTTACTCTCCTCTTATTACACCTAGGGAATCGGTGGGAGATTGCTGTTAAAACAGTATAAGCTTGGAACACTTCACATCTTACAATGTTTTTCCAGTATAATACACTGAAAAGAAAATTCATATCTGCTTTGCAGAACAAATGATCGAAAGTGTGTCAGGTCTATAGACATCTGGTGTTTAAGTTGCATTAAAGAAGGGGCCATCAACCTTTTTGGGGGGCTTTGGGCATATTCGCAAACCAAGAGGAACTGTTGTAGGCCCTTCATACACTCCACAACCAAGTATGCACTGCAACCTATTCTATTAGCTACAATAGAATGCTTCTTCCAGGCCTAATTTCTGTGGGGAGAAGCAGCCCTTTGGATGTGTATGTGTCCACCAGCACCATGTTCTCTACTTCCATTAAGGCACAGTAATCCCACAACTTACATGGGGGTTACATTCTGGGGATCACACCTAAAGAAAAAATTGTGTGTAGTCAAAATCCATTGAGTTCAATGTTGGGTGGATTGCCAAAGTCATTTTTCCTGGAACCCTGCCCACTTTCCACCCCATTTTAATTTATTCCATTATCTTTTTTTTGCTGTGCATGGAAAGCTGAATATACACATTTAAATGTGCATGAGTTGCGGGTTTACTGTATATAAAAATATTTCTGTTTAAAGTTAATATAAATGTTTATTAGATGAAATCAGCTGGCTTACTGATGGAATTCCTCCTAATTTTGTGCAAATATGCCTAGTTTGCTTTAAGGAGGATATCTCCTTATAGCATCATGTTAGCCATCATGTTTGTATCTGTCAGGGATAGTTTATTTTTCATTTATTTAAGAACAGAAAATTAATTAATTGCACTTAATCAGGAATACAGCCACCACACAAAACTTCTCCATACGTAGTGTGTGGGTTACATCAACCCTTTCCTTAGAATCATGCCTGTAGTCTTTTGTTACACCACAAGGGGTCACACAATATTTATAAATCTGCCCTGGAAAACTGCTCTGCTGAAGCTGAACAGTAACAGTAGACGTTGTGTAAAAAACGAAACAAAAACTGTACAGAACAAACTGTAAAACAGTATGATAAACGTAATAAATTTTTTTTTTTTGGGTGTGTGTGTGTGCCATAGCGCTAGCAGCTTCCGAGGTCAGCTACCAACCGTACCCAAACATCCTTTTCATGGTGCATTTTATGCTGAAGGCTGGAGAAGTCATCTGTGAAACATCTGTACTTTCTCAAACATCATTGGCCTCTGATGCAAGTTTGCAAGAAAAGCCGGCTAAGTCTTTTTCTGACACAGTAGGTAACACATGACTGTATTTTATATATAACACACCAAATAGTGTCCTGTTATTAAATAAGCATGCTTGGTGATTCAGGCATAAAGACTAAAGTTGAATTGAACTAGATAGATTGACATGTGCTGTTGATAGTGGGTGTGGCAGCATTGCTTTAATGAATCACTTTCAGGGGAGGGAATATTAATTAGAACTGTAGCAACTTTTTCCTTTCAAGCAACCCTGTACCTTTCAACATTCTCAAACTTTGTAAAGTGAGTTGAATCCGACATTTTCCTTTCTCCAGCAGAAAAAAACAGCTCACTGAGATAGCATATGCTTTGCATGCAAAATATCCCAGGTCCAGTCCCTGGTATCTGCAGGTGGTGCTAGGGAATCTTCTTGTCTGAAATCTCGCAGTGCTGCAGTCAGTCATTATAAACCAGGGGTAGCCAAAGTGATACACTCCAGATGTTGATTCCAACTCCTATCAGCTCCAGCCAGCACAATCGGGAGTCAGGAATAGTGAATGCTTGTAGTCCAGTAACATTTCGAAAGCATCGCTTTGGCTACCTTGATTGAGAGGGACAAATGGTCTGACTCAGCATACGGTAGCTTCTGCTGCTGGAACAAATAAACCTCTGGATCTAGCCTTACGAGGCTTCCCAAATTCCCAAGTATACCATAATGCAGGGGTGGCCAACTCCCAGGAGACTGCAATCTACGCACAGAGTTATAAACTGGCAGTGATCTACCCCCTTTTTTGGGGTTCAGGTCAAAGCTTTTTTTAGGGAGGAGGAAAGCCCCATTGTTTTGGGGTGCAGAGCTTTTTTTAGGGGAGGCAAAGTTGTTTAGCTTCGTTGGGGGGAGCCAGTGATCTACCACAGACATCCAGTGATCTACCAGTAGATCACAATCTACCTGTTGAACGTGCCTGCTATGATGGATGTTAATGATGATTATTAAAAAGTAGGATAAACAGTTTCATCACCGGTACATCTATCATCAGTACAGCTGAAAAATCATAGCTGTGGTGGGGTAGGCCACCCTTTTAAACATTGCCAATGAACCATCCAGTTTGGTTGGAAGTTGAGGTACTCAGTGGAAGCAGGCAGTGTCATGTCAAAGTCAAGAGCAGATAAGGACAGGACCTTGGAGAGCTCCTAGGGGACAGTGCTGGCTGAAGCATTCTAGTGCTGAAGAATGAAGAGGCTGGGATCGAACTAACCCAGTAGATGAGCAGAAGCAGGGGCTCCCACTAGTGTAGTGAGGCTTCCTTCTCCTTTCCCTGCACCCCCTGTCCTCGCCGCAAACCTGCTCCGGGGTGTTGGGCTCAGGAGAAGCCCCAGATTAGCACATCTCAGTGATGGCTGCCGCCAGAGGGGCTCCTAAAGAACTGTCCTACCCTGAGGTAAGTGGAGAAGAAACAGATATGGATTATTCAAAGACAGCTGTTTGTCCTTTCTGTTTTATTGTATAGTTGATGCTTTATAAAAAAAATGTAGAAATGGTATAAACCACTTTGTGAGATCGCCCCTCCTTGCTATACTCCTTGTGCACACTCACACACAGGCATACTGGGCATTGAACAAGAATACTATATTTCAGGGGTGGCCAGCTCTCAAGAGACTGCCATCTACTTTCAGAATTAAAAACTGGCAGTGATCTACCCCCTTTTGGGGGGGTTCAGCTCAAAGTTGTAGAGCTTTTTTATGGAGGAGGAAAGCCTCATTTAGGGGGGGGGAGTTCCATTTTTTGGGGGGGTTAAAGGCAAGGGACAAAGGGGCAAAGTCACTCACAAAAATATCACTATGGATCAAAACAGCAGCACAGAGAAAGCTCCCTCTTCCCTTCCAGAGATCATACAACAATGGAGGGTGGGGTGTGGGGGTGTGGCAGGAGTGACACACGGAAAGGGAGCCAGAGATCGACTGTGATCTACCATAACCTCGTGGGAATCTACCAGTAGATCACAACCGACCTGTTGGACATCCCTGCTGTATTTAATAAACACAGGCATTGCAACTAGCTTGTCCATTTTGTCAAGGCCATCCTGCCCTAAATATTTCCTTTTGGTAACTGGAGTGTGGATGGTGCGGAGGATGCTACTCAGAGAGCAAAGAGTGAATGCTAATGGGCCAGCTTGCGCTCTTATTGTCCTCTCTTTCTGAGCCCCTTGAGTCTTCTCTTGGCCCCACTGTGCTCGAGTTAATGCAGCTCAAGGGCTGCAGCAACTCTCCTGCATATTCTGAGCATGAGCCAGAAAGAAAAGCTCAAGGGGGTAGGATATGGGCTGGAATTGATTTTGTTTTAAATTACCCAGGGCTCCTCTTAGAGAGCTTTCACTCATCTTGGTTTGCTGGAGGGTGCTATAGAGATGTACTCCTCAATTTAGAAAACCTTGAGGAATAATTTATTGCACGGCTCAATTAAATATATTATAGAGACTAAGCTCCATTAATAGTAATTGAATCACCACCCTGATATTTTTAGCTGTCTCTTCTATAATGTCTCTGAAATCTTTTTTTCTGCTCTGTTACTTTTTATGGAGAGATTCATAGCTATGCCACAGAATGGCAGCTCTTGAAATAAGGAAAATAAAAATAGGCATATAAGGAGAGACTGTAATGTGTGGCTGAAATGTGTAGGTGGATATCATCTATAATTTACTCAGCGTTGCTGTAAGGACATGCAAAAGCTTCAGAAGTAGCTGGGTTTGAGAAGACTTTCCTTTGTGTGCTGAGCATTAGAACTCTGTTAGAATCTCTTGTACAGGATATGTGTCAGCTTTCCAAATTCTAGCACTTTTAAAAAAAGAAATTGGTTTCATAGGACAAGGAGGAAGCCTTTGTAGAAATTCAAAGGCCCTGTTTTCCCCTTAATTTATTTTCTCCAGTGATTCAGACACACCTTGTTGCCTAGTAGACATCATTGTTATGACAAAGGCTCTATCTTCTTCTTGTCTCCCTACTTGAGGCAAGAACTTACTTAGAGTTAATGAGCCAAATTAAGAATTCTGGCATCATTTTCAATCACAGCTTTTCCATATGTTGACTGTGGTCATGATGAAGTGAAGCCAGAGTCTGTTCTTCCCATTCATATTCAGCAGTGCTTCTGGAGCAGCATCATAAAGAGTGTTATATATATATACACCGCCAGTATTCAGCAAACACATGAAAAATGTAGGGAGCAAGGCTGGACCACATAAGGGGGAAGGTCTGCCACTGTGTGTGTGTGTGTGTGATTGCAGGTCTTTTATATTAGTTTCATTTCATTCATTATTTGTGTTGCACTTTTCTGTTGAAATAATAATTGAAGTGGCTTACAGCAAAATCAATACTGTCTGATTGTGCTGCTTGGTTTGAAATGCTTGCAGCTCAGAATTTGTCTTACATTATTTGTAAAAGGAACTGGAGGGAATTGTACCCTTAATGTAAGATAAGTGAATATGTGATGTTGGAACTGTAAGACATACACTTGGCATATCTCGAACCCTCATATATAGCCTAAGTAGTTGCTTGGGGTGGCGCTGTGGGTTAAACCACAGAGCCTAGGACTTGCCGATCAGAAGGTCAGCAGTTCGAATCCCCGCAACGGGGTGAGCTCCCGTTGCTCGGTCCCTGCTCCTGCCAACCTAGCAGTTTGAAAGCACGTCAAAGTGCAAGTAAATAAATAGGTACCGTTCCGGTGGGAGGGTAAACGGCGTTTCCGTGTGCTGCTCTGGTTTGCCAGAAGTGGCTTAGTCATGCTGGCCACATGACCCGGAAGCTGTACGCCGGCTCCCTCGGCCAGTAAAGCAAGATGAGCACCGCAACCCCAGAGTAGGTCACAACTGGACCTAATGGTCATGGCTCCCTTTACCTTTACCTAGTTGCTTGGGGTACAATATATTTAGGGAAAGAAATGAAGTACAGGGAGAGTTGTGCTCCAATAGCCCATGCAATATTGCAAATATTGCCTAGGTTACACCATGCATCTGTTTAACATGGTACAGTATCGTAGGACAAAGATCTTGCAAGGATCTGTACAACAAAGCCACTTGTTAGCAGTCTTCTCTTGACTGTGTCCCAAAATGTCTTCCCCTTTAAAAAAAAACAACACATTGTGAGAGCAAAATGACATGTACTCTGCATGAAAATGTAAAGCTGATAAAGTCAAATATTATGATGGAAAAAATTGAGATGCAAGTCTATGCAGAAAATTGCCAATTAACTTTGTATTCACAAGGTCTTATTAACGGATTTAACTTTTTTTTTTTTTAGTCACCCATGGGTACTGGCGGATCAGTTGAATTAAATCCTGAACAAAAGCAGTTCAAAATTAAGCCATTTCTTTGGCACAGTCTTCTTGTTTGGGTTTGTGTACAAAACAGCTGCTCTAATATAGATGAAGTACTCAAGCATGTCCTATTCTATAAGGAAGAGCTTCATCAGGAAGACTGGTAAGGACAACCTCATAACTTGATATAATCTTTATGGAAATAACCTTTGTGCTTAAATGTTAAATAACCTTTATGTCTAAATGTTAATCACCCCAAAGTTGCCTGTCAATGAGATTTATATTTTTTGTACCAGAAGGAGAAGCAATTCATGTACTTTGTATCGCTTCACATTATCAATAATTGTTCTTACCTTTTTGGCAAGGAGCACATATCAGTTTACTTTGATTAAATTATGCCTGTTACGGATAGAAACTTCATTTCAGCAATTCAAGACAGAGTAATTTTCATATAACTACTAAACAGCTGCAATGAAGTGTGCCATCCTTTTGGGACAGGTACTTGGCTTAAATTTTGGGTGCTCTTTATATGCAAAGTGCAATACATTCTAATTTTGAATGCCTATAATTAATTTTACATTGGAGCTGTCTTCTTGATAGCTTATGCTAATTGAAGTTTCAACAGGTTTCAACTGCGGATTGTACTCATTGCTGTTCTACAGTATGCTTAATTTTAAGTAATTTTTGCCAGGAAGAAAGTTCTTGGATAGAGACAACATAGATGCATTTAGATTACCGCTAATGATAGCCATGTTAGTACAGTGGTACCCCGGGTTAAGTACTTAATTCGTTCCGGAGGTCCGTTCTTAACCTGAAACTGTTCTTAACCTGAAGCACCACTTTAGCTAATGGGGCCTACTGCTGCCGCCACGCCGCCAGAGCACGATTTCTGTTCTCATCCTGAAGCAACGTTCTTAACCCGAGGTACTATTTCTGGGTTAGCGGAGTCTGTAACCTGAAGCGTATGTAACCTGAAGCGTATGTAACCCGAGGTACCACTGTACTACAAATTTGGCCTGAAGATCAGATCAGGATCTTCTTGAGATTTGCAGAGGTTCAGCTTGTGTAATCCTAAGGGTGACTAGAATAATGGTGAAAAAACAAGCAAAGTTTGGCATTGTTATGTTTAGCAAATGAAATAATGCCAAGCCTGGGTTATAAGCTGATTGTTGATCACTGGAATCTGGAGTTGACCATGGAAGAAATTAAGGCAACCACTCATTGGCCCAGTTCTAAAGCTTTGATTAAATTATGGTTTGATGTGAATGAGCAGCTTCCTTGATCTTTCAGTGCTTTGGGGTGGGGATTGGGTTGGACAACAGAGCCTGACTTACGGTTATGTGGAAACCAGTTCTTGTGGTTTGTTTCTCCATCAACAAACAATGGGCATTGGTTCACCTACAAGGAAAGCTAGTCTCTGGTTTGTTTCCTCCACAGCACCCTGGAGGAAGGAGCACCCTTTGAGTAGCATGCACCGACATGTTGCCCTTTCACTTTTAGTCATTGTTTAATTTAAACCATGGTTTAAAGTCACATGCAAACAATGCCATTGTGTTGTTTTCATTTTAAAGCTTCCTCCACAGTGATTGTAGCTTTAATGTGGAGTCTTATGGTTTCATCTGCACTGACACAGAAATGTGCAGCTCAAGTCCAAGCACATTTTCACATGGTTAGAGCCACCAGAAGAACTCTTCAAAGTGGCAACAATTTTTTCTATACTTGGTTTCAAGTCCAGTGTAAGGAAAGTGTAGAATGAGGTGAGCAGGCCTGTTGGAGACACCTCAGCTGTTTGACTCTCTCTAATCTCAAATCCTATAAATCTGCTTAATCTGTAGCATTGCACCTGGAAAGCTCAGTTGGCTAGAGTGTGGTGCTGATAACACCAAGGTTGCAGTTTCAATCCCTTGTGTATTCCCTCATTACAGGGGGTTGGACTAGATGGACCTTCCAACTCTATGATTCTGTGATATCACCTGAAAGAAAGGGCAGAGCTGGCCAGTTCATCTTTTAGGAAAGGCCGACTTGCTTCCTCGCTTTCAGTTTCTGTGATACTCATATCTTAAACCAGTGATGGCCAGACTTGGCCCTCCAGCTGTTTTGGGACTACAGTTCCCATCATCCCTGACCACTGGCCCTGTTAGCTAGGGATGATGGGAGTTGTAGTCCCCAAACAGCTGGAGGGCCAAGTTTGGCCATGCCTGCCCTAAACATTTGTGCCAATACATTTGCTTAGTGTTGATACAACACCAGTGTAATTTACGCTGTTCGTCAAGGTGAATAGTCACAAAGTATCATGGAGCAAGGGTAGAAGTGAGATGTGAAATCTTGTGCTGTCATTCCAGTTGTTCCGAATATGCAGAATATTCTGACTTAAACTCTGGTAGCTCATCGCTATCATGGAGAGACTATTCCTGAAACTGCCGTGTGTAACTTGGAGTAATGTATGAAATTTATGTAGTGATACGTTACCAGTGTATATTTAAGGCACTGTTGACTTGGAGCAGAGACTCTGGAAGGAAGCCCAGAGGCCTTAGTCACTATGTCAGTGTCTTGGCAGGGGGAGCTGCTGGCCCAATTTCATTGCAATGCAGCATCACCGTCTAGGTGGTCAGAGGTCAGAACTACAGCTATCAGCCCAGCAGGGATAAAGTCACGCAAGAAACCGATAAGGTCCCATCTGTTCCTATAAAGCTGCCAATTCTCACAGAGCAACTTGTTGCTCTGGTACAGACAGCCTACCTCTGCTTGACCACCTGCTAAACCATCTGTTGCTTCTGGGCCACCTGCTCTATAGGGTCTTATGACACTAACACCTAGGAATCCATAACAATAGTGAGCATTCTTAGTAAACACAGCTTCAAGATAATAAGGTAGTTCTCATGCTTCCCCCATATCATGTCTTATTAGACTGTAAGCTCTCGCCTTACAGTCTTTTTGTTTGATTTTTGCTTTGTAAAGCACAGTGAATACTGGTGGTGCTATATTCATATATTTATTTATTTATCTATTGAGCTACATATGAGACATATTTTATATACAGCAAACAATTCAGAGAGTTTTTATTTATGTTAATTTGGAATCTGTAAGAATATACTCTCATTCATCCTGATCTGCTGCCTTATCAGTTCAATGTTATATCACTGGTATTTTGCTGAAATGAAAATGATGGACCTTGATCTGTTAATCTGCAGTCTTAAGATGATGATTCTGAAAATGATAATATTCATGTAGTGTTCTGAAATCAAGGGGTCTAACCACGAATGGATGTTTTCAGGATCTCGTGCCTAAGGATATCCTAGGGGTTATTAGATTATTAATAGAAACTCTTCTTATCTGGGGCAGTGAGCTTAACTGTAGGCAGCAGCATAATAGAGCAGATTTTTTTTCTTTTTTTTGCTAAATACGCGAAATGAAATGAGCTTCAAAAATATAACCATTTCACTGCATGCCTCTTCTGTTTTTTCTTTTCTTTTTTTGTTTTGCTTTGCTGCCTTTCAGTAAGTGCCAAACCCTTAGGGACGGTGTTTGAGCTGCGGTACCCTTTTTTCTTCTTTTCTGCCTGTGAAGCCCAACTTAAATCTGCTTTTTAGTGAAGACAGTGCTAAAACTCGCTTTTAATGTGAGGTTCACTAAATCAAACCATACTTCTGGTTTTGATTTAACTTTTCAAAGAGCATCGCTTTTGATACTTGAATAGGACAATGAATGGGCAAAGAAAGTGGAGAGTCTGCTCCAGACAGAACTGATGAAGGTTTAATAGAATGTATTTCCATTTTTCCTTAAGCGCTCTGCATAAATTATTTAAAAATTTTAATATTATGGAATGCCCCTTTGCCCAATCAGATGACATAGTGCTTGATGAAGCTATACTTGTGCAGATCCCTTTTCCAAAATAGTTCAACAGTTATGTACAGCTAATACACCATTGAACATAATGTCATTTCCAAATATGTTGTCTTTGGTAGTTGAGTAAAACTCAGTTGAATGCCACCCATCATTTATTACTAAACAGTAAACTACTACAGTGGAACCTTGGTTTTTGAACGTAATCCGTTCCGGAAGACTGCTCGATTTCTGAAACTTTTGAAAACCGAGGATCAATGGGCAGTCTGCAAAATCTATTGAGAAAATGGAAAAACACGCCTCAGAAGCTGTTGGACTTCCGAGGCGCGTTCAAAAATGAAAGCATTCACTTCCGGGTTTTCAGTGTTTGGGTTCCGAATCGTTCGGCTTCCGAGATGCTCGAAAACCAAAGTTCCAGTGTATATGGCTATGTGCACATGTAACACTAAGCCAAACTATGCTTTACCACAAATGTGCTGGCTCCCCAGGAGGAGATTGTAGCTGCTGTGCTCCACCCTGGTTCTTTTGGCAGAGGAGCCGAGGTTTGGCTTAGTGTGTTGTCCAAACACGGGGTCACGGTTAAGCCCTTTCTGTGATACACAGACCAGACCTGTATCTGTTGTTGTCATTTGTCTGAGGCTGAAACTTGGAAGAAAGTGTTATGGTTCAGAATATGACGTGGGTCCTATAAGTTATGTCATTAAATTCAGTTCTGATGTGGCAAGCTAAAATACAGGAGTTCTTGTTGGATTGGTAAATTAATGCAAGACAGAAAAACACACACAAATGCAAATCTGGCAGAAGTGGGCCGGGCTTGGCTTTTTTCCTTTTTTTCAGCTCACCAGAACTCAGCATAGCTGTCAACTTACAGATTTGAAAATAAGGGTGCAGCAGCCTCAAAAATAAGGGATCAGCAGCCAAAATAAGGGAGTTTAGTCAACCAGCAGCCAAACGAAGCCTCAAGTGGTGGTTTTCATAGCGCCGCAACCCAGCAAAAGGGATGCAGCAAGGAAAACCACCGTCACCTCTCCACTGGGAAGCGCTAAGCAAAGGCGAGTCCCCAGGCAACGCTGCCGATTTGATCGGCACAAGGCATGCAAGCTCCACCCCCCAGTCGTTCTTAGACTCCTTATTGGGTGAGCAACGCAGCCGAGCAACACAGTTGGAGCCTCCCTCCTCCCTGGCCGGCAGGGAGGGAGGGAGAGGAGCTGCTTCCTTTGAAATTTAAGGGACATCATTTAAGGGACATTTAAGGGACATCCATCAATAAGGGACAGCAGCGGGACATGGCGCAGGAATAAGGGATTGTCCCTCCAAATAAGGGACGCTTGACAGCTATGGAACTCAGTTCCAGCACCTCCCAGTTGGGTGCCGTTGCCATTATAAGCGGACAAGGGAGGCGCTCGTGGTGAGTTCCGGCACCTCTGTTTAAAAATAAAAATAGCACTGGGGGCAGAAGAAACTGTGAGAAAGAGAAGAGACGTATATGCAAGTCAGATAGGGTGTTTGTTTGTTTGTTTGTTTGAATTGAGAGATTGTCCTATCCATTTTTAAAGAAGCCAGTACTCTCCCCTCAATAATCAAAGCTAGCTGCATATCTAAAATAGAATGTATTTACCCTCCTCAAGTGAGAAACGCAAATGTGAAACACTGCTTTTATCCCTTGACTGAAATAATAAGGGAAATAGGGAAATGATCGTTATACTTCCAGTGTAAACACCCTTATTCAATTCAAGTTTGAGTGATGCACAATTTTAACCTAGTAGTCTTGGCTCATACCGTATTGCCAATTTCAGCAAGCTGTGTTCTTATGTTAAACTACATTAAATGAATGCATCTAATTCTCTCTTAGAATTTGATGAGTGTTTTTCAGCTGGCTCTAAGAGCTTTTCAGGGGAATATGATACAACATTTTTGTGTCACTTGTTACATTTTCCAGGACATTGGCTAAAGCTGTATCATATATCCATTGTTGTCAGCAAGCCCTCCTGGAATCATTTTTCATTTCTTCACACAGTCAGAGTTCTGTTATTTCTAAAACATTCCTTTCTTAAGTCTATATGTGAGCTAATGAGATCTGGTTACTATTTCTGAAAGGACATTTTTTCCCCTGGATTCTCAGCCATATAACTAAGTCTGAATGAAGAGAAAATGTTGCCAAAGAACCAATAGTTTGACATAAGGTTGTTGACATTGATGAATCATTTTTATTCATATATCACAGAGGTAGCCTTGGGGTAAACTAGCAAAATGGAACTGAAAGTCATTTAGAAAGAGGCCATTTTAGGGTTGCAGATAACGTCATAGCAATAAAGAATATCATCTGCATTTTCTTTGGGCTGACGAGATTTTTGAAGGCAGCTGTCCCTAGAATTAACGTGCAAATTGGATATTTAAAGATCAGCTTTATTCGCCATAATGTCATGATTTTGTGAAACCCAAGACATCCCCTTGAACATAGCTTTAATGCCATTTTGCTGGAGCAGACAACTTATCTGCTGTTTGCTTAAGAATCATTAACTTAGCTAATGCACAGTATTTTGTATAATTTTATTAAAGTCATGCGTTATTGCTATGCTCTGTTGACGTTTTGATGACATTTCTGTAGAACTATATTGCTGTATCTCGGGGGTTTTTTTAATTTGAAACTAAAAAAATGTATGTTAGAAAGAATTCTGTTTTATAAATACCACAGACCATTGTTGGTTACAAGACTTAAATGATTTGGATTGGCCGTAGCTTTCATTATCCATTAAGATATGAGTTTAATGTTCAAAATATGGATATCTGAAGAAAATTCTCATATATATAGCCTGTCACCTGATTAAATAAATCTTAGTTGTTGTTTTTTTTGTCCAGGGGTTCCCAAACAGTGGTACAAGCTTCATTCATGGGGTCTGTTGCGTGTCTGTGGATTTGTGGTTGAAGACAGGAGAAGGCACATCCAGCGCATTAAATATTTATATTGATTCTTAATTGTATTTATATTGCTTCTTTTATTTCTTACATTGTACATGACAGTTTGAATTTTATGAAATTCATATTGTAATACAATAAACTATGATATATAAGAAATAAAAGAAGCAGTAAAAGATATAATTAAAAAGCATAATGCATCTAGCACAGTGCATTACAATTGCTGCAGCGGGCAGAAAAACATTAAGTGGTGAGCCAAGACCCTCAGGGATTTTCAAGTGGTCAGTGAGAAAAATTGTGGGTGAATCACTGTAGTAGAGAACTATTGGTGCCCCGCTTTCCACAGTAGTTATGTCTGTGAAAGGCCCAAATGGCCCCCAGCTTGGAAGGATCCAGTCTTTATTTTATTTTTCTACTTCACATTGCAGTCAATGGGAGGGAGGTTGTCTGTATTGCTGAGCTGCTTTAGTTTTACACTGTGTTTCCAGGCCTCATTTAGAATGTTCTTGCCACCTGCAGTTTTTATAAGTACTCACTTGACTTTTTTATTTAAAAAATCTGCAGCTTTTAAAGTTTGCAAAGGCCAAAAGTTTCCAAAAAAATCAAAGGCATGAAAAATTGATCCAGGCCAATTAATTTTAGTAAATGTTGTACTTAGTTATTTAAATGTTGTTACATAACTTTGACAAATCATAATTTTCATATCCTGCAGCCCACTGGTCACATAAAATTTGCCAGGAACTGCCTTAAGAGCAAATTATATAGTCTAAGACTTATGCAGTGGTACCTCAGGTTACATACACTTCAGGTTACATACGCTTCAGGTTACAGACTCCGCTAACCCAGAAATAGTGCTTCAGGTTAAGAACTTTGCTTCAGGATAAGAACAGAAATCATGCTCTGGCGGTGCGGCGGCAGCAGGAGGCCCCATTAGCTAAAGTGGTGCTTCAGGTTAAGAACAGTTTCAGGTTAAGAACGGACCTCCGGAACAAATTAAGTACTTAACCCGAGGTACCACTATATAAGCAAAACCAAGCAGCTGCCATGAGTACAGAGACATGGAACCAGGGCAACTTCTTTGGCCCCTGTCCTTAATAAGACCATTGGCAACTCCAGCCTCTAATATTGTACTCGACTCTTGGCAGCTTTCCAAAGCTTCCAAGCACTGCTGCCTGTGATCTTTTAACTGACAGTACCTGGGACTAAGGGGCGCGGGTGGCGCTGTGGGTTAAACCACAGAGGACTTGCCGATCAGAAAGTTGGTGGTTCGAATCCCCGCGATGGGGTGAGCTCCCGTTGCTCGGTCCCTGCTCCTGCCAACCTAGCAGTTTGAAAGCACGTCAAAGTGCAAGTAGATAAATAGGTACCACTCCAGCGGGAAGGTAAACGGCGTTTCAGTGCGCTGCTCTGGTTCGCCAGAAGCGGCTTAGTCATGCTGGCCACATGACCCGGAAGCTGTACGCCGGGCTCCCTTGGCCAATAAAGCGAGATGAGCGCCGCAACCCCAGAGTCGGCCACGACTGGACCTAATGGTCAGGGGTCCCCTTACCTTTACATTACTGGGGATTGAACTGGTGGGTGGGGTTCTTATACATGAAACGAATGGCTGCTCACTCCTTCTCGGGTGGGTGGTGGTTGCGGACCTCACCCCTGTCCACCATCCCCAGCAGCTAGGGCCTGGCAGAATCAAGGTGTGGGGATTCCCCACCCAATGCCAGCTTAAACTGGGCCAATCAGAGGCCCCGCTGGTTGAGCAGTGCCCTGCAGGCTGGCTGGGCATTGTCTGCAGGCCGTGTCTGGTCAGCTGGCAGCCTATAAAAGCCAGCTGAGCCTCCCCTCCGCAGCACAGTTGGCTGAAGAGTACTCTGTTGCTGAGTGTCAGCAGTCAGAAAGGGAACACACTGAAACTAAGCTGAGGCTGGAAGACTGTTATGGTTCAGGCAAAGTCTCAGCCCTTGTCTAGGAGAGGCTAGTGGGCAGCCTGAATCTTCTGGGCCACTCCATGGCACCAGAACTCTTCACCAACTTGAAAGGTGTTCCACCTCACACTTCTGATGGCTCACCACACAGGGCAGCCAAGAGCCCCTGGTTAGCTCCAAAGGGTTCTGGCACCAAGGCATCAGGTTATAAACCATACTTTATAATGTTATCAATACAGAAACAGATATAAAACCAAACTATAGCATCTAGAACATAGCTTGGGATTATGCAATCTGCTTTTCTTATATTGCATTTTAAAATCATAATCAGCAAATGTGCTGATTTTCCCTTTCCCTCATTCCTTATAATAGCTCTCCCCACAAACTCTGACCTTATTACCAAATGACCAAAATATGTATTATGTGAATAGTCTTCCTATTAAGTGAATCTTTGCTGATGTTTTGTGAATTTATTAGCTTGGTGTGTAGTTTCTCCCTAATGGACAGGCGGAATTAAATGTAATAGCATTGATCCCACCAATGTCCTACTGGTCACCTTCTCCTGTGTTCTTCTCAGTGAGCACTAACTTTTGATTATACAATTATTCATTTAATTATGGCACATCCTCACTTTACTTCCCATCTAATTAGCTAGATAACTCCTCTGTCATCACATTCATAGTATTAGGGTTCATAGATATTTAACCTAATGTTTTCCATTGGCTCTAGTGTCTATATGACTGCCAAATCACACTAATTAAAAAATAGCATTAGGCACACAGTAAGTAAAACAGAGCAAATAGACAGAAGTGAAAAATAAACAAGATTATTGAGAGTTGGATCAGACCAGAGATTAATACAGTCCACCATTTTATTTCTAAGAAGAACCAGCCAGACTCTGGCTTGATAATAAGGCAGTTTAGCCCTACTAAACTACCTGCATGCAGCAAAAGCCTACAAGTGCTTGTGATGGGGTATATCTTTTGTCAGTACAGTTTTGCAAAACATGATGATATCCAATAAAGTTTAAGATAGAATATTCCAATATGGCAGGCATTACATTTGTACCATGATATGAATGAACCAAAATCCTTCTGTTGTGACATAACTGGTTTATCCCTCACAGTGTTAATTTTCTGTCTATATATATATATATATATATATATATATATATATATTCATTTCAGTGGAAACTTACCCCATCTAAGTGGCTTGGTGAGATGTTGTTACCAACATTTTAGAGCACAGAAGCACTTCTATATAATCCTATCTTTGGAGGGAAAGGACCAACTAAAATGCCACATGAAATTAAATGATACACTGAAATTGAGATCTTTTTCTAGATGCTGCCTTTTTCTCATTGGAGCACTACTCTATCACTACTCCACCCAAACAACCTCACCTTGCATTGCTGTCTGATTGTGGGTGAATTACTTTTTACCAGTGCTCAAACTGCTAACTCGAGTAGCTGATAAATATCACTTCTTGCCCCCAACAAGCACCAACAACTCCAAATGCCAGATTTCATAACCTTTGGTGTGCCTAAGTTTCAACAGCGGGGATATAGGAGCAAGGGCTATCCATACACCATTTTGAATTACTTGTCCCAGTCCCACTTTTTTTCTTTTTGGAGGCTATGAACTCACTCACTCCATTATTCAAGCATCCACCTCCTACAGTTTTTAAAAAAATGTTTTGCCCTACTCTTCCTAATAAGTTTTGTAATATTGCTCTTCATTCATTCATTCATTCATTCATTCATTCATTCATTCATATTCCACCTGTTATCCAAGGAGCTGAAGGTGACATACTTGTTTCCCCATGTAAGGTAGTATAGGCTGGAGCTGGGGCAGAGCAATGGGAGCTCACTGTGTTGCGGGGATTCGAACCGCTGATCTTCTGATCGGCTAGCTCAAGAGGCTCAGTGGTTTAGACCACAGCGCGACCCATGTCCTGCCAACCTAGTAGTTCGAAAGCACACCAGTACAAGTAGATAAATAGGTACTACTGCGGCGGGAAAGTAAACTGTGTTTCTGTGCTCTCTGGCTTCCATCACGGTGTCCCGTTGCACCAAAAATCGTTAAGTCATGCTGGCCACATGACCTGGAAAGCTGTCTGTGGACAAACACTGGCTCCCTCGGCCTGAAAGCGAGATGAGTGCTGCAACCCCATAGTTGCCTTTGACTGGACTTAACCATCCAGGGGTCCTTTACATTTAACCTAGGCTAAGAGATAGTGACTGGCCCAAGTTTTCCCAGTGAGCTCCATAGCTGAGTGGTCCTAGTCCAACACTCACAGCATTATACCACACTGGCTCTTTGCAAGCTCTGATGTAGTGGAGTGGCCTCTATGGAAAAGAACCCTTGGTCTGGCAGTCTAAGTCTTTACATTTAATGCAGGTATCCGAGACCCGATTTAGCAGAAGCTATGCCACATAAAAACATACTCTCTATATGTTCATGTTATTGGTACCTCTCCGAAAGAAGTTAGCATTTATGAATAAAAAGTAGTTGGGAGTAAACACTGAAAACACTTGATCCTAATGCCAATATAGTTTTCCCGTTGGGGAAAAATATCAATTTATTCTTCTAATTTGGACCAATGTTTTTCTTTCCAATCCCGAAACATCTAGGTTGGAATCAGTGTTGGGCCTGATGGTCCTTGGAGAGACTGCCAAATTAAACATGTCCTGCCTGAGAGTTTTAATGGACTTAGTGAGAGATTTTATTTCAAGCTCTCTGCCTCTTCAGAAGCAGGTAACACCCAAGCTAATTTAGATGCAGGGAGGGAATGTGTTGAAAACCCTAAATGGAATAGAAGCAAAGCATTTATTTTCTTTACTGTTTGTCTGTGAAGATTATGTTGGCGCCAGTATTCCCGGTTGGGCAACTGACTAAGCAACCAGCTGTTCTAGTCGAATAAACCTGAAATCTGTAGCCCAAAACACCAGCAATGTCTGATATGTTCAACAGAGGAAGCCACTTGTAATACTTACTTGGGAATAAGCCCCATTGAACACGATAGGGTTATCTGAGTAAGCATGTATAGAACTCAGCTGAGAGGTGCACTGTAAAAAGTGCAGTGCATTTATCTGCCTGATGCATAAAATGTATTTGGTTGTTTAAATGTCTATCTACCACTGTTCAGCCATGTTCCTGGATATATGTAGTTCCTTTCTTCCTTTAGAAATGTAATCTTGGTGTCCCTGAGTTGGTACATGATAGAAATTTCACATTTCCTTCTACAGAAAAAGATCTACAAGGGAAACTTATCCTGCTGGCTTTGGCCTGTGGGATACATATATACCAATCTACTCAAAGAAGTCTGTTTACATGGCACTAGTGCAGATTTGCAAAAAACGGCTTTTCTTGGATTCTGTGATTGTGTCAAGGAACATAAAGGTGACAAAAGATTAAGAGGGGCAGGTTTACTAGATCTCTTGAGCTACCGCTCTTCACCTGATGGCCGTAAGTACCAAAGATTCAAATTTCCTCCTTCATGTTGAGTGTATGTAGACATATGGAGCTGTATCCTTAAAGCATCATGTTTCCGTTGATCTCATATAAATGAGCACAGTTACTGCATTTGCACTGAAACATCTAATTGTCACCTATGCATTTTATGAATGATAGTTCCTCCTCCAGAAAGTTCCAGATCAATGTTTTATTATAAGAAAGGTTGACTATAGAACTTCTAAACCAGGAACAGCTGAGACATTTCCTGATGTTTCACACCATATGAATTATGAACAATGGCTTTTATTTTTCGTCTGTTAAATGTAAATACTGTGTTGTATATATACCTTTGGCCTACATGTTACTTGTAATTATAATGATAAAAATACATTTTTTAAAAAGGGCTCCAGATTTCAGGATTATAGAAAAAAGGTATTGGTCTTCTTGGAAATTAATATTACAATATTGAACACACTTACTAGGGATTTAATGAGGCTTGTTTCTAAATAAATATACTTATGATCAAAGGAATATTCAAATTACAGCCCATGCTACTTTCAGTATGAACATAATAACTTCTAATTAACCACTTTAAAATGTGCCCTTAAGTAACATGAAAAGTTGGTGTGTCATATCTTCTGGAACAACAGAAAATCCTCTCCATGCTTTTACATACTTAACAAATCTCAAGCACACATTAATTGAACAGGAAATTTACAATGTTTACTAGTGCTCCTAGACAGAAAGAAAAGTCCAAGCATTTTAATGCACAGCTGACAAGACAGCTGATGCTACAATTTATTTTAGAGGATAAAGTTAAAGCATTTGTTAGATGATCAGCTGGGATCAGTATGTTTGGAAAATGATATGATTTGTCTGTAGTCAACTTTAGCTGTGGAACTGGTCTGGCTGTCAACTTGCAGTCCTCCCTTGGGTGCCATCTGACTAAGCAAAGTGAGTTACTGCAGGGGTGTTGGCACTGTGAAAAAATATTCAGCTACATATCTTAAGTTACTGGGATGCGGTGGGTGGATAGGGGAAGGAGCAGCTTCTCAAATATCCTGTGAGATTTGTACAAGATCACAGGCAACAATCCAATCTTGAAGTAGAGTTTACTACTTGGGGAAATTGGTTTAAGCCATAAGAAAGTTTATTTTAAACTAGATGAGCACTGGCACAGAGTCATCTAGGATCATAATCAATCTATTTTTTTGTAATATCCATGGCACATTATTGATAAAGAAGATGTGATATTCGGAAAGTCATTTTAGCTTATGGAAGGCTTAAAAATAGGGACTTCAACACTTCAACACCTGTGATTTCAAGACAAAGGCTCACTTTTTATACTACTTGTCTCTATTTTTATTTTTAGGATTGCAGTAACAGGGACATCTGGACTGAAGTTGAAGTTCAGATTCACAATTATGTTATCAGCACCTTCTATATAGTGTGAAAATGTGCATGTGTTAAAGTCAGTAATACTAGATGTGGAATGACAAAATTCGATTCATTCGGTAACCTGGCAGGAAAGAGCCATTCATTACCGAAGCACTAAGCCAAGTTTGGCAATTTACTTTGTTCACATATGTTAAGTGATATGATGGCACTTGAAAGCATAATGAGCAATGGAAATGGAAGGAATACATGCTTGAAACCTGTTGAGTGAGGGGAAGTGGTATAGTGGCCATGTCAAGTGGTGCTGTTTGTTTCATTAAGGGTTCTTGCAATTTGACTATGGTAAGAAGGAAATGTGTGATTACTCATAGACGGTTTAACAACAAGCTAACTATGTAGGATTATGCTGGGCTTCAGCAGTCACAGCTTGAGGTCTTCCATGGAAGCCCATTTCTTGGATAAGTCTGTAATGTTATATTTCATTTGGCTATTCAAAGCCTTTTGGTATCTTGAAGTGGAGGCCAATAACATCTACTTGTGAAAATACTTTAGGGAAGTTTCTCCACCCCTCCTTTTATGGATAATTTATTTATTTATTTAGCACCTGCAGTAAACATGCAAGAGTACAACATGGCATAGCAGCTCCCCAAAGCCAGTATCACAAGGAAACTACAATTTAAATTTTGTCTGTTCAGAGAGATAATAGAGGAACAAGAATGGAAGGGATAGATTAGGGTAGCAGAGCAACCAGGATAGAGGAGGAATGGGAAAAGTCAGGCAAACAAGGAAGGAATAAACACAAGTGAATGCAGTTCTATTTTAGACTACTTTTAGTTGTTGGTGTGGGTTGTTGAGTTACATGGAAGAGGTAGCTGGGGAACAGGGAGGGAGAGAGAGGTGGCACCACGCAGATGAGAAGGACTTTCTGGGTTATGAAGCAGAAAGGGCAATGGGCAGAGTAAATTAAAGAAGGAGAACCCCAGAACTCATCTACCATTTCCTGTCCAACACAGTTATTCTAATAGCTGCTCAACTGACAAAAACTGGTTTTAAGTAGCATGTGTTGAAACTGAGTCCATCATATCTAAATGAACTCTATAATGTGTGATTTGACATAGTAATAATAGTAATTTATTATTTATACCCCACCCATCTGGCCGGGTTTCCCCAGCCACTCTGGAATGCTCCCAACAGAATTGATGATGATGATGATAATAATAATAATAATAATAATAATAATAATAATAATAATACGATAAAACGATAAAACATCAGACATTAAAAACTTCCGTAAACAGGGCTGCCTTCAGATGTCTTCTAAAAGTCAGATAGTTGTTTATTTCCTTGACATCTGATGGGAGGGTGCTCCACGGGGCGGGAGCCACTACTGGGAAGGCCTTCTACCTGGTTCCCTGTAACCTCACTTCTCACAGTGAGGGAACTGCCAGAAGGCCCTCGGAGCTGGACCTCAGTGTACCTAAGCACCTTTTCTCCAAAGTGCACATTTCCTGATACCTTCCCAGGCATTTTCCCTTTAATCAGAAGATACTCGTTTGCACAGGTAAATGCTACAATATCTGTGTGCCGTGAACATGAAAAGTGCACTAATCGTACTAGAAATGTGCCACCTCTGTGGTAAGGTATAGACATTTTCTGTGACCTGGATAGAATTGCAACAAGAACTTGGAAGCCAAGCTGACCTGAGAAAATCAGTCTAGGATAAATTATCAGCTCCTTGTTACCTACACTGTAGTCAATAAGAGTGCAGTGACTACCTCAGAAACCTGATTTAGGTACATTCAGACTGCCATAGCACTAAATATTTCCCAACTCTGCTCTGTGAACACCCACTCTCCTGTAGCCATGGCAAACACTGGGATTCATTTAGCAAAGTTATTCTTGCTGGTATGTGCAATTTAGTTATTTGCAAGTCAGGGTAAAAACCCTGTTCGCTAGACCTTTGGCTTGGGAATAACCTACCTGTTGTGCAGGAAAATCATGTTGGTCAACCCTTTCCTTTGGAGGTAAATATCAACTTTGGGGGAAAGGAATGATTTTGCTGGTGTAGGGTTAAAGAGTTGAATACCTCCTTCCCTTTTGTGTGTCACCACCTTCCTGGCAAAAATCAGTCCAGAAGTAAATGAAAGCTCTGAGGAAAAAGAGCTGTTGCCAGCCCAAGTACTTATGGGGTTCGAGAGGAGTTCACAGAGGTTACAAGCACACATATGCCACATCAGCTAGGAAGAGGCTGATCTCAAGGATACCATCAATGGAACCTATTTACTCATGGCTACAGGCATGCCAAGTGTCATGGTGTGGTTTATGGGTGATCGAAGTCCCGGTTGAGGACGTCAGGACCAGGGGCAAGATGGTGGGGTGGGAGCAGGAACGAGAGTCCAGAAACCAGGAGTCAGGAAGCCAGGAGTCTGAGGGTCAAAGAGCCGGGAGTCAAGAAGCCAAGGGTCCGAGGGTCAGGAAGCAAGGATTCACAAAATCAAGGGTCAGAGGATCAGAAAGCAAGGAATCAAGAAGCCAAGGTCCGAGGATCAGGAAGCAAGAAGCCAAACACAGCAAGGCAGGAAGCGTGTTGCTGTGGCAAAGAGCTGAAGGGAAATGCTGACCTTATATCCCTTCCCAGCTCTTGCCACCAGCTGCTGTGAGTTACCAATCAGCCTCACCTGTGCGGCTGTGCCTTGCCTCTTCAGAACAAACTTAGGAAGGCCCCAGTCTTGCAAAGCCCTACTGGTCACAGGGCCTGGCTCCTGCACGCACTCCTGACACCAAGATGCTCAGGAACAGAGGCAGTATCATTCCTATCTGGCAGCTCTCATTCATAAGTCTTAATCCAGAGGATGGTAGATTCCTCATGTGCTCTGATGACATTCCAGGAATGGTATGGATAGCAGAACCAGTTATAAATCTCAATTGATGCCAAGCAAGCCAGTTCTAAAACAACATCTCGTGTTATGCTGCTTGCAACTCTTTGCCGGACAGTTCCCCGCTATCCAGGACCTCTTGATCTCTGAATCTTGGACAGCTCCTTTTGCCCTTCTGGTTAGGCAGAATTTTGGACCAAACATTAGGGTTGAGAATCAGTGCTCTCATCTAATTTGGGTTCCCTTATAGCTGCATTTTATTCAGTCTTGTTTGACCCTTAGATCAGGCTTCGCTGCAGTAATCAGGATATATGTCCAGGTCAGTAGAAAATATCTCTCATTTTTGTCCTAAATAGATTTGGGGTCAGTTTTTGTTTGGGATAGTTCAAATGAAGTCTACAAAGAGACAATTAATCTTGTTAATTCTTCCCAAATGTAGTCCAGAACACACATTTATTTTTATGTGTTGAGCTTGATTTTGTGCATAATACAGGAATACAGTCATTGCAAGTGAAAGGTCATTATTGTTTTTTCCAGTCCATCTTAATATTTTGCTTGTGTATATATAGTCCATGAATAAGTGGGTCAAAATGCCCTTTACATGCTCTTTGTCTTTCATTTTTGGTAAGGTAACAGGCCCCTTGCTCTCCTTGTCAACGCTGAGATGAACTTTTCATCCTTTTTTTCTGCATCTTAACAAGATACATACTGCACGAAAAGCCTATTATTAACCTTCTTTTCCCCTCTAATAGTTGTGTGCATCTTAAATGATCTTCCCACATAGCAATGTCGATGACATCTGTCATAAAAGCTGAGACAAATATATGTATGCTTGATTTTAAAGGCTGCTTCTAAAAAGCATTGCCGCCACCACTGTCAAACTTCAGAAATGTTATGAAAAAAATCAATGTCTTTGCAGTGCATCTGACCTCGATACATACAATTTTCATGTTTATCTTTTTGAGGCAGCCAGGAAACTTAAGTCTCAGCAGAATTGAAGGGGAGCAGGGGTTTGGGAGCTTATCCAAACAATCCTACTAAACACGTCCCATCTGCATTTCCCTTGAATTGAATGATTCTGCCAAATCTTTTGGCAGTGACAGCTGTGATGTTCCCCCTCCTTAGTCGACACAGACGAAGATATGCCTGTATAGAAGGCAGCCCAGCTTTTGGAGGGAGGATAGGGCTGTGCTGTGTGTGCTCCTGCCCGCTTTTAAAAATGGTGCCAGGTGTGTCTTTTCCTACTGCAAAGGGAGAGTACATTTTCTCATTCCCTGCTGTGCCGGAAGTACAGTGGTGCCTCGCAAGACGAAAATAATCCGTTCCGCGAGTCTCTTCGTCTAGCGGTTTTTTTCGTCTTGCGAAGCAACCCTATTAGCGGATTAGCGCTATTAGCGGTTTAGCAGCTATTAAAGGCTTAGTGGCTTAGCGGCTAAAAGGCTATTAGCGGCTTAGCGGCTTAGAAAAAGGGAGAAAAAAGCGAAAAAAATCGCAAGACTTGCAAGACGTTTCCGTCTTGCGAAGCAAGCCCATAGGGAAATTCGTCTTGTGAAGCGCATCAGAAAACGGAAAACCCTTTCGTCTAGCGGGTTTTTTGTCTTGCGAGGCATTCGTCTTGCGGGGCACCACTGTAATCAGAGAGCTGGGTAAGAACTTTGTCCCTTTCACTAGCACTATCAAATGCAAGGAAGTGAAATCAACAGAACTCGCTTGGAGGGCTGCAACAGGGAACAGAAAAATCATCAAGCTTACAAGTGAGGAAGAAAGACTGGAGTGGTTTCATAAAATTGTGAGGTTCTGCTGTTTCTCACTACAGTTGTTGTCATTTGTCTGAAGACTATTAGATCAGACTCATTTGTAAGGCTATCTTAGGGTGTAGTTTAAAACAGAGCATCTCTGATTAGTGTTGGGAATGTTCTAATGTGTTATATCTGTCTTTCTAATTTAAAAGCCTTTGAGGCTGCAGCTAGAACTTCATTAAAGGGAATGGGGGGAAAGTACAAGGGAATTAAGAAACAGCTGTAGAACTATTTTTCCTTCTTCGTTAGAGATAGTTAATCAACTTGGACTAAGCCATTAAGTTATGAATTATGCGCTTGAGATAAGTTGTGGGGGATGGTGAATAGGGATGGTTTTATCTTTCACTTTCTGACAGTTTCTTTTTTTTTTGGTCTTCGGTTCTTCACATATCGGCATCTCATTTATTTGCATTTTTGTTTTAAATCCTCGTGAAAATTTGTCAGCATTTTAGTGTGAATTTCTCCTAATAAACAGATTTTTGAATCTGATGTATGCATTTCTGCCTGCAAATCCCCCTAATTCCACACATTGCTATGTATCTTTAGGTGCCTGGCAAAAACATTCCTTTTTAATCATGCCTTTGGCTTTAAACATTCCTTTTTAATCATGCCTTTGACTTTAAACTATCTATGGCCTTTTCACATGGGTGCAATGTTTTAATGTAATTAAAAAAACCACGGACAGAATGGTTGTTTAGAGCAGGGGTTGTCAACCTAGTCCCTACCGCCCACTAGTGGGCGTTTCAGGATTCTAGGTGGGCGGTAGGGGGTTCTATGGCACAAGCTGAATCCTCCTTCTATCGAGCACTGGTGGGTGGTAAGGAAATATTACCATCAAGAAAGATGCATTAATGGGTGATAGGTATAAAAAGGTTGACTACCCCTGTTTTAGATCTTCCACCCACCCTTTATGCTGGTTTTAATATATGTATGTGCTTGCTTTTTGCTTAAATTACTATAAGTCACTTTGAATCGCCGTGGCACAAAAGTGACCAACAAATTTAATAAATAATGATAATAATTTATATGCGTTACATTGAACAAATATATGCATTTCGGTGCATACTTTCTCCTAATGTGTGCATTTCGGTACACATTATTTGCATCACAAAATTTGGAGAAGCATGAATTTTGAAGGACAGCTGGGTTTTGCTTCATAAATTGTTTCAGAAAATGAGAACGATAGATTCACATTAAAATTCAAAATGAAATGAATTACCCCCCCCATCCCTAGTGGCAAAATGTTTGGTTAGCATCTGTCTGTGTCTCAGGATACAATGGAAGAGTGCGCCTTTGTGGGTGAAGTCAAACCATTGGAGAGTTACAGCGCCTGCTGTGACTGTAGAGATGGATATGGATGTGTTTTGTTGCAGCTGGGGCACATGAAGGCATCCACTTCTGCTGACGCAGGAGTACCATGGTGTTTCTTCTTTCTGTGCTCCTCGCAGCGATCCTTGCTCTTCTGGTCACTGCTGTGGATACATGGTCTGACTGTCTCCAGGTACTGTGGTCATCTGCAAGGAATTCCCATACGGCAGGATTAATCTTGCCAGCCCTTAATATCACATTTGCAGGCATCTTTGTAAAGCAGAGTGGGTCTGCCAACAGGCCTGGTTGCCTGAAGCCAGCTCCCTGTAGATCCTTGGGGATCCCGTCATCTTCCATTCTGTGGACACGTCCAAGCCAGCGTAGATATCGCCAAGCCAAATAACTTTAATACAACAACCACTTTACATCTTATCTGTGCAGTGACATGCATGAAGGTCCCCAAGATCCTCCAATAACGCTTATGCTTACCTTCAGTGGTGATTCATAAAGGAAAGAAACTGACTCACCAGTATGCGCTTGGTTTTCCCTAAACAGATGCTGTCAAATTATTGACCACTTCTGACCTTGCTTAGCTAATTAGATCTGACAAGATCACAGCCCAGGATACTCTGTCTGTGGCTCATTGAGACATAGATCTTTTTGGGTTGTCTGTTTACCTATGGCCATGCCATAGTGGGACTGAATAAAGCCTGTCAGAATTCCCATCACTCTACAAAATGCTTGTCTTGCTCCTACTTTGAAGAGTTCAGTTTTCAAATTTTGCTAAAAATGACAGGTCTCTCTGCCATTATCACTGTCTCATCAATCACATCAACAAAAGCTGAGCTCCCATGGAGAGCTTATTAAAGTCTGGGTTTAATATATTTCTTCTGCATTTATGTTAAAGATATTTACACATGTACAAAGGCAAGTGGATGTGTATATGTATGTGTATGTGTGTGGACAGGAAAAAGTGTATGCGTACATGTGTGCGTCCGTATGTGTATATATATGAAAATACGAAGGAAAGCATTTGCAAAGCAGATAATAAATGTAGCTGTGCTTCCAATTTATGCTTTACCCACTGAAAGCCATAAAATGAACATATTAAACTTTAATGTAGAATGTTACACAAACGGGAGCTCCTATTGGTATCTGGAAGGTATTATTACTATTTTATTTCATTTATGAATTGCCATGAAGCATCTCGAAGCAATTTTGCAATACACTAAAAGCCACATACAAAACAACTGCACATATAAAAACAATTTCAAATAAATTCAGATAATGACTAGAAGAAAAGATTCCGCTCGCTGAAAGAGAAAATTCTTCAACAAATGCCTAAAAGGCAATAAAGACAGTGCTTGTGATAGGTAATGGGAGAAAGTTTCAGAGGGCAGGTGCTGCCACACTAACAGCTGAGTTCTGTCATTGTCAACCTTACAGGTTGGCCTGTCCTGCAAAATGTAGTGATTGGTTAGTTGCGGGTGGCGCTGTGGGTTAAACCACAGAGCCTAGGACTTTCTGATCCAGAAGGTCGGCGGTTCGAATCCCCATGACGGGGTGAGCTCCCGTTGCTCGGTCCCTGCTCCTGCCAACCTAGCAGTTCGAAAGCACGTCAAAGTGCAAGTAGATAAATAGGTACCGCTCCAGCGGGAAGGTAAATGGTTTTTCCGTGCACTGCTCTGGTTCGCCAGAAGCAGCTTAGTCATGCTGGCCACATGACCCTTGGCCAATAAAGCGAAGTGAGCGCCGCAGCCCCAGAGTTGGCCACAACAGAACCTAATGGTCAGGGGTCCCTTTACCTTTAACTTTATAAGGGATGAGAAGATCTTTTAGGTATCCTGGCTGCAAGCTTTATAAGTCTGTGTACACCACAGCAAGCATCTTGAATTCAACCCAACAGCTAATTGGCAGACTCTACCATTCTTTCAGCTGGGCGATGATCGTATTCTGTCTCGGTGAAAAATCCACTAACCACAGTTTGCACTAGCTAAAGCTTCTGGGTCACCTTTGAAGTCAGTCCCACACAGAGTGCATTGCCGTGCGTGATCCAGACTGGAGGTTACTAGCCCATGTATGAGAGTGAATAGGTTGTTCCGGTCCAGAAATGGCCACAGCTGTTTTAGCAGCCACAGCTGATAAGACACTCCTAGCCACTGAGATCACCTGGGTCTTTAGTGACAGAGATGGATCCAGGAGCACTTCCTGATGAGGACCCTGCTCCTTCTGGGAGTGTATGATCTCATAATTGCAGTTAACCACTTATCTGCAGTTAACCAATCACACACAGCACCTCCATCTTGCCATGATTTAGAGTCAGCTTGTTAGCCCTCATCCAGCCCACGACCGAGTCCAGGTATCAGAGCTTGCATGGTTTCAGATGTCACAGAGGAATAGAGCTGGGTCCCATCAGCATATTGATGACACCTTGCCCTAAGGTCTGTACTGTATCTAGGTAAAGGTAAAGGGACCCCTGACCATTAGGTCCAGTTGTGACCGACTCTGGGGTTGCGGCACTTACTTTATTGGCCGAGGGAGCCGGTGTACAGCTTCCAGGTCATGTGGCCAGCATGACTAAGCCACTTCTGGCGAACCAGAGCAGCACATGGAAACACCATTTCCTTCCCGCTGGAGCGGTACCTATTTATCTACTTGCACTTTGACGTGCTTTCGAACTGCTAGGTTGGCAGGAGCTGGGACCGAGCAACAGGAGCTCACCCCGTCGCTGGGATTCGAACCGCCGACCTTCTGATCAGCAAGTCCTAGGCTCTGTGGTTTAACCCACAACGCCCCCACGTCCCTAAGGAATGCCTAAATAAGTGACCTAATTATTTTTTAAAAAAAAAATCTGTGCCAGTTTATTCCAATAAGTATTCTCATATTTCAAGCCTCTGGTTCTGTTGAGCCAAATAAGGTATGATGGAATATTTCCTCAATCTAATTTTACCATCTAGGATCCTTCCCCCCCTTTCTGTTTTCAGTAAAGATTATTGACACTACGGACTGATATCAGTACAAATATTTTTGTGACAGGACAGGAGCCATAAAGTTAGTTCCTACAGAAGAGGCCACACGTTTCTGCTAGAGGTCCTGTTGCCTGTTGAAGATGGTTACACCGCAGCAACAAATTCATCCTTATTTATTTTAAGTTGGGTCAACGCATGGAAGGAATGCTTTATGTTCCAAACGTCTTAGTCCAGACGCTGGTGTTGGAGAGGTATGGGAGAGGAGGAACACCTGCAGCATTACTAAATACATTTCTTGTTTCTCAGTGGTTACTCGATTAGCAGCGAGCAGAAAACTTGAATTAGAATATGAAAGGAATCGTTTTCCTTTTCATATTCCTTGAATACCTAATGGATCTTTCTTTTTAAACTTTCTTTCTTTTCAAAGAGCTTTTGTTGCGGAGGCTTTTTATACCCTACCCTCCACCCCCAGCATATTCACTTGCTGAGCTGTCAAGGGCATATATGTCTTCCAATATATAAAGCAACATTTTTGATAGCTGTCACCAGGTCATGCAAAGCAGAACTGAAGAGGGAGCCTTGCAATACTGCTGGGGACCCTGGGTGACGAGTTTCATAACAGATTTCTCTCAATGTCTAGACATTATTATTAGATTGCAGGGGCCCCCCTTTTTACGACAGTCCTAACATCTTGCCATCTGTTTGTCTCTGTAAGCAGGAATATATACCATTGATTGATTGATTGATTGCAATAAATACAGTGGTGCCCCGCAAGACGAATGCCTCGCAAGACGAAAAACTCGCTAGACGAAAGGGTTTTTCGGTTTTGCATTGCTTCGCTAGACGAATTTCCCTATGGGCTTGCTTCGCAAGATGAAAACGTCTTGCACTTTTTTCTTAAAGCCGCTTGAAGAGGCGCAGTTGCAACGGACCGCGCTTCGCAAGACGAAAAACATCGCAAGACGAAAAGACTCGCGGAACGAATTATTTTCGTCTTGCGAGGCACCACTGTGCAAGGACTTCTATAGTACAGGCCCTCTTTGTCAATCTTTTCTATTCAGGAATAAATAATGTAGCTTAATTCAAGCGGGAAAAGAGCTGTATGGCTAATGATGAGTGGATTTATAAATCCATTTATGAGTGGCTAGAATATAGTAGGTCTGCAATACTTTCATTGCATGGATTTCGAGACAGGCTGTATGTAGGCTGATGACGGCTCTGTTGTGCTTGCAATAACCTGTCATTGACTCAGCAAAGTTCTTTTTTATTATTATCATTCCAAGTGCTGTATTTACCTTTAGCCAACCCATGCTAGGGTTGAGGGTGGTCACCCACACTCTTGCATCTACCTACAAGTCCCCCCTCTTCAGCTGGCATACCAGCAAAGTGGGGGGGACTATCACATTGTTTCTTTCTTTTAACAGCTGCTGTCAAAATTGGTGGGATCATGAGTGAGGCAGGAATTTGCTTTGGGACCAAACTCCTTATTTAGAGTAAAGATGATTCGGGAATAGTTTGTAACATTTTCACCATCTTTTGGGTGAAGCCTTGTTGGTAAGAACTCGATATTTTCCTGTTAGTTTTCAACGTATACAGGGAGTGCTGGCATTCCTGGAAAATGAGATTCTAGCGTCGCATCTGCTGTAACTTAGAAGGGCAAGGAATTCCTCTAATGGGAACATTTCAAGGAGCATCTCTACCCCCATTGTTCAGCCTGGACACTGAGGTCCAGCTCCAAGGGACTTCTGGCGGTTCCCTCCCCGTGAGAAGTGAGGTTACAGGGAACCAGGCCAAGGGCCTTCTCGGTAGTGGCGCTTGCCCTGTGGAACGCCCTCCCATCAGATGTCAAAGAGATAAATAACTACCTGACATTTAGAAGACATCTAAAGGCAGCCCTGTTCTGGGAAGTTTTTGATGTTTGATGTTTTATCGTGCTTTCGATTCTGTTGGGAGCCACCCAGAGTGTCAAGGGAAACCCAGCCAGATGGGCGGGGTATAAATGTTAAATTATTATTATTTATTCAGATATCCAGCCCATTATTAAATTCCTGTCTAGCTGCTGTTTATAACTGCAAAACAAATGTGAGTACATTTGAATATTAAAACTAGAGCGCCGGTGGCAGATGACCCATTCTGAAGCTGACCGGACACGGGTTAGAGCCCAATGTCGAGCCTACCAAGTGGCGGTAGCGACGGCGAAGAAGACTTTCTTCACCGCCTCTATTGCATCTGCAGAAAACAGCAGCAGGAGACTTTTTCAGGTGGTTCGCAATTTAGCAGAACCACCTGCTACATCGGGGCCCAGTATGGGCCACATGATCTCCTGTAATGATTTTGCAAGGTTTTTTGCAGATAAAGTCGCTCAGATTCGGGAAGAGGTAGACGCCACCATGGGAGCAGGGCTGGGGCGGGAGAGTGCTAGAGTCCTGTCTAGTCAAATTGTGTGGGATCAGTTCCAATCTGTTACCTCCGAGGATGTGGACAGGCTGCTTGGACGAGTGAAACCAACCACCTGTCTCCTTGATCCTTGCCCATCCTGGCTTATAAAAGCTAGCCGGGAAGGGCTGGGCGATGGGCTTCGTAGGGTGGTGAATGTTTCCCTCCGTGAGGGAGCCTTCCCAGACCCGCTGAAAGAGGCGGTTATTAAACCGCTTCTTAAAAAAACATCTTTAGATGCGGCCACGATGGCCAACTATCGCTCAGTCTCAAATCTTCCATTCTTGGGCAAGGTGATTGAGCGAGTGGTTGCTGAACAACTCCAGGCACGCCTGGAGGATGCGGACCATTTGGATCCCTTCCAATCGGGGTTCAGGCCTCATCATGGGACTGAAACTGCCTTGGTCGCACTGGTTGATGATCTCTGGCGAGCTAGGGACAAAGGTGAGAGTTGTTTCCTAGTTCTGCTGGATCTCTCAGCGGCCTTTGATACCATCAACCATAACATCCTTCTGGACCGTCTAGAGGGGCTGGGAGCTGGGGGCACTGTTATACAGTGGTTCAGCTCCTTTCTCCTGGGCCGTGTTCAGAAAGTGGTGGTGGGGGATGAGTGTTCAGACCCCTGGGCTCTCACTTGTGGGGTGCCTCAGGGTTCTGTCCTCTCCCCCATGCTTTTCAACATCTATATGCAGCCGCTGGGAGAGATCATCAGGGGGTTTGGGCTGGGTGTTCATCAGTATGCGGATGATACCCAGCTCTACCTCTCTTTCAAATCAGAACCAGTGAAGGCGGTGAAGGTCCTGTGTGAGTGCCTGGAGGCAGTTGGAGGTTGGATGGCGGCTAACAGATTGAGGTTGAATCCTGACAAGACAGAAGTACTGTTCTTGGGGGACAGGAGGCGGGCAGTTGTGGAGGATTCCCTGGTCCTGAATGGGGTAACTGTGCCCCTGAAGGACCAGGTGCGCAGCCTGGGAGTCATTTTGGACTCGCAGCTGTCCATGGAGGCACAGGTTAAATCTGTGTCCAGGGCAGCTGTTTACCAGCTCCATCTGGTACACAGGCTGAGACCCTATCTGCCTGCGGACTGTCTTGCCAGAGTGGTGCATGCTCTGGTTATCTCCCACTTGGACTACTGCAATGCGCTCTACATGGGGCTACCTTTGAAGGTGACCTGGAAACTACAACTAATCCAGAATGCGGCAGCTAGACTGGTGACTGGGAGCAGCCGCCGAGACCACATAACACCGGTCTTAAAAGACCTACATTGGCTCCCAGTACGTTTCCGAGCACAATTCAAGGTATTGGTGCTGACCTTTAAAGCCCTAAACGGTCTCAGTCCAGTATACCTGAAGGAGCGTCTCCATCCCCATCATTCTACCCGGACACTGAGATCCAGTGCCGAGGGCCTTCTGGCAGTTCCCTCACTGCGAGAAGCCAAGTTACAGGGAACCAGGCAGAGGGCCTTCTCAGTAGTGGCGCCCTCCCTGTGGAACGCCCTCCCACCAGATGTCAAAGAGAACAACTACTACCAGACTTTTAGAAAACATCTGAAGGCAGCCCTGTTTGGTGAAGCTTTTAATGTTTGATGTATTAGAGGATTTTGATATTTTTTTGGAAGCCGCCCAGAGTGGCTGGGGAAGCCCAGCCAGATGGGCGGGGTACAAATAATAAATTATTATTATTATTATTATTATTATTATTATTATTATTATTATTATTATTATACCACATTACACTACTCCTGAAAGATAGCACAATGCAAGGTGTTGTCAGGGTCATTCCATATCAAGTGATCCAACTTTTTACCTCCTCTCATCCAGTTTTCTTAATAATTTGTATACTTGTTGAATGATCAAAACTGAGTTTAAATCTAAAATTTTAATTTTTTTTATCTCATCCTGTTTGTGAGTTATGAGGGTTTGAAATTTCAAAAAATTGACAAATTTGGGCTTTGCAACACATTTTAAAAGAAAAGCCTATCTTTTGGATGACATGAGGTAAAAAAGTTGGATCCCTTGATATGGAATGCCCGTCAGTGAAACACAATTTCCTGCCATTTTTAAAAAATAATAATTTTTAATAAAATTTTCAACAAAAGTAATAACAATAAAAATAAACAACAACAAATACAACAACAAAGAAAGAAAAATATACACAAAACAATATCAAATCTATAAAATGGGTTTCTCCGAATCCTGTGACTTCCTCCCCCCCCCCCCCGGTTTCTTAAATTTTCTTTTCAACTGCATATCATTTCTACTCCAAATTATTTTTTTACCTCAAATTTCCTGTACTATCTCTAAAATTACAAGTGTTCTTAAAATCCTGCCAATGTATTAACCTGTTTACAATACTTTTGCAAATACATAATAAACATTTCCCATTCTTTTTTAAAAAATTCTTGTCATCTTGATTTCTGAGCTTTCCAGTTCAGCACAATTTCCTGCCATTTTGAGTATCTCTCTTGGCTTCAAAAAAATCTCCATTTTGCCTGTAAGAGGCATTCTAAGCTGAGCTTCCTGGGCCCTAAAGAGGGAAAACAACATACAGGAAGCTAATGGGTAAAAATGTATTAGCACCAATTAAGGTTTCTCTCAATGGGTGTATGTGAAACCCCATTGGAACAGAGATGGCAGAGGATAAAAACTTACAGTCTGTGAGTCGTTAGTGTTTTTAAGCAGTTGGTGGGTGTCATAGCAAGGGTAAAGAGCTCTTGTGATATCCAGAGTCCTGGCTGCAAACTGGTCGTTCCAGAGGGAGAGGTGTTGGACAGTGCCAAAGACGTTTCCTTCAGCCCCTGCTTCTTGTGTCTAAAAAGTCTACCATGTTTAGTATGTCTTAATTACAGTAGTAGTTTTGTTCTGGCCTGGCCTGACCTACTCTACTGTCTGATTGCTTAATCAGAGGACTCTTGTGTGTGCAATGTTATTTACAGCAGCCTTCCTCCGCAGTTTTGTTCTGTTTACCTCTTAGTAACTCTGCAAAGTTGCCAAGCGATCTCCCTTTCAGGATTTAGTCTGCTTTATTCAACCACTTCTCACAAACCCCTCTACCACCCTCCAGCCATGACTGGCGTTTTGGAAGCATCACATGGATGCTGCCAAAATCAATCAGTCAATCAATCAATCAATCAGTCAGTCAGTCAATCAATCAATCAATCAATCAATCAATCAGGAGAGACCCAAGCAGCTCCAAATTCACATTGAACTCCAGTGTGGATGTGCCCTTGGATGCACATATGCGCAGTATAGATGGACATGTCATGGACAGTCATGGACATGTGGTAACAAAGGAGAGGCACTGGTGAAAATTCCAGCCCCTTCTGACCTTTAGAATCATTTTAGAATTATAGAATTGGAAGGGACCACAAGTGTCATCTAGAGATTAAGAGTCTCATGTTCTACTGACTGCACTATCTCTCTCTCTCTTTTACTTGTGAATTTTGATGGGTGATCACCAATGCTGAGAAGATGTTAAATGTACCGATGAAAACTTATGGTTGTCAATACAGTGGTACCTTGGTTCTTGAATTCAATCCGTTCCAGAAGTCCGTTCGAAAACCAAGGAGCTTCCTGCACTCAATCAGAAGCCGTGGAAGCCATGTTGGACGTTTGGTTCTGAAAAACGTTCGCAAACCAGAACACTCACTTCTGGGTTTGCGGTGTTAGGGAGCCGATTTGTTCGGGAGCCAAGCCGTTCGACTGCCAAGGTACCACTGTAATGGGAGCTCAACTCTTTGAATGGCCCAGTCAAGATATCTCTTGAAATTCCCTACCCTTTCTTAAGTTAGTGTATCGTTCATTAAAAAATTGCCACATCTTGAGCTACCCTATGATTCCAACAAAGGCTTTAGGGCTTCCATTCTGCTGCTGCTTCCATTCCCTTAAGATTACATGCAAGCATCTCCTCTTCTGCACCATATTTGTTTAAATGGACTAGGAATCTATTTTTACGGGCAACTGTTGCTTTGCACTTCTCATTGGGGAAAGGGAATAGAAGGTGATCTTCTCTGTGTTACTAGGACAAATCATGTTGAGAATGTGAATCAACTTACAAGGTAGGCATGTGCTGAAGCCTTCAGACTTCATCACATCTCAGAGTTTACATATTCCAGTCTATGTTATCAACATGATGGTTTCATCCTGTAACTAACTTGGCCCAGGGTTTTAAAAACGTCCTTACTTGAGGTGTTGTTTTTTTAAAAAACCAAGCTTCTCAGATAGACCTGACTTCATATCTGCATCGGCATCTTGCTTATGACTTTCCATTACATTCCATGTATAAACATAGCCCCATTTCTGCCCATTCGTTGATGTAACCTGGCTACCTCTGGTATGTAATTCTTACCTGAAACCTGGACAATCTTGGCTTCACTTCTGTGAAAACTGTATCCAAACAAACACACGGTTCCCTCTGCTTTGATTCATCATCTTGCTGTACTCACTCTTTAGATGCAATTTTAGGACTTCAATGCTTGTATCACAATGTCCAAAAGCATTTCAAGATTCAGTCTGGATGAAAGTAATTTGGATTGCCTGCCAGGCCTGTGTGGCGCCATTTCCTCATTCATATGCTCAGCATGAACTCATCCATTCTTGTCTAATTAATCTTCCACAATTTTTTTTATCTGCCTATGGTTGTCAGTATTTCTATGCTTCCTTGTTCTCTGTATATTATCTTAAAAGTAAAATATCACCTCCTCAGTCAAAAGACTGATTAAATGCCATCTCTTAATAGTTCCCTATTAGGGCTGTGATCTGCGAACAAGTTGAGTGAAGATTTTCAGGAAAGTAAGCTGCTGTATAGCTTAAACCTATCCATTTTCACTCAGCCCCACTGAGTTCAAGATGTCTTCAAGTAATTACGCATTATGTGCATTTTATATAATGGAAGCCTTACATTTTGATTCTGTGCACGTTTACTTGGAAGTAATTCACATTGCATTCAATTAGGCTTACTCCTAAGTAAGTGTACACACAGATGCAACCACAGAGCAAGTTTTCTAGGAAGCAAATCCCATAGATTCTAACTGGACTTACTCCCTAGTAGTGCTTAGAATTGCAGCCTTGACATCTTTGGGTATGACCTACAATCTTTTCCTATAAGAAAAGATACCTGTTCCTTTCAAGCTTTCTCAGGATTTCCATCCCTGAAAGATAATTGAGAGAACCATTACTGAGAACTCCTGCTATGGAAGATGAGTCTGTGGTGATCATGACCAGCGACTTTTTAATGTTACACACAGATTCATTCATTTCTGAAGCAGCCAGCTAATGTATTTAATGTCTAAAGATTCACATGTAAATTGCGCAAGTTATTAATGCAGTTTCCCCCCAAGTTTTATTGGCTCTCACATAGTTCACAATGGAACTATTGTGTTCACAGTGGGTAAGAAATGGAAAAAAATGCTGAAAGTGATATTCTTTGGGCTTTTTGTTTGAGAACATTAACAGCTGTCAATTGCTTTCACACCTTGTTTCTGGGTTTTTTGTGGTCAGAGAAGTGACTTATCCACTGGAGCAGAGTCACAATAGTCCCCCAGCAGCAGAGTTGCTCCAGCTTACAGGGAGAGCCAAGGCGGTGAGAGCAGAGCTGCTGGGACACACTTGTGAGAGCCCTAGATGGGCTCAATGTGATCTGGAAAGCCGCAGTTGCAGTGATGCTATTGTTGTGGCTCTGACTCACTGGGCAAGTCACTCCTGCTTGGTCATCTGGTTGGCCATTTGGGAAATAGTGGGTCGGACTCAGTAGGCATTGGGCTGACTATGGATTCATTTATGTCCTTCTTTTAAACACAGTTTGCCGTCCTGCCTTTATTCTCATCCTCAAGCTATGGTCAAGTATGCCTCATGAAAAGATCAACAATCCTGAAGGGGGAGTTCTATGGAAGTAAAAGGCTTGTTAAAAAAAAAAAAAGATGGCGGCCCAATAAAATCCCACTTTTGGCAGAAGTGGTAGTGCCTCATCTATTGCCTTGGGCATCAATGGGCCAAAACTCTGCTCCTTGGACTGTTGGCTTGATCAAGCAAGAAAGAATTCATATCTCCTGATCAGCTGTTGACCGGGCAGCCCCTTCTCCTTTGGAGTACAGTGGTACCTCGCAAGACGAATGCCTCGCAAGAGGAAAAACGCGCAAGACGAAAGAGTTTTCCGTTTTTTGAGTCGTTCTGCAAGACGAATTTCCCTATGGGCTTGCTTCGCAAGACAAAACGTCTTGCGAGTTATTGCAAGTTTGTTTCCTTTTTCTTAAAGCCGCTAAGCCATTAATAGCCGCTAAGACGCTAAGCCGTTAATAGCCGCTAAGCCGCTAATAGCCGCTAAGCCGCTAATAGCCGTGCTTCGCAAGATGAAAAAAACGCAAGACGAAGAGTCTTGCAGAACGGATTAATTTCGTCTTGCGAGGCACCACTGTACTGCTAGCTGAAATATATTTACATGAAGGATGCGTTTAAGGAGTAGTCAATTGCTGCATACAAAGGCAGACTTCCTTTTCATTTCTATGAAGGGGTTTTGCTGCATGCATGCATGCATGCATGCGTGCGTAGGGCTTATTTGGACATGCAAGACATTCACTTCCTGTGAGAAGAGAATTCCCTGTATGCACCTGAGTATTGCATGTACATCAGAACAACTGGATTGCAGCCACTGCAGCCTAGTAGCTAGGAATTTCAGACTGTGCAATTTTTCATTTATCATATTTATAATACAAACAAAAGGTTGCCATTTTTTAATGGTTCTAGATTGGTGTTATTTTACTGAAATATTCTTTGTATCTGTGGATAGGATTTCCAAAGATGGGTTATTACTATTCAGTCATAACCAACAGCACTATCAGGAGAAGGCATTTTTTAAGTGATAGCAGGGCCCATATGACAAATATGGTAATGACAAATATGTGGTACATATTTGTTGCATACAGTGGTTATTATTACAGGTAGGTAGCCGTGTTGGTCTGCCGTAGTCGAAACAAAATAAAATAAAATAAAATAAAAAATTCCTTCCAGTAGCACCTTAGAGACCAACTAAGTTTGTTATTGGTATGAGCTTTTGTGTGTATCTGAAGAAGTGTGCTAGCACACGAAAGCTCATACCAATAACAAACTTAGTTGGTCTCTAAGGTGCTACTGGAAGCGGTTATTATGTTTTCTGTATCTTCTGGGTGTAGATGCTCTACCAAAAGAAGCAAAACCAAAATGCCACAATCCTCTATATTTCTTTTGTACAACCTCAACTGAGTGCAGGGCAACCCTATACATGTCTGTGCAGAAGTAATCCACATTGAATTGCACCAAGTTTTCAGGTTCAATCCCTGGATGGGACAGCTGCATATTCCTGCATTTCCGGGGATTGGACTACATAATCCTCAGGGTCCCTCGCAGCTCTACGATTCTCTGAATTTAGCTGCTTACTTCTAGACAGGCTTGCAACCGGCGTTGTCTATATACATTTTAGAATGTATCTAACCGCCTGATTCAGTATGGTGAGGAGAACTTCCTCTTAGCGAAGGGGCATGCTTTAAATTGCCGTTGACATTCATAAGAGTGAAAGATGTGGAGCTCCATTTCTGGAGACAGTCAGCACATTAGAGTAGCAGGCCTCTAAAGAGATGACTGATGTTTCCTCAACATTTGTTATATTCCCTGTTCTAATTAGGAGGGCATGTCGGGAATACTGCTAATGACAAGGTAACATGATGTAAGGCAGGAGGAGAAAATATTTTAAGGATGAGCACAGTCATTTAACATGCTCTCATCTTTTTGACACTTCAAATATTGTTACATTTGTGTGTGTGTGTTTGTAGCATTTCTGTTTTCAGCTGGAAAGGGAAGAGCTATATTTTCCTCTACAAACGGAACAATTGCATGCTGAGAAGGCCTGGGATCAAACCACTTTCACAAGCCTAGCATATTCTTCACACCTAATATAATAGCTGCATAAACATAAATATTGTGTACAAGCATCTTTTCATGAAAAAATAAGCCAAGGCAGCTTCTTTTGATATCCTCCTAATCTTCTTTCTCCTTCAGCTACTTATTTATCTTTTGACAATTCCTTTGTGCCACCTTCAGCAAACAAAATCCATGAACTGAAAGATTTTATTATTATGTTTCAGAATTAAACACCTGGCAGCATGAATTCAATAAACCTCTGTTCTCTGTATCCAGGGCTGGCTCTACCATTTGGCAGTAACCACCTCAGTCACTTGATTTTGGGTACAGTGGTACCTTGGGTTAAAAATACCTCAGGTTACAAACACTTTGGTTACAGACTCCGCTTAACCTGGAAGTAGTACCTCGGGTTAAGAACTTTACCTCAGGATGAGAACAGAAATTGTTGCGGCGGCAGCGCAGCAGCAGCGGGAGGCCCCATTAGCTAAAATGGTACCTCAGGTTAAGAACTGAGTAGAATACTTCAGTCCAGCAATGCTTCTCCCAGTGGACATGTGTCAGGTGTGCCACTTAAGTGTGTCACTTTTCTTGTTTTTCTGTGGTGTCACATGAAGTGTGTTTGAGAAAACCCAATCACACAGAATCAAAAGAACTTATTCAGAGGACATAGTATTTTTTTCCCTGTTCAGCAAACCTTTGGTTCTGCATATTGATGGTGGTTTTGGTGGTGGTGGTGGTGGTGATAACAGTAATAATAAGCTATGGTTTTTATTTTCAATGAGAAACAGTAAAATTATATTTAAAAGTAAAAATCCTGTTAAAATCTTGTAGAAGTAAATATTGGGGGAAAGCTGCTATCTCTCCCCCCCATAACTTTAAATCATACAACTAAAAACTAACGTTAATGGTTTTTGGGATGTTTTTCTTACCCCATCAAAAAGCTTGTAAGAACACTGTCCATAATTATAAAAATGTTCCAAAACATTACATGGCTTGTGCCAACCTACTCACACTTCCTTTACGTTCCTTTACCATTTGTTTGTGAGAAATCTATGGATTTTTTTACTACCGCAATCTGCTAACATTGGTTGGGTTCAATAGTATACCACAAAGGCATTTCTGGGGGCATTTTATGTCTTGCTTTCAACCCCAAATCAAAATGGTAAGTGGTAACTGGCTGGAATCTGGGGATGTGGTACAGGCGACAATTTGTAACGTCATTGATGGACTACCCTGTGGGCGTACTTATGCATCAATTGTGCAATGAAAAGTGCGCATGCAGGATGATCCCCCCCCCCGAAGTTGGATGGTTAAAAAGACACATATTATATACACAGGGGCATTTGGTTCAGCGATAGCAGTGACACCCCAACAGTGTATGGTCCAGGAGAATGGGTTGCTGAGATGCTAACACCGCATGCATATGGTCCATTGCACATAGTAAATGCCTTTTAAGTGAGATGACCTCTGAGTGGAACCACAGACATGGGCAAGGGCTTTCCACACCTTGTTTAAAAGGCCTTGCCATGTTTGAATCGGGCCCGAGCTTTCAGAGGCATTAGCTGCCTGCTATTTGGAAAAAATATATATGATAAAGACTACATAGATCTGGTTGTGATCCAGCAAAGCATTCCTTATGTTTTTTTAGCAAAGGCATAGAATGCTCATGGGACACTGAAATATTTTTTGCAGGTCACGATCCATTCTGGGTTATTCGATATGGTGTGGTCTACAATCTAGTTGTCCTGCGTAGTGAACTCGCTGGGGATGTGACTCGAGAAGGATTAAGGAATGCTGTATGGAGATCTTTACAGAAACAAAAGAACATTGAAAAGGACAGCCATGTCCTGGAGGCTCTAAGAATAGCAGAGGTAGGTACAGAACCTAGTAGTCAGTATATGCCATTGCTCAAACAAGATTATTACCATAATATCATTAATTACTTTTAGGCAAGGACCCTGGTTAATATTGGCATTCTCCAATACTCTTCTAACTTGGCTTGTATTCTGTGTGGGACCACCCTTGAGGTTAGTTCGGAGGCAGCAGCTAGTGCAGAATGTGGTGGCCAGGTTGCCTGTTGGAGCAAACCGCTGCCAGCAAATAACACCTTGCTTGTGCATTTTGTGGGTGACAAAGATAAAGAGTTACTCTCAGAGTTACCTTTGAGAGAGGCCTCTGTGTTTTCTCTTTCTTTCTCTGTTTTTTTTGTTTTGTTCTATTTCATTATGAAAAAGCTTTAATAACATCTTATGAAAAGAAAGAAGATGTTCAGGAATGCAAATCTGCTGCTATTTCCTTGAAGTTAGAATATTTAGTATTTTCAGAAGTTGGCATTATTTAGATATGTCTATAATGATAGATGAAAGCACATAAATATTAATAATATTGCTGTTTGTGCATACCTTGATTTTTTTTCATGCCTGGTACATGGACAGATGTCCTAAAGAATGCTTTAACTTGTCCAAAAACCATTTTGTTTCTTTGAGAGCCTCTCCAATAACTTAAATTGAGTTGACCCCAACCCTACAATAATATTCCAGCCCATTGACTGAATGTTCAGAGTTTGGATTTCAAATAACGTAGGGAGTAATCCAGGATTACTGTTACTGTCAGTGAAGTCAGTAACAAATCACTGATTTCAGTACATCTGGGTTATATAAATGCAAAAGTGTAACAATGAGAGCACATTGGTACATGTCATAGCTCGTATACTATGACGCATTATGTCTTGCAAATAGCTTACATTGGGTAATATGCAGCTAAGTAACTGCTCAAGCACAAGGACTTCCTCCCTTCTTGTCTCCCTGCAGCATCCCCAAATTTGCTTGGAATGGTTGAGGGAACCCCAAGTATTTAGGGGGAGCATGGGGGTGGGATGGAGAACACTCCATTGTACAAAGAGAAATCCTTGTGCTACATTGATTACAACCCAGTGTAAATCACTTTTTTGGGGGTGTAGAAACATATACGTATACATATAGACACACAAAACTAGGGTTGCCATATGCCTTCTTTTTCCAGGACACAGCCTCTTTTTCATGGATGTGTAAAATGAGAGTTTTCACAGCAATCCATAGTTAAAAGTAGAAGTCGGCAAATGCGTCCTCTTTTTTGCTCTTCAAAATATGGCAACCCTAACACACACACACACACACACACACACACACACACACACCACATCTCCATCAAGTACAGCATAGAAGCTAAGACAGGGGTTGCCCACCTTTTGGACCAGTGGGTAAATTTTGAATTTTGAGAAAGTGTTATGGATGCCATTCTGATTATTTATTTTAACGCTAGAATTATTCTACATAAAGAGTCATCAATGGATGCATGACTAATAATGTAACGGCAAGGGGAAACAGTCCATAGTTGATAGAGGGGCTACATTTTCCTCCCCCAGAGCTGGGTAGTGTCTCTGGGTTTTAAATGTCTGGCATTTTGAAAGCATATAAATATAATTTGAAATTAGATTCCATTCTTCATAGTGCAGAACAGGATTACAGAAATAGGCTTTAGAATTCAGACAGGTAAGGAAGATGAATTTGGTATAAGCAGTGTCTGCAGCAAAGTTAAATTATACATTAAACACTCTGTCCATTCTTATTATCTTAGGAAATTAGATAAGAAAGCCTGATTTATTTAACTGAGTTGGAAATAAGTTTAGGAGATTTAAAATGCAGTTCTGTGATAGCCTAGGGAACAGGGGGGAATTTTGCCAGTGAGCATAGTAGGTATTCTTGTCTAAATATCCCCGGTTGTTTGCCTTTGGCCAATTGAATAAGTGCAAATCAAGAGCTGAACCACAGCTTATGCTATACAGTAGTACCTCGGGTTACAGACGCTTCACGTTACAAACGCTTCAGGTTACAGACTCCGCTAACCCAGAAATAGTACCTCCGGTTAAGAAATTTGCTTCAGGATGAAAACAGAAATCACACGGCGGCGGCAGCGGGAGACCCCATTAGCTAAAGTGGTACCTCAGGTTGAGAACAGTTTCAGGTTAAGAATGGACCTCCAGAACGAATTAAGTTCTTAACCCGAGGTACCCCTGTATAGGTCTCTATTAGAGAAGGGGAGAGAGAAAATGTTGAGAAGATACTAGGGGTTTTGCCTATCCAGTTTCAAGGGAACAGTACCACTGAGGAGTCAGCTGAGACACAGTAGGCTCAGTGGTTGGGAACCTTTTTGGCCCAATGGATCAGATTGTCACTGGTGCCCACCCCGTGGGACAACCTACCTGTCAGTCACCTGGTGCCAGATTATTGACAGGTGTGTTTTTACCTGTCCACATGTCCAAGTCCCTTGCTCAGTGCTTCTCAAGCTCCGAGTATAGGACTGACAAAGTTGAGGAAAATGTCTTTGTGGGTCAAATTTGACCCATGAACCAGAGGTTCTCCGCTCCGGTCTAGGAGGTAGGTTACTCTCAGTGAACCTAACGTGGCATGGTCTTGGTCACCCCCTGGAGATGGGAGACCATCTGAGAACTTCATCCACCCAAGAAACCCAAGAGGAAAAGGTGGGATATTAAAAGGAATACTATTTTGTGTTCATGGATTTACTTCCTGAAGCAATCTCATGAATGCCTACTCATTTGGATGTTACATGGGAATCATAACACTTCCCAGATCTCATTAGCAGGCTCCCCAGGTCCTGTCTGGTGGTTTTCGCAAAGCATCTGCAGAAAAATATATGGGTATAAATTCTTCTTTCTTGGGTTTGTGATAGTGTTTTGAAAATTGTCATAACCACATGTGGAGTTATTTCATGTACATAGTGTTTCCTAGGGTGATGCATTTTAAGTGGCTGTCTGCCTCTTGAGTAAGGCAATAAGATATAAATTATCATGCCACAAAAAGGGACATTTTATGGTGTGTTAATAGTTCTGTTTGAGGTGTCAGGCCCTTTAGCAAGATTTTGAACAAAGCATTGAAAGGGATGGAAGGCCAGCATAAAGGAAAAACAAACTTCTACCTCTACCATATTATTACACAATAAATATCCAATTATTATATTGTTAGAAAGTGTATGCAGTTGTCCAGGGTGTTTCAAGTTTTTCCCATGACTCTTCTTAATGAATGACTTTATTATGCTGGAAAGAAGGACCCTGTCTTCTCTCTGTCAGTCCATGTAATATGGGAGCCCTTGTGTTGTCTATCCGTGTTGGGTCCATTGGTCATATCAGTGTGATTCCAATCAGTTTCCCCACCCAAGCCCTTTTAATGTGATAACAATACAACCTAATTTAGACATGGGTGCAATTCTTTCTTACCAGTTTTGAGTCTTATCTTTTCTGGTTCCTTTCCTTTACTGCTGCACTGAATACATTTATACATTCACACAAATTAATACACACACAGTTTTTCAAAAACTCAGAGGTTAAAAATGGCATGCATCTCTAACAAATGTCTTATTCTGGTACACGGAAATCTTGTATCTTAGCAGCACTAGTGAATATTCATGTATATTTAACATTTAAAAGCCACTTTGAAATACTTCAACATATCAGGGACCGTGTAGCTCCTAAATACATAAGATCCTCCTGAGAAAAGAGGGCAAGCACATCTATTCTGAATTGTTTGCATTTTATGCTATGAATTTCATGATACTTTGGAGGTTTTAAAGCAGCAGATTCCAGCTGAGCACATTCTGGCATATATTGTAATGTAGAAAGGAGACAGTCTGCTGCTAACTATTAGAATACACACACACACACACACACACACACACACACACTATTCTGAATTAATAGAGAAGATGCAACAATATTTTTTTTTACACACAATTTGATAATGGGAGAATGGGAATTTTATTTCCACCCTCTCTTTTTCATTGCTTTTGTATCTATTCTCTATAATATGCCAGATTATATATATCCTATATATGTAAAATGAGATATATTAAGTGGATTCCAGCATAAACATGGAAGTGCCTTGGGCAAGAAAGCGTCACTGTTATTGACAGCTGTTTTATCTCTTCATGGAAACTGGGGACATGTCTAATACGAAGAGAAAGTTCACATTAGTGCCAATCTTTAAGATTTGAACAAGATATTGTAGCAGTTGTGGTGGTGCTTCTGAAAGCACTTTTCTCATGAAACCTCTTCTTCTCCTACTGTCACATCTGGGGAACTCAACAACTGATAAGACATTATTGTACTGCAAGCTCCCCAACCCCACTCCACCAATGTGGGTGCTGTATGCAGAGAACATGCCACACAATGACCTGATTGACACATCTTGCTAAACCAAATCATGGCTTACATCAGTGATGGCCAAACTTGGCCCTTCAGCTGTTTTGGGACTACAATTCCCCTCATCCCTGACCACTGGTCCTGTTAGCTTGGGATGATGGGAGTTGTAGTCCCAAAACAGCTGGAGGGCAGCTTCCAATTGGCTGCAGGAGCTTCCTGCAGCCAATTTGAAGCCACGCTTTGGCTTCCGAACATTTTGGAAGTTGAACAGATTTCCGAAATGGATTCCGTTCGACTTCCAAGGTACGACTGTATCTGGAAAGGGTCTCTGAGCAAAGAACTGTGTTGGAATGCTCTTAACTGTCTCTCAACATAGTTGACGCAGCATTTTAACGAGTCTTTTCTTAGCAAGTTAGGGAACATTTTTGCAAACCTCTATCAGAAATGCAACAGTTTACTGGTCAGTGCACCTCAGGCACTTGCAAAGGTTTGAAATCAGGTCTGCATAGTCTTCAAAATTGTGCAGTGAAATTAAGCTGCTCTGAGTAATTAAATTTTGTGGATATTAAGCTGTGATAATACAGCATTTCAGACTTAATTTGGTTAATGAGACTGAAGGCTTATTTCCTCCCCAACTAATTTCTCTGGAGGTTGTATATTTTTATGATTTATTTTTCATCTCTGTTGAAGATTAATGTTCTGATATATCAATGCCTGATTCACTGGAACAGTGGCTTCAGATATCTGGGATATTTCCAAGCAAGTCCAGTCAACTTGCCTCTTGTGCAAAGGTTACATTCCAGAAATGACACATAAATGCAAAACCATGTATAATCAACACAAACAACCCAGACACACACAACTACCCTTGCATGAGCAGGCTCACCTTTCTAGAGCCGTGTTCCCAAGCAAGGCAGAAAACTTTTAAGATCTCTGCCTTGCTTACCGGACTCTGGAAGGATCTCGCAGGGCTGTCCCAAGTTTTCGTGAGATCTCACCAGAGCCTCCCAGAGCCTGATAAGCAAGGTGGAAAACCCTGCACAAAAAGCTCTCCACCTTTCGTGTTTTTAATTTGTATGATTTCAACCGGTCAGCCACCAAGTGTGAAAAGTTCAAATTGTGCAGGTTAAACACGCACAAGATGCAAGTCAATTGTATATGGAAAATTGCACCCTTCTTGATCAATCTCCACCAGCATAAGGGAGAATTCTTTAAAAGTCATCCCTCAATAGTATTTTACCCTGATGCCCTGATCTCAAGTTACATGATCAGGATTTCTCTTCTGCAGGCAGGACTGTGGGGTGTGTGGGTCTTATTGGCACATGTGGTGGAGTTGTGTTGAAGTTCATAAATTTTGGAAACAAGTTATTACATAAATAGTACAGTTATAGGTAAAAATGTGACCCTGGACCGTAAATCATGCATTTTGTCTATTTTTGATAAATTCAGGTTTTATATGTAAACAGTTAACTGTTTATTTTCTGGTTAGTAATCACTGAGGGATAGAAAGACTCTTCATTTTATATCCTATGTCAGTGGTTCAAGAAAGTTATGTTTATTGCTATTTCAGAGAAATTGACATGTCATATTTGAGTAGCTGGGGTGACATTGATCTTTCTGATTTCATCTCCATTTGGGGTTTATTTATTAGATAGATGACATTGCAGTCACACCGGTGGCAAATCCCTTCAAAATAATGATTTTATTTGACGGCATCTACAGGGAAGACTTTTTTCTTTTTCTCTACTTGATTGTACGGTGCAAATTGTGTTTTTATACCCCATTTAAAATTTTATAATTGTATCCATTTCATTCATTCCTGATTTTCAAATATCCTTTTGACTTGATTATCAAAAGCTCCTGGTATTGAACTTACCTTATTTTGTTGTCAATGTCTGTTTTTCTCTTTGTGTGCATTGTCCGTTTTTGTCGTTCAGTAGAATAAAAAACAAAACAAAATTGCACGGCTCATTTGTCATGGAATATTTTGCACTTCCATGTCGGTTTAAAGCTCCATTTTTTCCTAATAAGAATTGACACAGTCTCTGATTAAGGAAAGGATATGGTTGTCATGTACCTTGGCCTCCAAAGAGCGATGATTCAAATACACGTACATTATTCACAACTGGGTTGAGACAGGCGCATATTGTATTTTGTTACTGGGGTAGAACAAAATATTCTGCAAGAAATGCTTTTGAGTCAGTCATTAAAAGGACCTCTGACTGATAGAACCCATTAATTCTTTAAGGTGAAATAATGTGGTCTAAGCAGTGTGGGCTTCAGATGAAAACGTCTGTCCAGCTCTCTCCTCAGTACTTATGTGCTATAACACACTTTAATATCCTCGCCATATAAATAAGAGCATTGATTTGTATTACAGAGCTGTGAGTGATCCAGAATGTCACAGGATGCCACCTAAAATCCCAGCATAGTGTGGTAAATAAGAGCTACAAAGCAACTGAAATATGCTCTGCCACATTCTCATTGAGAAAAACAGCAGGGCTGTTGTTATTGAGGCACAGAGACAGCAAAGCCCCAATGCCCAGGTACACAAAAGAGACAGCAAATGACAAAACAGTAAGAAACAGGCTTTTAGATTCCTGTTGACTTGTCATATGGGACACAAAAGCAACGTTAAAGACCTGATTTTGCATCACAACTACTAACCGTGTCTCCTTTTTGGATTGTAAACATTTTCAAGAGATAGTATATTTTAGCACCATTTTGTTCGTTGGTTTACAGCCTCCCTAAATTATTCATTTATTAATTAATGTGTGGCTCTATTAATTCAAGTAATCGTCATCACCATCATCTGCTGAAATGCTGCCTATACGCTACTGTGTTTTTTGTATGCTGATGGAACCTGAAGCTGGTACAGAATGCACTGGCAGTACTGGGAGCACATTATAGCAATACAATTTGCAATGTCTTCCTATCATCTTCCTTTGATCTATAAAGTCCTGAAAAACATGAGCCATCTATGTTCATTTATCCTCCTCATCATCTAGGCCACATCATGAGCACAAAGATCATCTGACGATGATAATATCCTCTTTGCTGTGGGTAGTCACAGTTGGGGCCAATTTAAATCTATATGAAAGATTACTTAAGTTCCGTTGAGTTAATGGGAACTAGGTGGGAGTAGCTTGCATCTGTATCCAACCCTAGGTTTTTTGTGCTCATGCAGTTTTGCATGCAGGGTTAAAGTATAGTATCTACCTTGTGGTTATCTGAGAAAGGTTCTTCATTTAGTCATGCGTGCTTGAATATATGAGTTTGATGTCTTTGCCAGAGTTCAGGTGCTGAATTGGTAGCTTGAGTTAACTCAGTGCAGTCTCTGAAGCGTAAGTGGCTAACGTGTAATTCTCCAAATGTTGTTGGACTCCAATTCACATCAGCCCCAGCCAGTCTTGACAAAATTCAAGGGTGCTGGGAGCAACAACTGGAGGGCCACAGGTTAGCCACCTCTGCTCTAATATGTTTCTGGGGGTGACCAGAAGCCATAGCTGCCAACTTTTCCCTTTTCTTGAGAGGAATCCTATTCATAATAAGGGAATTTCCCTTAAAAAAGGGAAACGTTGACAGCTATGTCAGAAGCTGAACAGAGCTGAGAGTGAGGAAATGAACCCTGGCATAAGTAGGCTAGCCATTTTACATGGAAAAGATCCCAATCTCTTTAGGAGCAATAAGAATCCACACCCCTACATTTGCCACCTAGTCATAATAGTCTAATAAACATTATTAGTTAGTGATGGTTCCTTGGAGATTGTCAACAAGAATGACTCCCTTTCGGCTGCCCTAACATATATGCTGGCAAACTGAAGGAGAAGCTTCATTTTAAGTCCTTTCTGCCATCTGCCTTGCAAAACATGAAAGTTTTTTTTTTTTTTAAAGAAAATCTCTTTTTTGCTTCAGTGTAAGAGTTCATTCTTTGCGTATTTGACCTCCTGCTTTTCTTATTGTGTAGAGCTTCTTTTCAAGCAAACCCTTTCACTCTTTTATCCTTCCACCCACGGTCACTGCTGAAATATATTTTGGTAGTCATTTTTTTTTAATTGAAAGAAAGGTATCCTAATATGCTCTTTGCACTATGTTCATGACTTTATAGTTTGTCTTCCCTAAGTCAAGACATGTCAGCCATATTCTGTCTTAATATAACAAAGTCTGCAGTAGCATGTAGCTCTGCTACAGATTTCTTAACCTTGCTAGTATTGAACACTTGGACTGGCTGTATGCTAAAGCCCAGATTGTTTTGAATATGAAGCAGAGAGTAGCAGCTTTCTAGTGTGCTTAATTTCGATAAAGAATATGCCTGCTTGCCACGTTGTCTGCTTCTGTACAGGCCACCATCTGTGAGCTTGCCATATTGGGAATATTTCCGTTTTACTTCTATGTACAGAAAAGATACAAAATGCTGTCTTCTGGTGTGTGAGATCCACATTCAAGAATTGGTGCCCTTTCTGGTGTGTGTGCTTGTGTTGTGGACATAACGTCAAGAAGGATCACTGCATTCATATTTGGCATAGATCTACTTCAATGGAATAGCAGGAGGGCTGGTCCAGATGTTACACTCAACATGTGGCCCAGCATCCTAACACTCCCAGCCACACAGCTGATAACAATTCATCATGTGATGCTGATGAGACTTTCATGTATTGACTTACCCCATTCTTCGTGGGTAAAAAAAACACCATTGTTGTGGGCCACTGGCAGGAAACTGTTCTGTTCCTGGTGGGGGTTGCAGCCAGCTGGTTGTTCCAGCCCAAACAGAAGTTTCACCAGGAATTCTGGTTTAAGGCAGCATCCTGAACAGTTCCAAGTGACGCACAGGCTGGAGATTTATGCAAGCGGGTTCATATGTTACTTCAGCAGCAGACAGCCTTAGGCGGAGACTTAAATAGAGCTGCAGCTCAGTTTGCCTAGGTGGCTCCACTTCTAGCTGCGGGAACCCTTACCTGTTTTAGCTGTACCTGGGTCTTAACTGTATTGACCAGACTGTAGCCCTGCTGTGGTTTCCAAGGATGGCAGCAAAACGTCTTTATACTGGGGAGCCGGTGGCAACATAGATGTGAATAGCTTTGATGGCATAGGTTGGTGGGCATTGAGCCAAAGGCATTTTCTTATATAAGGGGATGCTTGCACCAATTTAAGCTGCTACTGGAGGAGTCAGGATGTGAAATTTAAGCTTCTGCAACAGGAAATTCTGGGAAAGTAGCACAGTGAGCCACTGAGTCCTTGTGAGCAAAGTGACTTTTGGACTTCATTCACATGCTATTTTATCCAGCAGAGGTAATATTACTGCCAGGAAAATTATGTAAAAATCCATTTTGTCTGCTGCGCATCTATCTTGTTCTCTAATGTATGCTTTTGATAGCTGTTGCCACATATTTAGGAGGGGAAACAGACCTTACATTTGACACTCTTTTCTAGACTTGGGTTGGAAAAATAAAACATGTGAGCTATCCTTTTACTTTTTGTAATTTCCTCTCTTCAGAGGCTGAATTAAGCCTGAGATTAATGTCTTGATAAACCATTCTAATTCATGGAGCTGTACCCAAACACTTATGTCCTTTAGGTCCACAACTCCAAACAGTCTCAGATCTGGTACAGTTCTTGATCATCCCCTGATCTATCAGAAGATTCGTTCACCCTCTTGAACTCCACACCATTGCCTTTTTATGGGAAGGGAACATAGCTCAGTGGTGGAACGTTTCCCTTGCATGCAGAAGGTCCCAGGTTTCAATCCCTCATCTCTCCAAGTATCCCATCTAAAACCTTGGAGAGTTACTGCCAGCCTGTGTAGGCAGTAGTACTGAGCTAGAGGGGACCAGGGGTCTGTTTCTATATAACACAGATTTGAAGGGACTAGGTTGGCACTGTGGTCTAAACCACTGAGCCTCTTGAGCTTGCTGATTGGAAGGTCGGTGGTTGGAATCCCCATGACGGGGTGAGTTCCTGTTGCTCTGTCCCAGCTCCTGCCAACCTAGCAGTTTGAAAGCATGCTAGTGTGGGTAGATAAATAGATACTGCTGCGTCGGGAAGGTAAACGGCGTTTCCGTGCACTCTGGCTTCTGTCACGGTGTCCTGTTGCACCAGAAGTGGTTTAGTCATGCTGGCCACATGACCTGGAAAGCTGTCTGTGGACAAACGCTGGCTCCCTCGGCCTGAAAGCGGATGAGCGCTGCAACCCTATTGACTGGACTTAACTGTCCAGGGGTCCTTTACCTTTTACCCTTTGCCTCTGAGGGCTGGATTTAACTAACCGGACCACTTCTGGAAGCCTGCATAAAGACTTCTACTATCACAACAGGCTTCCCCCACCCTCATACCTCTTAAATTGGTTGTGGGATGGGGGAGGGCAGGAAACCCCCCCAGAATAACATGTGGGGGGATGAGAGAGGAGATTGTTTTACCAAGCAAGCAGAAATACTTGCAACAAAGCATGGTAGCTTGTTAAGGTTTGCTGGGATGTTGTAACTCTGTGAGGGGTAAATCACAGTGCCCAGAATTCTTCGAGAGAGTGCCCTCTGTGATTTCACCTGGCTACATTATTATTACCCCATAGTTGCCTTTGACTGGACTTAACCGTCCAGGGGTCCTTTACCTTTTACCTTTAACACAGATCTGTATATGGCAAGGCCTCTTCTCATCCCAAAGAACCAGCTCCTGTTTCCCTGCTGTATCTTAGTTTGGCATCCAAACACATGTGAACGGCCTTCACCATTTTAAAGTTTGTGGTAGGTTCTATAATAAGATGAAATCTGAAATGTTTTGAGCGTTATGCATGTGGAGTACGTGGAGTTTTTCCTTTCTTCCGTATTTGAAAAGCACATACATTTTGCTGTGGAGATGAAAAGGTACAAGGCTAAGCCAGGAGGGTGTTCCCCTGCCATCTCACTTAAACCTCTGAAAAGCAGGTTTTAAAGGGAATGGAACAAAGCCATCGCTGAGCAATGACACAAGCAGAAGCTGCAACAGCAAAGATTAAAAATGTTACTACATCTGGCCAATTAAAACAGGGGATACACAGTGTATCTGCCTGATGTCATTAATAAACATGCTGCACATATCCAGATCTCATTAATACTGGAAAATACATTTGACATCCAGGTTTCTCCCCCTTTATTTAAGAATCTCCTGTTCCATCTGTGCGCTGTTACAAGTACTAATGGGCTTATAAAATGTAGTCGTACTAGTAAAGGGTTGCTTGAAGATTAACTGTATTCACCAGTTGTCATTGATATTTTAAAGCTAAATCGAAAGGATTCAATATCCTCTTCACTTCCATGAAAGAAAAATTGTCTTATGAACATAAAGGTGGTTGATTGTGAGCTTGCGTGGCACTGTTTTGAGGCATATGGGTCAAGTGTGGACTGAAGGCTTTGAGAATGCCTGCTTGTGAAAGTGCTGGATTTTTCCAAGCTCCTTAATGTTTCTATCCATTAATATTTCAATGGGCATTTCAATTATTAGCACTTGAAATCTTGTTTGTGTTCCAAAGAAGGGAAACGGTGCCAAAGCCATCTTCTTTCCAGCATTTCATTCACAACCTTGTTTGCAGATTTCCTGACTACAGACGGATCAGTGAATCAAAGTGGACTGTGGAGAGCAGAAATAAGCACGATAATGTCTTATTTATAATTTCCTCTGTTGAAGTTTTATAGATTGGTTCTGTCATTACCTTGTTTTAGGTAGTAGATCATGCATACTCGGCTTTTGTCCCCCCCCCTTCCCCCCTTTTCCATTCATTTCTTAGGCTGAGTCCGAAGGCCCCAAAGACCCATTCATTGCATCCAAAGAAAAAGGTTCATCAAATCCCAGCGAAGCGCCTTCTTCTCAGAGCATTGGGTGGAGAGTCGCCACTTCCATGTGCCATCACTTCTTGCCACCTATTGGTCCAGACATCCCCTTGCCACGTCCGCCTGTACAAAAGCCGCCATTGATCCCGCGTCGAGAATCGGAACTGTCTGTTAAAGAGAAGAAAGCCAAACGCCTGACTTTAAGGTACTCAATTCCTAGGTCTGCATATTGTTTAGTGTGTTTTGCTTTAATGTTCTTATAAGGCTTATAAGCCTTTCTCTTTCCATCATTCCCATGTCTGATAAAGTTTGGCAAGCACACAAAATATTTGGAAATGATTTCATTTATCTGAATTCTAATCTTCGGGATGGAACGTTTTCTTCTCTGCTCTGCATCAATACTCCTCTCTGTTTCTTCCTCCCTCTCTCCCTCCTTCCTTCATGCCCTCTTTCTCTCTGTGATTTCACCAATCCTACCAAGCTGGCCCTGCTGAGAGTGAGATAAGACAGGTCTGAATGTTTGTCTAACAACAGACTAGCCTAGGATGTGTTTTCAGTATGACTGCAACTTCAACTGAGGAACTAGCCCTATCCTGGATTGTTATGTGCTGGCGTGGTTGCTCGAGAGCGAACAGGCAAGACTCCCACCGGTCTTTTCCAGGCTTTATTATCTGTACAAAAACATTTACAGTGCAGAGCGTCTCAAGTCCATGTCTTCTCAGTCGCTAGCAGAATCTGGGAGTGGGCGGTCCTTAAACCTTCCCCAGCATAACAGTCTTTTGACCCCCATCCTTCTCCTCCCCTCTCTGTGCACGAACCGACTGCGCAGACAGGGCACTGGCAAAGGGGGACTTGCCTCCCCTCCCCTTTGCTCAGGCTCGGTGTTGAGGCTCTCTCTAGCATCTTCTGATCCCTGCATCCCTTCCCCACTGGAGGCGGGGCTTCCCTCCTCCCCGGAAGAAGAGCTGCTTCGCACGATCTGCAGAGGCTCCATGTAACACAACTGCCCTTCTACCTCTCACCTCTGAGCTGATGGCAGTTCCCTGACATGGATGAATGGAGCCTCTTACTCATAAAAGGGCTTGGCCTGTTTTAAGAGCTCTTGGCTCCAGCAGCATGAGATATGCTTGCTTGGGTTCTACTGGATTCCTCGAAGGCAGTGCAACATCTTCAGACCAGAGAGGCAATGAGATTATCAGCTCCTCTGGTGCTGGGATTCCTGAGGGAGCAGACATATCAAAGACTGGTTCTGGCTAATCATCCTCATGGTTTGTGATGTTCTCAGAGTCTGTGGCCTCTTCCCTTGAGGCTGAGAAGTCAGAGCCGTGGCTCATGACACTCTGTAAGGTAGGTCAGTATTATTATGTCCATTATACAGGTGGAAAGTTGAGGCTGAGGCATAATGGCCTGCTTAGGGCCACATAGCGAGCACTAGTCAGAAGCAAGATTTTGAACCAGCAACTTTGCACATTGCACTTCTTGCTGCATTATGGCCTTTGGCTTATGAAACAATTGAATGAAAGATGGATTACAATGTTAACATCAGATAGAATAGTGCAATATATTCTTGAGGACTTCAGAGAACATTCTCAAAGCTATAAATATTCTTGACAGCCTCTGCTTTCCCCCCCAGGAAATGTATGATTGACCAACAGGGGATAATGGGAGGGAAGAGAAGGGAAGGAGATGAGATAGTTAAACATAAAATAAATCTAATATCCTGGAGTCATATTAAAAATATTGATGTATGTCAACAGGCAGAACATGTTTGTGCGCACGTATATACAACAGCTTCTAAATAGTGTTATTTTGGTTTCTCTAATACTGCCCTTTGAAGCACCTCTAGAAAACTCCTAGGCACTGCGCTCTCTCTCTCTCTCTCTCTCTCTCTCACACACACACACACACACACACACACATTGGCTCTGTATTCTTTTGGAAATAGCAATTTTTATATGCCACCCTGAGATTCTGCCAACTGTGCAAATAAATGATATCAGAGAAAACCCAGGAGAAACAAATGGATTTATACTTATTTACAGTAAGTGAAGATCTGGCCCAGTGGCCTAGGTATCATAAGCACTCCAATAATGACTTAATGAAGAACTTGCATGTTTGGTAAAATACACTTCAGATACAATACGGGGAATATGTGAAACTATTGTATGCCGATGATGAATACTGTATATATGAAGTTTGAGATGCAATTGCTGCATGTCATGGTCTTTGACTAGCCTCTCAGTTAAGTGAAAGACATATTAACTTCCTGATCTCTTCTACCCAACAAATTATGCTTAAGTAAAACAATAAGTCTCTGCCAAAGAACGGTAGTTAGTGAGACATTCTCTTCATGGCATATCCCCAAAATGGCAAAATACTGCAGTACGTATACATCAAGCCTACAGTCTACAGCCTTTTTTTTTAAAAAAAACTGCTTGTTAATTCTTTCATTTCTGACCATAATTTGTCTTATGCCCTCCATTATATCATGCCTCTAGAAATCCAATTTCATGCACTCACTTCTGGCATGGTACCTTTCTGTGCAAGTACAATTTGGTGCCAGTTATACTATCACAGATTCAAGCCTCTTTGAATTCTTATTTGTTCCAGATTTCCCCTTCCTTCCAGCCTTCTGGATCAGGCTTCCTCAAACTCGGCCCTCCAGATGTTTTGAGACTACAATTCCCAGCATCCCTGACCACTGGTCCTGCTAGCTAGGGATCATGGAAGTTGTAGGCCAAAAACATCTGGAGGGCCGAGTTTGAGGACGCCTGGTCTAGATAATGAGGTTGTTCAGTCAGTCTAGATATCAGGATCTAGATATCTTCACTTTGGAGCTTTTCCTATGACTGGGATGTCACATTTTCTCAGCACTTGAAAAAATGTAGATCCTGATAACTGTGAGGGGAAGAATGCTCCTGGAAGGAACTTCTGAAAGGGCCTTTTCCAGTTCCCCTTCGACTCCCGGGGGTTAGGAACTGCAGTAGGCGGAGGGGGATTTGCCACAATTAGGTGGAGGTGCATTGTGCATGAAGCTTCTACCTAATGTTGGCCAGTTGGCATATAGGGCCAAAACAGGCATTCCTCAGATATGTAGTTGTCAGGGAACTGCCATCGGAGCCAAGAGTGGAGGTAAGGCTCCCCGATGATGCGGGAGAAGGGACCAGCAGAGGGAGAGAGAACACTTCCCTTGGGGAAGGAAATCAGCGTGACACCTGGGAGGAAGGGGAGCAGGGAAGGACTTCAGAGAGAGGGCTCCAGGACTCTTCCACAGAGACCAGCGGGGAGAGTCCAGGACCTCCGCTGGCCACGCCCACTCTGCGCAGAAGACTTCCGCTCAGGGAGTCTAGGCGGAGACTTGGTGTCAAGGAGTTTTTATGTTGGTAGAAGTTCAGGAAACGCCCACTGACGGATTCTGCCAGTGACTGACACAGCCACGGAGTAAAGGCTGTCCAGCCAGGGAAAGGTTTAGCCAGGGAACGTTGCCTAGAGCATCCGCACCCTCTCCGCACAAGCAACCCCCAATTCCCTTTACAGTAGTCCTTGGGCACATACAAATCTCATATCTGTGGTGGCTCCCTGATTGCTCTCCCCAGGGAGGGTTGCCTGGCACCTTCATTACATATCTTTAGGTACCAGATAAAAACATTCCTTTGGTTAATTAAATAATCTATGGCCTTTTAAGTGGGGGGTGGGGCCATATTGTTTGTGTTTGTTATTATGATATGCATGTTTGCGTTTTTATATTGTAAACCGCCCTGTGATATTCGGATGAAAGGCAGTGTAGAATAATAATGATAATGATAATGATAATGATAGCAGTTACGTGTCATGCGAGTTGGCCTCTTTCTGCATAGGTGTCAGGGACGTGGCTGAATTAAACGCCTGGGAAGAGTCTGACTCTGGAAGTGAGAGATCGTAGCCACAGACAGAGCAGGAGGGGGTTAGTGTGGCCCCCCTTTATCAAGAGTTCCCAGACTCTGAGAGCTCACAGGCAAGAGGGAGGGGAGGAGATAGAAGACATTGAGGCGGTTGCTATGCAACCAGGAGGGAGACAGCGTTCAGAGGAAGTGTCATTTGAAAGCGGGGGGGGGGGAGTTCACCCACCATCTCCCCGAACCAGGAGAACTGACAGGGTTAAGATGCTACGGAAGTGCAAGAGAGGAAGGACTGGACTTTGGTGCCCTACGTGTTGCGATAGGGGCTGAGACTCAGAGTGCCCAACTTGGAGCAAAGGGCCGCAGGCTCGGAGCCACATTCCGTATGTAATTTGTAAATAAACGAACCATAAAACTGCCATAGAGTTGTTAATTCTTATCAGGGCTTGCTTGCCTGCTTGAGATCATTACAATAGAGTTAGCATGCCAGTGATCAGTGGACTTCATAGGTGTGTTGCTGGTTCATCAGCTCTGACTCCTCCTAGCAGTAAAAAGGGAATTGTGGGGTGCACATTATTATATAGGCAAGTACGTACTTATCTGTGGTCATCATTGCATATGCTTTGGCCCTAAGCAGACAAAGAACAAGCAAATGAAATGTTGAGGCCGAAAGATGTTCTTGTTATCCCTTCCATTATGTAAGAGCTTTTAGCATCCAATTTCCTCCCATTCACTTATTCATTGCTGCTAAAACAAATGGAGATGTATGGCTATCCAGAGAAAACACTTCTTGGATTTGGCCATTGATGAAATGCTTTGTGTGTTTGCTAAAGCTTCATGTAAGATCATTATTCACAAAAGGAAATTCTCTTTGAAGCCAGACATGTGCTGCACCTCAGAGTAGGGCTTGTTAATTTTTTCTACTTTCAAATTCCAAAAATGGGGAGTGCAAAAAAGTTGCGACATGACTTGGGAATTCAAAATATATTTTGGTCAAGTTTTTATAATTTAGTTTTGCTTTGTACATGAAAATAATGATTTTCTATGTTTTGTGGAACATTCAATGGTTTTAAACTTGTCTAATTAAAAAAAAGTGTGCATAAATGTGCTATTACTACCAACATCCTAACCTGTGGGATTTACCAAGCTCAATGATTTACCAAGCGCAATGCTGTCTAGTCACAAAAATAATACCAGATTTGAATTCCTCACCTTGAAAAAACATATTTTAAAGACTCCCTTACTGAAGAAATTAACAAAAATTAAGTTTCACCCCCTAAAATTTAAAGATATTTGGAATTAATTTTTGTAAATAATAGATTACGGTCTGATTAAATACAATAACAAGTCCCCTCCCCCTTTTTTGTAATGTACACACACAAAAATTCTGTTTTGTTTCCTACATTTGTACTATTTCTTGTTTCTTCTTCTTTTTGTCTCTGACTCTGTTCACTTGTAGTTTTGTACTTTTTATTTTTCAATAAAGAATATATAAGTTTCCCCTCCTAAAATGGCACACCCTAATGCCAGAGCTCTAAACCAGAACAAAAACCAAGTACAATTCAAAACTTGCTGATGGAGCCATGATCGTGCACCAGTTGTCTTCTGAGATGATCCTGTTCCTCTAATGCAGGGATGGGGATCCATCAGCCTATGGGGCATCTTCTTCCAAGCCTTGCCCAATATCCCGAGCCCTTCCATCGCCCCATTTCTTCCTAAAAGGTAAAGGTACCCCTGACAGTTGGGTCCGGTCACGGACGACTCTGGGGTTGCGTGCTCATCTCGCTCTATAGGCCAAGGGAGCTGGCGTTTGTCTGCAGACAGCTTCCGGGTTATGTGGCCAGCAAGACTAAGCTGCTTCTGGCGAACCAGAGCAGCACACAGAAACGCCGTTTACCTTCCCACTGGAGCAGTACCTATTTATCTACTTGCATTTGATGTGCTTTCGAATTGCTAGGTGGGCAGGAGCTGGGACCGAACAATCCCTGTAGCGGGGATTCGAAACACCGACCTTCTGATCGGCAAGCCCTAGGCTCAGTAGTTTAGACCACAGCGCCACCCGCGTCTTCCTTGTTGTTGTCGTTTAGTCGCTTAGTCGTGTCTGACTCTTCGTGACCCCATGGACCAGAGCATTCCAGGCACTCCTGTCTTCCACTGCCTCTCGCAGTTTGGTCAAACTCAGGCTGGTAGCTTTGAGAACACTGTCCAACCATCTCGTCCCCTTCTCCTTGTGCCCTCAATCTTTCCCAACATCAGGGTCTTTTCCAGGGAGTCTTCTCTTCTCATGAGGTAGCCAAAGTATTGGAGCCTCAGCTTCACGATCTGTCCTTCCAGTGAACACTCAGGGCCGATTTCCTTAAGAATGGATAGGTTTGATCTTCTTGCAGTCCATGGGACTCTCAAGAGTCTCCTCCAGCACCAGAATTCAAAAGCATCAATTCTACAGCAGTCAGCCTTCTTTATGGTCTACTGTTTAGCTAACTCCCAGCCAACCAGCTGAGCTGTGCAGTGCAGTGGGGGAGATCACAAGGGAAGGAACTTGGTTTCAACCTCACCTCCTCACTTGTCTTCTTATCCAACATACTGCTCAATTGACTGGAAGGAAACATCTGTGCAGTTTATAGCCACTGCAAGTCTCAGGAAAACACAAGATGGGTGAAGGAAGGAGATGACAGGAGACATTTGCTCAAATGGCACATTTTCCTGCACACCCTGCCTTTACAGAATCTGGCTTCCTTTTCCTGACATTAGAATCCTTAAACAGTCAATTTGTTTAATTGGATCGCTGTGCTTGGAACACTTTCCCCTTGAAATACAGATACAGTAATTGAATATGTCTTCTGGAGATAAACCACAATAGGAATTTAGGAATACAGTGCTGCGTTACTTTCCCTAAATAGAAAAAGATGATTTCCATAAACTCCCTTTCCCCTCTCCGTCTGATATTTTAATCATATTTTTCAATTGTTAATGCACCCAGGCACTCTGTCAAAGTGATATACCCAAAGCCTGCATTTTCAAAGATGTTCAGCTTCCATTATGCCTGGTAAACTGCTCTTCAGAAAATCTGGCTGTAAGTTGAAACCATTTGAAATTCTGGATGCTCAGTCCTTTTCAAACACGGGCCTCAATCCAGAGAACTGCATGACTAACTCTATATACCCAGGGAGCTTTTGACATCTTTATAAACAGCAGCTTCTCTGCATTGTGTGGCATAGCTCAGAGGGAGCTCCCTGGTCGGTGGCCATTGCCCAAAGTTCTGAAAGGAAAGCTATACTTTTGGAATACCTTTCTCTGAAACCAAGAGGGCTTCCTTCATTGACGTTGCCCCATAAGCCTGCCCCACCTTGCCACACACACATTATTTGCCTTCCACAGACTTCACTGCTAACCCCAGTGTTGTCTACAATATAGCCTCTGAACAGTGCAGCCCTAATTGATATTTATTTATGACATTTTAATAACACTTCATATAATAAAAAACCTTGGTTTACATAAAAACAAATTAATAACATTCAATAAAAAAATTCTAGAAGCAAGTTAAAAACAGAACACCACTAAAACACCAATAAAACTGAGCAATATACAAAACCAGGAAATTAAAAATTAAGAACCAGAGTCCAGGAAAGCTTCAGTAAACGTAAAAGTTTGTAAGAGGTGTTTAAAGGTCATGACTGTCTCTGCCTCACATATTACCTGGAGAGACCATTCCAGAGGGTGGCTGCTTTGACCGAAAAGGCCCGTTTCTGCATTGTTGCCAAGTGACAATCTACTAGTCATGGCATGACCTACAAGGCCTTCGTAGAAGAGATCCACTTGGCCTGCCCTGGGAGAGGCGTTCGGCTAAGAATCCTGATCTCAAGTTCTTTAGGACTTTAAATGTCAGCAAAAAAACAAACAAAAAACCCACCCTTTCATTTAGTTAGTAGCTCATTGGCAGCCAGTGCAGATTTTTCAAAACTGGTGTAATAAATTTAAAGTCCTATGCATGTTTACTCAGAAGTAAGTACAGATTGCAGCCTAAGGGCTCATCCATACTTTTGTGCCATGCATTCTAGGCACAGGTCTGGGATTTCCAGGTCTGTATCCAAGCAATATTTCTTTTCTTTTCTTTTCTTTTCTTTTCTTTTCTTTTCTTTTCTTTTCTTTTCTTTTCTTTTCTTTTCTTTTCTTTTCTTTTCTCCTAGCACATCCCCTGGGGAAAACCCAAATTTTACTGATGAATCAGAGCAAATGGCAAGTAGATTTTCAGTGGATTGCCATTTGCTCTGATTCTGCGGTAAAACACAGGTTTCCCTGGGAAAGCACCACCACCAAAAAACTCAGCCACCACCATCCTGAACACGGACTTAGAAATCCTGGATCTGTGTCAGAAAGCATGGCACAAAAGAAGGTGTGAGTAACCCCCTAAATATCTTCAGACTTTGCCTGTGTCCTTTTGCAGAACTTTCTCCCTTGTCCTCTCTGTGAAACCAAGTTGTTTTTTTAAAATAGCAACATCAAGTGTCACCTTCCTTACCTCTAAAGCATAGCATCTTTTCAAAGCAGTTCTTCATTCCAATGGCATGCCAGCATTACCCATTTCCAGCTAAAATGTTCTGTATATTGTAGCTCCCCTCCTGCACTTTGGCACTCTATTACTTGTCTCCTCTTTTCAAAGTCACGCTAATCCATTGCTTCTTGCTTAGAGAGCACCGCAGCATCAAGCACTAACCATGTATCTTTAATAAATTGTCATATTCATTTATCTTCTCGGGCAGCCTCCACATCCCTCTCCAGCTGTGCAGCTGCAGTTTAAGATTAGTAATTGTTTAACATCCATTATATGTAAGGAGAATTGTTTTTGCACACTTAACTCTTGACCAGAGAGTAGTAGCCGGGCCTTGTCACTTCCTTGGTGTTTCAGTCGATGTTTTGTGGATGTGTGAGAGCAGATAAAGAATGTTCAGGCTGAGGACCGCCTTTCCCTTTTTTTTAACGAAGGAAGCAAGCCATACCTGATAGTACCTAGTCTATACAGACAGAAACAAGCTAGACACAGAGATAAGGAAATCCAAAGCATGCACAGTGTCAGAAATGGATTGAAGAGTCCTAAATTGCTTATCTGCTGTTTCACTGGGCGGCCTTGTTAATTTCCACTGCTCAGCATCATTTTGCTGTCTGTTCAGTTCTTAATAAATTGATGTAGTACTTCTCATAAATGCTTCATGTATACTACATTCTTAGCAATTCTTACAAGAGCATTGTAAGAAATGTAGGCCAGTATATTATCCCCATATTGAGCGTATTGCTGGGGGAGCAACAGTGGGAGAGGCCTGTTGCCTTTGTTTTCCAGTTGTGGACTTCTTAAAAGCATCTCGTTGGCCACAGGACACTGGACTCGACAGGCCTTTGGTCTGATCCAGCAAGGCCCTTCTTATCTTCTGTCAAGGAGTTGTCAACGAGCCAGTTCAACCACAGGGCAGGCACACACACGGAAGGCACAGAATGCACGTAGCTCTTTATTAACAGAAAGCAACAGCACAGCAGAGTTGTCTGGTTTGCCTTAATCCAGTTAAGACATTGCTGAAACTGACCACTACCTCCGCTTCCCCCCCTCAGGCCTTTCACTCTGGATCCCTCCCAAGCAAACAAAGGCTGTGTTGAGGGGGCAAGCTCCTCCTCTGGGCCTATCTGGCCTGTTGCTCAGCAACATGCAGGACTCTCCTCGATGGAGGTGTCAGAGGTGAGCCAGCAGGACTGGGACTGTCCTTCTGATGCATAGCAGGGCCAACCTCTGACTCCTCTCTGTCTGAATCTGCGCTCACACTGTGATTCTCAGCCTCTAACCCTGTACTGGGAGGCCCTCCTTCTCCTGACCCTCCTTGATCACTCAACCCCCCTGTTTCTAGCACCTCCCAGCTTGTCCCAGCTTGTCTCTTCAGTGTCCCACCACCAGGATCTGAGATCTAAGTTGTCATCCTCCTTGTTCTCCCTGGGGGCTCTCGGGCAGGAGGCTCCCACCACTTTTCCTCATCCAGCGAGTTCCTGACATCTTCTTATGGTAATATTGCAGCTTACTCAGTTCATAGCTCATGTGACCAATTGAGCATATGGCACAAATAACTCTGGTCTATTCAATCCTGGTCTTCTCTGAGGAGGCCTAGAAAGACTTGTAGTCTGAATAGCTATCAGCAAGGTAGAAAAAGGCTGTAAAGAGATGGTGTTGTTCACCAACTGGACAGCTGCCCGTCCCTGTCCCTCGGTTGGCTGTGGATGATTTCAAGAAAAGGTTGGGCAAGTATCTGCTGAAAATGTTTCAAAAGAGATAGGATGCTATCCTTCAGCAGAAACAGATTAAGGGCGGTAAAGAAATTTAATAAACAAAACAATAAACAGCATTTTCTTCTGCTCTCAGTGTTTACAATCTCGATGTCTTCCGCATCTTGTGTATATGTATCTGAAACTTAGGATAAAACCTCATAAATCTGATGAAGTGGACTGTAGTCTTGAAAGCTTATGCCATAATCAGTTCATTAGTCTTTAAGGTGTCATGAGACTTTGAGGTTGTCCACCCTTCCTCTTGTCCCACTGTTTCCCCATGGGAAAAACGTCTCTTTAGTGCTCAGTCAGAGTAAACAGCAGTTGGGGTTTTGCACTGATTGCCATTTGTTCCGATCTCTCACTAAAGAGCAGGTTTTCCTTTGGAAAGGAGCGGGACAAGGGGAAAACCACTCAGACCCTTGCTTTCTAGGTACAGCGCAAGTGGAAGTGTAGACAAACCCCCTTGTTATTCGAATCATGGCTATCCAATTAAACAAGCTGGCTGTTAATCATTGCAGTGTCAAAATAGAAAAATAATAATAATCGGATTGTGTCCTGCACCAGCTCACTTTTGCAATGGGTGGGGTTGATGCAATCTGTACATTATTCTGTTTCTCTCACAGATTAATATTAGTGTCAGCTAGCCCCCCATTCTTGATGCTTGCTTTCTGTGAAAGCCAGGATTTGGCCAGATGGTAGTTTTGCTCATGGCTGTTTTTCTCTCTCTCCATCTCTCTCTCATACAGAGAGACAGCAACCAGCATGGAGTTTGAAGGCAGCAGTTGCTGTTTTATATCCTCCCCTCAGCGCTGATCCTAATAGCACCGAGACAACAGTCTGGACTATCAGGATCGGCACGGAGATTGTGTTTCATGTCTTACAGTTGGTGCACCCCCCTGACTCCATTATGACTAGTGAAGAAACATTTCTTCTGATTCTCCCCTATGACATTGTTGTTTTCAATATACATTTGTGGATCATTGCATGACAAAACACTGGTTTTCACTGATGCTACAAGAGGATAACGCTATCAAATAGCAGAGTAGTAGCCAGCCTTTGGCGTAGCTGTTCTGAAAGTGCAGTTGGGATTGGCTTGTGATGCTGGTGGAAGTGTACCAGTTGTGGCTCATTTACACTGGGATCATTAAACTGAGTCCTAGGGATCATTAAACCCAATTCCACCCTCTTCCAACAGCCCTCCTGTACAAGGTTCAGTACCTTCTCCCTCCACCAATGAAGCTTTCAGGGGCGCAGATGGCAGGAGATCGGAGAGAAGGAGAATGCTTCTTATACGAACAAACGTGTGCAAACATGAGAATGCGGGCTCCCAGAGAGATCATGTATGTCCCGTCTCCCCAAGTTATTCTGCTGCTGCACTAAACTGAGCTACGTCATGGTATGTTGCTCTGCTGGACAAACCATCAGCTGTATGCCATAGGTCAAATCTTGGTTACAGCTCATGGTTAGTCTGGAGAGAGCAAAACCACAAGCTTGGTTTTGGACAACATGCTAAGCCAACCCATAGCTTAGCTCTTTGCTAATTGGCTGGGGAGGATGGAGAAATGTGATTGCAAACTCCTCTCAGAGCTCACCAGGCAATTCTCTATAAACCACATGCAGTGATAGGACATTGCTATTCAACTTTGGGAGGACTACCACTAAAGTTTTGTGCTCAGTTAGGCACAATGGTTTGTGTTCAGTTAGTAATTAACATTTGCATGAGAACAATAAGGGAAAAAATATGAATAATGGTTTTGAAAATAAAAGGAAGAAGCAACTAGGATTCCTGAACTTTGCAAAAATATTAAGTGGGGAGCAGTTTAAATACAGCAATGTAGGTTTTGTTTAGGTACCTGGAATCACATCCTGCTGTAAGAAAATGGGCAGCAGAGCTGCTCAACCAGTCAGTATAGAAACTAAAAAGTGTTAAACAAGAGTTAATAAGATTGGTTGGCATCCATCTGTCTCAGGAGATAATGGAGGAGTGCTCCTTTGGGGTTGAGGTCAAGTAGAGACTGATGCAGGAGAGACATGTTTTGTTGCAACTGGGGCAGATGAAGGTGTCCTGTTGTGCTACTGCAGATGCTCCTCTGGTCATTGCTATGGATACACGACTTGACTGCCCGTCTCCAGGCTCTGCAGTCTTCTGCAAAGGATTCCCACACGGCAGAGTTGATGTTGCCAGCCTCTGTGTCCCATTTGCAGACGTCTTTGTAACACAGAGTTGGTCTGCCAACTGGCCTGGTGCCAGAAACCAGCTCTCTGTAGAGAACGTCCTTGGGGATCTTGCCACCTTCCATACTGTGGTAATGAGGTTTCAGTTCTATACCTAAAATACAGCCAGGTTAGTTGTCATGGCAGAGAAGTCACAAGGCGTTCATTGTGGAGGAATAAGCTGAATGTGGTTATATTGTCTATTTGTGCACCTCCAGCTCTGTAACGAAAGGTGGTATGCTGTCAGTATGTTACTTTCCGAACCTCAAAACCAAGATGCCAGTGACTGGAGTCTTATGAAGAAGTTATTTTAATTGGCAGCAGGAAACCAAAGAACCATGTTGTGTTCATCAGGGCCAAGAATATGAGGGGCTAATAATGAGGAAAGGCTGCATTTAGTAAAACCAATCACGGTCTTCTCTCCCACCCCCCCTTCTGCTATAGGACTTCACACAATCTGAGAGGAGTTAGCATGCGCAGGGCCAAATTATTTTCTCACTTCCACTGTTGTATTCATTTCGCTCACAGTAACCTGGGGTCTGTCAGCATACCAGCCATAAAGCTGCTAATGTTAGGAGGTGATAACATTTACTGCAGGCTGAAAACATGGTATATGAAACTTGTTCTCAGGAAAAGAGATTGGTTGTGCTTTCATTTCACAGCATTTCCAGTTACATTCATGCAGCACTTTTTGAGCCTTAAGAATATATAGCCATTAGAAGCAATTTGAGATGATTACTTTTTCTTCTTTCCATTACGTCAATAACAGCTTAGTAACTGATATTTCATTTTTACTTTAAGTCAGGTACATTTCTCCCATGCACTTAATGTTTCCTATTCCATTTACATTTATCTTTGGCACAGGAGGGGGAAAAAAATAAACATGTAATAAAAACAGCTTAGACGGAAGGGAGAAGGGGCTGAGTAAAGCAAGCATTCATTTGGTGATCTAAGCCAGCTCCTTGGTTGACTTAGAACATTTTGATCTGAATTGCTTTTTGTTTTGTTTTTTTGTTTTGTAATGTTAATGCTGGAGCAGTATTTGGAGAGGAGGAAAGAATTGCAGGATGCAGCAGTGCTGAAATAACAAGGCACCACTCTTTTAATAACTCAAGACGGCAAGCAGATTTCAAGGGGTAGTTTTAATTAAAATGAACTCAAGTTTTTCTACAGAGGAAGTTCCGGGCATAAGTCCTGAAGAAAAGGAAGATCAAAGTCATATCCAGGCTCCACGAGCCAAATAATAAATGTTTGATCTCTTTTTGTGCCACATATTCTATCTTTTGAAAACTTTCAAGGTTGTGCCCTGTGGATATTTATTTATTCATATTATTTCTTACCTGTCCTTCGTCATAAAGTTCCAGGGTGGGTTACAATAATATATAATACAGTTATTTTAAAAAGTGCATTGGTTTATACTAGTGGTTCCCAACTGGTGGTCTGTGGACCTCATTGGGTCTGCGTAACCCATCGAGGGAGCCCATGGCACCATTCACATAACAAAAACTACCATGGAGATATCAAGATTTTCAAAAGTAAGGGGTTCATAGCTTGGCTTTTGAAAAACAGGGTTTCTGCAATACTTAGCTAACTGGGAACTACTGGTTTATACAATTAAAAAAACAAATTAACGCATTCAACCAAAACAGAGCAGTATAAATTCAACAAAAGAGGTGGGCCCTACCAAGTCCTGAAAGATCTACGTTGGTTCCCAGTATGTTTCCGATGGTGATGTCAGCTGATGGTTTAATCCTGCATTGACTGCACCAATCAGGAGGGAACAGGACCACGCAGCCTAGGTAGCAGGGTTTAATCTCTGCTCATTAGCAGCCCTGCCCACCTGTCAAATCTGGCCTGCAGAGCCAAAAAGTTTTCCCAGCCTTGATCTAGAGCAGCCTTGATCTAGAGCAACAACAGTGCCAGAGTTGTTCGTTCCACCTATGTCAGCAGCTTCCTTCACTCCATGCGGCATCTTGTTTATGAGGGGTTAACATTTGAGTTTGACAATCTTGACAGAATTAATTTAGGAGGACACTTAAATGTCTCTCTAATAGCTGTGTATTTTTTCTCTGCTGCATTTTTTTTATTAAAAAAAAAAAAAGATTTACATGACATGGAATTTAATTTGTTACACCAGCCATAGGGGAGCCCAGCATGATAAATCACTAAATAGCTATTAAGGCAGAGCAGAATCTGGTTTGCATGTGGGATTTCGGGATGTCAGTATCCAACAGCAGGCCCAGAAATGTCCATCAAGGGAAAGCCATTGGTTTCTGCGCTCCCTTCCAAGTGAAGGGCGCTTGACAGTAGAAAATGACTTGTCGGTTAATTTAGGTGCTGGTTTAAATCTGTCTGTATGTGAGCCAAGACATCAATCTGTCATGGAGCTGACCATGTGAGCTGATAACAGGAGTGGAAAAATAGAAACATAAGACCTTGCTCAGGTGGCTCTGGAATCACTATAGATAAAATAGGAAAAGAACAGTAGATTTCCTATTGAGAAGATGGTAAGATAGAACCTACATTTCAGCCTTTGGTAAGAACACAAAAAAGTAATCCTAATCTGTTAATTCATTATGTAGAGAGAAAATGGAAAACCGGATTTATTTGTGTTTTAATGTGATCAGCAACTATTGCATGATGAAACAGGAATAGTCCGGTATGCCTGTCCTCAGAAAGGATTGGTGGTGTTAAGATTCAAGCTAGAGAAGAGTCCAAGAGGAGGTGTGATTAGGTGAAGTGTCAGAAGAAGTACAAAGCAATGCAGCAGCCAACGTATTATCTGCAACCCGTGGACACGGAGAAGCAACCGCTTCCTTCCTGATATCTGTGTTTGTTTCTGACACGCTGGGTCATGCATTACCATTCTCCATGCCAGTGTGTCATCATCAAGTGTCGGAGACCCTGATATGCAAAAGCTTTCAAAGATACGGACAACTGCAGATTTCTTGAGACTCCCCTGTTGTGAATGTTCTCTTTCGTTGGTCGAGAGGGTTAGGAAGTACATGATAATCATCCAATGTACATGATAAGAGCACGGAAAGGATAAAGGGGCACCAGCTTTTAAACTGCACCTTTTATTCTGTCCTCATTCTGTAAGAACTCCGCTGCTTTTTACTGAAAGGTCTTTTGTAGAATCTTTAGTTTTAGAATTGGTGTACATGAATAGATGTACATGAACATTGAAGGGTTTGCCGCACATTTACAGGGCAACTCTAAGCATGGTTACTTAAAATAAAGCCCAACTGAATTAAAACAGTACAACCCCCTACTAAAAATTTGTAGGAGTACAGTCTAAATGGTTCAAATGAAATATTATTGCTTTCTTAAATAATCAGTAGTCCCCCCCCCCAGGCCTTGATTAGCTACAACATTATGTGACGAATTTTAATAGGCTCCCTTCAGCCCCCACCCCATTAATCTGGATCTGTGGTGTTTACATGATCATTTACATAGACTTCCCCTCATCCTGCCTCACCTTAGAATGCCCTGTAGGGGAGATTCCTCTTCCGTTGGCAGAAAAGAGCATATCCTAGTGTGATACTTCTCTTTCCTTCACGGCTTCGGAGAGCGCTATTCTTAAAATGATTGTAATCTTTCCACTGACATTCTGTCCCCCGCCACTGGGAGTCTTAGAAATGAAAAAAGAAAAGGAAAAAAACCTCCAAGAGGCACTGGCGCTCTACCATGCAAAGTAACAAATTCATTTCGTGCACACTCTTTGGATCTGCGCATTCAGGCTATAATCACTGGAAGAGTTTAAGTCCCATTGAATTCACTGGAACTTGCTTCAGTGTATACTTGTTTAGGCTTTCCCTGCAACTGATTCTGCTAGTTAGAGCCAATGACATGATAAAATATGAAGCCTTAATGATTGACCTTGAATACTGGCGGACTTTTAACAGGGGTAGAAGAGTTCCCGAGGCTTACCATTAAGCAACTGCTCACTACTTTTGTGCATTCCCCCCCCCTTGAATCTTTTAGGGTGTTTCTAACCTTCCTTCAGTTAATTTGCTCTGTTCAAAATGCAGGGAACATTTAATACAGCAGCCATTTAATAAAGGACACTGTTCCAAATGACATAGGCTGATTCAGGTGCATGAATCACTTTCCATGCTTCTGAATCTCTTAAAATAATATGCAATGGCATTGATCTTTCAGCAAGATCCATTTGTTCTAGGAGGACTGTGGGTGACAAATCGTTAATACTGTTCTGAATTTAACTTTGAATAACAGAATTCTGTGGCACAACAAGTGAAGAAGTCCTTTGAAACGTCCCATTGAAAATAGCATCCAGCTCAGCACCCTAATTTTATTGATAGGTGGTTATTGTTTCTCACCCTACTTCCATACTTTCAGAAACACTGTAATTCCAGCATTTCTTAATGACTATTGCTGGTATTCAACTAAACTGTATTCAGAGTAGACCTATTGAAAGTGATTGTATTCATTAATCATGTCTACTTGAGTAAAACTTAGTTGCATACTACCTTAACAGTGCAATCTTAACCATGTCTTCTCAGAAATATGTCCTATTGAATTCAGTGGGGCTTTATGCTAGGTAAATAGGGTTAGGATTGCAGTCTTAGGTTTATGCTGAAACTGTGTAACATTGCATACCTTGAGTTTTGAATGTCTAACACTCCTATAAAGCAAGCATGTAGAAATGCTGGAGGTGACAGTCACCCTTTCTCAACATTTTTGCAACCAAATTAATTTTAGAAGTTTAGCTCACCTATCTTTAAAGCTCACAGCATATGATGCAAATCCTGGCTTTGTGGTCAAATCCACACCATATATTTAAGGCACATTGTTTCCCATAAAGTATTCTGGGTACAGTAGTTTATTTAGGGTGCTTGGAATTTTAGCTTTCTGGGAAGTGAACTACAATTCCAGGATTCTCTGGGTGAAGCCATGTGCTTTCGATGTATGGTTTGTGATTCCCTCTTTACAAGTGGACTATTAAATTGCTCAAAGCTACCCTTTCACTCTATAGTTGAGTTTGTTTTTGAACCCTAACGCTAAGCTCAGAGAATCCAGATAACTGAGCCTATGGCGAGGCTCACATTCACTTTGAATGTGGACCAGTGAGAGCTCTTAAGGCTATAGTTGTTTTTTGTTTCATGGATCAGGTTGTATCAGCTACTAAGTATTTTTATTACAGTGATCACCTCTGGGTATTCCCATCCTTCTACAAACTCATCACTTTACCCTTGCTTTAAAAAATGAACACTGTGTGATACACAACTAGTATGTTAAGCCAATACTATATAAAGCTTTTCCCACCTTGGAATTTAATAATTCTGTTGAATTGTTGGCGGTATGCTTGCTTACTGTGAAAGTATATTGCTTTTTGAAGAAATTCCACTGTTGCTGTCGCCTCCTCTCTGTATCATTCACAACCAATTCTCAGTGCCTGGCTAAGGGAACATTTTATGTGCGAGACTCTATGAATGTACCTCTGAAGACAGTGCTTAGTGAATCATAAACCTTTATTATAGATTGCCTGAGCCATTGTGTAGAAAAGTTCTAAACCTGGTTTTCAGACTAATGCTCTCTCTCTCTCTCTCTCTCTCTCTCTCTCTCTCTCTCTCTCTCTCGCTCTCTCGCTCTCTCTCTCACACACACACACACAAACACACACACACACACACATACCCATTTATATATATGCAATGTTTCTCTGACCGAATAAAATTAAGTATGAGCTATGAACTATTGGATGTAGGTGGTGCTTAATTGCTGAAGACCAGTGAGAAAATAACGAGAAGATGAAAAAGAGCATTATATATACATTGCAGTAAATCTTCTGAAAGGGCAAATTAGCTCACAGCTAAAGGGTAAGATGCATTTCATGTTAATGTACCCTCCTTTCTTCAACTATCAAAAAAGGAATTATTTAAGAACATATAAAAAACGCCTTCCTGGTTGCTTTCACACTGACTCTCCCCCACCCCAATTGCTACACTTTATTCCCTCACCTGTTATGGAGAATCCAGACAACTTTGTTGCATCCAGTCCACTGCATTCTGCCTTCACCTTCTTTCTAAAAGGAACAAACACCTGGTTCTTTGGCTTTTAAACACAACTGGAAAGCCGCTCTGCCTGGAGTGGAAAGGTGTCAAGATGTTGAGAGACCATGCGGTAGGAATAGTCTGCATTTCATAGTTCCTTCCTACATTACTTCTCAGCAAACTTTTGCTGATGCCAAGGAGACGCTGGGGGGGGGGGCGGGGAGAGATGCCTGGTGCAGCTTGGTGTGCTTTCAAAAAAAAAAAATATTTAAAATGTGGTAGCAACCTGTTAATTGTCCATTTAGGCTGCAGTCCTATACAGTGATACCTCAGGTTACATATGTTTCAGGTTACATACGCTTCAGGTTACAGACTCCGCTAACCCAGAAATATTACCTCAGGTTAAGAACTTTGCTTCAGGATGAGAACAGAAATCGTGCAGCAGCGGGAGGCCCCATTAGCTAAAGTGGTGCTTCAGGTTAAGAACAGTTTCAGGTTAAGAACAGACCTCCGGTATGAATTAAGTACTTAACCTGAGGTACCACTATTTGTTTAGGACTGAAAGTAAACCCCATTGAACTCAGTGGAATTTTATTTTGAGTAGAGATATGTAGGATTTCAGTGTTTATCTAGCATTGGGTCTCCACCATTGGTCATCTAATAATTTACTTTGCTCCAGTTTTGAGAGTAGTCTTTGTTAATGGCACCTATTCCATTCAAGTAATACCCCTTCTGTCCAAGGCAGATAAATGAATGAGAAACAGATGGTTTATACATAAAATAATAAAAAGATACTGACTGTACAAAGCAGATCATCAACATCTTCACATAAAGTAGATTTAAAGAAACCAAACACACAGATCCCAACAAAAATCTTTACAAAACGCAAACATCTTCAGGCTCCAAAGGCTGCTTATCTTAAAAAACAAAACAAAACCATTTTCTAAATACCCACAGGGAAGTATTCTAGTATACTTCCTCAGGGAGGATATTCTTTCAGTGTGAGTGGCATTGTCAATAGTAAGATTCCCTGTTACATGTGTTGTTCTTCAGAAAAGTGGGTATTTGCTACAAGATTCTGGTTGTTACAAGAACCTTGCAGTTAGTGTTTTGGGATGTTTCATCCCTCCCAGTCCCTTTCTTTTTTTTGTTGGGTCTTTGCTTTGTAATCCTGAGGGCAGGGAACTGTCCGACTGATCTTTGTAAGTTTCTCTGATTAGGGTAAATTCTTAAAAGATAATCATAATGATGATGATGGTGGTGGTTTAACCCCCCCCCGCCCAGGTGATATCTTAATTCTCATTTACTTCAGTATGATTGGGATTCCACCTGTAATTAGGGGACAGGTTGTTGTTTTTAAAATGAATATTAGGGAGATGGATGCTTGCCAGTAGCAATAAATTCACATTCAGTAATGAACACTTCTCTATCAATTAAACCAGGGCCATAATATTTTGTTTATTCTGAGCTAGAGCTAATCCTCAACAGATACAGCTAGAGCTGACATTTCATATTTTTGCAGAAGAATATTTTAGTGATTTACATTTATCTTAATCTCCCTGAAAGATTATGAGTCTTGTATCTTATGGCAGATCAATTACAGAGAGCACAGTGGAAGCAAATTAAGTTCACATCAGAACCTGCATCAGGAAAGCTCAAAACACAGTTGATCTCGCAACAAGCTTTGCCTAAATGTTGTCTAATCTACATATTCATTTATCATAGTAGCAGGGTAGCAATAACAATAATAACTAGCATAGTTGCATTATTTACAATCCTTCCAGTGCTAATCCACTGATACAGTACATATGAGAGGAAAGGAGCTGATTGCGGGTGTAAAAGAAAAAAGAAAGAGGAAGAGAAAGTCCATGCTTAGCTAAAATGACTCTCTTTTAAAAGAGTTCAGGATCAATAGCAAGAACCCTGCATAGAGATGATGCAGCCTTGACAGTGCACTCCAGGGAAACTCTGTAAAGACTCATCTGCCTGGGTTCCACCATAATCAGCAACCTCTCCACTGATGCTGAGCTAAACAAATGTATTGGCAAGGCAGCTACATCAATGGCTCACCTCTCCAAAAGGTATGGAGAGAATGTGATGCTAATGACGAATACCAAGATGAAGGTCTACCAGGCTTGTGTGATGAACATGCTGTTTTATGGAAATGAATCGTGAACAGCTTCCATCCACCAGGAGCAATGCCTCAACGCCTTCCCCATGCGCTGCATCAGAAAGATTTTGGGCATCATATGGCAGGACAGAGTCTGAAATACAGATGTGCTGTCCTAAGCCCACATTCCCAGCATGTCCACACTCCTTTCTCGGTGATGTCTACACTAGCTTGGTCATGACCGTAGAATGGAAGATGGCAGGATCCCCAAGGACATGCTCTATAGGGAGCTGACTTCAGGCACAAGGCCTGTTGGCAGACCAACACTGTGCTCCAAATATGTCTGCAAACAAGACATGAAGGTTGGCAACATCAACCCTGCCATGTGGAAATCCCTTGCAGATAACCACAGTGCCTGGAGACAGTTAGGAGGAATGACCATTGGGAGGAGCACGGAGAGAAGAATCTGGTTGTGCTGCTACAGGTACACCATGGTGATTCTTCTCTCCATGCTCCTCCCAATGGTCATTCCTCCTAACTGTCTCCAGGCACTGTGGTTATCTGCAAGGGATTTCCACATGGCAGGGTTGGGCTATGGGACGCAGGTGGCACTGTGGTCTAAACCACTGAGCCTCTTGGGCTTGTCTATCAAAAGGCTGTGTTTCGAATCCCCGCGATGGGGTGAGCTCCCGTTGCTCTGTCCCAGCTCCTGCCAACCTAGCAGTTCAAAAGCACATCAAAGTGCAAGTAGATAAATAGGTACTGCTGCGTTGGAAAGGTAAACTGCGTTTCTGTGCGCTCTGGTTTCTGTCACGGTGTCCCGTTGCACCAGAAGCGGTTTAGTCATGCTGGCCACATGACCCGGAAAGCTGTCTGTGGACAAATGCTGGCTCCCTCGGCCTGAAAGCAGATGAGCGCCGCAACCCCATAATCGCCTTTGACTGGACTTAACCGTCCAGGGGTCCTTTACCTTTTATCTTTTGCCTCTGGTCCCACTTGTGAAAGCCTGCACAAAGACTTCCACTATCACAATAGGCTTCCCCCACCCTCACACCTCCTAAATTGGTTGTGGGATGGAGAGGGCAGGAAAAACCCCATAATAGCATGTGGGGGGATGAGAGAGGAGATTGTTTCACCAGGCAAGCAGAAATACTTGCAACAAAGCATGGTAGCTTGTTAAGGTTTCCTGGGATGTCGTAATTCTGTGAGGGGTAAACCACAGCGCCCAGAATTCTTTGAGAGAAACAATGTGTTTTGAATATGCTTTATAGTGTGTACACAGCAGTCCCTCCTTTCCACACTCTCCCCAGATAGTTCTGTATCTTTTTCCATCTTCATCCTGACAGATTCAAATGCTGTAATCATGAAGGTTCTCACTTTCATGAGAGGTGTATTTTAATCAATGGCAGGGTGCTGAATTTCTCAGAGTTCCTATTCCTGCAATGAATTTACCTCAGTAACCTTCCACAATATTAATTGGAAAAAATAAATCGTGAGTCTTTATGCTTATGCGGCTGCATGAAGTCCCCCTCCCTTAAGAAACAGAGAAATGTGCAGAAATATTCGTGAATTAATCATCAAGGGTGAATCCTATGCATGTTTGCACTAAAGATAAAAGTGAGAACAAAATCATATTATCTAGAGAAGCTTAGCTGTTGACTTTGGTATCTTTTTATTTACCCAGGTGTGTGTGTGTGTGTGTGTGTGTGTGGTATTGTAGCCTAGGGGGGCAGTTCTATGCACACTTACCTAGGATTAAATTAGTGGAACTAATTTCTGAGTAAACTTGCCTAAATTCGTGCTGCATGGCAGCCATCCTAAACAAAGTTAACTGGAAGTGGTGCCATTGCAATAATGAGATTTACCTCCAGGTAAATATGTTTAAGATTGTGGTGCAAGATATCCAAGACTATTAAAGATTATTTGCCAACAAGACTAAAGAGAATAATTGTGATTAGTACATACATGTCAGAAAATTAAGAACAAGCAATTGTTAATGGAACCCCTCCCAATAAACCAGGCTCAGCTCTTCGAATTAATCCTGTGAATATCTTTGTAGGGTGGGTAAATACTGCAAGTCTCATTTGCAGATGATATGAATTAGATAAAAAGAAATTAAATTATTTCTCTAAGGTCAGATCTGTTGAGCTGAATTACAACGGCGCCATTGTCATTAATTTAACCCCCTGCTTAGCAATTTTTACTGATTTTTTGTTTAGCCGTGTTAATTACCTTGAGATCTGCAGATCACATCTTGTTTTGTCATACCATAGTCAATAATTCACCATATGCCATTATTGTTTTTCACAGTGTAACAAATGACTTCACTGTAAAAATTTCTCCTAACTGAATTAGAGTTGCAAAATCAGTTTTTTTGTGCTCTGAGTACATCATACACAGATTGAAATACTTGTTTGTATCCTCCCTAAAAGGGCCATGGATACACTAGGAAAATTGCTATTGCCACTGTTAACATTGTTGAAATGCTAGAAGACTTCTCTGTCTCTTTCCTCCTGCACATTCTGTTGTCCCAGAGAACTGCAGTCCCTACCCCCCTTCATTCACCTATGAATAGAGTTGTCACCTTTTCTTCTGTCAGGGTTCCTGACTGTGTCTTCAGCAGTAGCATGACAGCCAGGACTTTCCATCATCATATGACAGTTATGAGGCTGTTAAATTTATATGGAGGGTTACTGTTTGAGAAGCATGTGCCCAAAACACCCGTCACTCAAGGAATTAATTCTGTGGCTCTTTGGATCCATTCCATACACAGTTGTGAAGATCCTTGACACTAACAGTTGCTTTTAATGATAAATTCTTTGTTAGGATTCTTGCTCCGTGCTTGCAGTCATGGGATTGTTTTCTATCACATGACGGTGTATGTTTTCATTCCACAGTGTGGGAAGTGACGGAGACAGGATGTTTGTGTTACTGTGTTCCGTGATGTGGGACTATTGTCCTTTGTTCTTTCTCTTTGCTGTCTGACGAGAAAGAGGAAGGAGCTGAGCCAGAATGCTCTGAGTGTATTATATGTAAAGAAAGTAGATTAGCCAAAATGCTGTACTACTGAGTTTGTTATGCAAACTGCCAATACTCTGCAGGTTCCTAAGCATGCTAATGCCTCTTGGTATTAGTCGCTGTGATGTTCGGGCTGGAGAAAGCTTTTGAAGCTCCCGAATGACTGACCAGGAGGGAGAGAACATGCCAGTCAGGCATGTGTCTCTGCCAGGGTTCTACATGTGAGTAGGACGGTCCTAACATTCTTAACATGGCCATTTTATAATCTAAACTATACATTGTTAGAAAGCCAGCATGTTGATATGATTTAATTCATTTTGTTCCATCCTTCATCTAAATAGCTCAGGGTGGCTCCTCCATCACAGCAACCCAGTCGAGAGATCATGACTCACCTAGATTGGCCGAGTGAGCTTCGTGGCTGAGTAGAAATTTAAACCCTAGTTGGCTGTTAATAAATTCAAATGATGATAAATACCTTTTTTCACATACCCCTAAACATTTTGTGAATCTAAGTTTGGCCTCATTGAGGGGCAGTATTTCAATATGAGTGGGAAAATGAGAGTACCCCTAAACATTTTTTAGAAAAAAAGCACTGTCTTTACCCTAATGAATTAGGAATCCAGTTTGTCATCTGAGGTCATGACTCTACCTGAAAGACCACTTGAGGTAAAATGAACCTACAATCTACAGTGTTGGAATATTTTGAAATAGGAGATTCATGAATGGATGTGACAATACCACAATACTACAAATAGAAACGTCTTAGAAGGTCAGTGCAATTAAGGTAATTCAGGCTATGTCTCTAGTTCAAACTGAAAGCATTGCACAACCATCTTCTCATGCAACTGAGGTCTAAGGTGGTGTATTAAATGCATTCGTCTGGCTTCTTATATACAAAATTAAAGCACCTGTCTTAGTTAATCATAATGAACTATTCAATAACAGTGATGATAATAGACAGTAGGTGTATATAAATAGATAGCTAAGAAGCAAAACTGTGTTGTAGTGGTGGTAAAATTATATGCCTAATGAATCATAGAATCATAGAATCATAGAATCATAGAATCATAGAGTTGGAAGAGACCACAAGGGCCATCGAGTCCAACCCCCTGCCAAGCAGGAAACACCATCAGAGCACTCCTGACATATGGTTGTCAAGCCTCTGCTTAAAGACCTCCAAAGTAGGGGACTCCACCACACTCCTTGGCAGCAAATTCCACTGTCGAACAGCTCTTACTGTCAGGAAGTTCTTCCTAATGTTTAGGTGGAATCTTCTTTCTTGTAGTTTGGATTCATTGCTCCGTGTCCGCTTCTCTGGAGCAGCAGAAAACAACCTTTCTCCCTCCTCTATGTGACATCCTTTGATATATTTGAACATGGCTATCATATCACCCCTTAACCTCCTCTTCTCCAGGCTAAACATGCCCAGCTCCCTTAGCCGTTCCTCATAAGGCATCGTTTCCAGGCCTTTGACCATTTTGGTTGCCCTCCTCTGGACACGTTCCAGTTTGTCAGTGTCCTTCTTGAATTGTGGTGCCCAGAACTGGACACAGTACTCCAGGTGTGGTCTGACCAGAGCAGAATACAGTGGCACGATTACTTCCCTTGATCTAGATGCTATACTCCTATTGATGCAGCCCAGAATTGCATTGGCTTTTTTAGCTGCCGCGTCACACTGTTGGCTCATGTCAAGTTTGTGGTCAACCAAGACTCCTAGATCCTTTTCACATGTACTGCTCTCAAGCCAGGTGTCACCCATCTTGTATTTGTGCCTCTCATTTTTTTTGCCCAAGTGCAATACTTTACATTTCTCCCTGTTAAAATTCATCTTGTTTGTTTTTGCCCAGTTCTCTAATCTGTCAAGGTCGTTTTGAAGTGTGATCCTGTCCTCTGGGGTGTTAGCCACCCCTCCCAGTTTGGTGTCATCTGCAAATTTGATCAGGATGCCCTTGAGTCCATCATCCAAGTCGTTGATAAAGATGTTGAATAAGACTGGGCCCAAGACAGAACCCTGTGGCACCCCACTAGTCACTCTTCTCCAGGATGAAGAGGAACCATTGATGAGCACCCTTTGGGTTCGGTCAGTCAGCCAGTTACAAATCCACTGAGTGGTAGCATAGTCAAGACCGCATTTTACCAGCTTCTTTACAAGAATATCATGGGGCACCTTGTCAAATGCCTTGCTGAAATCAAGGTAGGCTACATCCACTGCGTTCCCTTCATCTACCAGGCTTGTAATTCTGTCAAAAAACGAGATCAGGTTAGTCTGACATGACTTATTTTTCAGAAATCCATGCTGACTATTGGTGATCACAGCATTCCTTTCTAGGTGCTCACAGACTGTTTGCTTAATGATCTGCTCCAGAATCTTCCCTGCTATTGATGTCAGACTGACTGGGCGGTAATTATTTGGGTCCTCTCTTTTCCCCTTTTTGAAAATAGGGACAACATTTGCCCTCCTCCAGTCTGCCGGGACTTCGCCTGTTCTCCAGGAATTCTCAAAGATGACTGCCAGTGGTTCTGAGATCACATCTGCCAGTTCTTTTAATACTCTTGGATGCAGTTCATCTGGCCCTGGAGACTTGAATACATCTAAACTAGCCAAGTATTCTTGTACTATCTCCTTAGTTATTCTGGGCTGTGTTTCCTTTGCTGAATCATTTGCTCCAAATTCTTCAGGTCGGGCATTGTTTTCTTTATCGGAGAAGACTGAGGCAAAGAAGGCATTGAGGAGTTCAGCCCTTTCTGTGTCCCCTGTTTGCATTTCACCATCTTCTCCTCTGAGTGACCCCACTGTTTCTTTGTTCTTCCTTTTGCTACGAACATACCCATAAAAGCCTTTTTTGTTGCTTTTAACCTCTCTAGCAAGCCTGAGTTCATTCTGTGCTTTAGCTTTTCTGACTTTGTGTCTACACGTGCTGGCTATTTGTTTGAATTCCTCTTTGGTGGTTTCCCCCCTTTTCCATTTTTTGTACACATCCTTTTTTAATCTTAATTCATTTAAAAGTTCTTTAGATAGCCACCCTGGCTTCTTTAGGCATCTTCCATGTTTCCGTCTCATTGGTATTGCCTGACGTTGTGCTTTTACTATCTCCCTCTTAACAAACTCCCAGCCATCATGAACTCCCTTTCCTTTTAGTATTGCTGTCCATGGGATCTCACCCAGCACTTCCCTAAGTTTTATGAAGTCGGCTTTCTTAAAGTCAAGAAATTGAGTCCTAGTATGCTTGGCTGCTCCTTTCCGCTGTATAGTAAACTTCAGAAGAGCATGATCACTCGCGCCTAATGATCCTTCCACTTCTACCCCACTAACCAGGTCATCAACATTGGTTAGGACCAGATCTAAAATGGCTGTTCCTCTTGTTGCTTCTCCCACTTTCTGGACAATGAAGTTGTCTGCAAGGCCAGTGAGGAATCTGTTTGACCTTATGCTCTTGGCTGAGTTTGACGTCCAACAAATATCCGGGTAATTGAAGTCCCCCATTACTACTATCTCCCTTCCTTTTGCATGCTTGGCCATCTGTTCCAGGAAGGCATCATCTATGTCCTCCGTTTGGCTTGGGGATCTATAGTAAACTCCCACAATGAGGTCTCTGTTATTCCTCTCTCCCTTAATTTTGACCCAAATGCTCTCACTTTGGCTTTGAGGTTCTAAATCTTGGATCTCTTCACAGGTATACACATCCCTGACATATAACGCCACTCCTCCTCCTTTCTTGTCTGGTCTGTTTCTCTGAAATAGATTGTATCCCCCCATTATTACATTCCAATCGTGGGACTTATCCCACCAGGTTTCAGTGATGCCTATTATGTCATATTTAGTTTGCTGTACCAAGAGCTCAAGCTCATCTTGTTTATTTCCCATGCTTTGCGCATTAGTGTACAGACATTGAAGTCCATTAATTATTCCCCCGTGTCTCTTATTTAAGGATTTTTTCCTCCCACCACTAGGTCTGCGTGCTGTTTGCTCCATTTGGTCTATGACATTTGGATGATCATCTTCATCAATTGATAGACTCCTACCTTCAGGAGCACTGTCTCCCTCCCCCACATTAGTCAGTTTAAAGCCCCCCTGATGAGGGACTTCCGGTCGGTGCCAGCGCTTAATGGCGGTCCTAGCTCCGAGCTCCGGAGAAGGACTGCTTCGCAAGTTCGGGTCTTACCCGCTACGGCAAGCGGGGGACCCCTAAAATCCCAGGCGCTGAAGCCTGAGAACAAGGAGACTCGGTGGGCACCTTTGCGCCCCCCGGTACCGTGAAAGAGCCTTTTTAAAGGCTACGGATCGACATCGGGAGTGAGCGCGGTGCTGAGAGTCGCTACCCAGCCTGCGAAGTGAAGCCGCGTCGCCATAAGCGGAGAGCGCCGATTCCTTCCTGAAAAGAAAATTTGGACTGAATCCCCGTGAGTAAGAGCTGAAAAAATAATCGGGACCCTTTAAATTCTAAAAATTGGGCTAAAAACGGGGGAGAATTAAACAAAGGAAGTCTGCCTCCCCCCGACTGCATGAAAGCGAAAGCAACGGAGCTCTAAACCTGCAACCGTTTAAACCCGCTCTTTGATCAGCTAAACCGGACATTTAGACCTTTGATCTCCCCTCTAGCTAGCAGGGCAGAGGGGAGGTGAATTTGATGAATAACTGCATGATCTATTGGAAGTAAAAAACCTCTGCTGTCTCACCCATCTGAAAGCATGAAACGGTCTGCCTTTTTAGCACACTGAACTGACTTTTCCCTGTGAAGTGATACTTTGATACAAAGTTTCCACAGTGCCTGGCTACTGTATAATACAAGAAGAAATAGCATAAATTGGGCAACTGTGGCAATTTGAAGTTACAAGTTCTTAGCAACATTGACTTTGACTGTGTTAATCTCCTTTTTTACATTTTGGACAGTCTCCTTTGTTTTTGTACTTGGAAATTTTGCCCTATGGCCATTTTGATTTGCTCCCTCTAGAGGACAAAGTGAAGTCCGGCACGGCCTAAGACAGTGGAATTTTCCAAGGGAGAATAAATCCCGTGGGAATTGACCTTGACATGAGTGGCGCACAAGAAGAGATAGTTACAAGAGCCAAGACCAAGCAACAACAACAACAGCTGCAGCAGCAACAGGTAAAGAAAAGAGGCTCAATCTCAGGCGCAACAGCCGGATCAGCAGGAACAACAGGACAAGACAAAGGAGCAGCCGTCTCTATGGAAGCTGTGACAGACGCCCTGCTCAAGATAAACCAAACTCTGGAGTCTTTGACAAAACAGACTTCAGAGAATACACTAAAATTAACAGAAATTTCAGCAAGATTAAACCAGAATACAGAATCTATAAATAAATTGGTGGAGGAAAACGCCACTACGCGCCAAATTGCGGAAGATGCCAAAGCTACTGCGGGAGAGACACAGGAGAAATTAGAGCCGATTGCCAAGAAGGTCTATGAGCATGACGCAACCTTGGCCTTGTGGGAGTTACAGAGGAAAGAGAGAAACTTAAAAATAAGACTGATTCCGGAGAATGAAAGAGACAACCTTGTGGAATATTTGACACGGGAGTTTGTGGATTGCTGGGACCTTGAGGAAGACGAATTCAAAATTACGACTGCCTTTAGATTGGGTAAAAAGCAACACAGAAAGACCCCGAGAGACTGTTTGATCACACTCAGATCCAAGGAGGAAAGAGACAAAATACTAGGACTACACTTTGAAAAGGCCTTGCAAATTGGAAATTCAGCTGTACAGATCTTCAAAGACATCCCAAAATACATTCTGGACTTAAGAAACTTCTACAAGGACTTAGCCCTTTTACTAAAGAAAAATTCTATCCGCTTCAGGTGGGAATTCCCACAAGGACTGTCATTTGACTATAAGGCAAACAAGGTGAAAATAAAGACAATTCAAGATAAAGACAAATTTTTGGCAAGATACCAGGAGGACCTACAGAAGGGGACTGTGGACGTACTTGCAGAACAGAGGAGAGCACTGGATCTCCTGAATCTCTCGATTGGACAAAAACCACCACCATCAGAAGAAGAGCAACAACTGGGAGCTGTTGGAGGAGCCTCAGAAAAATAGCAAGATGGCTCTGCAATTTCTTAGTTGGAATTGTAATGGGCTCAATGGGCCTTTGAAGAGAAGACAAGTATTTCATATATTGAATAGAGAACAACTGGACTTGATATGCTTACAAGAAACCCACATAACCAGAGCCCACAGGAGATTACTTATAAATAAAAGGCTAGGACAAGAATTTATTTCATCAGACAAAGTTAAGAAGAGAGGAGTCGTAATATATGTGAAGGAGAAATGGGCTCCAAAAATGATATTCAAGGACGAACAAGGGAGATATCTGGCAGTGGAGATACAAATACAAGGAGAAAAACTTCTAGTGGTTGGGATTTATGCACCAAATGAAGGCAAATCTGACTTCTTTAAGAGACTCCATGAAACCCTCACTGACTATCTGGACTACAATATGATAATCATGGGAGACATGAATGGCGTGGTCTCCACTAACATGGACAAGGCACAAAGATTAACAGTTAGCAAGGAAGGGAGACTCCCTAAGACTTTTTTCGAAATGACAGAAAATATGGACTTGATAGACATATGGAGAACAAGGAACCCTCTGGAGAGAGAGGGAACTTTCTTCTCCCAAGCAATGATGACCTGGACCAGAATCGATCAAATCTGGGTTACTAGTGGAATGGCTCCAAAGATCAAGAAAGTGGAAATCTGCCCAAAAACTTGCTCCGACCATAACGCCGTGAAGATGGAGATGAAACTCACAATAACTGGTCAATTTAGATGGAAAATGAATGACACCCTCTTTCGAGATAAGGAGATTCTCACGAAGGCCCAAAAGACCCTTAAAGACTATTTTGAAATAAATTTGAGGACCGACGTGGAGAAAAGAGTGATCTGGGACGCAAGTAAAGCGGTTATGAGAGGATTCTTGATTCAACAAAATTCAATAAAGAGGAAAAAACAAAATGAGAAAAAAGAGAGGATTTTGGAAATGATAAAGGAAGGAGAGAGAAAATTAAGAACAAAACCAAAATCTCAGGACATTTTAAGAGAGATTAAGTTATATCAAACACAATATATGGAATTGATGAACCAAGAGATTGAATGGAAGATAAAGCAAATGAAGCAAAAGACTTTTGAATCAGCAAATAAATGTGGCAAACTTTTGGCATGGCAACTGAAGAAAAGGCAGAAACTAAATACAGTTACAAGCTTAGAGGTGGATGGAAAGAATATATCCAAACCTAATGAAATTAGAAATTGCTTTTTAAGTTATTTTAAAAAACTCTACACTCAAGGCCCGCAAAATGAAGAAGATATAGACAAATTCCTTGGAAAATATGGATTACAAAACATCTCTCATCAAAGTAAGATGGACTTGAACCAGAGAATCTCAGAACAAGAGATAGAGGCTGCCATTCAGAATATGCAACTGGGCAAATCTCCGGGACCAGATGGACTGACTTCCAGATACTACAAATCGCTGAAGGAATGGCTGACTCAACCACTAAGAGAAGTTTGTAATGAGATCCTTGAGGGAAAAAGGGCACCTGAATCGTGGAAAGAGGCATATATTTCACTTATACCAAAGTCAGAGACTGAAAAGACCCAACTCAAGAACTACCGCCCAATATCACTCCTTAATGTGGATTACAAAATTTTTGCAGACATTTTGGCAAAAAGATTTAAAAGAGTCTTGATGGAGAAGATTCATAAGGACCAAGCAGGCTTTCTCCCTAAAAGACACCTGGCAGACAATGTAAGGAATGTAATAGACATTTTGGAAAAGCTAGAGGTGAATATAAACACTAAAGCAGTATTGATTTTTGTGGACGCGGAGAAAGCCTTTGACAATATTTCTTGGAGTTTTATGAGGAAGAATCTCCATGGGATGGGGGTAGGCCAGGGTTTTGAGAATGGTATGGCTGCAATATATTCTGAACAAAAAGCTAAACTGATTGTAAATAATGTTGTGACTGAGGAACTTAAGATAGAAAAAGGAACATGACAGGGGTGCCCGATTTCCCCATTACTTTTTATTTCAGTTCTGGAGGTGTTGCTGAACATGATAAGAAATGACCAGCAGGTCAAAGGTGTGCAGGTCGGAGCTAAACATTATAAGTTAAGAGCGTTTGCAGATGACCTAGTATTGACTTTGCAAGAGCCAAACACTAGTACGAAAAAGGTTTTAGAAATAATACAACAGTTTGGCCAGGTAGCTGGATTTAAGTTGAACAAGCAAAAAACCAAAGTTTTAGGGAAAAACTTAACAGATATGGAAAAGGAGAAATTTCAAGAGGAAACAGGTTTGACTGTGGTAAAGAAGGTGAAATATCTAGGGGTTTACTTAACATCTAAGAATGTGAATTTGTATAAGGATAACTATGAAAAATGTTGGTCAGAAATTAAAAAAGATCTAGAAATATGGTCAAATTTGAAATTGTCAATGTTAGGCCGAATTGCAGTAATCAAAATGAATGTATTGCCTAGAATGCTATTTTTGTTTCAGACCTTGCAGATTCTTGACAAGATGGAATGTTTTAAGAGGTGGCACAAAGACATTTCGAAATTTGTCTGGCAGGGCAAAAAGCCCCGAATTAAATTTAAGATATTGACAGATGCTAAAGAAAGAGGGGGTTTTGCCCTGCCGGACCTAAAATTGTACTACGAGGCAGCAGCTTTTTGCTGGCTGAAAGAATGGATGCTCCTCGAGAACACGGACATCTTGGATCTGGAAGGTTTTAATAATGCTTTTGGTTGGCATGCATATCTTTGGTATGATAAAGTCAACAGTGCCTTTAAAAATCACATTGTTAGAAAAGCATTGTTTAATGTTTGGATAAGATATAAAGATCTATTGGAAAACAAAACCCCTAGATGGGTCTCACCAGTGGAGGCTAAAGCAGTGAAGAAACTCAATATGGAGGTCGGATGGCCGAAGTATTGGGAAATTTTAGAACAGGATGGAGATAAGTTCAAACTACAAAGTCAGGAGAAATTGAAGCATAAAGTAGAAAATTGGTTCCAATATCGTCAAATAATGGAATTTTTTAAACAGGACAGGAAAATCGGTTTCCAGGTGGAAAAATCAAAATTAGAAACCGAACTGTTAGAACCCAATACTAAGAATTTATCTAGAATGTACAACTTGCTGTTGAAATGGAACACACAGGATGAAACAGTTAAATCGGCTATGATCAAGTGGGCTCAGGATGTTGGACATAACATTATGTCAGCTGACTGGGAATGGTTATGGAACACCGGTATTAAATTTACGGCATGTAATGCCTTAAAGGAAAACATTATGAAAATGGTATACAGGTGGTACATGACCCCAGTCAAGCTGGCAAAAATCTATCATTTGCCCGATAATAAATGTTGGAAGTGTAAAGAGACTGAAGGTACCTTTTATCACCTTTGGTGGACATGCCCGAAGATTAAGGCCTTCTGGGAAATGATCTACAATGAAATGAAAAAGGTACTTAAATGTACCTTTCCTAAAAAACCAGAGGCCTTTCTCTTGGGCATTGTCGGCCAATTGGTGACAAAGAAAGATAGAACTTTTTTTATGTATGCCACAACAGCAGCAAGAATACTCATCGCAAAGTATTGGAAGACACAAGATTTACCCACTGTGGAAGAATGGCAGATGAAAGTGATGGACTATATGACATTGGCCGAGATGACAGGCAGAATCCGTGACCAACGAAAAGAGACGGTGGAAGAGGAGTGGAAAAAATTTAAAAGCTACCTTAAGGACTACTATAAACTTAATGAATGCTAAAATGTTGTGGTTCCCAGAAGCAAAAGGGTACAGGGATATAAGGTTAGACTATAAAAGAGGACTAAGATGATAGAGATTGGAAAGTAACAATTGGGAGTTGCTAGTTGAATTATGGACATTGGGATGCAGAGAGGGGGGGTATGGGGAAGTCCAAGAAAAGAGGTTTATGAAAATATGTTTGAAATTATACGTGTATGTTTGTCTTTTTTAATGTTTGTTTGTTTTTCTTAAAAATGTTGTAAAACCAATAAAAATTTTATAAAAAAATAAATAAATAAAGCCCTCCTGATGAGATTTCTGAGATTTTTGGCAAAAACATTTCTCCCAACCGTTGTGAGGTGCAGCCCATCACTTGCCAGAAGTCCATCTTCAAGAAACTGCAGTCCGTGATCTAAGAATCCAAACCGTTCCTGTTTACACCATTTGCGAAGCCAGCTGTTCACTTCCACTATTTTCCCCTCTCTCCCTGGGCCACGTCGTTCAACTGGGAGGACAGACGAGATGACAATTTGTGCATTTAGTTGCTTCAATTTCCTGCCGAGAGCCTCATAGTCTCTTTTGATCTTCTGGAGGCTATTGCTTGCAGTGTCATTGGTTCCCACATGAACCAAGAGGAAGGGGTATTTGTCAGTGGGTTTTATGATTCCTTGCAGTCGTTCAGTTACATCTTGGATCTTAGCCCCGGGGAGACAGCACACTTCCCGAGACATCTTGTCAGGCCCACAGATCACTGCTTCTGTTCCCCTCAGTAGGGAATCCCCTATCACCACTACACGCCTCCTCTTGGGTTTGGTCGGGGTTTTTCCATGAGCTGTCCGTTCCAAGGTCGCCTGCACATTCCCTGAGGACTGACTTTGCTGCTCGTCTTCATATACCTGATCGACTGTAATGAGGGAGAGATCCTCAAATGGAGTCTGCTCTTCGTCCTCCATGCTAGGGGAGAGGACCTCAAAGCGATTGTGTATTTCTAAACAATCAGAGTGAACCCTGGGCCTCCTACTTCTTTGAGTCACGTTTCTCCATATATCTGGCTCCTGTATTGGTGAACTATCCTCCTTCTCAGGGGAGTCCCCTGTCTCCTCCTTGGTGGGGACGGTGTGCTCTGTTGCTTCCAAGAAGAGCTCCAGCTCTCTAATTCTTTGGAGCGTAGCTACACGTTCCTCCAGTTGCTGTACTTTGTCTTTTAAAAGGGACTCCCTAATCTGCTGTTTCACAGAGAGAGAGAAAAGAGAAAACCATTTTTAAAGGAAAACTTTGTACAGTATTAACTATTTTTTCCGTAAATTCTTGTTTACAAAGCAGTGTCTTAATCCATGCCAGGTACAATAAAATCTACTCACTGACCTAACTCCCTGCCATTCTACTACCCAACCATATATAAATATGTCTTACAGTTTAGAGTTACATTTCATGCATCTGATGGAGAGGAATTGCCATATTAAATTGGTTAAACTTTAAGGTGCCACAATACTCTTTTTGTTGCTTGATGGTCTAGAGCAGAGTTGGGTTTGGGTGGGGACTAATGCAGCCTGTAGGTGTCTTTCTTTTATCTGTAGGAATCTCGCATGAGAGCCAGTGTGGTGTAGTGGTTAAGAGCGGTAGACTCGTAATCTGGTGAACCGGGTTCACGTCTCCACTCCTCCACATGCAGCTGCTGGGTTGGGCTAGTCACACTACCTTGGGCTAGTCACACTTCTCTGAAGTCTCTCAGCCCCACGCACCTCACAGAGTGTTTGTTGTGGGGGAGGAAGGGAAAAGGAGATTGTTAGCCGCTTTGAGACTCCTTAGGGTAGTGATAAAGCGGGGTATCAAATCCAAACTACTACTACTACTACTACTACTACTACTCTTCTTCTTCTTCTTCTTCTTCTTCTTCTTCTTCTTCTTCTTCTTCTTCTTCTTCTTCTTCTTCTTCTTCTCACCTTCCCAGGCGACAGCCTTCACTGGTCCTGCTCTGTGCTGTCCTCAGGGGTTTTTTTTGTTTGGGTGGAATATGTCCTTGAGTTGTGCTAACATCTCTCTCTCCTATTGCCTTGATGGAGAGTGGAGAGGCCTATTTGTGTGAGAATGTATGCAGAAATACCAGATTACTTGCTCCGCCAGCTAGCTTTTGTGGATGTACCGTCCGTCATTGTATACCTTCTTGCTGTTAATGAACAAGTTAATAAAGGTATAGCTTTCCTTAAAAGAACTGTGCTCAAAAGATCTCAGAAACCGCCAGGTATATTTTAGTCTTTTTGATCTCAGTTCAAGGGAGAGAGTTGCCTATCCGGGTTTTTTTATATGCACGGCAGCGGCTATTGTTTGTATAGTTTTACAGCTATTTTACAGAATAGGGGCTCAGATATTGCTTCCAATACATTCATATTCACAAATCACAGTTTTAACAGATACTCTTACGCAGGTTATTATGTTTATTTACAAGATACCAGGTGATCCATAGCAATTCATGCTATTTATTCTGTTGCACGCTTCTGAAAGATCATTTACATGCAGCAGAGAAATGCATGTTCTGCTTCAAAAGCATGTGAAACAAAGCAGTTGCTGATGATCTTTAATAGTCCTGGTTCTGTTGGTAGAGATGCACAAGTGTTCAAGCTTCTGTAATCAAATATGTTTGCATACCAAAGGAAGTTCAGTACAGTGGTACCTCGGGTTAAATACTTAATTCCTTCCAGAGGTCCGTTCTTAACCTGAAACTGTTCTTAACCTGAAGCACCACTTTAGCTAATGGGGCCTCCTGCTGCTGCCGCACCGCTGGAGTATGATTTCTGTTCTCATCCTGAAGCAAAGTTTTTAACCTGAAGTACTATTTCTGGGTTAGCGTAGTCTGTAACCTGAAGCGTATGTAACCCGAAGCGTATGTAACCTGAGGTACCACTGTATAAGATCATTGGCAACCTCCTTTACCCCACAAAAATTACATACTTGTGCTAAAAATAATTCCTTAATCAAATGTGTGAAAATGTTATAGTTAGAAAATATTATTTCTTCCTGCTTTGTAATGTGAGAAAATAATAATAATAATAATAATAATAATAATAATAATAATAATAATCGCTCCCCACATTAAATGGGGTGCCCTTTGCGTGGTCGCGCGCAGCCCCCTGGACCCTATGCAGCACCATTAGCACATGCTTGGCTTCACCTTCCCCAGATGGGATACCCGGAGGTCTCCGCCTACCTCAGCCAGTTGCCCAATCCTGCCTGGGGAGGCGTTGCCAAGGTGATCAGGCCAGGTAGGGGGAGGGACCACCCTGCCCATACAATAGGAGGAGGATCTTACCTGGGAATCGTCCGTTGGCTCCAGAGTTTCTCCCACCCTACCCACCCTCAGTTAAGACTTCTTTTGCAGGTTAACCTTTTCTCCACAGGTACACGGGCGCTGCTACGTCAAGGTCGCTGTTGAAGGGCCGGAAAGGAATTCTCCTGCATTGGCAGGCTTGCTTTTCCCGTAGCATAACGTCACAACATTGGCGGTATCAGGCCTTGGGCGGAATCCTTTAGTCCATCTTCCCTAAATTGGGGGGGGCATGTAGCGGTGACTCATGCCCCCCTTCTCTTTGTGGCGGCAATACCAGGGTTCCCCGTTAAAGGGGTTGTTTTGAGGGGAGGCTTTGACCGTACGCTGAGAGGTCCCCTGCGACGGCGGCATAACGGGGGCGGGCTCTCTCTGCTTGAACATATGTTCTCCAGAGCCAGCCCCCACACCCCCACACACACTCTAGATAACCCTGATGTTCCCCAGATCCCTGGTGGGGGACTGGGAGGGATAAACACCCAATGCCTCAGCCAAGGTCTACTCACATCTGAAACATAATAATGTTGTGGCCAATTTTAATCCCATAGCACATTGTCTTGAGTCGTTATTCCACACGGGGGCTGCCCAGGGTTTTGGGGGACTCTGCCTGTCCACGAAATAATAATTCATTTGGATACAGCCTATGATGCAGTTTTATAAAGTAAGTTACGGTACTTACATTGGGAGGGGGGAGAGACAATCTAGCATTGGGGTGTTGTTGTTTTCGCCAGTTTGAATGGTGTTTTATTTCACATTCGGTGGAAGTGTAGCATGAATAAACAACAGAGTGTGAAATGTGTTCTCCAAATCTTACATTACACCAAGATCTTTATAGTCTCTGCCACGTCCCATAAATTGTGTAAATAAAGACATTTTAATCTGAGCACAGAATAATTAATTCTGTGCCTTGCTTCAAAACAGAATGCAAAATTCCATTTTTGTGTCTGCAAGGAGACTTTTTAAATTACAGCAATAGGAAGATTTGTCTAAGGAGGAAGAGGAAAGGGTGGGTGCTGCATTCAAATAGGGTTGTTTGAAAGCAAGACTGTGAATTTCAATTGTATCTGTTTAATGGCATTTTTGAAGACCATGTTAGCACCTGCCTGGTAGAGGAAAAGCAAATTCTATTATAGGAAAGTTTGAAAACAGTTCATGAAGGGAATGTTAAAGGCATCAAAGGGGGGGGATAGGAAGAATGGAGTTATTACATACATACTCCCCCAAACGTGACAAATAATCTGTCGGCTCAGTTATGCATCATGTGTAATTTAATTGCCTATAGAATAGTATCTTTCTATTATCTATCTATCATCTATATCTATCATCTATCTATCTATCTATCTATCTAATATCATAGATAGATATATGATAGATGATCAATAGATAGATAATAGAAAGATACTATTCTATAGGCAATCTATCCTTTGTGATTCATTGATGAAGCACTGTGGATCAGGTGCAAAGATTCTGTCTGTACCAATGCAGTACAACAGCTGCTGATTTTACACTGGTGGCTTGGTTCAACTCTGAAAATTGTTGTTTTTAGGGCATCTAGGCAGCCTTTTGGCTAAGAGGTCCTGCAACCCCAAGATTGCATAGGTGTATTGGAAACATACTTGTTGCATGGTGCTATCTCTTCTTACTTTGCTTGGCATTCTAGTGGCCAACAAGACATGGAACCCTGACTGCTTTCACCTGGGGCAAGGAGCAGCTTTGAGGGGATTTTTGGATGGGGCTGTGCAGGGCTTTCCCCCCACCGGAACTCACTGGAAATCAGTTCCAGCACCTCTCATGTGGGTGTCATTGCCATTATAAGAGAATAAGGGAGGTGCTCATGGTGAGTTCCGGCACACCTTTTTCTAGAAAAATAGCATTGGAGCTGTGGTGTGGGAGGAAATGGTTGTGGCCCTTCCACAAACACCACATTCCCAGTCCTGTTCCCCCTCATTGCTGCCTTTTTTTTGGAGGGGGGAGAACTAATTACCCAGAAACACTAAATGTGCTCACACTTAATTTAGTATAAGTTTTGACTCTCCAAGAAAAGGTAAAGTAACAATCAAATGGTTCTATGACCTCAACATTTCACAGAAGGACAATCTTCAGAAGGTTCCAGGTAGAGGTTGAAAGTTGTAAATAGGTTTTCCAGATATTGCAAACAGATAATTGGCAAGAGTTCCTCCCCCCTTTCTTCAATTTACCAGATTTTTTCCAGAAAATGATAAATCTGGATTAAATGGGGTTGAAGGAGAGATAAGGGATGGCAATGCCAACATGTTGTGGATGCTTCAGATAATTTGCAAGCATACGGAGTCCCCATCCCACGATAAACACTGGGCAGGATTCAACAAATGAATCTTGTCAGCGAAAGCCCTAAAAAGGGGCTTCTGGCTTCTGCAATGGGGCTTTCTTCCCGCTCCTGAAATTGAAGAAGGGTTGGGGGAACCCCTAGAACAGCACATGGCGGGAGGAGAAGGGGGACCATTCCACCTGGCAAGCTGAATTGGCAATTGCCTTAGTGCAACGCTGAATTCCTCCCACTATCTTGAAGCGTCCCCAGTAATACTCCTGTCTTCACCCCACAAAATGCTGCCTGACCCACCCGCCCCCACCCTAACTGTAGAACTTAAGAATTCTTAATAGAATGTTTAATCTCATTCTGATTTTATGTATTATATAATAGTTGCAGCTTCAGCATGTTCAGGGATAGCTCAGATAGCAGAACATGAGACTCTTAATCTCAGGGTTGTGTGTTCGAGTCCCACATTGGGTTGGACTAGATGATCCTCGGTCCCTTCCAACTCAACTATTATGTGATTGTATTCCAGGAATTATTGGGCTTTTTGTGAATGTTCATTATCTGGACAGGTGGTTGTGGGGGAGACGAGTAAAAACCAGCTCAGGATACAGTGTCAATCTCTGACATTTGTTTGGCGTGTCCACATTCTGTGTAAATGTATTTGCATTTACATTCATCTGCCTTCAGAGGTTTTTAGCGGGATTCTATACATACACACTCAGAAGTAAGGCCTATTGAGTTCAGTGGACCTTTATCCTAGGTAAGTGGGTGTGAGATGCCAGCTTTATAGGCACAGTGATGCTGTCTGGGCTTGATGGGAGTTGTCGTCTAAAACATCTGGATGGCACCATGTTAGGGAAGGCTGCTCTAGATTTTAATTCAAGGGTGCAATCATTATCTCAATGACTGCAGTCTGTGTAAAGCTCAGTGGGAGTTATATAAATGTCCATTGATACAAAGACTGGCTTTGAAAGAAATGGTGGAATGGGGACAGTTTATGCAGCAATTTCCATCGATTTACAAATAGAGCTAGTCGTTTTAACAGTGCAGTCCTTCAGTGTGTTAACTGCTGCTTAAAGGTAAAGGTACCCCTGCCTGTACGGGCCAGTCTTGCCAGACTCTAGGGTTGTGCGCTCATCTCACTCTATAGGCCGGGAGCCAGCGCTGAGCGCAGACACTTCCGGGTCACGTGGCCAGCGTGACAAGCTGCATCTGGCGAGCCAGCGCAGCACACGGAACGCTGTTTACCTTCCCTCTGGTAAGCGGTCCCTATTTATCTACTTGCACCCGGGGGTGCTTTCGAACTGCTAGGTTGGCAGGCGCTGGAACCGAATGACGGGAGCGCACCTCGCTGCGGGGATTCGAACCGCCGACCATGTGATCGGCAAGTCCTAGGTGCTGAGGTTTTACCCACAGCGCCACCTGCGTCCCTTCCTGCTGCTTACTCCCATGTAAATGGTTAAAGAATTGCAGTCTAAAGTGTCATTTTTGCATTGGAAAATCTATCCCCAAGGAAAAGAAAGCATGCTTTTTGGTATGCTTGTTTTTTAACCAGTTTCTGGGACCCCCCCCCAAAGATTATTCTGTCTCTAAAAGAGAAAAGCACATACTGTTTAAAGCAAGCCAGAAATTACTCATTTGCAAATAATCCCTTGGATATTAGTGAGGCCGCTCGTGAGTAGTCATAGGATTTAGATGCAAATATATACTTAAGTGAATAGTGCATGACAATGACGTTAATGTAGAAAAACTCGGATATCCATTTTTCTAGAAGTTTTCGAAAGGAAGATGCCCAAAAGCAATATAAAGCGGGTAGCAATTGCTGTTCGGATCTCTTTAGACTTGCAAATGGGTCCCTGCTTCTTTATTCTTTGCTCCTTGGAAGATAGCGACAATATTTGTACTGCTCTTGAATTGTGAAGAAGAAACTTTACCATGGAGCAACAACTGTGCCAGGGAAAATGGAATGGAATGACCATAGCATGTGCTAGCTTGGCTCCCAAATCTGGGTTTTGCCCTGCAACACTTGCAGGTTTTAAGTGACCCTTTCAGCGTAGAATCATAGAAGCATAGAATTGTTGAATCCAAACCCCTGCAATGCAAGAAGCTCAACTAGATCATGCATGACAGGTGGCCGTCCAACCTCTGCTTAAAAACTTCCGAGGAAGGAGAGTCCATCACATCTAGTGGGAGGCTGTTCCAATGTCAAAACAGCTCTTGCTGTCAGAAAGTTCTTCCTGATGTTTAGTCGGAATCTTCTTTCATGTAACGTGAGGTCATTACTTCGGGTCCTACCCATTGTAGCAGGAGAAAACAAGCTAGCTCCATCCTCCATGTGACAGCCCTTGAGATATTTGAAGATCATATCTCCTCTCAAGCCTCCTCTTTTCTAGGCTAAACATACCCAGTTCTCTCAACCATTCATTCCTCATAAGGTTTGGTTTCCATATCCTTTAACCAAAGCAAGAAGATAAGCAAGTGAAAGGCACTTTTAGCCCCTGAGGCTATCTGAGTCTCCAGTGTCTAAATTCTTGGACATGGCGACCACTCTCTCACAGTGCCTCTGCCTTGCCAAGATTCAAGCTCAGAGCACTTTCCCTCATCCATCCCACCGCTGTGCCCAGGCAACAGTTCAGGGTCTTCCCAGCTTCTCCTGACTCAGGTGCTATGGAGAAACAGAGCTGGTGGCATCTTATCCCAAAACTCCTAATGATCACTTCCAGCAGCTTCATGTACATATTAAATAGCATTGTGGATATCATACCTGTGGAAGTTTTCAGCAGAAAAACAAGAAGTACAAATCATGTATGGTGAATCCCAGTTTGCTGCCGTATAAAGCTAAATTATATCCTGAAATAAGCACAGATGTGTAGATAGAAGTGAAAACATTTAATTTTTTATGAGGGTTTTTAATGTGGAAGACACTGCAGTGTAGTTTTAAAGCCCCTCTCTTTGTCATATGTGATTTTTCTTACATTTTTTTACAACATACATGCAGGCATATTTTTAGAATTTGGCAAGAATACGCACCTAACTTCTACTCACAAGCAAAGGATTGCAGCAGGAAGTTACAACCTATCAAGGCATGATATAGCCCAGTTCCTGTTCATTGCAAGCCCCGTTTGCATCAGAGGAGGTTAAAGAGTGCCAGTGTTTCTTGAGCTGCACCTTTTGTTATTATGCAGCACGATTACTTATTATTCCTGCCCAACAAAGCCGAAAATGTGGTTATTGTATAAGCATTTGTTTATCACAGTTTAGCCCAGTAATCGGAACAATGCTTGGAATAAAATTCTGCATCAGCTAATTGTATTCCTTAGTGACGAACCATTCATCATGTTTTTAAGTATGAGTTTCTTCATCATCCCCACCTACTTAATTTGATACCTAATTATTTGTGGGAGTAGTACGTTCACTTTCTGCTTTATATTTAAGGGGCAAATCTGTTTGTTCTTCATTGAAATGCATTGCAAATCTGTAATTTTTTTAAAACATAAGAGAGAGTGAGTTTGTTCTTTAGACAAATACCAACAAAATTGTTGATCTTCGGCTGACTGCGCTGCAAAGGCCACATGCAGTCAGCCTTTTATGTGTTCTTGCCTGGCTGGCCAGTAAGAAATTTCCCCATAACTTGGGCCCTGATTGGCCCATTTGAACCCAGCTTACTGGCCAGGCAGTCACGCCCCCATGCCGTGACAGCCAGGGGAATTTCCCATCAGCCAGCAACCATGGGGTCCAGCTGCCAGAAAGGAGGCGGACAGTGATGATCTGCAATCGACACCCAACTGGGAAACGGTGAGTGTTCTAAAATGTGAAATACCATAGCAGAGATAAAACTGAGAAACAAATAGGTCTTTGCTTGCCACAGAAATGGCATCAAGGAAGATGGCATGTGAGCTTTTCTAGGAAGGGCATTCTAAAGTCTAGGCCCCAACATTGAAATCTCACCACTCTCCGCCAACCTGCTATGTTTCCCTTGGCTGGGGTGCACAAGAAAAGGCCTCTGATGAAGTCATCTTAGGTAGCATCCATTGATAGCCTTATCAGTTATGCCAACATGAGTGCAATTGTTATATTGATGCCACCATAGTGTTAGCAGCTGACTTAAAGTTTTATTGGTATAATGAAACCATCGTAGTCATAGCTTCACCATCCCAATATTATTTGGACATATGCTAACTGCAGCCCTATCCTTGACCTTGTCTAGGTAGTGTAATGTGAGGATAGCACTGGACCGTAAGATGTGAACACACTTGTTAGGGGCCACGGAAGGCTAAATATCCATGTTTTCATGTCAAGAAAGATTAAATGGTTTTGCAGAAAGGGAGAATACCATTTTGATAAGGACGGTCTTCTCTAAAGTGAGTGCAAGACCCTGAGAATTGATTCTCTCCAGCCATCAGTAAATCACCAACCTGCTGCTCAGGGGAAATACCTGTAAGAACAAAACAGATCACATATCCCTAAACTGGTAATGGGAGCTTCTTGATCTATGAAGCAACAATTGAAAATACAAATTTCACATTCTCTGTAGCAGCAGCTACTCACAGTTTGCAAAGGAATGGGGAGGATCCTGTATTCTACTGGGCAAAACTGAATAGACAAAGTGATATCAGAACAATTTTCTTCTAAGGGGCTGAAAACTGTTTGTCTACAATATCTGCATGCCCTTGAAAATCCTTTATATTTGTACTAAGAAATTAGGAAATGAATGCTGTGGGAGTATGGTGTATCGGCTTTTTGTCAAATGGGGAAAATCCTGTGAAAATGCAATGAAGTCCCATTGAAATCAATACATTTGAAACTTGGAAAATGTTCAGTTTTAGTTCCATTGAACTAAATGGATTTGGTACATTTAAGAATTGAGGTACTTGCTCAGAATAATCACACTGTAGCTTTTTCTGGACCAGGCTGTACATAGGGAATTGCTTAGTGCCACACATATAGAAAATTCAGGCTGAAAAGGTCCAAACCTGCCATCAGTCAGCAAAAGTTCAGCAAAGTGCACTTATTTTAAGCCGCTAAAAATCCATTTGAATTTAACATCGTTAAACTAAGAAGTTGAAATATGTTGGCTGAATAGAGATCACACTGTGAATACAATAAATATTTTAAAGTTGTTCTGATGCTTTCCATTGAAGTTACTGTCTTGTTTTTTTCAGTCTGTAACAAACATAAAAGTGTTGGCATCTGTCTGTCTCAAGACGCAATGGAGTGTGCTTCTGAGGGTGAAGTGGCTGCGTTAGCAGCACTTAAGTAACCTCCCTGGGGAGCAAGCCTGGACAATGTGTATGGAGGTGCCTAGGCTGTGTAGACGACAAATAAATAAAAGAAGCCACTATATTAGAAGGACGGGACGCGGGTGGCGCTGTGGGTTAAACCACAGAGCCTAGGACTTGCTGATCAGAAGGTCGGTGGTTCGAATTCCCATGATGGGGTGAGCTCCTGTTGCTTGGTCCCTGCTCCTGCCAACTTAGCAGTTTGAAAGCACATCAAAGTGCAAGTAGATAAATAGGTACCGCTCCGGCGAGAAGGTAAACGGCGTTTCCGTGCGCTGCTCTGGTTCGCCAGAAGTGGCTTAGCCATGCTGGCCACATGAGCTGGAAGCTGAACGCCTGCTCCCTTGGCCAATAAAGCGAGATGAGCGCCGCAACCCCAGAGTTGGCCACGACTGGACCTGATGATCAGGGGTCCCTTTACCTTGCCTTTATTTTAGAGGGAAGAGTGCAAACAGTAGTGGAGGAAGCTGCTCGGGTGCGGGGTGAGTCGCCCATAGGGATGGGGTGAGGGCGGAGTGAGCCGCCCATAGGGGCAGGGTACACCATGGGGCCTCTGGAGTATGCCTGCCTCCTCCCACTCAGCCACCCTACAGCTGGGGGGGGGGGATGCAGCAGGCAGACAGTTTGGGCAGGAGAGACTCATGGCTTGGGCGCGCTGCAGGCCTCACAGTGAGTGCTGCCCGGCATTTTGTCACCCCCCTCAGTGCTGACACCTGGGGCGGCCTGCACCCACCGCTCCCCCCTTACTCCACCCCTGGTTGCAAGATACTGGATAACAAGGACTTAATAGCAAAAGAGCAATATATGTTTGTAAAGGTCTTTCACTGACAGTGCATAGGACCAGCCCATTCTCAAATAGGCGGAAACCTCTGCAAGGCACTTCTGTATACTGAAAGCCTTCAGCTAACCAGAGTCCCATAACAGCTAAGATGCAGCTGGGAAACAATTGAACCTGCAATTAAGGCTGAGGTAAACATGACAGCGCTGGTATCAGGTATTGTGACCTAAATAACATTTCCCAGTGGTAGACCGTGTGGGAAATTGCAGAAAAGTTAGCAATGCTTCAGCAGCTTATTACTTATGGGCTGTTTTATGCAAGGTTTAGTGACAAAAATGCCATGGGTTACAGCTATCTGCTCCTGTCCATTAAAAGCAAGCTGTAATTTATTTATTTATTTTAAAAATGCAATATTAGTAGTGAGGCATGCATCACTTTACATTAGGCGATGTCAAGCCTCATCACCCCCATATTGTTTAATGTACATTAGCCTCATACTGTGTGTGCATAGTGCCGTAGTACAGATTGAAGGAGTTATTATCTGACACTTTCAACATAAATAAAATGACTTCAATTACCAGCCTAGCAGGAAGTCAATATCAAGTCCTTCCTTGAAATTAAAAAATTACAATTCAGCACATCTCTTGGTATTAAGAAGGAAAAAAAAACCCTTTCATACAGTGAAATTCAGCTACAACAAGCAATCACGAGGGGCTCAGGGAAGCATTAATCTGCAGGCACAAGCCCAGATGAAACAATCAAGTATCTGAATCCAGAAACTAGAAGCATAAAATATACTAGTTGATGGTGTCGAATTGAGATCATTAGAAAGATTCCAGCATGAAAAAAACAACAAATATATTTGACAAAAACAAAGCTCAAAGCCTATCTAAGAAAACAAAGTGTAACAAGGAACAGAAAGAAAACAGAACTAGTTGCAAATAATAGGGATGTGCAAGAGTCTTTTGCTGATGTTCACAGTTGCTGTGAAAGGAATCCCTGATCTAGACTTTGTGCAGAGCAGAAATGAATTTGAGCTCCACCACAAGAATCGAGTTTCAAAGCTTTACTGCAGAACAGTCTTAAAACAGTTATAAGGTTACAAAATACTAAGTACAGTGATACATTGCTCTTAAACAACAAGTAGTGCAGTCTCTTCTTCTTTAAGTTCAGTAATACAATTCAGTGACTTTTCTCTCTAGGTCTAGAGAGAAATCCTATGTAAGCATCTTGCTTGTTCATCATCACTGAGCTTCGATGACCAACAAAGACAATGAGTTCTCAGGTTTCATTTTATGCTAAGAGAGATCTCTGCTTGGGTTTCTGGGAGAAGTCAGTTAACCTGAACATAAACATTCAACTTCATCTCGCTGCATTTGCTATAGACAGACCTCCTGTCCGATGCAAAGCTCTTTGCATAGCATTTTAAGTACAATGCATTCAAGCACAATGGTTTATTTTTATTAAACTTCTTTATTTAACATAGCAGCCTTGGAATGCATTTAAACCAGAGGAAAGTTGGTAGACAAGAAGTTCTGGTGGGCTCAGACCAGATGAGGAAGTGGAAACACAGAATGAGAAAGTGTTGGGGAGAAGGGGAGTCTATGGGTCCGGGATATAGGCAGCTGGGGTTCGTGAGGAAGATGAATGGAAATCTTCTGAGGAGGAATGTGAAGGCATCAGCTTTTGGAGCCCAAACCAAGAGTTGAAGGTAGCAAGGCGACTCACAGCAATGGTTAAATCCCAGGTGTGAACCATTAGCAGGAAGAAAGGGTTCAAAGTTACAAGAGATCAGATGCTGTGAAGCCCAAGGTTTAAGGAAATGTAAGGTGAAGAGGTGGCTTGGCTGGTGGGCTAAAGTCATCCATTGAGACCTGAGAAAGTAACCCAGCTTACTAAACAAGGGGACTGTTTCAGTTCAGACCTGGTGCTACTGTGCTTGTTTGAACAGGAGACGGAAACATGGAGCCTGCAATGTTGAGGTGCCCCTAGTTTAGCCATGGCATGACAGTAACCAGTATTTAGAATAATTATGATTATAGTTTCAATTTCTATATTATACTATTCTCCTAAAACAAATGATTTGGTATTGACTGGATTTTCTTGAATATTGCACAGCTTTCCTACTTTTTCAGCATTGAGAAACAGTACTAGATTTAGCCTGCATAACTTTTTTTTTTGTACAAAAAAACCACCAAAAGCTGGATAGAGGAATGAGAGGAAGTCGGAGGTTTAGTGAGGAATGAGAGGAAGCTGTAGCACCTTCTCCTTCTAGGTCAGGGATAGCCATCATAGGACCCAGCCCCAGTGGTCAAGGATAGGCTCTGCCTATTCTAAGCCTTGGATAGGAGAAAAGCCCTCCATAAGGAAGGCGCAGAAAGTGTAGCATAGAAGTGGAGGTTGTTTATCCCTTGTGTTGATCCGTGATAGTAGTGCACTTACAACACCAAGCAAAAGTTTATGGATTAATTGTTTAAAATGGCAACTCTAGAAGAGGATTTGACTGGAGACACAAAGCCTTTTTCTTTTCTTTTTTCTTTTTGCTTCACTTGAAATACTGCAGTTCTCACCTAGTTCCATGCATGGGTCGTGATGTACTGGATCAGTTTGTGCTTGCCAGTCTCACTTTAAATCAATTCGAAGCTATTTTTGTGTGCACACTTAGCAAACTACCGATTGCACTCCAGGTGCCGCAAAATCAATGCCAAGGAAAAGCTAAGCGATTTAGATGGCTTCTCCTGCCGAAATGATATTGCACAAAATTCAGAGGGAGCTGACACGAACTAAGAGGCTGAAAGGAATTTAACCAACCAAGTAGTCAAAAACTCTGAAACGCTGGCAAGATCAGATGCCATACATGACACACGTCTTGGGGTAGGTTTTAATTCCAGTGCTTCTCCTTCTGTAAGAAAGGTTTTATTGGAATGTTGAAGAAAATAGACAAAATTCAAAAGCTTTTTCCTGCAGAGCCTTTTGGATTTCTTTTCTTTGTGTGTGTGTGTTAAAATAGTTTTTATGGAACTGTTTTGTGTTACAAAACAAACAGATAAACAGGGAAAGGTAATCTATTGTCTCCACTTTTAATTCACAGCCTTTTTCACAGCCTGTTTACATAAAGCGAAAGACACTTTTGTCAAAGACATCTTGCAGTTGGGGGAAGAGTGGCAGGGAGAGAGATGGGCATATTGTTATTTTGTCCTATTGCCTGTTATTAGTGTAGGGTCTGTGTCAGCATCATGTGGGTAGATCCTTTGTTTATGTACCTGTTAAATAGTGGGTAGACATGGCAGACGACACAGCGATTTCTCCAGAGCAGCTCTTTATTTTGTAAGCTGGAGCAGAACTGAACATCAAACAGCTCAGCCGGCCTGCTTTTATAGGCAGCCAGCTGTCAACATTGTAGCAACAACAACCCAGGGTTTCCCGCCTAAAATAACTGACGTGGACCTGAGTGAAAACTATCTATAGTATCCGCCTGCTGGCCCAGGGTGAGAACTTCAGTACATAACAGTACCAGTATTTATTTATTTTTATTGATCATGCGAGAGATTGGGGGGTCCCAAGCTTGGTTGGTTGCATTCAGTTGATTGCAGTGTGACTTGTTTATACGTGTTGAGGGGGCGGGGCTAGGCTGTTGGGTCACATTAGCCATATCGATTCATATGCAGTTGGGGGTGGGAATAGGTCCTTGTCCTGTTGTGCTGTGTATGTGATAAAGGGGAACCATACTGGCATGAAAGTGTCCCCGGTGGGCCGGCAGCTGTAACTACTTTGCTTTCATCATTATAATCTTGCTGTCACACATGGAGGGGTAAAGTGCAATGCAAACTCAGTAAATAAAAGATACAATAAAATGCCCCCCCCCCTTCAAAATGGACATGATGAAGCAGTGATGCCTCTCCCCAGGGCTCTGCATGCAAATTAAACAAGTAATCTGTGCACAAAGCCCTAGGACAGGCATCCCCAAACTCGGCCCTCCAGGTGTTTTGGGACTACAACTCCCATCATCCCTAGCTAACAGGACCAGTGGTCAGGGATGCTGAGAACTGTAGTCCCAAAACATCTGGAGCGTCGAGTCTGGGAATGCCTGCCCTAGGATGAGCAAGGCCTACCTTTAAAGCCCCAAACAACCTGGGGCTAGGATGCCTAAAGCAAGGGTGGGGAATCCCCCAAGCCTCTCTCTCAGGCCCTTAGGACCAACCTATCCCTCTTCTCTGGCAATGTCCCTTACTGTCTCTAGTATAGTGTACTGATTAGCGTATTGGAGTAGGACCTGGGAGATCAGGAATTCAAATCCCCGCTCAGTGATGAAGCTCCCCGGGTGGCCTTGGGCCTGTCATTGCCTCTCTGCTTAACTTACCTCATGGGGTTGTTGTGAGGATAAAATAAGGAGAAAGAGAACTATATATGCCACCTTGGGGCAAAGGTGGGATATAAATCACTGTGAGAAGTGAGGTTACAGGGAACCAGGCAGAGGGCCTTCTCGGTAGTGGCACCGGCCCTGTGGAACGCCCTCCCAGCAGATGTCAAGCCAATAAGCAATTATCTTACTTTTAAAAGACATCTGAAGGCAGCCCTGTTTAGGGATGTTTTTAATGTTTAATGCTGTATTGTGTTTTTAATATTCGGTTGGAAGCCGCCCAGAGTGGCTGGGGAAACCCAGCCAGATTGGCGGGGTAATAATAATAATAATAATAATAATAATAATAATAATAATAATAATAAACTTTCCCCCGGCTAGAATGTGTGGTGATGTTGCTTGCTTGCCTAGATAGTGTGCGTGTGCAGAAACCTCTGGCTTGTGTGTGTGTGACTGGCATGTAGCTTACTATACAGGTAAGAGGCATGTTGGTTGCACTGTTTGCTTTTGCTTCTGGTATGACCCACCACTGGTATGTGGCCCAGGTTTCTCCAGGAAGGATTGCAGTCCTTAAGATGAAAAAGGTTCCCAACTCCTGAGCTGAAGCGTGGTCTCATCCCATATTATTGTGCTTGTCCACTGAGAAAATAAAGAGAGACCTAAAGTCGGAGGCATGGCTGGTGGGAACAGATGAGAGGGCTTTCTCAGTGATGGCACCTGCTTTCTGGAAGTTCCTGCCTGTTAGATGCTGGTGGTGGTTGCTCGTGAGTAACCAGAGGGGACTCCGACCTGGCTTTTACAGGTTTTATTGTGCAAACTATTTACAGTGCAGATCTACCAAGTTCATGTCCGTCTCAGTCACTTGCAGAATCTGGGAGTGGCCCCTTCCAGCTTTTCCCCCAACATAAGAACTTTGGCACCCCCAAGCCTCCTCCTCCCCTCCTTGCATTTCACCCCTCTGCGCAAGCTGGGCGACGGAATTGGCGTGCGTCCCTCCTGGCCAGCCTGGTGAGGTGAGGTGCTGGGGCTCTCAGCAGCATCCTCAAGCCCTTCCCTCGCTTGGCTGGCCCCTTCCCTCTCTTCTCCAGTGGAGGTGTGGCTTTTCCCACCGCTGGAAGAGGAACTGCTCCTCAGGAGTTTCGGAGGCTCTCTCTATCCCAACCCCCCCCCTGCCTCCCTCCCCTTTTCCGATGGCAGTCCCCTGACACTGCCTGAGGAGGTCCATAGGACGACACAGAACCTTTTTGCTTGCCCTGCATGTTGGTTTATTTGTCTGAATCTCTTCTTTAGTTTTTCTGGTTTTGATGTTTAAGTTTGTAGTCCTGTTAGCACTTTCATGGGAGTAAGCCCCACTGAGCTTACTTCAGAGTAGAAATGCATAGGTCAGAGATGCAGTTTAAGGTTTTTCCCCCTTTCCCCTTTGAAAATTAAACACCTCGCACATGTTTGGCAGGAGAAGGCCTCCGGAATACACCTACCATGCGCATGTGATTTATTTTAGTCACAAAGCTGCAGCATCTAATGATCTTTATGATTATAATTATAACCTGCACTCAGCGTAATTATAGAGCGAAGCATAACTGCTGAAATAAATAAGTGATAATAGAGTAGAACGGCTTTTTAAAAAACTGAACATAGCAACCAAGAACTACATGGAACAGTGTAAAGCTGTGGAAACCTGAGTCAGATTTAAATCTTCTGCAGGATAACTCTAAGCAGTTTTCACTCAGAAGTGTAAAAGCTGACCTTCCGGAAAGGCCTTAAATAAGCCTAACCCGTTGTTGTCAGGATTTTTCAAGCCAATGGGAGACTTGGCATCATTCATTATTTCAATAAGGGTCCTTTTGTAGGGTGGTCATTCCTACAAAGTTACAGAAGTAAAATCTAACAGTTTTCTCATTTCTTTCCTAAAGGGAAGAGCTTTTGCTAGCTGGTGTACCAAAATATCCATATCCAGATTACTTGACCCGCACAGAAATAGCTCTAAGGAGAATAATTGAGACTCAGGTAAGAACAGTTATTAAAATGAGTATTTGCATAAGTAAAGTTCTGTGTACAACACACCCAGGATTTGCTGTTATAGACCTTCATTATAATAACCTGTTATTTTTAATTAATACTGTAACCAAATTGATAAAGACCTGGTGTACATGTTGAAGTCCTGATTAATTTTATGTATATTTCTTAGAACTCGATCCAGGTCCTAGGATTGTCCCATATTTATTTATTCAAGATATTTGTATCCCATCTTTCTAATATCCACGTGGGTCATAGCAACAATAACAAGAATCAACCCTCCTTGTCATGTAAGGCTTCTCCAAACATGACTGCTAGCTGTGATCTCATCTTCTCCATCACCAATAGTGTTTCGCTCCCTGAAATAGTCTCTAAAAGACAAGCATGCATTCAAGCAAGCTGTCTATTAGCCAGTTTAAAAGTGGAATCTGGTCCCAGCCACTGGAACAACTGCCTCCTGGGCAGTGCTATTTTTCTAGAAAAAGAGGTGCCGGAACTCACCACCAGTCCCTCCCTTATTCTCTTATAATGGCAATGGTCCCCACTGGAAAAAGCCCTTCTCCTGGGGAATATTGCTTCTATCTGCTCAACCCCACACTCTTGCTTCAGGGCACTTGTGTGGTTTGACTGCACAGAACAAGAACAGGAAGCACAGCTTAAATAATTCTGGTTCTGCATGGCTGCCATGTAATTTTTGATCCACATGATTCTATAATGAGTATATTTTGCAAGCCACTTTAAGGATGCTTCTGGAAGACCTGCTTATTGAACGTTTATCCTGATATGTTTGCAGAGGGGTTAGATGACATTAGCTATGAGCATTTGTTCCAATTTGTGTGCAAAGGATGTTTTTCAGTGCATTTTCCCACCCCTTTTCTTATTGCTACAAGTCCAGTTGTGTGTGTGGGTGTGGCAGGGGGAGTGGGTTTGTTGGGTTGAGAGCTCCAACTTTAATTGCACAACCTGAATTTGCCAATATGTGATTAAATCCCACCTGAAAATAACGACGGTCTCGAAGTACCCTGGGAGCCACTTGGGGCTATAAAAGGTATCCTAAAAAATATTGATAAGAGTGCCCCCATTTCCAGTGTAGAGGAAGAATGCTAGTTTATTGAGCAGATGAAAAAATCTGGTTCACGGTATTCAGGCATCACAGCCGTTTGCTAAAAATACACTAGTAGACCTCACATTTTTAGAAGTGAAAAATAAGCAATGTGCCCTTGTTACTTTCACACAACTTGTTAAAAGGGTCAGCATTACTGTCCTAACACTAGAATTTATAAGGTAACTTGTTGTGTATGCTAATTGCACCTATGCAGTCCAAACTTATTTTCACACAACCAGTTTTCTGCACATTTGCACTTAGAGCTAAAAGAAATTTAAAAAATTCTCACAAAATTATTCTCAAAAGTGCCCCCTGTAAATTTTATTGGTGAATATTCTCAGAGTACTTGCCGAATATTCTCCAGGTGTGTATATTCAGCACTATCATCTGACAGCCAAATATTTTGTAGCTGGGCTCAACATTTTGAAGTATCTGACAGCTGGCATGGAGAAATAGCCATCATTGTTGGAAAAATCAGTACTTGACAGTCTTTCACAGCTGACATGTGTTAATAATCAACATTACAGAATTACTGACAGTTGACACCTGGAAGCAGTCGGCTGCTATGGGGTTGCAGTATGTGGCAGTGTTTGACAGATGACTTGCAACAGAATTCAGAAAATTTTATATGAACGGCATTCATTCATGTAACCCATAAAACAACTTGAATTTTGCCATTAAATTTCAATTTCAACCATTACACCACACACACACACACACACACACACACACACACACACACACAATTGAGGTCAAATTTCAGCATCAATTTCACTGGACTTTGAAACTATGCTTGTTAATTTCCACTACAAATTTCATAACCGGCACGTGCAAATATGAGATCTACCGGTATATTAAGTATTGATATTATATATTCTGTAGTTTAAATAGGTTCCCTACTGTATGCGTAGCTTCATGTCCCAGAACATTTGCCACTATCTGAACCACTTAGGGTTTCCTTGTGCTGCTTATTTTAAGAGACACGTTTGAACTCACTGCTCCAGAGCCTGCAGCTGCCACCCTCTATTTCAGAGTTCCTTCGGTTCAAAGTATTGGAGATTTCCACATCATATTTTATTTTTAAAATTTTAATCTGGCAGCCCTCGAAGCAATCGGGGTAGAAGGTAGTAGTACTGCTTCTTTATAAGTATTACGTTAAGCCATTTCTCTTTCTGACTCTAATCTTATGGGAATAGGATGTTGGATGGAGAAAAGAGTCCAATTTTATTGTGGAGCCAAAAACCTTCAATTCCCCTTTCAGCTTTGAATTTAGCTCACTGGTTTGCCTAGGGCAAGTTGCTCACTTTCTGCCTTACCAACTTCCGAGCACTGTGGTGAGGAAAGAGTAATCAACATTTTCATTAGTGATTAGAGTCCTGCAGAACTTGGAGATGTTCCATAAACATTTGGGTCTTGAGGTTTTCTTCTTCCCATCTTTTGCATAACTGGCTGGAACATTCTTTCTGAAAGTGTTTAAAATCTGCTATTATTAAGCCAGTTTGGGGAATGAAAGGGAAGGAATATACGTTTTCTGATACATTAAACAAGCTTTTAGAGTTAATTCACCATTGAGTTTTGACTCTGGAGGCAGTGAAAATACTAAGTGCACTGAAATATATTTTATAACTCAGAGCAGTTCTGCCAGCTGATAATAATCGTAACCATAGCAAAAATGCCCACAAGCTACTAGTTTGCTTACAATACTCTGTTAGAAGGAAGGCATTTTATTATTTAAGGTTAGCCAGCCCATAATGTAATTGGGGGCATCCCATAAAAGCAATCATCCCCCCTAAAAAAACCCCCACCAGTTTTCTCAGACTCTGAAATCTTTTCCCCCATGTTTAAAAGTCTTATCACTTCTTTTTAATGCAGTGATTATTTCTAAACCCTTTCTCCTTTTTCCTTTTTTAAATCCAAACTGCCCTTCTCTTTAATAAACGACACATTTTTATTGCTGTTTTATTCTAAGCTGCAGTTTCTACGCATAAGACCATACCTTCAGGGCCTCCATTAATGCAGTAAGGATGTTATCATCAAGTCTCAAAACAAGATGCAAACTTTTCCTTGACTACAGTCATAAACAGTTTTAGTCTTTCTGGTACATCATTTGTACCCCTGACATTGTCTATTTTCCTTTGTAGAGGTTGTACTTTGTTCCATACGCACACCCATTTTCTTGTGCTGGACACGTGGTCAAACAGCGAGCTTAGGCTGAGAAGATCAATGCAAATATTGCTCCTTTACAGAGTCCGTCTTCAATGCGAAGAGCTTCATGATAAAAACTTAAGCTAGGCTAAGGTCTTGCCACTGATCCATCTTCTAACACAGCAGCTTCTTCACACAGCTAGTACAATTCTTCCGCCTTTCCCATCCATTGTCGTTGCTTCTTTTTCTTCCCTCTTGCTATTTCATCTCTCACACTCTGATAAAATCATTCCTATCCCTTTTCATATTTCTTTGGCCTTCAAATACACCGCTGCATCCATCTTTCTGTCTCTTGTGAGGAAGATTAATTCTCATATCAATTTTTCGAGTGGGCTACTTTTTTGTGAGGTGATTTCACCACACTATTTCTATGTGGTGACCATGTCATATGAATGCAGCATTTTTCAGGTACTAGAGAGGCATGGTTTACTCTACACGAGGGGAATGTCTCATGTTCATAGCTTTCCTTCGCTTTATATGTACTACAATTCACTATGTGATCACCTCAAGATCACCTGATGAAGTGAGGATGACAGAAGGGAACAGGAAGTGGGCGATGGAAGCCCAAAGGCCAATATGGTGCACCAAGTAGGGTGCTGGTGGGTTTGTGATATAAGTTGTCTATGCTCAGAGCCACTTCTCACATTACAAAAATTCCCACATGATTTTTTTTTGGGGGGGGGGCGGGAATTAATATGGAACCTGCTATCATGTGATGTGCAGGTTTTTCACTGGCAAGCTGTGAATATACATGTGTTTATGTTGATTGTAAAGGTAAAGGTAAAGGGAACCCTGACCATTAGGTCCAGTCATGACCGACTCTGGGGTTGCGGCACTCATCTCGCTTTATTGGCCAAGGGAGTCAGCGTACAACTTCTAGGTCATGTGGCCAGCATAACTAAGCTGCTTCTGGCGAACCAGACCAGCACACGGAAACGCCGTTTACCTTCCCGCAGGAGTGGTACCTATTTATCTACTTGCACTTTGACGTGCTTTCGAACTGCTAGGTTGGCAGGAGCAGGGATTCGAACTGCCGACCTTCTGATCAGCAAGTCCTAGGCTCTGTGGTTTAACCCACAGCGCCACTCGCGTCCCTCTATGTTGATTGTACATACATACAAACATTGAAAAACTCACAGATGTGATGATCATATATGAAATTAACACATACAGTGTTAATGTTGTGTGTAAATTTCTGCAAGGGACTTCTACAACACTTGAGATTACTGTGTAGTGTTTGGGCAAGTCAATAGCTCTCAGTGCAATCTGCCTCCCACAACTGTTGTGAGAACAAACGAGAAAATAATGGAAAACATGCTTTCACCATATGAAATAATGCAAGAGGTTATTAGAGAAGGGATAAGAGGTTAATATGCAATGTACTGTTATTTCCAGAACATGTGGAATATTTAAAAATGTGGGACAAAGCTTGCCCTCCCCCAGAATTCACACTGCTTTTTCTCCATACCCCAACCTCAATTTCCCCCCTAATGCTGGCACTGTTAGTAAGACCCCGTGCTGAACTTCTCATTTATTAATATGCTTAAGAGTTGGGTGGGATTCTCAAGCCGTAGTTTCTGCTATTTGAGATTTAAGCAGGGTAATGTCAAATCAAAGTCTGTATCAGTGAACGATTCCTTTTCTTTCAGAAAAGTAACATATTTCTTGCTTAGAAAACAATAAGTATTGAGCAGGGCAGGAGTTTGCCTTTTGGGAGATGCATTCTGAACTGGAGCATGGCGGATGATTTACACATTTTAATGTGCATAAAATTAATGTACAACATTCATGTGATACGCATATCTATGGTGCTTGCCAGCATTTGTGACATTGATAGCACCCACGTTGTGTGCCTTTGGATGTGGTGCCTTTTGACATTTCACTTTCAGGTAACAGATCCTGGCATGTTGGAAAGCGTGGCCATTCCTCTGTATCAGCTGAGGCTCCTGCTAGCTGGTTTTACCAAGTCCCTGATATTGCTAGCCATATGAATTCTATGTGTGTGCATTTTCTAATATTACAAAGAAATGATATGAAATTATATTTGAAGATGTGTAGTTTGCACACCTGCTTTTAAAATATTTGATCTTCACATTGTCAGTGAATTCTGCAATTCGCTTGAGATGGGCATTGAAACTTGCCATTCTGAGCTCCTGAGGATCCTGTCATGAACCTGCAGACCCCACAACAGCACCATAGGAAATGAATACACTTTGTAGGGTATACCTTAGCCAGACCAGTGCCCCCCAGATGTTGTTGGGCTACAACCATACTGACGGGGCTGATGGGAATTGTAGTCCAACTTCTGAAAGCACCAGCCCAGTGCCTGTTACTCCTTCGAATGAAGTTGCATGATCCATCACTCACTCTCCCAGTGCCCAGTTCCTAAATTCCTGCCTTTAAATTATCTGCATTTCCTGTCATTAATTGAAGTGTTTTGTTTTTACACAAACCACTTTTACACACTAAAGCCACTTTTTATTTCCTTTGCAATAGTGGGAGAGGGAATTGGAGATGCGGCTGAAACTTGAAGAAAAACTCCTGGCGCTGGAGCTTAAAGAAAAACAGAAGTTGGAAGAAGAACGCTTCAAGAAAATAATGAAATGGCGATTAGAAAAGCTGAATAAGACAACTAAGCCCTATGAGCTTCCTCATAAACAAGCAGAGGAGGAGGAGGAGGAAGAAGATGAAGAACTGACAGAGTCATGCAGCAGCACTCAACTGTCAAGTGCACAACTGTCACGAGCCTAAACACCAGCCCGCTAAGGGGTTAACTTACACATTACAGGCAAATGCATGCAATGAAGCCCAAGACTTTAGAATGAAAAGCCTTAGTGGAGGAGTAGGGAAGTGTGTGTGCTCTTAAACCATTTCCTGCTAATGGTTTTTTGACCAAAAGTGCTCCCACCTACTTTTTCATCCACGGTGTACCAGGTGTTTATTAGGCTAAACCATGTGGCAGCTTAGGACCAATTTTGAGGGGGTGGGGAATGCCTGATATGAAGACTTTAAGCTCCTTTTCCCACCCCACTGCTTCTCTGCTCAAAACTGTGGCCTCCGGCAGCAAAGTGCCATGGGGGAAGAGTAGAGCAGCCCTCCCACCCATTGGTGGCACTGTGTTTGCCAGGGTGATGTGGCGGTGAGGTTACAGGAGCTCTGTGTTGGTGGCGTTGGCACCTTAGGAGCCACCAGCACCAACTTGGAGCTCCCTCAACCTCGCAACCACCTCACTTCTGCAGTATCTTAGGGTGTGTCTGCCCTGCTGCCAGGAAGATGCTGGTGCTGCTCTATCCCACCTCTTCTGCTGCTGCTGGTCCCCTGGGACTGCTTTTCATGAAAAGAACAAGGCTGGGTTTCATAGCACTCATTTCCATGTAATGTGTCATCTGCTCTTACATCAAATTTCCTCGCCTGAAATACAATGGTTATGGGAAAGCATTTTCTGAATTTTGTCTTGTTTCTTAGCACACTCAGGTGTTCTATGCGAGGTCAAGAGAAGCACACCGAAGATGCTCAGGGACAGCGAACCCTCTCATTCTTGTTCTCTTTATTCCACCTAATCATCTGTTTGTGCCTTGCAGAATTTCCACAAAGTTTGTTTCACCCAGAGGAGCCAACGTGGTGCCCTACAGGTGTTGTGGGCTACAACTCGCATCAGCTCCAACCGGTATAGCCGCTGGTTAAGGATGATGGAACTGGAGTCTGCAGCATCTGAAGGGCATAATGTTGACTATCTGTGGTCTACATCAATACCTCCCGTCCATTCTCGTTCCCTCCCTGGTTGCTTGTTTTACTGCTGGTTCTGCCTCTTTCCTCAAACCTGTTCCTGCTTAGTTTTTCTGTTGATATTTAGGCCTTGCTTACTGCCTTACTCACTTATGCTCATTGCTACATCTCCTGCTGTTTGATTTACTTATTTAAAAATAAGACAGTGGCTCTTGACTTGCTGTGACTTTTGAGCACACGGTTGATGCAGTCCTTGACTACGCTGAATTCTTGGTTCCACAATTGCATGGCTATTTCTGTCAACTCAGATCTGCATGTTAAAAGCTACCTGTGACCTCCATCATTCACAGTGTGTTGATGTCTGATAACGGTAATGTTGAAACCTTAACCCTCTACTATAAGCATTCTATAACTAGCTAATATAGCTGAAGAAATGCAGCCCACAATCAGACCCCCTAACTCCAAGGTTGAAATATGCTGCTTCTCTTTGAGTGTGTCTACACGTGAGATGGTTGAGGTTCAGCTGCTGCACCTAAAGCAGATGGTTGAGAAGTGGTCTCCGCAAAAGCGTGGAAAATGTGATGCAGAAGAACCTGATCTTTACTGGGCACCACCAAGTGCCTCACATGGGCACTGCAGTTCCCTCAACTGATGTTTACAGTTCCATTGTGGCATGGATTGTGGTTGACTCAGTAGGGGTTGAGTAAACAGAAAACAGCCGTACAATTGCTCCGTTGTGGCCAGTTCCGTTCAACCCACATTGCTAGTCCATCAGTTGATGGGGAAGGTGGGGAGCCCCATAACGGTAGCAGAAGTCCTTGCGTGGTCTTCCGCTAGCAGGGATTGTTAGTTGAAACACTTCCTATGACTTCTACAAGCCTTCACTCCAACCTTACCTATTCCCTTCTCCATCCTCCTGGCAGTTTCACACTTTCTTCCACACTTCTTCATTCAAATAACTCCTCCTCTTCCCTTGCTATGGCTGGAAACGTGGAGCTATATTATGAAAAACCAATGTGTTGAAGGCCTTTGTGGAAAGCTTAGCCCCATGGCTTTTTTTCCTCCTCTGGTCACGGAAGTCTAATCTGATCTAGGTCACATTCTCTTTATTGGGTGGAGGATTTTGAAGTCCCAAGGCTCTAAAATGCCTTCATACCAGTTTTCGCTTTCTTTTCCAGAAAAGTGAGAGCAGGCTAGTCCTTTGATCGCTGGCCAGCTATGTCCCAAAGTGGTGTTCCATCACTGTGTGTCATCACTGCAATTAGGACTTGCTTTCTTGAACAACTTTTGAACTATCTGCGCTGACTCTTACATACGAAAAGTACAAGGCAGTGGGGGAGGATCTCCTGGGTTCCCAAGTCATCATTGTTCTTCTTGCTCCTCTTCACCACATACCAAACATTTCCATACTTATCAAGACTTATCAAGACACTAACACCATTTATTATTACACATTATTCCATTGTGAATCATTTCCTATGATTTCTGTCTCTCTCTCTCTCACACACAAGCATCCCTAAGGCATCTCCCTGGCAAAAAAAACTTGCCAGTGAGGACAGCTACTTCTCTGATCAGAGTTTTGTGCAAGTTTTCACAGTGGAAAAACTGCCACAGTCTTCACCCTTCCTTCTTTGACTATTTTGAGGGATGATTTGAGGAAAAGGTGATTATACCCATATCCTCTAGCAGTCCCACTTGAGTAAATTTTTTAAAATGGTTTGATTTGCACTGTTCCCAATTAAACTGACATATATGACCACACAGCACTTTTTAAAAACTTTCTAAACAAGTAGTTGAGATTCATTACTCAACAATGAAATATGAATTAGTGGTAAATAATTGATGAGAACAGTTATGAACCACCCATTGGAAAAAAAGAGAATAGGCGTCAGCTCTAGTTGTGCGAGAGAGAAATCTGGAAATAAACATGAGGATAGAGCTGTTTTCATACTGGAATAATTAACATCAGCATAATCTTCTCAACAGACGGGTATTAAAAATGCATATACAGTCAGCGAATGTAGATCTCTAGAAACATTGAATCTCATATTAATATCTTTGCTTCATTTTTGGAAGTAGCTCCTCAATATGTGGTAGAAGTTTGTGTCTACTGCATTGCAACTTTACCATGAAAGAACACCCTTAGCTTTTTTGCACTTACCTTGTCATAATTGAGCCTCAGAGTCAGCTTATGTATGGGGTCATCAGATCCTACCCAAATCAAGGCTTGATGCAGGAAGATTTAAATGAGTCACAGCCCTAACACCCATCTGTGGAACAAGTGGACTCACCATTCAATTACCTTTTAAAAGTGATAAATCACTCCATATTTTTACCAGGCTACCATAAACACACTTCATTTTAATGTTGTGTAAATCTTGAAATTGCTGTACCCTGAAATTATAGGACTGTATCCTTTTAGAGACTGGACTTTTCCCACTTGAGAAAACAGCAGTTAGATGTTCCTGTAGTGTTTTGTTCTGCTCTGAAAAAAATATTGTGATTGTACCTGCCTTTCAAAGTTCCTTGAAAGTTGTTTTTAACATGGTTACCTTCAGTTTTGTTCCCAGCAGTTGTTCTGAAGGTTTGACCAAGCTTCTTCCAACTAGTCGTAGATTAACTTGGAGCTGGCTTGCAGAGTTGAGGACCTGCCAGACCTACGTACAGTTTCCAATATGTTGTAGGTTTGAAACTCTTCTGGTGCTACAAATCTTCCATCAAAATCTGGCTGAAAAGAGAATTTGGAAGCATCTTTAGGTGCGGTGCTGAACATCTCTAATGGCCCCATGATGGCTGAACCCAAAAACAGACTTCTTAGAAATGAGTACTAAATCTTGGTCACTTATTGGGGACATAAGATTGGCTTTTGGTGTGGTAAGTGAAAGAAATATATCTCAACCGGCTCTCAAGAAGAGACCTATTGGACCAACACAGTATTTTTCTAATCTTCCTAGTCTTATATATAAAGGAGAAAATATGATGTGTGGTCATATATGTTGATAATTCAATTGGAAAGAATACTGTGCAAAGGAAATTTTAATAAGACTTTAATATTTGTGTGCTCATATTGATAGTCTCTCTATCACCACTGGAGGACATCTTTATCAACTTAATAGGTACGATTGTCTCCCATGCAGGTGTCAGACCTCAACCAAAAAGGTTTAAAAGGAATAACAAACCTCACTCAGTCACATGTCAAAGTCTCATGTTCTAGCTGTTGAAGCTCACTCCAGCAAGAGAAGTAAGCCATTCTGCTATTTAAATGAAAACTATTATTTCTACATTGATTTCTAGGCTATTTTACAGAGAATCTTGCCTACTAGCCATGACTAGTTGCCCTCTGAAGTTCTTTAATCCTGTGCTCCACACAGTAAGAGATCAGAGTTTTAAGATGAATCCAAAAGAATTCCATCACGTTTGACTGGTACTTCCTGTGAAGGGGCTTTTGCAGGATTAATATAGGGCATTAAAAATATAGGAATGGCCCTACTGCTCCAGTTTAGGTGTGTTCCAATAAGAGTTTTAGAATGGTGACTAAAATGGAAATGGTGATCCTTAAAAAAATGGAATATGATGCAAGAGAAATTAAGATTAGGATGCATAGGAAGAACGCATCCTTCCTGAAAAAGCTGGTTCATGTTTTGGTATAACTAGCCTTTCCTGGGGGAAGGTATTCTGTAGTTTAACTGATAGGATCAAATCCCCTACTCATGTTTTACACTTGTGTATCCAATACGCTTATTTTTTAAAAAAACATTTGCATCAGTGAGAAGATTATCATAGGGGTAAACTGCCTTCAAATTGAGCTGCTGCTCATCTCTTTCTTGGGGGACATGAAAAGCAAGTGAACCAGCAACCATATTATACAAATTACTCATTTATGAGCCCACTGCCATCTGTTAAAAACAGGAGAAACACTTATTAAACTTGGAATATTTTGTCAGAATACAGTGTTGGCTGCAATACACTTCACTGTATCAGCTCCTTGAGAAAGAATTAAGCTGGTAAATATATGTGCACTACATACGAGGAAAGGATTTCTGATGGATTGAGCCCACGTCCCCCCTATGTAAGCCATAGGTTGGCCACCTGAGACTTGAAAGCATTTGGTAGACTCATTACTAATTCCAAACATCTTCCCTGATATACTGAGTATGTTTAGAGCTTTATTTATAAACTGCAAAGCTAATTTGGAAATGTCAGGTTCTCTAACACAAATTCAAATATTTACATAGTTTGGCAAGTTTCATTGACAACTCTGTTACTTTTGAGCAATGTGCATTTTTCACAGTAACAACAGATTTTACAGATAATTTAACATAATGCTATTCCCTTGCTTAACTGTGAGGCTATTTTCCGTATTACCTGCCACTGTATTGATTTCATATTCCTACTTTGTTGGGGGAAAAATTGTATCCCTCAGATTGTTATTGTTGCCATTGTTATTGTTGTTGTAATTTATTGTTATCTGTCTCAGAGGAAAGAAACATGGTGGATCTTTGGACACCTAGAAAACTAGGCTGTGGCTTTGAACCATTATCTCTGGGATAGGAGTTTGTAAAATATGGTTTGATAAATACTTTTTAAAGTGAGGTGAAGTGTTATGTCATTGTGCTATTCTGGGATGGGAACATCCATTACATTCTCTGGAACAATGTCATTTATGATTTATGGGAATAAGGGATTTCCCCACAGAACTGAGGGTGCCTAGGGCCAGCCTGAGACCTATGGCGCCTGAGGTAAAACGTGCCACTAACACTTCCCCCCGAACACAGGCCCACATCCCAGTGGGTTGGGAAGAGCATGCCGCCTGAGGCAGATAGCCTCAAGTCACTTAACTGGCACACCAGCCATGCTGGGGCAGAAAGCTACCTTAGGGGTTGCAATGCAGACCACATGATGCACCCTTCCAACCACTTCCCACCAATAATAAGAATAAGAATAAGAATAAGAATTTATTCATACCCCGCCCATCTGGCTGGGTTCCCCCAGCCACTCTGGGCGGCTCCCAACAATACAATAAAACATCAAACATTAAAAACTTCCCTAAACAGGGTTGCCTTCAGATGTCTTCTAAAAGTCGGATAGTTGCTTTTTTCCTTGACATCTGATGGGAGGGCGTTCCACAGGGCGGGCGCCACTACCGAGAAGACCCTCTGCCTGGTTCCCTGTAACCTCGCAGTGAGAGAACCGCCAGAAGGCCCTCAGAGCTGGACCTCAGTGTCCGGGCTGAATGTTGGGAGTGGAGACGCTCCAGGTATACTGGATTTAGATTGGCCCTCTAAACAGCTACCTCACTCTGCTTCATGGTAGGGCTGGTCCTGAGCTTTGTCGTCACTGTAAATAAGTGTGGAGAAATACCTAATTGGTACAAAAGGGCCAATTCAAACTCGGTTCTCTAATGATTGACTTGCCTCCTTTCCCATCCCCTCACAATCCCTTGCAAGTTCCCACCTGTCTGTACTAACTTATAACTGCAAAACACTGGCTTCTTTAGGCACAGGGGCTAGAAATAGACAGCAACATCTCTTCAGAAAGGGGCAGTGATTTGTTCTTGTCATCTGAAATGAAAGAAACACACTGTGCTCAGTCTGTCACATCCTCTAAGGTGTCTGATATGTGCAAAAACATGCTTTCTGCCTGGCATCACAGATGTAATGCCATTGACAAAATCTGGACACGTTCACTGTGGCTGCTGTGATTTTCTACAGAGATAAAATCACAGACACACACTTTCCTCCTATTCCTAGCTGATATTTATTTGTGGATCCGCAACACGGAAAAGGAAGAAATACAAAGTAATATTTGTTTCACAGGCAGCACTAGCAAATACATCAGTAGGGTGAGCTTGGTGTCTGGGCAAAATCTGTTAGCTCTCATTGCCTGTTTCAAACATTTCTACACATTTCTATTCATTATGTAGGGAAGCAATGTTTGTACACTGTGCAGAGAAGATTGCCATTGATCTTTATTTCGACAAATAACCAGTGTAGGGCATATGTGTCCTGACCTAGATTGGGACTCTGACATGTCAGGAGAGGTTATTTAACCCTTTGCTCCCACTATAGTCCAGATTGCACACCCTCCAACATTTATCCCATGAAAATTGTTGTTGTTGTTACCCTGTCCATCTGACTGGGTTGCCCCAACCACTCTGGGTGGCTTCCAACATACACAAAACCATAATAAAACAACATCAAACACTAAAAAAAACACTTTTCTATACAGGGCTGCCTTCAGATGTCTTCTAAAGGTTAACTCCGTGGCTCAGGTGTCACATAACTCCATAGACTCCAACATTTCTCTAATGAAAATAGGGATGTCTTAAGGAAAAGTGGGACATTCTGGGACCAAATCAGAAACCAGGACAGCTTCTGTAAATCTGGGACTGTCAATGAAAAACTTGGAGGGTCTGAGATTGGGATTGGCCTTTCCAGTACCTGGTATTTGCAATGGAAGTAAGGCTCCCATTAAGCACTAATGGGAGCTTTCCTCCCATTCTACCCCTCCCCCCATAGAATTTACTTCATTATGAATAGCAGACTCGGGGAGAATTTTGATAGGGACCAGAAATGGTAGGGAAGAGTTTACTCTTCCCCTGTGCTGGCTATTTGTTTAAGAAGAGTGAAGCTACATCTAGTCTGGGGCTTATATGGTGGCTTTAATGTTTTAAGGATCCTGGGAGATTAAAATATTTGCACAGCACCAAAATGAAGGCAACATAGGTGCAAGATGAAGCTCTACAGGGAGAACATTACAGATTTGGGGCACTATCACCAAACCACATAGGTGCAAGATGAAGCTCTACAGGGAGAACATTACAGATTTGGGGCACTATCACCAAACCACTATCACCAAACCTTTCTCCCTGGTCACTGCCCACTCTAATAATAATAATAATAATAATAATAATAATAATAATAATAATAATTTATTATTTGTACCCTGTCCATCTGGCTGGGTTTCCCCAGCCACTCTGGGCGGCTTCCAACAAAGATTAAAAATACATTAAAATGTCACACATTAAAAACTTTCCTGAACAGGGCTGCCTTCAGATGTCTTCTAAATGGCAGGTAGTTGTTTATCTCTTTGACATCTATGGGAGGGTGTTCCACAGGGTGGGCACCACTACTGAGAAGGCCCCCTGCCTTGTTCCCTGTAGCTTTGCTTCTCGCAGTGAGGGAACTGCCAGAAGGCCATCAGTGTCTGGGTTAAATGATGCAGGTGAAGATGCTCCTTCAGGTCTACTCTACCTCAGATAGCATAAGTGTTGCCCATACAAGAGCCTCAGCTCACCATCTCAGCAACGCTCTGTCTCTACAGCCAGAAGCCATATGCTTCAGAATGCTAGTCACTGAAAACCACAGAAAAGGAAAGTGTTCTTGCCTTCGCCTTCAGTTCCTGCATGCAGACTTCCATAGATGTTTGGTTGGCCAATGCAAGAACAGGATGCTGGACCTGGTGGGCCTGATCCTGCAGGGTCCTCCTGTGTTCTTCAGATACAGGTGAAAACAGGCAAGTCTGCAGCCAAACGGGGGGGGGGGTGTTAAGGTAAGCACTGTGACCTTGAATTAGGGTTGGGAATGTTAGGATATTTCCGTTCCACCTTAAAAGGGAGCAGGCTGTGAGTCACAGAGTCTGCGTATTTCCTGTTCACAGGATGTTTATGTTTCCTATTGCTTTCATTTTCTCTGTCGGAGACACTGACGCAGGCAGTCATGTCTTTCTTTGTTCTGATCAACGCTGAATAAAACTTGTAAATAATGCTCTCCTGAGTGCGACTTTTGCTGTGCATTATCCGCTGATAGAGTGTGCATGAGCTCTGGAATGTGGCAAGATATTTCAGGAAACTCATGTCACTAATTGCTGATACTGCGTGCCTACGGGAGATCGATGGATCGTCCGGCAGACAGCTTGGGGCCATGATGGACTTTGTCTCCCTGGCAGTATCCCAACAGGGAAATCAACTGGGAGCGGCTGAAGTTGTTTCAGTACAGGTGAGATATAGCCTGACCCTGGTAAGCAGCTGCATTTTGAACTGATGCCCATTTCTGAAGCATCTTCAAGGGCAGCCCCCCATGAAAGTTACCAGAGAATAGATACATGATTAGGCTCTCTGGGCCACCTGCTCTTGAATGCAATTTGGAATATAACAGATAGCCTTTCCTTTACTATGAATAAATTATACACTTAGGTTCTAAGGAACTGGTGTCTTTTTCTTATATAAACGAGGGAGTTATCTAGGGTGTCATTCTGGAGATTGCTATAATTCGGGGTGGCAACATACTTTTCACTTGGCATCGTACTATCATGCTAGGGTATATATCAGCTCTCATGTGGGGGTCAAATGAGGTGAATCAGTGATCTGAGGGACTTTCTCCCCCTTCCAAGGAAAAATGTAATGCTGGTAAGCCCCCTTAAGTCAGTTCAGGGCCCCCATAAAGCCTTGTGTTGCTCTTTTACTCCATTTCTCTACCATATGGTTCCGTTTTCTTATATATCTCTGTGTTCCTCAAATGTTGCCTGCAGAGCACTGAAGAGCTCTTCTTTCTTGTCAAAAAACAGCAGCTAAACTCAAAAGCGCCGTCTATGTGTTCTACAGAAAAAGCAACATATATTGCTGTGCTCTGACAAAAACAAGCAAACAAACCTCAGAGCTCTTCGCAATTCCACAGGCAGCATTGTAGGCAGCCTCACATTGTAAAGGCCTGTTGGAAAACACAAGCACACACCAGAAAGGAAAGGCCAGTATGAAGCTGCACAATTAAGAAAAAAAAATCCAGAGCCACTTCTTAATTATTTTAAAGTATGAAAGAAAAAGAAACCCCTGTGTTTAAGAAAACTCTAAGGAAGATCATGATCATGGATTCATGTAAGAGGAGTCAATCTTTCAGGTAGCTGAATCCAAAGCTCATAGGTCAATGCCAGCATACTTTCAAATGTGTCCAGAAATGGCTGAGAACCAGTGTGTTCCATTTACTGGTCCCAGTCAGTAGCTACAGTTTCTGAACAGCCTTCATTAATATAGTTCATAACTTATTCACTTGACATAAATCAAAGTAACTTTGGGAATATCTGCCACTTCAATCAAGCTAAGCACTTGATATAGATGCAAAGAGGCTAGACTGAAAGTCTAGATTGAGATCACGAGAGTCCGAAAGTGAATTATGTGAGAATAGTGTAGTCAATTGTAAAATACATCTTGGGTGCATAACAAGAAACAATTTCTGTCATCACTGTCTGCACAACTCTACTCTTGGTGTGTTCAGCTTTGTGTTATGGCATTTTGAAATGTCTTCAGCATAGGAAGATCAGTATAAAGCCAAATTCACGTCACTTTAAGTTTAGCTGCATTAGCATAATTCTCTGTGACATCCTATTATAATTCTTTCCTTCAGCAGAAACACTTGCTTTTAAAAGCAAACTTCACAGCAAAGTTGCAAAGTCAGAGATGTGAAATGTTCAAGAAGCTGATGACCCCTATATTCTTTCTGAAAAAATTGGATATCTAGATGCCAAGAGTTCACTGACAGAAGGCACTGGACAGATCAGAGAACAAATATGTGTTCCGGCAAAAATTACAATTAGCCAGAAAAAAATGGAGGAGGAAAGGGCCTTCTATATTTGAATTTTCTGGATTTGAAGTATTTAGCAGCCAGTTCTGTGTCAGCTAGTTACTTTCACACTTGTGATCCACTTTTCTTTACATTTAAAGAAAACGAATAGAATCCCTATCCATATATGTTTTTTAAAAGTATGTGTGTGTTTATGCATGCATGAATTTAGTAAGCCTGCTGTAACATACTTAAAGCAAGAGTGTGCTGCTGTGCTCATGTTCAGCTTATGGCTTCCTATAGGCTTCTGGTTGACCACTGAAAACAAAATGCTTGTGTAGATATGTCTGTTGTCTGATACAGAGGTGAGCTCTCCTTATGTTCTTATGCCAAATACTAAAGACATACAAGGCCTTTGCTGAAATTATCCTCAACTCATTCAGCGAATGGGCATCTCCTGGCCTGCACCTCCTGCCCCTGATATTGCACAACCTTCTAGTTCTTCTCCCAACATCCATGTGTTCAGCATTGACATCTGCATACCCTCCAACATAGTGAGTCTCAAAACCGGAATTGAATTTATTCTTTCGATCACCGACCTGTTCCAGCCCACATACAATATCAAGGAAGTCATAAAACACGAAAGGGATACATTTGAATTTGCAATTAGGTATAACAGGGACAATACAGATATAGGAACAGTTTAAAAATATATAAATTAAAACTTAGTCGAAACCAGAATTGAATTGAATGCACATCTTTCCATCTGTGCTCCCAGCTGAGTCATGTGACTCAACTGAGATCACAGAGTCCAGAAGACATGTTGTTTTTCCAGGGTCATGCTTTCATGGCAGCCAAAAATGCAAGTTTTGGGGCATTTCACGAGACTGCAGCACTGAAAAAAGTGCTTTTTTAAAGGGCAAGATCTTGGAACGAAATTGCACAATATCACACTGCCCAAAATGACTGCTGTTATCTCACGGGGGGGGGGGGGGATGGACAAGATGTCCCGGTTTTTCTGGGGTATGCAAAGGGGTACCAACTCACAATCAGCTGAATCTCACACACATGCTTTGTAGTTGTTGGGCTGTGGCTAGCATCTCTGTTTCCTCTGATATAAGAAATGTAAATCCAAATGCACATGCAAATTAGAGGATTGCTAATCTATTGCACAAGCTACCTGTGTTGCAAACATGCATTGGTTTCTGTAAGTATTATTAATTTAATTTTAGCACACATTTTAACAGCAGTGCATGTGGTTTTAGACGCTAAACTCAATAGTCTCTCCCCCCCCTTTAGATGTTAATATGTGTTACTTCACTTACTTTATGCCTCTGAAACACCAGTTGCTGGGAATCACAGGTGAGCAGAGTGCCATTGCGCTCATGTCTGGCTTTCCTTTCTGGTTGGCCACTGTGTGAACAGGATTCTGCACTAGACTCATGTTCTTACTTCAAAATGTGGCAAACCAGCTCTGCAAAGATTAAGAGGACCCTCTCGATCTTTCTGCTTGAGAAGATGCCCCAAAGCCCTGCTGACAAAATCATTGTTTTTTAAGATTGCACGTGTTTTGCAACGCAACACTGTGCTAAACTCTGCCAGAGAATAATGTTTCATTTTCTCCCAGCTGATAGGCACATTTGATAGCAGGCAACCCCCAGCTTGCTAGGCACAGAGGATGGAGGAAAATGCAGTATCCTTTGCCCACAAAAAGAAAGCTTCAGAGAAGAGACTCCGCCATGCAGAAAGGGCACTGAGGAGCAACACAGTTCCTGAATCCTTAGCTTGGGGTCACTGTTAATCCTATTCATTCTTCACTCTTGTTATTACACATGACAAGACTAGTAGCCCTCTCTTAAAACTAGAACTCCCGGGCCTAAGACAGACATCATTGCTCAGGCTTGTTAGTCAGGCTTCAGTCGCTCTGGACAGGTAGTTGCAGAATACATAGACAGGGACAGAGAAGTGCAACTGCACTCAAAGTTTCCATAGTGCTGAACGGTGACTTTTATCGAAACGATTTCTGCTAACAAGATATAGAAGGGAAACGAATATAATGAATGCCTCAGGTGCTTTTCTTGGCCATTCTTGGTTTTATGCCAATAACGGGGGGGGGGGGCATTTCTTGAGCTCTCCACCATGGGAGGCCTGGCTAAGTCCCACCCCGGAGGAACTATTTTGTGAATAGTCACATTCACGCTGTAATTAGATTTCACAACCTAAAGCTGCTCGTATGCCGTGGATGTTTTCTCCCTTGGAGATGTGCACAGCAACAAATTAGCATTTGTATTGGTTATCCAGTTCAATGGGCTGTTTTATGTTCATTTAGTATGCTACACATAAGAAATAGTCCAAACAATTTTAAACACATTTTGAGTAAGGCATTGCAAAAAAAAGGAAAAAATGTCACACACATACACACACGTACACTCTGATGCATTTTAACTAACCAGGCAGCACACCCATTAAATACTTCTCAGCCTTTAATCTAAAATAAAACAGCACTGTATTCATTAGGTGCATCTTAAGGTAGGCATGTTTCATAGGATGCAATAAATGAAGCTCAGTCTGGAGCATTTGAACTTCCCTTTCACTCCCTCAAGGCAGAGTTCATATTGGCGACCGCTGGCAATCCTGGACTTGTTTTAATGATGGAGAGAGGATGGTGAACAGGTTGTAATGAAGCTACAATTCAGCTCATGAAGAAGTGGGTGGGGTACAGGGAAGCAATGCTTTATTTATCAATCGCTGTGTTAGGAAACTTTCGTCCTAGGCCAAAGAACGGTAATATGCAATCATAGTAAAGATAAGAAATTGGCACTCAAAGAAACCAGTGAGCTGCAGTGGGTAGAATAATGGATTTAGGAGCACAGGAGGTTTCCTTATACTGAATCCAAATGCTGGACCATCTAGACCAGAATGGTGTATTCTGAATGGCATCACCTCTCCAGGGTTTCAGAGAGGTGTCTCTCCAAGCTGTGGATGTGGGTGGCACTGTGGTCTAAACCACTGAGCCCCTTGGGGTTGCTGATCAGAAGGTTGGCAGTTCGAATCCCCATGACAGGGTGAGCTCCCATTGCTCTGTCCCAGCTCCTGCCAACCTAGCAGTTTGAAAGCACACCAGTGCAAGTAGATAAATAGGTATAGCTGCGGCGGGAAGGTAAATGGCGTTTCCGTGTGCTCTGGTTTCCATCACTCTGTGCTCTGGTGTTCCATTGTGCCAGAAGTGGTTTAGTCATGCTAGCCACATGACCCGGAAAGCTGTCTGTGGACAAACGCTGGCTCCCTCGGCCTGAAAGTGAGGTGAGGGCCACAACCCCATTGTTGCCTTTGACGTAACTGTCCAGGGGTCCTTTACCTTTACCTCTCCCAGCCTGACCTGAAGATGCTGAGGATTAAACCAGGGACCTTCTGTATGCAAATGTTCTATCACTGACGTAAAAGTTGTGTAGCTATTTATTTCCTTGGCACCTGGTGGAAGGGTGTTCCACAGGGTGGGCGCCACTGCTGATAAGGCTCTCTCCCTGGTTCCCTGCAAGTTCACTTCTCACAATGAGGAAGCCACCAGAAGGCTGTAAGAGCTAGGCCTCAGTGTCTAGGCTGAATGATGGGGGTACACAGGACCGAAGCCATTTAGGGCTTTAAAGGTCAGCACCGACACATTGAATTGTGCTCAGAAATGTATTTTGGGTCAATGTAGGTTTTTCAGCCACTCCCAGTTGCCAGACCAGCTGCTCCATTCTGGGTTAGTTGTATCTGAATTAGTTGCTTCACCTCAGTGAGATAGTGTTGCCCTGAAATAAATGGAAGCATGGTTTTTATGGGAGTTATAGTCTCAAAAACTCTTGAGGTCATCACTCTGGCTATCTTTTCTGTAGAAAGCACTGAGATAGACGCTCCATTTGCCTGACTTCCTCGTGTTCCTGTGGTCTTGCCACCAAAGCTGCAACGTTATGCTCCAGCAAACCTTGAACACCAGCCTTCAATGCCTGTTATGGTGTGTTGCTGTGAGCCCGGCTTCAAATTAACCAAAACAACAACAAAAAACCCCACTTACTACTGATCATTTGTTTGTTTAACACAGAGGGAAAAGGGAATATCAAGAGAACAAGGCGTATTCATATAAATGGTTGATTTAACACACAGTGAACAAATAGATGTATAAATTGGCTGTGATAAATGTGTGCGTTCGTTGTGGTTATTTATTATGTGTTCCATTACATAAATTGGTTGCAGAATTATAACAAATGTTCTTTATTAATCTTACCTTCCCTGTGGCTGGAGAATGACTTCAGGCAATTATCTACAGCGTGGAACTCAATTCCATTATTGCTGATGGGCAAAGCTAGGCAGGCATCTTCTCAGCTCTGCACCGACAGCTGAAATTATCCTGCATCGGCTTTGCAATGTCCTGCTTCAACCCCCTCCCCCCTTTTTTGTCCTGGTGTGATATATCACTGCTTATACAGCCCAAAGCATTCATGCTTATATCAAGAAATCTGATTCTTTCATATCAAGTCATCTCAGTCTTTAATCTCCAGACGCGAGAGCTGCTTTTAACTATTTTGTGTTCCACCCGCCATTCCGGATCTATGTTTGTATTTCTCACGGGGAGTGCTTCCCAGCCTCCTTTGGCTAAAATCCACAAAGCAGTAGATTAAACCCTCTTTCCTCCAACGTTCTTACATTATTTTGATTTGATTTTAATTTAGGCCACATCCTCACCATCCAGCTAGAGCACTATTACACAACTTCAACAATCATGGCTTCCTTAAAGACCCCTGGGGCTGTTAAGGGTGCTCCTAAGACCCCGTAGAGGGACGCAGGTGGCGCTGTGGGTTAAACCACAGAGCCTAGGACTTGCCGATCAGAAGGTCGGCGGTTTGAATCCCCGCGACAGGGTGAGCTCCCGTTGCTCAGTCCCTGCTCCTGCCAACCTATCAGTTCGAAAGCACGTCAAAGTGCAAGTACAGTGGTGCCCCGCAAGACGAAATTAATTCGTTCCGCAATTTTTGTTGTTTAGCGAATTTTTCGTCTTGCGAAGCACGAAATCCCATAGGAATGCATTGAAAATCAATTAATGCGTTCCTATGGTCAAAAAAAGTCCAAACAAAGCCAAATTTGGTACAACAACAGTTTATTAACTGCTCTTTAAAGTCACACATACTGTAAAGAGCAGTTCAAAAATTTAAGGGAAAATAAATTAACTTTATAAACAAAACATGTCTTTGTTTTTAGTCAAAGAAAAAAAAGTCGCGAGACGTTTTCGTCTTGCGAAGCAAGCCCATAGGGGAAATTCGTCTTGCGAGGCAAATCACGAACGGAAAAACCTTTCGTCTAGCGAGTTTTTTGTCTTGCGAGGCATTCTTCTTGCGGGGCACCACTGTAGATAAATAGGTACTGCTCCAGTGGGAAGGTAAACGGCGTTTCGGTGCACTGCTCTGGTTCACCAGTATGGTGAGAGCCAGTATGGTGTAGTGGTTAAGAGTGGTAGTCTCGTAATCTGGGGAACCGGGTTCGCGTCTCCACTCCTCCACATGCAGCTGCTGGGTGACCTTGGGCTAGTCACACTTCTCTGAAGTCTCTCAGCCCCACTCACCTCACAGAGTGTTTGTTGTGGGGGAGGAAGGGAATGGAGAATGTTAGCCGCTTTGAGACTCCTGAAGGGGAGTGAAAGGCGGGATATCAAATCCAAACTCTTCTTCTTCTTCTTAGTCATGCTGGCCACATGACCCGGAAGCTGTACGCTGGCTCCCTTGGCCAGTAAAGCAAGATGAGCACTGCAACCCCAGAGTCGGTCACGACTGGACCTAATGGTCAGGGGTCCCTTTACCTTTACCTTTAAGACCCCATAGAACTGCAACTCTCAGAGCAGTTTAACAATCCTTCTCCCCAGGGAACTCTAGGAACTGTAGCTCTGTGTGGGGAATAGGAGATCTCCTAACAACTCTCAGCACCTACTGTAGTTCCCAGGATGCTTTGAGACAGGTATGACTGTTAAAGCACCATAACATTTCTTTAATTTCATGGTGCAGATGTTACATTATTCCATTTACATTTGACTAGTCCAGTGTTTGAAAATTTGGAGGAGCGAGGGCTTAGTTTATTAGGCTCTAGGGATGAGCAAATTGTCATTTTTGGTTCCATTCAGTTTCATATTTTTCAGTTTGCCACATTTCCAAATCAGTTTGTATTTTTTTTAAATTAAAAAAAAGTCCTCACAAAAATGTGTGCTTGGTTGTGTGTGTGTTGCCCATGATAGTTTCTCTGGTTTGCCGATGGGGCCCTGTATTTAGTTATTTATCAGCATTAAGGTAAAGGTAAAGGATCCCTGGATGATTAAGTCCAGTCAAAGACAACTAAGGGATGCAGCACTCATCTTGCTTTTGGCCGAGGGAGGCGGCGTTTTTCCATAGACAGTTTTCTGGGTCATGTGGCCAGCATGACTAAACCGCTTCTGGTGCAACAGAACACCGTGATGGAAGCCAGAGTGCACAGAAACGCTGTTTACTTTCCCGCCACAGTGGTACCTATTTATCTACTTGAACTGGCATGCTTTCAAATTGCCAGGTTGGCAGAAGCTGGGACAGAGTAACAGGAGCTCACACCGTTGTGGGGATCCAAACCACACACCTTCTGATCGGCAAGCCCAAGAGGCTCAGTGATTTAGACCACAGCGCCACCCGTGCGCCATGTGCCATTCAGAGTTCTTTATGTTTATCGATAACTAAACATTTACAGTCAAGGAAGTTCAATCATTTTGTGGGAAGTGGAGGATATTCCTTTACCTTATCAGGTGAAAGTTGCAGGGCTTCCTATTTTAACAGAGCCTCAAGCCTTCAAAGATGCTCCAGATATACAGCTCAGCTTGATAAGACTCCACTATTTTAATACCAAGAAAGAAAGAACAAAATCGCAGTATGAAGAAACTGATCAATGTCAGTAACACTTCTCATTGTGCCAGCACATATGCCTATCCAGATGTTTGCAGTTAATATCCTGAAACCCTTTCTAATTACCAGTGCAGACACCGCTCCCCTTACTTTACACATATATAGTGACATTTATATACTGGAAAAAATGAAGCAATGTAATGGCTTTATAAAATGCCAACATATGGCGAGAGATCACAAAGCAGGAGTAAGGAAGCAGAATCTCTTCTTATTCCTGAGCACGCAAATGCTTACGTGATTTCATTTCATCATTAGATTATATTATAGATTTGAAACAAAGTTTGATTTGATAACCGCGTGCAAAAATAAAAATGGGAAACTTTTTGCAAATTTGCACGTGGCATTCAATTCTTTTTTGAAAATTGCGTCCTGGTGATTAAAGTTAATTTTTAGTTTTTTAAAAATTCATTTTTCAACAGAAATGTGTAAAAGCTAAACTAATCCAGGTGACTATTATAAGGTTGGTGTGTTTTTTAAAAGGTTTAAAAAGGAGGCCAAATTTTTGTGATCCCTTTTGACCCAACTATCTTTAGAAAAACATTTGCACTTTGCAAGCATCTCTGCTTTCTTCATCACTAGCACATGACTCCCGTTTGAGCTACTTGATTTCATTACTAGCATCATGCCTGTTGATGAGAGAGGTGGCCTTTGGCTCTTCAAGGTAGAAGAGATGAAAACTAGAGTTGGGCCTTTCTCTCTCCCCCGCCCCCAGGTCCAGCGTTCAATCCATCCAACATGCAGAGTTTATAGAGATACATCTTCTTCCCCATTCCCAACCCCATTCCCACAGAAATGGAAGATCTCCGTCAGCCACCAACCTGAAGGAAACGAACAGGACAAGAACCGTTCATTATTTCATATAAAATATTGATTGCATATGTTTCATTGCAATAGGAATCCCAGAGCAGATTATATAAAAATTTAAAATACATCATATGCAATAACACATCATAAATACAACAAAGAATCTTGCGACACATTTATTAGGGCATAAGTATTCGCGGGCTCAAGCCCATTTGTCAGTTGCAAGCTTATGCTGTAATAAATTTGTTAGCCCTTAAGGTGCCACAAAACATTTTATTAGTTTTGCTGAGAGAGACTCACACAGCTACTCCTAGCAAAATCGTAACTAAAAATACTGTATCATTTTCAACAGCCAGAAAGTTAAACTAATAAAACAAACTTGCACTAATGTCCAGCAAATGCCTGAGCAAAGTGGTGGGGTTTTAGCTGGTGCAAAAACTGGTAAAAGTTGGTGCCAGCTGTGCCTCAGAGAAGAGGAGTTGAAATATTGAAGTGCCATTACTGAGAAGTTTGAGTATTTTTGGTGGCGGCGACCTGGAACCTTAACACTTTGTGTTCTCTTTCCTCACAGACTTCCCAGTGCTTGGAATTTTTGAACGATAACTGAATCTAGTCCTCATAATTGCCAAGAGAACTAAAGATGTATTAAGTTCATTGACGTGTAGAACTTTGAATGATTTTCACATTTATCCCCTACACACCTCAGTCCCCAAAAGCATGAAGTCCTTCCTTCCTTCCTTCCTTCCTTCCTTCCTTCCTTCCTTCCTTCCTTCCTTCCTTCCTTTCTTTCTTTCTTTCTTTTTCAAAAAAGCAAGTCAGTCACATATGTAGTTAGAAAGCAAACTGTGGAGGCATTGTTCTAAGGCTTATTAGGCAGACAAGGAGACACTGCCATTGCTAATCATCACCTTCATTTTATTTGTATACTGCCTTACAACATGAAATGATTCACATAACAAGTCGTTATAAATAAACACATCAAAAAGTACACAACCAAATTGAACAATTTCCACACAGATCATAAAAAGAATTTAAAAGAAATATACAAAAAATAAAATCAATAATAGCAACATAAAACCCTATACAGTACCCCAACCCAAGCGTCTGTTCAGCAGCCTCAGTTTTCGTAGCTGGGTCCCACCTCCCCAGGCCAGGTGCGAAAAGGCCCACCAGGCAGGGATGATACTTAATGACATGATCACCATTGAGAACCAATCAGAAGGCAAGAATGTGAGGCATTTCCTGTATTTTCCCAGCTGTAGTGATTTGCTCTCTTCCAACAGGAGCAGCCTGCACAAGCAGAGCAGCAAAGCAAATTATGCCTTGTGCCTTTAACACCTGTGTGGCTCACATAAATGACAGGGCAAGCCTTTTATAACATGGAAATACAGGTATGGGGCAAGGTTCTCCTGTCAACATTCTGTCTGTAAGATATGTTTTTACTTGTGTATGTGACCCCTGATTTAATTTTGAACACTATACTTCATCTCAGCAGCTTGTAACATTTGAATGTGGATTTTTAAATTATTTTTTTACCAAGGCTAAACTTAAAATGAAGTAACCTATTTTGTAGAAGAACAAACTTGAACTAGTACCTTTTAGGACAGAATGAACTAGAACTAGTTCCTTTTCAAAATGAACTTTCTGAGCACTAATTCGGAGACAGGGTGGTGGAGGAAGGAATAGAAGGAAAACTCTAAAAGGACCTAATTATAATTTGGCATTGGCTATAAAGACAGACTCATTTCCCTTTATCATTTACTTCGGACATTTTCTCACAAGTTTTCTTTCCCCTTTCTTTTCATTTGCACAATTAATTATAGAACTAATGTACAGTACACAAAATGTCATAGGAAACTGTTGTGTATCCCCCGATATTCATTTATATTCCTTCCATGAAACAAAACTTGTACTGTTCTTAGGATTAACCTTAGATTCTTCCAGTTCCCCAGAGTGATTTACTAAGTTCATAACCTAGACTCACCTTGCTGATATTGCCCTGCAGTTTGCCCCTTTGCTTTATTATCTTGTAGTGAAGCAATAGCTTAGCCAGACCCTGGCAATTTCAGGGATGTTCAGTGAACAGTATTCTATTCTTCTTAGTGAGAGGTGATAAAAAAGGGGGAAGGCTGTGATAATTCTCATGTATAAACTCTTCCCTACTTCTCCAGAGGAGCCCACTAGTTTGGTATCTTCGTATAAACCTCACGTAAGCAAAATGTATTCCCTCATTAAAGAAACCTGACGTTTAGCGAGGAGACGTGAGACAGTGCAATATCATTTACCCAGCTACCTCAGGAGTTACGCAAGATGCCCATAAAAAAAGAGGAGTATGCGGCTTGGAGAGGGTATGCAATAAATAGTTGTTTAGCAATAATCAGCTTTCTTGTGTTAATCAGCTGTTTGTGTCATACTCCTCTATGTCTTCCCCACAACTGGATAATTAGCTGTTTAGTGCTAACAACTGATCTTCTTGAACATTACATTCTCTTGCATGCAAAAGTGCTAAACAGCTAATTAGATGCTGGTGGAATATACAGCCAGCTTGGCAATTAGAAGCATCTGCACAAGAGATGCTCGTCTAAATGAGCTTATATTTAGATCATTTTCTTTCTTTCTTTCTCTCTTCCTTCCCCCCTCCTCCTCCTCTTCTTTTTTAAATCAGACTGAGCATGAAACAGGGTGAGTCAAATTCATTTATAGCAGTGGAGTTCAAACTTTCCTATCCTCAGAGATCACTTTCCACAATTTCCCACAAAACCTGTGTGGTCCCTGGGAAACAACTATGTACCCCAGAAGATTTAGGGGCATCTTCAAGGCCAGAGCTGGGGCAGACATAAGGCTTGTGGTAAGCCTCCTTTGTTGTTGTTTCTCACTAGGTCCCTGTGATCCACAAACTGGGGCCAAATGACTGTATAATGGCTCAGTGGGGCAGACATGCCCGTTGAATCAAAGAAGGGTAAATGCTACATATACACAGGGCTTTTTTTTCAGCTGGAACTCAGTTCCGGCACATCTCAGGTGGGCGCCACTGGCATTATAAGAGAACAAGCGTGTTTGCAGTGAGTTCTGGCACCTCTTTTTCTAGAAAAATAGCACTGCATATACACATGTGCTCAGCCTTGGAATTTATACAGTGGTGCCTCGCAAGATGAAATTAATCCGTTCCGTGAGCCTCTTCGTCTAGCGGTTTTTTCGTCTTGCGAAGCAACCCTATTAGCGGCTTAGCGGATTAGCGCTATTAGCGGTTTAGCGGCTATTAAAGGCTTAGCGGCTATTAAAGGCTTAGCGGATTAGCGGCTAAAAGGCTATTAGCAGCTATTAAAGGCTTAGCGGATTAGCGGCTAAAAGGCTATTAGCGGCTTAGCGGCTTAGAAAAAGGGGGGGGGTGCGAAAAAAAATCGGAACACTTGCAAGACGTTTCCGTCTTGCAAAGCAAGCCCATAGGGAAAATCATCTTGCGAAGCAGCTCAAAAACGGAAAACCCTTTCATCTAGCAGGTTTTCGTCTTGCGAGGCATTCTTCTTGCCGGGCACCACTGTATTCAGTATCAGAAGAGCATTATCAGCCTTTCCATACAAAAATCAGAGAGAGAGAGAGAAAGGGGGGATGATGATGATGTAAACACCATACATTTAAAGCATATGCGTTCCCCAAATATTCCTAGAGACTGTAGTTTGTTAATTGTGCAGGAAATTGTAGTTCTGTGAACTATAGTTGCCAAGATTCTTTGGGGGAAGCTATGTGCTTTAACTGTATGCTGTATATGCAACGAGAGAGAGAGAGAGAGAGAGAGAGAGAGAGAGAGAGAGAGAGAGAGAGACTTTTAGTTGTTGCTATTATTAGGGTCCCTCCTGACTGGTGTTTAATTGTAGCTTTATTCTACAACCTGTTCTTGACACAATATTAGCACATTAGTGGTGGGTTTATTCTTCTTTGGCTTGCTCTGCATTGGTCTCCAATTTTACCACATTAAGGATGTCAGGAGGGGTTATGGCACAACGAAAGCAGGACAAAAAGAAACTGGAACATTTGCGCTATAAAGAGGGCTTCAGCAGGAAGTTATCGGATAGGCACTGATTGGAAATTGTTATGTACTGAAGTTCTCACCCTGGGCCAGCAGGGGGATACTGTAGATAGTTTTCACTCAGGTCCACATATGCAAATAAGGAATTGAAAGTGATGTTCAGTGATTGGATATTTACAGAAAGTTGTTACTGTTGTGTTGTAGTGGAGCTCTATATAAGCAGGCTGGCTGAACCCTTCAGTTCAGTTCTGTTCTGGGTCTGTGAATAAACAAGAGCTGTCTGAAGAATTGCTGTGTCGTCTAATATGTTCACCCACAACTTAACATATATAGAGGATTGTTTTTCTTCTTCTGGGGAAAGGCCCTTTTCTATGCCTGCCACTTTTTTTTTGACAGGTAGTTTCTACCGTCACAAAGATGGGGCTGAGGTGGGGAGAAACATCCTACATGGAGAATCACCTTCCTGCCTTACTGTGAGGTCTTCTTCTGGAGAGAATAGGAAAATAAGACAAGAATGTTGAAACCATGGGTAGCTTAACTGGTGCTCATCTTTTTGTTGGGTGGGACAGGATATGTCCTTTTTATTTTCCTGCATTTTATGTATGACATTGTACCAAAGATACATAGCAGCAACTTCCAGGGGAGTACAATCCCACAGGCCACAATTCTAGTTTTGTAAGACCCCGATGTTGGTTTCTGTTTCCCTCACTGAGCAGCAGCTGCAAGTCATGGGACTAATGTTTCCATTCCACAGTTCAGTTACTGTTGGATTCCCACGGAAAAGGGAGACTGGATGTGATGTTCACTGGTTTCCTGTTTCTTTGTTCTGTCATTTCTTTGAGGGAGTTGCTCTCTGCTCTCACAGAGGCAAGATGTACATTTGTGTGTTCTCGGTATAGCTTAGAAATAAAGTATAGCAATGTAGCCATACCTGCTTCATCATTTCGTTTGCGGACACTGGGATTTTACTCTGCTGGGCTCAAGGCAAGATGAGCCGTATCAGCTCAAGGGCCAGAGCTGAATAAACTAACACCCTTTCCCTTTCCCTTTCAGACACACACACACACACACACACACACACACACACCTCCTACCCTTTCTTTTTAAAGATGAATCTTCCGTTTACATGACTAAGTCTGTGTTTCCCCATTTGTTTTCTGTATCCCATTCTGGTCTATTGCTTTGCTGACTTCTTCTTATTGTAAGGTTTTTTTCACTCGTTAAGTTTGGGTATTTGGGGGGGGGTAAGTAATTCTATGGCTAACTGAGCATGTATGTTCCGCTATCCATAGCCTGAGGGGAAGGCAAACATTATTTGCTCTTGTTTAATGGTCAAGCAGTCACTTGTAGCTATTGTCATCATTCCTCATCAGGAAGAAGAAATTGCATTCATGAGAATTGAAATAAAAAGGCAGCATTTATTTAAAATGAGAGAAAGAGCTGCAGTGCTGATGAACACATTGTTATGCAGAGTTTTTCATAGCTGAAAGAAATATATTGTGATATTGAGATTAATATCTGTGAAAGCACTTATGCGTATATGATATTGATCAAGATAAGATGAGAATTTTTTTCCGCTTGGTCTTTCTTTCGTGACCTTGGTTTAGCTGAATGTCATACTTGGAGTCAAGAAGGAATTGTTAGACTTAATTGGCTGGCAGTTCTGACTGTTTCTCTCTGTCTTTTCCACTCCCCATTCATTTTCTATTGTGGCTGGTTGTATACCCTTTTTGATTTTTTTTCCTGGGACCATTCAATGAAGTGCCGTTAATTAATTACTTTTATGTCATATTGGTCTAAACCAAAGGCTAAAGATATTTTGCGATACAAAAAAAATACCCCCCCTTTAAAAAAAAACTATTTTTTTTTAGCCAAGATAAAAATGTTCCCCAGAAATACAGTTTAACAGCCCCTATAACATACCACTCAGCATTAACTCTCTGTTCCCCAAGTTTACCTTATTTTATTAAACACATCCCTCAGTGTGCTTGTAGCAAGTAGCCATTTATGTTTAACTTCTTTGATGTGTGGCACTCAGTTTTGATTGTCTTGAATTTCTCAGAAAAAAGTTTAGATATGGGAATTAGCTTCAGTATAAAAGCACAGGACAACATCTCCCTTCTTTTTATCATGGACTATGTGCCTCCTCAACACAAAGGATATCACCTAGGGCACCATTTTGTACTAGATCATTGAAAAAGTAATAGTGCCACTGTATTCTGCTCTGGTCAGACCTCACCTGGAATACTGTGTCCAGTTCTGGGCACCACAGTTCAAGAAGGACACTGACAAACTGGAATGTGTCCAGAGGAGGGCAACCAAAATGGTCAAAGGCCTGGAAACGATGCCTTATGAGGAACGGCTAAGGGAGCTGGGCATGTTTAGCCTGGAGAAGAGGAGGTTAAGGGGTGATATGATAGTCATGTTCAAATATATAAAAGGATGTCACATAGAGGAGGGAGAAAAGTTGTTTTCTGCTGCTCCAGAGAAGCGGACACGGAGCAATGGATCCAAACTACAAGAAAGAAGATTCCACCTAAACATTAGGAAGAACTTCCTGACAGTAAGAGCTGTTCGACAGTGGAATTTGCTGCCAAGGAGTGTGGTGGAGTCTCCTTCTTTGGAGGTCTTTAAGCAGAGGCTTGACAACCATATGTCAGGAGTGCTCTGATGGTGTTTCCTGCTTGGCAGGGGGTTGGACTCGATGGCCCTTGCGGTCTCTTCCAACTCTATGATTCTATGAAAAACAAATGAAGAATGTATGTGAATGGGTGGCCTCAGGGCTTTTTTTCCAGCTGGAACTCAGTTCTGGCACCTCTCAGGTGGGCACCATTGCCATTTCTAGAGAACAAAGGAGGTGTTCATGGTGAGTTCCGGCACCCCCTTTTCTAGAAAAATAACACTGGCCCTTTTCTATGCTGCTCCTAAAATGGGTGCAACTGTGCTGCTGCCTTTAACTGGGCAAGCTCCAAGGTATCCAATCCTGTGACCATCTTGGTTCCCGTCTTATCCTTTAGTTTCTGCATGGCTCCTGTGCCATGCTCTGCTTCTTCGCTCGTTCCTCTACTTGCTACAGCAGCATTTCTATCGCACTGCCCAAGACCTCTCCAAAAATGTCCAATGGTCAACATTAGTTGAGACACAAAGGTTTATACACTGGCAGCACCATGATTTTGAGGTGAAGTGTTTATTTTAAAGGCTATTTATTCATGTGACCTTCACTTGTGTGTTCAGCTTTGCTGAGATCTAGTTCTGTTCACAGGTCTCTTATTGTTTATTGGTTGTACAGTGGTACCTCAGGTTACATACGCTTCAGGTTACATACGCTTCAGGTTACAGACTCCGCTAACCCAGAAATAGTACCTCGGGTTAAGAACTTTGCTTCAGGATGAGAACAGAAATCGCGCTGCGGCAGCGCGGCAGCAGCGGGAGGCCCCATTAGCTAAAGTGGTGCTTCAGGTTAAGAACAGTTTTAGCTTAAGAACGGACCTCCAGAATGAATTAAGTACTTAACCCGAGGTACCACTGTACTATATAGTAGCATTACATTGTATTATATTACACTATGTTGGAGGTTGGAGTCCTCTCTTGTATACATGTCTGATCACTTAATTTATTGTTCTAGTTATTTAGTGATCTGTTGGCTTGGTTGTTCTGCCTTTACCTAGCCTTCATGCCTCCCCCTCTCTGTCCATCCCACAGTGTCTAGGCATCAGTCCACTTCTGATTTGGGGCAACTTGTTCTTGAGCTTTAGCCTTCCCGTTTCAGACTCCAGAATGTGCTCTCAGAATCATGATTTCCTTTGCTTTTCCTTTCACTCCTTCAGGCTTGAAAAATCACTCTGCATGATATTTTTGCGCTTGTCAATCAGTTTCTGTCTGGTATTGATAAACCTTAAACATTCCCATGTTCACAACGGGAATATGAATCATACAGTATTCACAAAGAAAACATCTGAAGAATATGGAGATGGTTGGTTCAGGAGAAGACTCAGCAACCAAGCTTTAGTAGCTTGTAAGCAATGTACATTAAACCCCTGGCTGGTTCCAGCCCAACAAAGCCTTTAAAAAACCCTTATAAGCTTTTAAGCACAAGGCTGCTATCATGGGTCTCATTGAGATCAAAGCCAGAGGTTGAAATGTTCTTCCTATGCAAGATGATTTGTCCTTGAGAATCACATATGTTTTAACTTCTTGTTAATATAATATGTAGAAAAAACAGTGGCCAGAATTACATCCTAAAGTTTGAATGCTTGTAAGCAAGTTTTTCATATTTCCTTTTAGATAAAATAACTATGGTGTAATGAAGGATCTATAGGGTTATATCTACAATGAGAGACTGAAAGTATTGGGCATGGTCAGCTTAGAATGTAAATAGACAACATAAGGCCAAAGTTGCCATGATATTGCTGCTTTGAGGTAGCTGATCCAATACGACAATCTTAAATCTACAGCTTCTGTCGACAGGTGTCTTTTGTACAGGTACTGTAACGAGCTGGGATTACAGGTAAGACCTCTCCCTTATAGCAGGTGCTTCTAATCTCAGCTCGTTACATACAGTGAAGATACCAGGTAGTCTGACATCTGGCTGGTTGATAGGGGATCAAATACTTTTTTCACTCATTATAATGCACATCAATCTCTGACTTTTGTCTTCTGGGTTTCTGGGGGGGTTTCCCGTTGTTATTCTGTCTCTCACAGCTACAATAAACCTACCATTAAAATTATGGACTGGTCATTTCTTCGTCAGAGGGCAAACGGGCAAATTTAGCAGGGGATCAAATACTTTCCCCCCTCACTGTATACGTAGTTCATTTACATGAGAGGATTGTAGCATATTGGACACTGAACTTTTGAACCAGCCTCATTTTAAAAAAATCTGGGTATCCAATGTCCTTCACTGCTATTATACAGAAAGAGTTAGGGTAGTGACAGTTTCCAGAGTTAGGCCTTAGAGTAAAATCTAGTGAACCTAGACTCATTCATGGACGTTGAAGCCATCCTGAGAGGGTTAAGTATATCATATTTTTATGCAATGATGTGATCCCATCTTCCTTGAAGCTGCTGGTGGTGTGGCCACTCCCAAAGAAGCCCACCCTGTATCCAAGGGTTTCTGACAGCTACTGTCCAGTAGCTAATACCTCCTTTACAGGGAGGCAGATGGTGGTGGAACTGCAGACACTCTTTAATGACACTTGATTTTCTAGACACTTTAGACTGGTTTTAGGCCTTCTTCGGGGCCAAAACAGCTCTGGTTGTTCAAATAGGTCACCTTTCATAGTCATAGAATTGTAGAGTTGGAAGGGACCCGAAAGTCATCTAGTCCAACACTCTGCATTGCAGGAATCTCACCTAAAGAATCCATAACAAATGGCCATCCAACCTCTGCTTTAAAACGTCCAGGGAAGGAGAGTCTGCAACAGACCGTTCCACTGTCAAAGAGCTCTTACAGTCAGAAAAAAAAATCAGTATGTTTAGTTGGAATCTCCTTTCTTGTAACCATTGGTTTGAGTCCTACCCTCCAGAGCAGGAGAAAACAAGCTTCTTCCATCTTCCATGTGACAGCCCTCACTCTCCTTTTTTCCAGACTAAAGATACCCAGTTCCTTCAACCACTCCTTGTACAGCTTGATAGTCTTGGGTTGCCCTCCTCTGCACATGTTCCAGTTTATCAACATCCTTCTTAAATTGTGGTCCCCAGAACCTTTATAAGGAAATAAACAGGGGGAGCAGAACCCTGTTGGTTCTCCTTAAACTCTTGGTGGCCCTTTGTTTTCATTGGCCATGGTATCCTACTGGATTGATTCTGTGAGCAGGGAATAGGAGGCACTGTGTTATAGTGGCTCCACTCTTACCTACAGAGCCAACTTCAGAGAGAATCTTTGGGTGATTGCATTGCAGCCTGGGAGCTGTTTTGTTGTGTGCCATAGGGCAGTATTCTGTTCTCAGTGCTATTCAACATCTATGTGAATCTGCTGGGATCAGCCATTAAGGGATTTGGATCACAATGTCATCAATACGTTGAAATAAAAAAATTCCTTCCAGTAGCACCTTAGAGACCAACTAAGTTAGTTCTTGGTATGAGCTTTCGTGTGCATGCACACTTCTTCAGATACACTGAAACAGTGTATCTGAAGAAGTGTGCATGCACACGAAAGCTCATACCAAGAACTAACTTAGTTGGTCTCTAAGGTGCTACTGGAAGGAATTTTTTTATTTTGACTATGGCAGACCAACACGGCTACCTATCTGTAATCAATACGTTGGTGACACACAGCTCTATTTTTCTGGAGTCATCCAAATCTGGAGTCATCCAAATCCTACTGAACCACTGCCTGGACCAAATTATGGTAAATTATCATGTGGTTCCATTCACAGACTCATCCTCCACTTTCTGTATTCTAGTCCCATGTGCTAACGTAAGTCAATTGGTTTTAAAAGCTCCTTTCTCAAAAATAGTTTCAAATGCATTCGTTCTAGAGTCTACAACCATTTGTTTAAACCTAGGCACAAATTTGGGAATATCCAAAGTTTGCTAAACTTTTATCTCTGCCAGTCTGAATCAATAGTGCATGCTCATCAAATTAAAGCATCATCAGAGATATTTGCAATTAGGAAGACTTTTAAAATCCTATTAACTTAGTACTTGATGAGCCAGAACAGAAGTTCCCTGCATCCTGGTGGATGAATGGAAACTGCTGTAAGTGAATCAATCAACTTTAGGAAGATTCTAAGCCACCATTCCCAAACCAGAGTGAAAATAGCCAGCCAGATGCTCTGCTTATGTTAAAAAGGGAATTGCTCATTTATCTGATGGCATCCAAATTTACAGGAAAGGAGTAAAAATGTTGATCATTCTGCCCATGTCTGGGCAGAAGTTAAGTCCCACTGAGTTCAGCTTACTCCCAGGAATATGGGTATAGGATTGCAGCCTAAGTGAAATAACAACAACAACAACTTATTATTTGTACCCCTGCCCATCTGGCTGGGTCTCCCCAGCCACTCTGGGTGGCTTCTAACAAAGATTAACAATACATTAAAATGTCACACATTAAAAACTTCCCTAAACAGGGCTGCCTTCAGATGTCTTCTAATTGTCAGATAGTTGTTTATCTCTTTGACATCTGATGGGAGGGCATTCCACAGGGCAAGCGCCACTACCAAGAAGGCCCTCTGCCTGGTTCCCTGTATGGAAGTGAGAGCTGGACCATAAAGAAGGCTGATCACCGAAGAACTGATGCTTTTGAATTATGGTGTTGGAGGAGACTCTTGCCCATCAACTTTGTGGGGGCTTGGCCCCCTCAAATATTTTATTGTGGGGGACGAAGCCTCCATGGCCCCTAGGTGTTAGCTCCTATGGCTGCTCCTGATATATGGGGGGGGGGGAGATAAAATGGTGTGGTTTCTAAATCCAATGAACTCTTGGGGAAAACCAGCCATTTTTCAAAAAGAGAAATCCAAGGAGAACTGTATTATGCAGATTATGCAGAGGAACTGTTGTCGTCTGGGAATCCTGTATTGTTTTCAATTAAAGGAGATCTCGGGAAACGATACTGAAATGTCTGCAGCTAACATCTACTCAATTAATAAAGGAAAGCACTCTGCAAAATTAAAAAAAAAAGTCATCCATCTGAGTTTGTTATGACTTGTTTCAAGTACAGGATGTCTTAATTAAGGATGAGGTAACTTCTTTAAAAATTAAATTAAATTCATTAGAAATCTTGTGCCGTTTTCCAGACTGCTTTCAGCCAATATCTGAAATGTTTTGGTTACTGATTCATCTCACATCTGTTGGATTAATGTTGTCTTACAAAAACAACACACCTTTTTGCTATTTACCATGCACTTGTCTCATGTTCAACAGGATAAAGCTGATACTGACAAACCGATACGTATGTTTATATTGTTCGATATAAGAGGTTCATAATGAAGCCTAACTTAGTTAGATTTTATAACAACAGCAGCTAGTAGATTTGCCCAAAGTTTAGCAGACTCTGAACAATTTTTGAAAATCCAAAAGAGGGTGTTGGCTCCTCTCCCAACCTATAAAATACAATCAAAAATATCAGAGTTGCTGTTTTAATATTTTTTAAATTATTAATTTGTAGACTGTCCTTCATCGACAGATCTCAGTGGGTCATGCAAACTGCTATTCTGAATGTTTTTTATAGGGTAGGGTAGGGGGCACAGAGGTTGAGTTTATGGAACTAAGGGGGCAGTGGACTGAAAAGGTTTGGGACCCACTAATTTAGATCATAGGCCTAAAAGCCATACAGTGGTACCTCAGGTTAAGTACTTAATTCGTTCCAGAGGTCCGTACTTAGAATCATAGAATCATAGAGTTGGAAGAGACCACAAGGGCCATCGAGTCCAACCCCCTGCCAAGCAGGAAACACCATCAGAGCACTCCTGACATATGGTTGTCAAGCCTCTGCTTTAAGACCTCCAAAGTAGGAGACTCCACCACACTCCTTGGCAGCAAATTCCACTGTCGGAACAGCTCTTACTGTCAGGAAGTTCTTCCTAATGTTTAGGTGGAATCTTCTTTCTTGTAGTTTGGATCCATTGCTCCGTGTCCGCTTCTCTGGAGCAGCAGAAAACAACCTTTCTCCCTCCTCTATGTGACATCCTTTTATATATTTGAACATGGCTATCATATCACCCCTTAACCTCCTCTTCTCCAGGCTAAACATGCCCAGCTCCCTTAGCCGTTCCTCATAAGGCATCGTTTCCAGGCCTTTGACCATTTTGGTTGCCCTCCTCTGGACACGTTCAGTTTGTCAGTGTCCTTCTTGAACTGTGGTGCCCAGAACTGGACACAGTACTCCAGGTGAGGTCTGACCAGAGCAGAATACAGTGGCACTATTACTTCCCTTGATCTAGAAAGGGAACTTAACCTGAAACTGTTCTTAACCTGAAGCACCACTTTAGCTAATGGGGCCTCCTGCTGCTGCCGCGCCGCCGGAGCACGATTTCTGTTCTCATCCTGAAGCAAAGTTCTTAACCTGAAGCACTATTTCTGGGTTAGCGGAGTCTGTAACCTGAAGTGTATGTAACCTGAAACGTATGTAACCTGAGGTACCACTGTATTTAGTTGTTCAGAAACATATACTGATAATTGCACAAGGGATAAGAGTGTGTCAGGCCCTAAATAGACTGTAGGTTGATCTCTCTATTTCTCTGTATGTGTAATAAGGTGACTTTCTGAGACTAGGGCATTATTGAGGTAGGGATAAATTAACCGGTGACCGGTATTCCTTTGAGCAGCTGCTTGCCAGCAAGCAACCATATTTTTATTTCCCCGAATGCTCCTTTGAAGAAAGGTACGCTACATAGAGCTCTCTTCTAATGGGTGTTTTGGGAAATGGAAAATCGCAACTGGGAGGAACACCGTGACACAAATTGATGTATGCAAGAGCCTCTTCTGTATAGAATTTAGTAATTATTTTTATTGATTTGGCAAATTATAGGCTGATTACAACAATTGTCCTCAAAGCTGGTTACAATTAACTATAGCATGTTGGATGGAAGTCAGAAAGAGAAAGAGAATTGGGTCAAGGAAAGATTTAAAATGCAGAATGAACACCTTAAATGACGAGACAAGAGAAGAAGCACGTCCATGAAGGCGATGCTTTCAGCTCTACTGTAGAGCCTTTTAATTGTGGAATTTCAGAGAAGTCAAATGTACACCTTGGGAACTGATCCTGATGAGAAACCCATTATATCCCCTTGACAGATTTTTAATCACATCATATTTATGTTAATATTTTGGATCAAATTGGTTTTATGGCTTGTGTCTGCAGCTGGATTAATGTTTCATCCTGTCATATTAACATTATAAAGGGAAGCTACTGATGCAGCAAGACTTTGAAACTGAATTAGTCTGTTTGTGTGTCCTTAATTTGACAATATTGTAGTGACATGAAATATATGAAAGCTTGCTCCTCTAACACAGTGGACTGTACAGGTCAAGGCTGGCATATACCCGTATTTTTCGTTCTATAGGACGCACATTTCCCCCTCCAAAAATTAAGGGGAAATGTGTGTGCGTCCTATAGAGCGAATGCAGGCTGCGCCGCTAAGCCCAAAGCCAGAACAGGAAGACGGAGCACTGTGGAGCGCTCTGTCTCGCTGCTCTAGCTTGGGGACGGTGCCTTCACCCCGCTGTCCTGCAGAAGCTAGCAAGGCTGTTCCCAAGCCAGAACAGCGAGACAGAGGGCTCCATCTCGCTGCTCTAGCTTGGGGATTGCTGCGCGCAAACCTCTGCAGGGCAGCGGGGCGCTGCGCTCCAAAGGCTTCAGGGCTCTTTGAGGCTGGCGGTGGGGGAAAGCAGCGCTTCCCCCCACCGCCAGCCCCACAAGCTCTGGTGAATGTACCTTGAACGCACCTTGTTTTAGATGGGGAGAACAAGAAGAAAAAAAATTTCCCTGTTCTCCCCCTCCTATGGTCCAGTGTGTCCTATGGTCCGATGCGTCCAATGGAGCGAAAAATACAGTATTCCACCCATCTCCACCCTTCAAGTTGGCTACTGCTTCTTTTTACATCAAACTGGACTGAAGCTTGATGAAATGTTTGGTTGTTAAACCCATTTGGGTGTAGGTAAGACAGTACTTTCAGTACTATGAAACAGGCTCACCCCAGTGATACACCTTGTCCTTCATCTCTGAAACTGGCTCAAATTCTGAACCAATGAGGAAAAGTCCTTGTGAAGCTGAGCATAGTCTGAAGCCTCACCCCTTCCTTTGCCAGTAAGCTACCGGGCTACATTCAATGACCTAGTTCTGCTGTATAAAGGCTTATACAACTCAGAGTCAGGATAGGTGTCCAACTCCTTATATACTGAACTGATCACTGTGCTCTGCAGGTGAGGGTTGCTTTTAGTGTTGTGGAATCTACTCTGTGGAATTCCTTTGTCTTCCAGCAAACCTTTTAGGTACAGATCTTTCCTAGCCTGTATTTTGAATGGAATTGTTTTTAAGGTGTCTTGTTATATCATATAGCCTGCAACTGTCCTGGAAAAACCGAGACATCCCGGTTTTTCCCCTCAGAGAGCACAGAGGCCATTTTTTTGAGCTGCTTTCCCTCATGATTTTGGTATGTGATCTCACCCGCAAAAAGCCCTTTTTTCAGGGCAGCATATTTCACACAGGTCATGTGACTCACATGGGAGTGTGAGTCTCAGAAAATGGTGTTCCATTTTTCCCCCTGCATCACATTGGAGGGTATTACATCATTTGTATGTTTGCTGCCTTGGGCTCCTTTGGAAGGAGGGGATAAAAATGTAATAAATACATACAACTAATTATTTTGCTACAGTGACTGGGACCCTTATGTAGGAGAATTAAAGCGCTCTCTCTCTGTGTGTGTATTCATATATTCATTATTGCATGGGGCTGTATAAGTGGGTACAGTGGTACTCGGGTTACAGACGCTTCAGGTTACAGACCCCACTAAACCAGAAATAGTACCTCGGGTTAAGAACTTTGCTTTAGGATGAGAACAGAAATCGTGCTCCGGCGGCACGGCAGCAGCAGGAGGCCCCGTTAGCTAAAGTGGTGCTTCAGGTTAAGAACAGTTTCAGGTTAAGAATGGACCTCCAGAACGAATTAAGTTCTTAACCCAAGGTACCACTGTACAATTTTTGAGCTTTACAAAAACCTGTTCTTATTTAGGTTAAATGTTTCTGACACTTAACAAGCACTCAATATATTTATATATATACATAGGAGTTTGACTTGGCAGCAGGGCTATACAGTGGTGCCCTGCAAGACGAATGCCTCGCAAGACGAAAAACTCGCTAGATGAAAGAGTTTTCCATTTTGGAGGTGCTTCGCAAAACGAATTTCCTATGGGCTTGCTTCGCAAGACGACAATGTCTTGCGAGTTCCTGCTGGTTTTTTCCCCTTCCCCCCTTTTTCTAAGCCGCTAAGCCACTTATCAGCTGATCTGATCAGATAAGCCGCTAAAAGCCGCTAATAGCGCTAATAGCGCTAATCCGCTAATCCGTCAATGGGCTTGCTTCGCAAGACAAAAAAACCGTGAGATGAAGAGAATCACAGAACGGATTCTTTTCGTCTTGCGAGGCACCACTGTACAGGTTTCTTGCTAGTTGAGGAAATTATTGATATTCTATTCATTTCTTTGACATCCCATCTGGATATATGGCAGCCCTTCCTAACAAGGAAGGTTGGCTATCAACCAGGACCCTACAATAAACAAATGAGGCCTTGTAGGTGGTGCCACAAAATATTTATTTATCTGCATTAATATTCCACTTTTTTCTCCAAAGATTCCAAAGTGGTGTACATGGTTCTCCCCCTTCCTTGTTTAATACTCACAACAGCCCTGTGAGGTAGGTTAGGCTGAGAGACAGTGACTGGTCTGGGCTTCCCAGATCCCAGTCCTACACCAAACCCCTCAAGTGTCCCTATTTTCTAGAGAAAGTCCTAGATTTACAGAAGCCGTCCCAGTTTCTGATTTGATCTCGGAATGTCCCGCTTTTCCTTAGGACATCCCTATTCTCATTGGAGAAATGTTGGAAGGCAGGCTAGGAAGTCACATCTGGGCTGTTCTAGCCAGCAAGTTGCAAAAGGTCTGTCTAAACAGCTCTATGGATTGAAAGCCGCCATTCAGACTGCTGGAAGCCATCCCTCTTTGCTTGCACATTCAAAGTAACTGTCAAACATAGTTTCATCCATCAAACCTAATTCAATTCAATATAATCCTTGCTTGAAAATTGATATGAGAGATATTTGGTCCTTTGAAACTCAAAGGATGATGTCTTATTTCATGTGAAAGTTTCTTTTTCTTTTTTTGCCAGGATCTCTTTACAAAGGAAATATATTTCCACTGTTTTATATAGCCCTGACAAACAGGAACGCTGAGCCGTTCAATTATAGATCTTGTCTGCAGCAGCCAGGGCTTTGAATATTTTGGCTACTGAGATAGAGGAAGGGACAGGGGAACAAATCTGAATGCCACAACCGCTGCATTGTGAATTATAAGAAGGGAGGAAGCTAGTAAATAACCTGATTAGTTCAGCAACTGATGTAACAGCTTTGCCGGAATGGCTTAAACTCTCCATGCGGGAGTCATTCACTCTTCTTACATACTGATATTTGCAACTTATATTTATGATACATCGCTGAGATGAAAAAGACAGACAGAGAGAGAGAGAGAGAGAGAGAGAGAGAGAGAGAGAAACTGCACTGAAAGCAAAAGAAAAGCCATCCTGCTATGCTCACAGATTGATCACTTGAACCACAGGCTCTCAGTGCAAACATGCAGGGAGACGCCTTGAAAGCCATCACGCTATGGGCTTTCTCAAGGAGAAAGAAGGTTTGGGTTGATTGTGGAGGGTGTTAACTGTCCACTTCCTGTGTGGGGAACCTCTGGCCGTCACTTGTATGATAACTCCTATAATCCCTGGACATTGGCCATGCCTGGTGGGATTGATGGGAGCTGTGGTTCAGCAACATCTGGAGAGGCAATCTGGTTCCCCACACATTGTCTACTGCCTGCAGATATATGCTGAAATGCCAAGTGGTTGAGATAATCTGCTCACTTCAGCCATGGGACATGCCTCTCATTTATAGGCTCTCGTGCCAAGTATTATATACTACAAGGGAGGCGGGTGGCGCTGTGGTCTAAACCATGGAGCCTCTTGGGCTTGCTGTTCAGAAGGTCAGCAGTTTGAATCCCCACGATGGGGTGAGCTCCCGTCGCTCGGTCTCTGCTCCTGCCAACCTAGCAGTTTGAAAGCATGCCAGTGCAAGTAGATAAATAGGTACCGCTGCGGCAGGAAGGTAAATGGCGTTTCTGTGCACTCTGGTTTCCGTCACAGTGTCCTGTTGCGCCAGAAGCAGTTTAGTCATGCTTGCCACATGAGCTGGAAAGCTGTCTGTGGACAAACGCCGGCTCCCTCGGCCTGAAAGCGAGATGAGCGGCACAACCCCATAGCCGCCTTTGACTGCACTTAACTGGTCAGGGGTCCTTTACCTTTTTACCTTTATATGTAAATCCTCCATTTCTCAACAGTGGGCTCGTCTCCAGATGCAGCCTCTTGCTTCCATCTCCGTGGCAACACCACGCCCCGGTGTTCTACTTGTGCTTTTTAACTGAGTGCATTCTCCTCTGACATTCTGTGGCCATTCTAATATGTTCCTTACTGGAAGATAGTCTGCTTTTGCAGAATTGCATTCATGTAGATTTCTCCTGCAAGAATATTTATTTAGATTTCTCACTCTGAATGTTGTACAGCTAAAGGAGGAAACCTTTTGGTTTTTGTGTGTGTGTGTGTGTGTGTGTTTTCGTTACTGTATTCCAATTTTGGTAGTCATACCAATTTCCCAAAGGCAAGCTTGTCACAATCTTGGTGATATACAGAGACCCACGACCTCTCAGCTCTGAGTTTTGCCACTCTGTATGCTGTGCAGGAAGAAGGGTTACCATGACTGCATTCCCATAATGGTAACTGCTGAAGTTCTGTTCCCTGAAAAACACACCTTGCTGCTATCTCTGCAAAGTGCAGGAAGAGGACTGCACAGATTGTTGATCAGTAGGAACAGAAAGCAGAGAATGAATGAATGGTCAGACAAATAAATATTTATATACATACCCATTTGCAAACTAAGCAGGCTAAACTTGTAACCTTAACTTTCTTCAGCATAAATGTAAGCTAAGCATTCCTAGACCAAATACATTTTATAACAACAGTAATATAACTTCATATCCATTTCAAGAGATAATTACTGAAACCCCATAAGAGATGGGAGCAATTTAGCTGTAGTTGAAGTCTGGGAGAACCACAATCTTCCCTTCCTAATCGCTGCTCGTTCATGCATTATAGTCTAATTTTTGTGTTGCCCCAGTAAACTGTAATTACATAATGTCATTAATGCCTAACTTTCAAATGTATCATCGCTGATTAGAAACAAGAATCCAGGGCACAGAAGAAAGAGTCATAATAAATCTAGCATTGATGGACAACATTTCCATATGCCGTTAATTATCAAGAAACTTGCTATCCAGCATGTCAAGTAAGTGAGGAAAGCACTGTATGGCTGAAATCTAAAGCAAGTCCCATACTCCTGCAGAAGGGAAACCGTGGTTTTGTTTCCCGGAACGTCCCACTCATACAGGGGTGCCACAGGGTGTCGAACCCACCCACCCCCAATCTTTTGTGATAGCCCCTTTAGCAACAATTTTTAGACATTTAAGAGGGGCATTGATTTGACTGAAAACCAAACTAGATGTGGCATTTGTCATGTGAGATTTAAAAAATAAAGAGAGCTGGATCAGACCATGGCATGGACAGGGCTGTAACTAGGGGGTGTGAGGTGGGCCCCCGCCAGGGGCGCAGGCAATGGGGGGCACAAAAATATGTCCATAAATAAAAATATTGATTATTGCCTCATAAGAAATGGTTTTAAATAGAGGGTGAATTGAATGGGGGGGGGGGAGTTGGAGGAGAAGCAGAAAGAAGAGCTAAATTGTCTGTGACTAGGGGGCACAATCTGGACGGTTCTTCCAGGGGCGCAAGATCACCTAGCTACAGCTCTGGGCATGGAAGAGCTTTAGACCTCAAAATTGGGAACCCATGTCTGCTAGTCACAGTGGCCCCAATTTTGCATACCAGGGGTAACCCCATGGCAAATGCCACAGTAGATGCAAAATTGCATCTATCTCAGGTAGTTTGGCTCTTATGGTTGCAGTATACAGTGGTACCTCGGGATAAGTATTTAATTTGTTCCGGAGGTCCGTTCTTAACCTGAAACTGTTCTTAACCTGAAGCACCACTTTAGCTAATGGGGCCTCTGGCTGCTGCCGCGCCGCTGGAACACAATTTCTGTTCTCATCCTGAAGCAAAGTTCTTAACCTGAAGCACTATTTCTGGGTTAGCGGAGTCTGTAACCTGAAGCGTATATAACCTGAAGCGTATGTAACCCGAGGTACCACTCTAAATATATATATATATATATATATATATATATATATATATATATATATATATATTCTCAGTCCTTTCCCTCCTTTAATGTTGCTTTTCATCAACCCATTTTCCCCTTTCTCTAGCAGCTCCTGCTATATAACAGCTGCATTCAGTTCTTCATTACCGCTGCAAAATTAAAGTTGGCTTAGATTAGTTTCTCAGCACAAAAGTGAAATCTGAAACCGGTGGCTGAGTCACTGGGAATCAGGGACAAATTTGTTTTTGTTCGTGTTTGAAGGAGAACCCACATAGTTTGCACTTTCTGAAACAGTATGTGAACCGAAACACAGCCATCTGATGAAATTTGCACTTCTCCGAATTCTGCTGAGCAGTTCTCCAGCCAAGGAATGTGTACAGAAAATGCACATAGCAAAGTGTGCATAAAAATATTTAGGTTAATGAAAACAACAAAGAAAAATGCTTTAAATTCAGGAAAATTGCCTTGCCGGGTTGTGTAATTAGGGTAAATGGCATACAAAAAATGTGACTATTCGGAGATGTTCATGCCGGAATGTTTATTGAATTTTCACTATATATATATATATATATTAAATGACAATCTGTTGGGGAAATGTGGCAAATTGAATTTGAGATTGGAAAAAAACCAGAAACTGAGGGGAAACAAAATGGAGAGATTTGCCCATCCCTAGGAGTCTCTGTCTTGAAAGTCACAGTTCAGCTACAACAGCTGTCATTTTCTCCATACTCTCTTCCCACCCATGGTTTCTTCCTCTCTCCAAACACCCCTGTCTGCTCTCATTTCTCTTGCATCCTTAGGAAGCTGGTTCTGCTGCTGACTTAAATAACAGGTGTAAAGTAATTGCTCAATTTGAGGGGGCAGTGATGTCTTTTTGCCGTCTTGCTAATGGTTTTATTTCTTGGTAGTCTTCAATATAGGAATGCTCCCTCAAGACTCACAAGTCATTTCGGTTTCTGAAAACGTGGTAAACCGAATGATGAATACACAAAAGTATCTCGGAGAAAGTTGTGCAGACTGCAGTAGTTACATATATTACTCATTCCTTTCTGACATGAGAGTAATTTGGAAAACTATTTCTTGATAATGAAATAGTGTGTGATGCAGAGAGCAGCTTTAACTTTCATTGCTTCTCAAGAAACTCTGAATTTCCCATTATCATGCTGGCATCATCTTGGACTTGTTCTTAGCTTTCCTAGTCTGTGGAATACATTTTTTTCCTAAAGTTTTGTTATAATTGTTTTCAATAACCTTCAAGCGTTGGGGGGGCGGTTTGATCTCCCCTACTTTCCCTTTCATTTTTCTTTTAAAAGGTTCACTCTAAAGAATTCACTTCTTCCTTCTGGAAGATCCTTTCTTGAAATTAAGTGGCACCGTGTTACATTACAGGGCAGCTTGAAGAAGTTGAATATGACAGCACCATAGTCACTATTCCTGGGTGGTTCAACAAAATTTACATCTCAGACCATGTCCTGGGTACCACAAAGGATGATTTGTGGTAAGAAGAGTCGGAGGTCACTAGCAGCACAGTTGACTTGCATGCAGAAAGCCCCAGGTCTGATCTCTGCAATATCCAGTTAGAGAGATCAGGTATCAGGTGATTTGAAAGACCTTTCCCTGAAACCTTGGAGAGCAGCTGCCAATCAGAGCAGAAATTAATGGAGGAAATGTACAAGTCATTTCACATGCCAGTGCTTTTAGCCTCTCTCCTGCTGCTGATGCACATGTGACAAAAAGAAACATCACCCCCCAAAAAATAATCAAATAATCAATCGATTGCCATACAATTGTTGGTCATTTCAACTTTTCTGCATTTTTTGGTCACCTACGAATGTATTCATTATATCTGAAGTGCATTTTTAATTATCCATCCAATGTTTCCCCCATAAAATAGGCCACGTTTGGAAATGGCTCCCCCAATGTGTGAAAGTGACACTTTGTTCTGTGTTTACAGGGACAGCACAACTCCCTTAACCCAAAGCCTTTGTCATGGCCACCTTGAGGAATGGCCATTTCCTTTACTGTTGCATGACTGACCCAACAATTCCTGCTAAAACTGAGAAGACGAAGGGAGGATCCCTGTCAATGTCGCTTTAAAAGCCAACCAACCAAAGAACTGTGTAGATCAACCTTTATTGTGTAAGTAGAAATTTACTTAATTTCATGCTAGTAATTGGTTAATGCTGCAAGTTGAAAGGGACTGTTCATTGAATTTCCAAATGTGGTAGCAAAATAATAATAACTGCAAGCATTGCAGATGCATATTAGTGCTGGTAAACACATAAACACCATTTTCAAGGGGGGGGGGGAGTTTGTACACGCACAGACATACCTTCTCTGCAGTGGCTCCCTGTCTGTTGAATGCTCTCCCCAGGGAAGTTTGCCTGGTGCCTTCACTATACACTTTTTAAAAATGCTGGCTCTTTTGGAGGTTTTTTAATTGGGTTGTTGGTTTTGTTTTGATTTTATGTATTTTATATTTTATGTGAACCGCCCTGAGACCTTCGTGGAATAGGGCGGTATAGAAATATAATAATAATAATAATAATAATAATAATAATAATAATAATAAGAAGAAGAAGAAGAAGAAGAAGAAGAAGAAGAAGTAGTGAAATGCACACATTTATATTTGGCCCATTGTAAGCTCATTCACCCCCCACACCCATGCAATAAATTAGCATTGATTGGTGAATAGTTGGAATGATGTTTCTCCTCCCAAGTCCACTTGTCTGGATGAAATAGATAAGCATTTACACAGACCTTACAATTTTCAGTGTCTGTGTGTGTGTGTGTGTGTGTGTGTGCGTGTGTGTGTGTTAGAGAGGGAGAGAAGAGAGAGAGAGGTGACAGCATGAGTTTGCAGCAGCCAGGAAGAGGCTTGCACCCTGTCACTGTCTCCCCAACCATGCCATGATAGGACTGCATTGAAGTCTAGGCATAGGGCAACATGGGCCATAATGACAGCATGAGCAAGAGAACAAGGCCAGCAGGCAGGGAGCTTGATGTGTAAGTGGCCAAAGAGGTAAGGAGCTGCTGCTGCAGGATGGTTGTGGAGCATGTCCTGGTGTCAGGAGGGGTTTCTGTTGCCTAAGGTGAGTCCCTGAGCCTTTTCCCTTTTTGGTGTGGCCTTTTCTGGTTATTTGTCTTTCTAAAAACGTTTCCCTCACAACGAGAGGTAAATAAGCCACACCCAAGGCCAGTGTAGTTTCCCCCTGGTTCTGTGGGAAGCATGCTGGGAAAACTTGAGGAATTTGCATCTCATAGATTCAGAGCATCTCCTGGCATACCTCTATTTTGTCCTTTTCAGTGTCAGAGATCCAAAAAAATCCTATGTTCTCTGAGACACCAAGGTTTGTGGACTTCCTTGCTTCCTTTCTTCCTCCCTCCCTTCCCGCTGGCTAATTTTATTTCATGGTAAATTAACACAAAATTCCAACATAACTTTAAAAACTCATATTTATACCATTTCTACTACTCAGAGCTTTATTAATGTGTTTTTAAGAATTATTTCTGCAACAGACATTCTGTCTTTTCATTTTTTTTTCCTTACTGTTTTCTGGCAAAAAAGATTTTTTTTTGAAAAAAATATATTAATGCAGTAGATATATTCCTTTTTGCCGACCCCTTTTAAAACCCATTATCTTTTCCAAGTTGCTGCTACATTTTCTTCCATGCCTCCACCTCACTTCTTAGTAACTGAAGAGCTGCACCATCAAGGGTACTGCGTCTTGATGGTGGCATAATGAACATCCACAGTTTTGTATTCTTTCCAGCATTAAGTTGACAAAGCCTTATTTTTCCTTTGCTTCTTTATCACTGTCCTTGCAAAGTGCAGCTGGCATGACCTTCATCTTGCCTATTGAAAACAGTGCAGTCAATATACGGACTCTTGAATTTTGTTCGTTTTCTTTTCACTTTAATTATTTACCAGTAAAATAGTTTGCATACTCCTTTCGTTGATGATAATTAACTATGGTTGACTTATCAATGGGACATGCAGTCTGTCCATCTGTGGGAGATGAAAATGTATGTTCAGCAGGAAACACTGCTATCCCATGCCCCTAGATAAAATCAGTCATTTTATGCTTCGTTTCCCCCTTTATTCTGCCATATTTGATGCCTGTCTGGTTCTGGGTATTTTCTTCCTTTGAGTCCCAAGAAGGAGGAGAGACAATAGTTTCAACCTAGGCATTGCGAAAGATTATCTAGCTGTCCCTTCCTGTTAATTTCTGAAATTGGGGGTAATATGCATGTACCTGTTGGATTACTGGAGGAGACAAGGTAAGATCAATTACTGCCTCAGCCTCTTGGGCTTGCCGATCAGAAGGTCGGTGGTTTGAATCCCTGCAACAGAGTTCTCCACTTTCTTTTTGTGTGGGGTCCTTGATTCCATTTACAATGGTACCTCAATTTTCGAATGCAATCTGTTCTGGAAGACCGAGTTCTGAAACATTCGAAAACTGAAAACTCAATATGGAAGCCTCAGTACGGAAAACTCAATATGGAAGCCGCATGGCATGTTCAACTTCTGAGGCGTGTTCGAAAACTGAAGCATTTACTTCCGGGCATTTGAAAACCGAAATGTTCATCAACAGAGATGTTTGAAAACTGAGGTACAACTGTATCCTGTATGTTTTACTCTTTCCAATTTGGTGGGATGATGGCACAGCAATGCCCAACCCACCTGGCTCTGGAAAAACATCATAGTCTGTGCCAGTTGAGTCTGAGGGTGAATTGAGCTGAAATTTCACATAAAAGGTTTTGTTTTTTTTGGCAATAATTTCATTTCTTTTTCTTTTTCAAGCTCCTCCAGAAGCAGTTCAGTTTTTCCCTGCAGAATACTGAGGGAAATTGCCTGCCCAATGTCGCCATGTATGAATTTGTGGCTCCAGTTTTAAGCTAATTTTGATATTGTTGAAGGAAGAAATGAGGTTTGCTTTTCTTTTTCTTTCAGTCCTCTCTTAGGTGGAATCTAGGCGCATAAACAAACAAACAAACATTGTGAAAATGCTTTTTAAAAAGTGTTTTGAAAAATATATTGAATTTGCCATAAGTTCACCTTCTAGTGTCACATTTCTATAATACACTGAAAAGGCACTTAAAACATTGTATTTACAGCAGTATAGCTGAGTCCTTAGTCCATTGCTTCCATCTTCCACCACTATAAACTAATAATAGTTTCCTTCAACATGAAGTGAGCTGAAATTTTTCAGAAGACATTTTTCCAAGAAAACTGTGGGAGAATATCACCTCTCCCACAGAATTTCATCCAGGGATATCATGCAAAATGCCCCCTCCCCATTTTTGATAAGCATTATCTGAGGAGATCATTTCAGAATGAATGTGATGCAGCCCAAAAGGCCTTTGAGAGGTCACCTCTGAAGAGAAGGAGATTCAGATAAGGGCCTTGCAGGAGGATATTAGTAATTAGGTGTTGTTGTTGTTAAGTCATTTAGTTGTGTCTGACTCATTGTGACCCCTTGGACCAGAGCATGCCAGGTTCTGTAATTAGGTAGCAGGAAGATCTCAGTAATTAGGTAGCCTCATTCATTAAACCATTTTCTGTTAATGCCCCTTAATTCACAATAGCCCTCCCTTTGAATAGGAACTTAGTTCTGTTGGGTATATCATTGTTCCCCCTCATCATTTGATCAACATTGGAATAGGCTCCACATGGCCTTTCCATTTTTGAAATGATGTTATTAATGTTGTCCAAGTATTCGGTTTTTGGTTTGTTTGTTTTTTGCAGAGATGGAATGTGCAGGAATAGATTCTTGCTCATGTGCTGCACGTACCATATCAGATGTTAAACAAGTTACAGGAACTCTTGCTGCCTTGTTTGATATTGATCTGTTTATAGTCACGCTCTCATTTCCTACTGCAATGAGATATTCTGCAAATCTTTTGTCAGAATCTGTATTTATATTTTCTGCCAATTTGTATATTTCGAAAGTTAGCCCTGTTTTTCCCCACCTCAGACAATTGTTGATTGTGTGGCCTGACATAAAGAATAAGGTACAAGTACACTTGGCAATATTTTCAGTACTTTGTAATACCTGAATGTGTGCTTCAAACATTTTCTAATTGCTAGAAAGCCATTATTGGTGTCCCATTTAGAGATATTTCTTCTGGTCTCCCACATTCTTCTTTAACCAACCCCATACTCAGAAATATTTACCTCCCAGTACAGAGCTTTCCAAACTTTTCATGTTGGTGACACACTTTTTAGACATCCATCATTTTGCAACACAGTAATTCAGTTTTACTAATAAATCGGAGGTTAAACTAATCTCTTTCCAGCCCCAAGAGGAGCGCAGGAAGTGTTCGCGTGACACACCTACACTCTGCAGCTAACACACTAATGTGTCACGACTAATAATAATAATAATAATAATAATAATAATTTATTATTTATACCCCGCCCATCTGGCTGGGTTTCCCCAGCCACTCTGGGCGACTTCAAGCAGAATATTAAAGTACAACAATTCATCAAATGTTAAAAACTTCCCTAAACGTAGGTTTGACATACAGTTTGGAAAGCTCTGCCCTAGTATGTATGTTAAGGATTGCAGCTTAGTGCAGATGGCACCTTAGTGAAGTGGCTGTAGCACCACTTTCTGCTGTGTGATGCTGAAATGCAAGCTAAACGGAGTACAGTCGTACCTTGGTTCTTGAACAGAATCCGTTCCGAAAGTCCGTTCGACTTCCGAAAACGTTCTGAAACCAAGGCACGGCTTCCGATTGATTGCAGAAGCTTCCTGCACTCAATTAGAAACCATGGCAGATATTTGGCATCCAAAAAACATTCACAAACTCATGGGTTTGCAGTGTTTGGGAGCCAAAACATTTGAGTTGCAAGGCGTTCGAGAACCAAGGTATGATTGTACAAGATAAAACCAGCAAGTGAGTGGGCAGTTGGTGAGCGAATCTAGAGAAAATTGAAAGTACGAAGTGTGGAAGGGGTCAGTCTAATTTGGAAAGAGGCAAAGAACAAATCTGAGCATGGCACCTTCGAATATGCCAGAAGTTTACAGCCCTACGTTAAAAGCTAAACCTCTCCCCGGGACCCCCTGCTTAATTTATTGCTAATAAAGGTCATTGTGGAAATGACATTTGCTCTTTTCATAAAATACGAAACCCATGAAGGGAAAATAAACATGATTAGTTGTGTTTATGAGCATGGAGGGGAGGCATTGAAATGGCAAGTTCCTTTCAAGGGTGACAGAGCCCCCACAGCTATGTTATTACAGAATATACTGAACTGGGCTCAAATAATATAAACATACCGATTTAGCTTTTTTTTTTGGTGCTACTCTTAAAGTGTTAGGTCTGCTGTGCTCTGCTAGCAAGAGACCAAACACTCCAAACTGACTTAAATCAATCACTTCAGACACTTGTTCACGCACTGAAATGGCTGCAAGTGTGACAATCACACCATCACAGACGAGACTCAAACAGGGACCTTCAGAGACCGCGGGAAGCAAAGTCTATACAATGAGGCAAAAGAGATTTCTGGCGGCAGAGCAGAACTGGTAGGAGTTCCACAAAGCTTGTCTCAGCAAGAAGCCACCGCCACGCAGACGTGCTATCAGAGCGAAAGCTTTTAATGAGCTGCCCTTTTAGCACTAGTAGGCTCCGGCCCTTTGATACTTACTGCTTTCAGGATGCCGTGCTGCCTCCCCCCCCCAAAAAAAAAATGTCCCCCAGCTTTCCTCTCACATTAGGAGAAAGGCAGGTGCTTCACTTCAGAGGGAAAACAAAAACACAAACAAAAATACACGCTGAGAACAAATTATGGGGAAAGGACAGATCTGCTGGGACCAAGGGAGGAATTCAAATGTTTTTCCTCTCCCTGCCCCCCCCCCAAAGGGAAGACAGGGGCTACCAAATGAATCGGCAGATATGAAATATACATTTTATTAAATGTGAGATAGGCAGAAAGCTACAGAGCGATGCTATGGATTAAGCCTGCTTCAGACAAGTTCTCTGACCTGAAAGCAGCATTTACTGCTTGGAAAGCAGCTACAGTTACTCAAGTGTTGAGGAAAAATGACTCCAAATGTAGAATCACAGAGTTGGAATTAATCTATTCCTACCACCCTACTTCTACCACCCATTCTACATTCTACTTCTACCACCCATTCCTACTACACCCTAGGGACGCGGGTGGCGCTGTGGGTTAAACCTCAGTGCCTAGGACTTGCCGATTGTATGGTCGGCGGTTCGAATCCCCGCGGCGGGGTGAGCTCCTGTTGTTTGGTCCCTGCTCCTGCCCACCTAGCAGTTCGAAAGCACGCCTAAGTGCAAGTAGATAAATAGGGAAGGTAAATAGCGGGAAAGTAAACGGCATTTCCGTGTGCTGCGCTGGTGCTGGCTCACCAGCTGCAGCTTCGTCACGCTAGCCACGTGACCCGGAAGTGTCTTTGGACGGCGCCAGCTCACAGCCTCTAGAGCGAGATGAGCACGCAGCCCTGGAGTCGGCCACGACTGGCCCGTACGGGCAGGGGTACCTTTACCACCCTACTTCTCCGGCATTCCTGAGAGGTGGCTTTCCAGCCTCTGTTCAACATCTTACAATGAAGGAGAGTTTGCTACCTTTCTAAGGCAGCCTTCTCCACTGCTTGTTTTCTCAGAAAGTTCTTCCTAACTCTTATTACAAAACAGTTTCTTGTATTTTGAACCCATCGGTTTGGTGCCCACCCTCTGGAGCAACGGCAAGGAACCTTTTTCAGACCAAGGGCCACAATTGCATCTAAGCAAACTTCTGAGGGCCACACACCAGTGGTAGGCAGGACCAGAAGCAAATTTGGGCAGAACAAGAAATAGAAATTTGATGTTTGACCAACAGCCTAGTTCCCAAGCAAACTCACATTCCCTTCTCTATCCTCTAAGCAGGGGAAAATCACCAGAGTTTGACACATTTCAGCTATGCAAAAAAACTTGGGGGGGGCAAAGCAGCACCAGTGAGGGATGTGGCCTGGGGAGAGTTTTGAGGGCAGACTTGGAGGGCCATACGTAGCCCCCAGACCCGAGGTTCTCCAACCTTCCTCTGGAGCAGCAGAAAACAAACATGTTCCATTTTCTATGTGGCAATCCACATTGCTTCTTAGCACCTTTTCTCCAAACAAAACATACTCAGCTCCTTCAACCTTCCCTTTATAGCACTTAGTCTTCAGCTGTCTCACCACCTTCACTGCCCCCAACTGGACATGCTCCCCTATGCCAATATCCTTCTAAAACTGTTGTAGCCAGAAATGGACACGTTTAAATCAGCCTTCACTAACTTGGCACCAGTGTGGTGTAGTGGTTAAGAGCAGTGGACTCGTAATCTGGTGAACTGGGTTCGCTTCCCCGCTCCTCCACATGCAGCTGCTGGGTGACCTTGGGCTAGTCACACTTCTCTGAAGTCTCTCAGCCCCACTCACCTCACAGAGTGTTTGTTGTGGGGGAGGAAAGGGAAAGAGAATGTTAGCCGCTTTGAGACTCCTTCGGGTAGTGATAAAGAGGGATATCAAATCAAACTCCTCCTCCTCCTCCTCCTCCTCCTCCTCCTCCTCCTCCTCCTCCTCCTCCTCCTCTTCTTCTTCTTCTCCATTTACTTTGGACTACAACCTCTGCAAGCCCCAGTCAACACAGCTGGCAGGGGCTGGCAGGACTCTGAAAAGTCTGTGGCACAAACGGGACCAGAGGAATGAACCCAGGAGAGGGGTTTGGTGATTTATGGGGTGTGACGCCACCCACAAGGCAGGAGCCAGGGAGGAGGGAGAGTCAGGGCAGTCCAAGATGGAGAAAGGTATGCAGAATTTGGCAGAGGAAGATGGGAAGGTTGAGGTGAGGAGTGGGTCAGTAGATTCTCTGTCTCCCCATGCCCCACTGCGTCCTAGAACCAGAAAGGGCTTGAAAGGGGAAAAGCAGCAGTGACTTACATGCAGGAGAAAGTCTCAGGTTGCAGGAATACAACGTGTCAGAGGATGGTATATAAGTTGGAAGATGGTAGGGACCCCATTGTTGCTGCAACTGCTCCATAGAGTCCAGACTTGTGGACCACTGCCAAGAGGCTAGAAGTGTGTTTGTGTGTTTATCCATAGCACCATGGAAGTTGCTGTGTTTCTTTTGCCAGTAAAGAGTTAACTATCAGACATGTGTCTTCCTTACCTGGGACCAGCCATGACAACAGCTATGTTGGCTGGGACTAAGGGGAATTTTAGTCCAACACATCTAGGCGGCATCAGCTTGTCAAGAGCTGATTTAGAATTTCACTTGCGTATTATTTGTACAGTTCAGCCAGTTGAATTACCTCAAAGCACTTATCCAGCTGAAATACACAAAACAGGGGGAACTGTGCACATAAAAGCCCTGAATATCCAACGACTTTGTTCGCCACAGCTTTTCATTCACTCTCTTGGTAAGATATATTTTCGTAAATTGCTGAGTAGCCTTTTTAAAAGAAGATTCCTAGGTTTTACTGCAGGGAAAGGCAAGTGCATCTCCTCTCAGTACACAAATGACTAATTCCCTAATGAGCTGTGTAGATAATACCTTGCTAAATGTTTTCCCAACAGACCAAAATGAGGTGTTAATAGCAAAAGAGATTATCGCTTTCGGTCTTATGCAAAATAAAAGGCAGCCCTTGGATGGAAGAATGTAGAAGTGCACTGTTTGCAAACTGTATAATTAAATATAGGATGATCATGAAGGTGGTGGCTATGTAAAGCATGTAGATAATATCTCCATTTTAGGATGGGGCTGGGAGAAAATGGACTGAAATACTACGAAAGACATGCCTGTAACATAAGGCATAACCCATTGTCAATTTAATGAATCACGGCGAGTCAATGCTTCATCACACTAATTGCCTGTTTTCCCAATGCTCAATTCCTCTTCTGTTCAAAATTAGGTAGAGTTGTGATAAAATGCCGCATCTACGCCAACAAGTGCCTATGCCCCCCCCCCATAAACAAGTGGAATAGGGACAACAGCTGTAGACACACAACCTACACATTGGACATTTTTCTGCTGCACAAAACCAATTGAAACGAATGGTGTTTTTTGGAATAGCAGCTCTAAGGTATGTCAACGCTCAGGGGCCATTTCTTGTTGATTACGATTATTGAATTTTTGTCTATATGTAGCCATGCTGTGGGAGGGCTGGGGAGCTAATGTACAGACACTGGCACAAAAAGCAGAATTGCAACTCCATTCCTGCCACCAGAAAATAAATAAAAAGAATAACACTCAAAAGGATGTTACAATCAAAGAACCGATGAATTCTGAGAGAAAACCAGCAGTTGACCTTTGCACACACTTTGTACACCTGTGCTATTGGCTTGCCTGAATTGCATGGATCAATATTTGTCAGGTTCATTCATGGCCTGACAACATATCTGTATGCAGTGACGTGTGCGGTCATTGGACTAGGGGGTCTAGGCTAGGCCGCTAAATGTTACCAATAATGAAAGTATTAAAGTATTAAAGCCTGGCACCTGATTCCCAAAGCCCAGGAAGCTTCTGCCTGTCTTAGGGAGGGGCGTGTTATGCAGTGCCATCTTAAGCATATCCAGTGCTGTGGTGCAAACATCCGTCCGGTGCCCAGTCCCCCCGTTTCCCAGAGTTGCTGACCTTTTTTAGGGAGAATGGCACTGCCAGTGATGCGCCCAGCTTTGCGGGGCTGGAGGAGGCGGGCAGTGGCTGGAGGGCAGCTCCTCCAGCAGGGAAGAGGCAGAGGCTAGATGTGGTGGCTCCCGGCTCAGCTGGCCGCTTCGTGCCATGGTGACCACAGCAGATGGAGGCTCCAAGTGCGGTGCTGTTTTGGCGCAGCATGGCGGAGGCAGGCAAGGGTGGTGAGCTGATGCTGGAAGGCGCCGCGTCCAGCCTCTGCCTCTTCCCTGGCACCGTCCAGAACTTGGCGCTCTGTGCCACTAGCCTCTATGAGTAAGACGCCCCTGGTGTAATAATAATAATAATAATAATAATAATAATAATAATAATAATAATAATAATATATTTATACCCCGCCCATCTGGCTGAGATATAGATAAGATAGCTACTTATTTCCTTCACATCTGAAGGGAGGGCGTTCCACAGGGCGGGCGCCACTACCAAGAAGGCCCTCTGCCTGGTTCCCTGTAACCTCACTTCTCGCAATGAGGGAACCACCAGAAGACCATGTGCTGGATCTCAGTGTCCAGGCTGAACGATGGGGGTGGAGACACTCCTTCAGGTATATGCTCCAACATATCCAACAATATCCTTATGCTCCAACAGGGTCCAAGAGCCCACCTGGCTTTGGGAACTAGGCAGCAGGGCTCCAGCATCCTGTCAGAGGTTTGGTGCTTCCTTCCCAAAGCCCCAAAAGCTTCTGCCCATGTTAGGGAGGCATGAGGCTCACACGTGCAATGTCAGGACATCACGCATGCAACGTCAAAATACCCCCCCCCCCATTGCCCTTCTAAGCTGGCGCTTCTGGCCCTAGCTGTTCCCCTACGAAAAAGTTCCTCACACACCGCTGTCTGTATGGGAGCTTCACTCAACAGCTGAGTCAGAATTGGGGAAACAGGAACCAGTGACACAACTATGCCTAGACAACAAGTCGCAGGTCTGGGGTCCTACAGCCCAAACTCCTCAAGCAGCTACAACCTATCAGTGGCAATTGCTTGCAATTTCTTTCCTTTAAAAGAAAGAAGGGGGAAAGAGGAGTCACACTGCCCTGTCGCAAAACACCAGGGCTGGGTATAGCAGCATGAAAACCCTTTAAAAGCAACATAGAACAGCCAATAAAATGGCTGTCTTTCTTCTCAAAAAGAAAACAATTCACAACTGCATGGACCTGTCAACATAAAAAATTATTCAGGAGACGTGTTGTTAGGGACTGGGCAGAGGAGGAATGGTGGAGAGAGCCTCCCCATCCTGACCCTTCCAGGGAGGAGGAAGAGGAAGACAGAATAGATTTACAACAGGAGTTTGAGGGAGGTGGAAGCTCAGAGGCAGATGTGGGGGAAAGTTGGGAAATCATGGGAGAGCTAGAGCAACAGCTGCCTGACACAGTGTCTTTAGAAAGCATTCCAAACCCACCATCTCCCAGAACCCGGAGAGCCTTAAAAGTAGGAGAGCAAAGAGCTCAAAGAGGAGGTGATGAGGTTGATGAATGAGGAAGTGGGAGAGAAGTGGGGTGGAGATTCACTCAGGACAATGCTATTATCCAAGAGGCTGGGTTCTATAGCCTCCCTCTGTAAAGTCTGAAAGAAAAAAGGACTGTAAGAAACTTTTCCTAGTCTTTATACTTTCCTGTGCAACCAGTCAGGAGCTGCTGACAGCATCCTGACACGTGTGGAAATCAAAAGTGAGGGTGCCTGTTGAATCTTTGCTGGAGGCGTGTTCCACAGCACATGACCAGCAACACTAAATGCTAGCTTTCTGGTTGAGGCCATTCGAGGCTCTGTAACATGGGGAACAAAGCACAGCATTCTCCAAGAATATTTGGCCACCCCCTCATTTTACTGCCTACAAAGAGCTTGGAGAATTCTAGGAGGGCATTTTCACCAAGCCCTGGTCTTAATGGCCGCTTACCTCCCTTGCAGGTGAGCAGTGGTTGTGGTCCAAGACGACACCTCTTCTGTTGGCCTGGGCGCAGCATGTCATTTTCTCTGTGTGCGTCCCCCTCAGCCGCCACAAAGGCTCACAAGTTCCCACCAAACCCAGATTCAAATTGGCCAATCCGCTGCAGCCTTGGGGGGCGTGGCTTGGCGAGCAGACCTGAGTCAGGTAGGCTTCACTCAGGTCCACCTGCCTACTGTATATCCAGTCGGCCAGGAGCATCACCCACCCTTCCCCTCCCTCCTTTATTTTTTTGCTGCTTTAACCATTTTCTTCTAGGAGGGCTTTGCTTTGGTCTGATGACGGTTGCTGTATTTGGGGCCAGCAAGGAATGTTCCCTGCTCTGCTCTGCAGGTTTCGCCTTCCCCTTAGCACTAGTCATAACTTGGTGGTTTGGGCCTTGGGCAGAATCCTTTAGTCTTTATCCAATTGGGGTGCGGTGAAGCGGTGACTCACCCACCCCCTGTTCTCTGTGGCGGCCATAACAGGGTACCCCATTAAAGGGGTTTGGAGGGAAGTCTCTGCCCAAAGAGCTAGTTGCCTAGGGCCAGTGGGCCATAGAGCTTCCCTAGGCGTTTGGGAGCCATCTGTGTAAACCTGAATTTTGCGATGGAGCCACCCCGAATAGACCCTGTCATGTCTCAGTTCCCCCTCCCCAGTGTGTGGGGTGGGGCTGAGAGGGATAGACGCCCAGCGCCTGTGCCAAGGCTTCCTACATCTGAAATCAATAAGATTGCGGCCATTTTAAATCCCAGACTGTTGTTGTGTCCATTCATTTCCCCGCTTTAGCAGTTAGGAGCACCGGGAAGGTAGACTCTGCGGCTGGGCACGCAATTCCTTCCTAATTCCTGGTACAGAGGTCGCTGCCTTGGCGTAGCAAATTGGACTGGAAGAAGTGACTGAAAATATTCTCCAAGGATGAACAAATGGAGATGACAGGAAGCTTGGCTTCTTATCAGCCTCAAATGGTGCTGCTTATTTCCCACAGATGGGAGAACAGGCCTATCTTTTCAGTCGCGAAAACATGCACAGAACACATGACTGCTTCCTGAATTAAGTGAGGGAGTTCAAAAAGCACCAGCTCACCGTTTCTTCAGAAAGACAACTTCAGCGTTAATGCAATTGCTCAGGAATTGCTTAAGTCTTCTGGAAGGCTTTTGCCACAAGTTTCAGAGAAAAGCAGGCCTCAAATAAACTTGTAAAATTACAGCTACACACTCCACTGCAAATTATAGTATAGCAAAAATTCAAGGAGTGCGTATAATTTTTATATCTGTATATATTATCCTCTCCCTCCTTCATTAAAAATAAATAGAATTTTTATTACTGAGCTAGCCTGCTGTCACAAAACATAAATTACTGCAGAGGACTGCAGAAGATCCCCCCTCCCCACCCAGCCACCCCCAGATCCACATGCTCAACGCAGACTGATATATGACAGTGATGGATACACGCAGTTGAGGCTGGTTAGAAGCTGTACAGGTTAGCAATAGCCTGGGATGCAATTCCTCTTTTTTGTCAACAGAACTGTTGCCACGGAAGGGATCATAAAACCTACAGAACGGCTCATTGATCTTCTGCTTTATGAATCACACCATGAAAAATATGACAATTAAGCATGCTTAGTGTCAATCTATTATTAATTGGAAATCAAAATCACCTTGTCTTCAACCCAAAGGGACAGGCGGGAGCATTTGTACTTCCATAAAACTGACAGTAGGAATCAGGAAGCTGTAAAAGACTACGGGGGCATTTAACATATAATTCCCCAAGCATGAGAATTCACGTGTGGCCATTATTATTATTATTATTATTATTATTATTATTATTATTATTAAAACCCACCCCACCTCACTTGATTATCTCCTCTACCTGCCTTGAGGATGTTCTGAGTTGTTTAAGCTGAAGCGTTCAAAATGAAGAAGCGCTTAACCAGGCATTTTGGTGCGTTTGCTTGCTCAGTGAAATGCAATCGAGTTACAGTAGGCAATGCTTTGTGCGCTTCCTGTAATGGTTTTTATGAATCCTAAGTGCCCTTTCTAGTTGAGCTTTTCCTGCTTTGTCCTTGCAGTCTCCCGGGGCTGGTGCTGTGCGCGTGGCGGGGGGAGAGAACCCTACACACACAGCTCTGGAAATTATGCTGCTGCAGCAGATACGTGTTAGATTTCCCCGACAAGCCAGGACTCTGTGTCCCCTCCTCTCTCTTCCCCCCTCCTCGCCCCGCCGATCCCATTGACCTTTTTGATGACTGGGTTGACTAACACTTCGCTTTGGCGGAAGACGGATGCAGCACACAGAAGAGGAGCGTGAAGGGACTGAGGCGAGAGTGGCCAAAGAGGTGGAGAGAGAGAGAAATGGAAGGCCGCCCGGGCACCGATGCCAATTCCCTTTCTTTCCATAAAGCTGTCTGATGAGATTTTTCAGGCACAAAATTAATTTTCGCCCCATTCTGCCAGCTTCTGGGAAAGAAAGGATTTATTTACAATATTGTCAGATTTTATTTATATTTGCAATAAAGGGAACTAGAGCCGTAATGAAGGCTTTTATTAGTAATAATGGGAAGCAGACGCGTGCACACAAGCCCCCTAGACAGATGCCTGCTGCTGCCTGCGGTGATAAATTAAACATGAGATATTATCCCAAGAAAGGCAGCCAAGCCAATCAAACTGAAAAATGCACCCCTCAAAGACCTATATTTTATCGCCTGTCTGATATGTCACTGCAATGGGTGAGAGTCTCAAAAGGAACACTGTTAATATGTAGGCCCAATAATTGCAAGCTACAATGGCAGCTTTCCTTGACTGTGCGTTGAGTAATTACTATTTACAACTTCGCCAGCCATTTAGCTTGTACCCGATGTGTTCCTCAAACAGAAAGGGAGAGCGTCTCCATTGCCATCGTTCGTGGATTCAAACCAATTGAGAATGTGATAATGGTTCTGGAGTGCAGCAGCAGTTGCTGCAGAACACACTGCAGAACTCATCATAGAGTTGTAAAGTTACCTAGCTTATAAGTAAGGATGGGGAACTAGATTAGGCCAGAGGGTTGGATCCAGAAGTCGCCAGTCCTCTGCAGGCCACTTTGACAGGTGGGCAGGGCTGTCCACCTGTCAAACACATGGCATCATATAAGATGTCAGGTGACTGAAAGTTCAAGCTGCAACTGCAAAAGAAGATCCTCAGCTTGAATTTGGCACTATTTGAATTTCTCACCTTTTTCTATTGCCATGAGAGGAAAAGGTGCCAAAGTTAAATGCAGTTTGAACTTTGCTGGCAGAAAGCAACTGTCAGGGCTTCTTACTGATATATTTTAACCATCATCTCCTGGCTGCTTTGGGTTTTCCTTTGAAAAATGTGTGGGAGAACCAGCCACATATAACCAACATGTTTATGTCTAATTAATGCATGAAGGGGTTAATGTCATAGAGTAAGCTGACCTGCCAGCTTTGACTATGTCCACTTCCCCTCACCTTTGAAGGAACTAGATAATCAAACCAAATGTAGGTTCTTCCCAGCCTACATAAGAAGTTCAGTCTATATTTGAACTTTGGTGTGTGAACTCTGAGCTGTTCTCTCCACCCACATGGCTTTAACAAGCCTCCTTTGCATTCTTATACTAATAATCTAGGAACTTTCTCCACTTTGTAACTAAACCAAGTTTTACTGCCTGTGCAACTATTCTGAAGCACATGAATCTGACATGTGGTCTTTTTCCTATGCTGGGGTGGGGGGAGAGTGAAACTTTGGAAAGAAATCTTTTAAGGGGACATTTTGGAATTCACTTTAAAGGGCACATCTTAATGTTTTACAGCCTATATTTCCATGCTTTGCTTTGCTGCATATTTTGTGATTTTAAATCTCTCACAAAACCTGGATCTTGGCATCTGGGAATTCTCCTTTCTATTGTATTGTATTGTATTGTATTGTATTGTATTGTATTGTATTGTATTGTATTGTATTGTACTGCATTGCATTGTATTTTGTATTGTATTTATTTTATTTTATTTTCACATCAACATGAAGGCAGAATATAAAAATATGATTTTTATAAGTGTCATAAGGATTGCAATATCCCCAGATACCAATTTACTTCTCGTTATTGTTGTTATTGCTTTGAAAAGACATTCCAAATAAGCAAGTCATACAGCATTTTCACAGAATGTTCAAGTGTGAGCTCATCGTCAGAGTAAGCATGTTATCATTGTGAAGCAGACCCCAGTTGTTTGCCAGGCTGATAATCCATTGGTGGTCACTTGCAAGCAGCTCAGGAAACCTGTGATCCCCCAGATGTTGTTGGACTCCAACTCCCTTCTGTCGTCCAAGAATATCTGGAGGATCACAGGTTAGCGACCCCTGCCTTAATCACTTAATTCTCATCATGCTGCAGTATTATTATGCTGCTGGCTGAGTAACACACACACACAAGCACACACGTGTAGAGACCTGGGGCGGAGAGGGCTTGTATTTGACTCCCAGGCCTGAGGTTCCCCACCCCAATCTATAACAGTTCCTTGCACTTACTGTATGCAAAAATCATTGGTAGGAAATAAAACCTACCCACCCTGATGTTGAATTGTTAGTGGCTCTTAGATGTCTCATAAAAGGTAAAGGGACCCCTGACCATTAGGTCTAGTCGTGACCAACTCTGGTGTTGCGGCGCTCATCTCGGTTTACTGGCTGAGGGAGCTTCTGGGTCATGTGGCCAGCATGACTAAGCCGCTTCTGGTGAACCAAAGCAGCGCACGGAAATGCCGTTTACCTTCCTGCTGGAGCGGTACCTATTTTATCTACTTGCACTTTGACGTCCTTTTGAACTGCTAGGTTGGCAGGAGCAGGGACCAAGCAACGGGAACTCACCCCGTCACAGGGATTCGAACCACCGACCTTCTGATCAGCAAGTCCTAGGCTCTGTGGTTTGACCCACAGCACCACCCGCGTCCCATAGGTGTCTCATACCTGCATATAAATGTGGAGAGAGGCAGGGCTGGTGTACAACGGAGTGGGAGGAAGTATACAGAGTTGCTCTGATGAGGCGGAGCAAAGGGAGCCATGTCATGTGAGCCATTCATTCTTTTCATTGGTATGACGCTTTTCCACCAAAAGAAGCCTTCCTCAAAGCGGCTTACGACAAAGTAACAGGGGTGTATTTCAAACAAATGCTACAGAAGCAATTCGATGATAACACAGGGCAGATCTACACTCATGGTTTATAACGTTTAAAATGTGTTATTGAAATGTGACACCAGAGGGCAAAGGGAAAATGGATTCGAATGTTATAGAATGCTATACCTAATATCGTTAATGCAAATCAATGTAGATCCAGCCGTAGCCAAACAAAAATATAATAGCATACAAAAAATCACCACATTTCAATGCTTTGAATATAACAAGAATATTTAAGCAACATACAGCATCCAAAAGCAAAAGTAACAAGTAACAAGGGAGCCTAGTCCTAGAAACACCCATTCCTTGATGTTGCTCAATATCCCTCTCCTGCAGCAGCATCTTATAAGGCTTCCAAGGGCAAAGGGTGGTGGGATATCTGGAAACTATCCTACTTAATATTACTCTACTGACCGGGGCTGGATTAACCATAAAGCAAAATATGTGCTTAGGGCATCAAGCAAAAATGGATACCACCAAAGTGTTCCATTGACCATGGAACAGCAACTGCACTTTTCAGTTTACAAATTCTGAGACAAAATCTTTATTAATTAAAGCACGAACGCACAAGATTCAGCTGTAAGCTGGTAATTAAATTGTTCGTGTCATGGAATAAAGTGGAAATATACAAAAGTAAACATCATTTTCCATCTTACTATAGGTTTTGTTTCATTTTGAAAAACAAAATTTAATTTTATGTTTTATTATAGATTATATTTTGAATTAGATATATATGGGGGCACCAAAATCTTTCAAGTGCTTAGGGCCTCTAACGGTCTTAATCCGGCCCTGTTCCTGACTTCTTCCACCTGCCACTCTGTTCAATCTTAAACACTCTCAAACATTAAACAGCAGCAAAGTATCAGATGTCAATTACTGCCACATATCAAACCCTGATGGTCAACTATCAAATCCTACCAAATAGCAGATACCTTTGGATGTCAAATATTGACATCAGACATATCGTGTCCTCCCTAAAAGAGGGCACGTGTTGCAGTGAGACCTGGAGACTGACCTCCTGGTTGTGGGTGGGTCTATTGGGTAGCCACAACACCTGATTGGTAGGTCCCTTATTGGTGGGTGCAATCTGTCCAATGGGGCGCAGTCTAAATGGATTGAGGGACCTATTTATACCCACGCACGTGACCCAGAGCTTCCTCTTTCGGCTCGTGCATTGGAACACCCGCCCACCTCTCCGTAATTTTAGGGCATTTTGTGATTGACCTTGCTATGCCGCTGTGTGTCGTCTGTCGTTGAGACAGGGGCACGGCAGGAATTTTCCCCACTTGGCTGATTGGCTGTGGCCATTTGGGTTTCGCCTGCCGCATAGCAAATCGTCACAACTTGTAAGGTTGAGGATAGGCACTGGTTCATGTGATAGGGATGGGAGAATGGTCTCGCAATCCCTATGTAAAGGGTATTCTGTTAAAGGAATCCAGGGACTCAACTTGGTTTGGTCAACCCCCGAAAGGGGTTGTGTCTGTGCCTGAGTCCAGGGGAGCATCTGGGGAGTGAACAGAGTCTGTTCCCAGGCTTTTCACCTGCCTCAGGTGTTCACCCTTGGTTGACCTATGATAGAGCTCTGGGTCAGCGCTACCTGCAAGGGTGTAGGGAGCTAGTCAAACCAGAGCCTATGCAACCACTCACTTTTCTGTAATCATTAAAGTTGTGGCCGAAATTCTGCCAAAAACCCAAATCTAAAATTTGAGTCAAATGTGTCTTTATTTAAGGCGGAGGTCTCCGGGTCTGCATACGCATCAACATTCACACAGGGAATTGATTTTTAGAAGGGTTTAGGAGAGCAAATTTGCTATTCCCTGAAGGAGAACTACTTGAAAATGATTTATAGGTGCTATTTAACTCTGAGTAGACTTGCTAAGATGTATAAAACTGAATCAGATAAGTGCCGGAGATACAATGAGGTCGAGGGTACGTTCTTTCAAATGTGGTGGACCTGTAAAAGGGTAAAAGAGTATTGGGAAATAATTTATAATGAATTGAAAAAAATGTTTAAAAGTACCTTTCCAAAAAGAAAACAGAGTCCTTTTTGCTGGGGATAACTCAGATGGAAATTTCCAGGTGTCAAAAAAGGCTATTTATGTATGCCACTACAGTGGCCTGTGTTTTGTTAGCCCCAAAATGGAAAATGAGCGAGGTCCCAACCAAAGAAGAATGGCAACTTAAACTGATGGAATATGTGCAGCTTGTGGACCTAACGTCTAGAATAAGAGAACAAGAAGAACATTCATTTAAAGAAGATTGGAAAATGTTTACTGAATATATGGGGGGGGGAATTGTGTACACTTGAAAACGTTGGCAGCATTAAGATACTGTATATTCAACAGTGTAAATAGGTTTTGATGGAAATAATAATGGAATACTGGATGGTTTGGTTTATATAAAATACGCAGGGATTTATGCTATGCAAAATGAACCACGGAAAGAGAAAAAGGGAAGTCGCTGATATTTTAAGGTTGTGTAAATGAATATTCTAAACTGTAAAACAGAAATTTAATAAAATTATATTTTAAAATCGGAGAGCAAATTTGTTTCGGCTGTAAAAAGAGAACATACAGTTCTGTAGAAAAGAGCCATCTCGGTGTACCTTCGTCATATACTGTTTATAAGCAGCTGGAGACAGAAAATGGTTCAGATCCATCCCTCAAGCTGAAAATGGGGAACGGGAATGGATACACTAGAATGCCCTAACATAACTGCTCTTCTGGCCACTAGGGCAGTCATTGACCAGCTATCCATGCATCACACAGTCTCTTCCTAGAATTTAATGAGCTCCATTCTATCACACAACAGGGACTCCAAGTATCATTCCTTGCCTGCTCCTCTCCATTTCTTTCCCAGCTCTACCCAGGGAGAGATTCCATTCCATTGCTGCAGCTCCGTTTCTCTGCACCTCCTGCTATGATTAGGTGGATTCTATCCATTATGAATGAATGAATATATTTGGAACCAATAGAGAATCAGGTACCTAAAAAGTACAAATAGCATCCAATTTTCAAAAGCTCATTTGGAGAAAATTACAAGCAAATTATTGCAAAAAGGGGGGGGGGGAGAGAAGAAGAGATGATTAAAAGCAGATGGGATTTTCTGCTGTTATCTTTGCTAGATAAAATAGGAACAATTAAAACGAGGTCTCCCAAGAATTCTCTATCTGTGCAAATACGTTTCACGGCCAATTCCCTGGAACCAGAGAGAATTAATTGATAAACACATTTCCAGATTTGTTGGGAGCAGCGATGATGAGAAAATAATACGTGAATCAGCGTAGTTTTTGAAGATTTGTGACCCTATTAATAGGCTGCACCACTGAGTAAGCTAATTTCAATGTAGTTTGGATTGGGTCAAAGAGAGAAAAAGGAACTAACAGATACAAAGTGAGGGGAAAGGTGGTGAATTTCATTAGGATCAGTAGATGAAGCAGCTCCCCCTGGTTAGCTAACAAATAAGGTTTCGTCTATTTGGGACACATCCTGTAGTCCCCATGTAGGCAAGATGCTTACTAGAGCACTAATAGATTTCATAGGTTCCTAGAAGGTACAGGGGAAAAATTTGCTCTCAATATTGCTAGCAATCTAATCAATGGTGTTGTTCTCTAAAAAAGGAAACTGGTAAAGGCAAGTAGTGGTTTTGTTCATGGGTGCCCTGCCTTAAGGCTTTGGTTATGAGTAGGTCCTTGGTTTACCAGGGAGATAAAGGAGCTTAAATCTTCTAGATGGGTTGCTAGAATGTAGGCAGAATCATGGCAAGAAAAATTGATGGGCTATGCAGAACTGGCAAAACTGACACATAAGCTACGGGACAAGGATAACTCTGATTTTAAAGATGAATGGGAACCCTTTACAAAGTATTTGAAGACGCAACAAAGTGAACTGGACTCTTTGGCTGGCTTTGAATAAACATTCACAAACTTTTTATTGATAATAATCAGCTAAATAGTTTGAAGATCTATACAACTGTGTAACATGCAGAAAACAGCATTTTCAGAGAAATCAAAGACTGGAACTGAGGGAAGCCGGGGTGGGTGGGTTTTGTGTGGGAGGGTGGGGGGAAGGAGGAAAAATGGGGGAAAAAATAAGGATGATATGTTTCTGGGTAATATGTTTTGTTTTAATTTTGAATAAAAATGTTTTTTAAAAAAATAATAGAATGTAGGCAGTTGCATGAGCATAGCCAGTGGGGGTGGGGCAGCTCCCCCCTCCCCGATCAAGTAAAACAGTAGAAATTCTTAACTAACTGACCAATCACATAGGTTCTGCGCCCGCCCCCCCCCGCAACAAAAATCCTGGCTACACCCAAGGGCGGTTGGAAACGTGGGGCAAATTTGATGAAGGGTGGCACAGAGGACATGTATATACCAAGGAAGTCTATACTTCTTATACCCAGCTAAATCTTCAAAATACCATCCAAGGAAGCTGTTTTGGATTATTAGGGGACCATGGCAACGTACCAAGTCTCCTGGTATATGTACTGTAAGAAAGAGGATTCTGTTGCCCACTATGGGCTTGGCCACGCTTTCTATTGTCCCTTCTGCTTTCCCTCGAGGAAGACCACTCTTTCACACTCATTTGGAGCAAATGGCAATTCCAGTTCCCCCCGGATTGCAATTTGTTCTGCTTTATTGCTAAAGAGTGGGATTTCCCTTGGAAAAGGATGTCAGTGTTTGTAAAAAGCAAAAAAAAAAAAAAAAAAAAAAAAAAGGTTCTGGCCTCCCTTTGTCGCCTCAGCCTGGTCCTCGGACCCTTGTCGGCACAAAAGAGTCCATGAGAAAAATATCCTTGCAGAGTACTTTCTGCCTTTATTATTAAAAGTCTTTCTGCAAAAGCGACTGACCAACTATACACATCAACACTACCAGCTTTCACTAACCAACCAACCAACCCAACCTTTCTCACTCTATATATACAACTCGGTGCAGGCCGCTGACTCATGCTGACCCAGCTTTTTTAAGCATTAAAGAAACAGCGGCCATTTTAGCCATGACAAAGGAGTGGGGCAAGGGGGAAACTGCTTGGACAGGGCCCAGGAAGTGTGGGCCAAGCAGAAAACCGTGCCTTCTAGGCAGAAATGGGGATGAGCCCTAAAACAAAATGGCTAAAGGTCAACCCTGACATGGATTGGTAATTTCTTGCAGAGTCGGAGCTTAACATTCGTCGCTCAGTGGCAGAGCACGCGCATTGTGTGCAAAAGGTCTCAGGTTCAAGTTCCAGCATTCCCTTGGAGGGCTGCGAATGCCCTCTACCCTGGAGAGATGCTCCTGGTCAGAATAGGTGTTACTGAGTTAGGCAGACTAATGGTCTGACTCAGCGTGAGGCTGCTTCCTTGGTTCCTGTGCCCACGGCTACTGCTTACATCAGTTGCTCAGATGGACCACCTTTGCTCGCTATCGCCTGCTGATACAGATATGATATTTGGAAAAATTCAGTCAGCTTGCAGGCTCAGCCCATCTAAATCCAGCTTGAAGAGGCTACTTGGCACTTCTGGAAGTTGTGTCAGCTAACAGGGTCCTCCAGCACTGAAAGAAAGCTCCATTATTGTAAAGGTTATAACTGGACCCAGAGGAGTTGAAAAACTACAGGCTTCTTTCCAATTAACATTTACTGGGCAAAGCAATTAACGAGGTGGTTATTCTGGGGTTTTTTTGGGGGTGGGGAACAGATTTTTTGAAAAATTGTACTAATTCATACCAATGAACTGTGGGAGTGTGACCCTTTTAGTGGCTTTTGATATTTATATTTTATAGGAAGGACATAAATATACCCCACCCTTTCTCTGAGGTAGCATACACAGTTCCTATTTTAACCTAACAGCACTTCTGGGAAATAGCTTAGGCTGAGAAATAGTGACTGATCCATTGTTTCCGAAACAAATCACTACACCACCCTGGCTGGATCAAATCCTCCTGAAGGGTTGAGAGTTGAGTACAGATTTGCAGTGGCATTTCTGCAGGGCTCCATCTCATTTATATTTATGTAAAGCTACTGTGGAAGTTCACATCGCAGCATAATGTCCTCAGTGCGCTGAGCGGCATTGACATCCAACAATCTTTATCAAATCCAGAATCGGGTGCAAATTCTTTGATCTTCTGCCTAGGCACATTCTTACAGAATCGGTGAGGGATAACAATTTTGAAACTAACTATGAAAATGGTGTACAGGTGGTACATGACCCCAGTCAAGTTAGCAAAAATTTATCATTTGCCTGATAATAAGTGTTGGAAATGCAAAGAAACTGAAGGTACCTTCTATCACCTTTGGTGGACATGCCCGAAGATTAAGGCCTTCTGGGAAATGATTTATAATGAAATGAAAAAGGTACTTAAATGTACTTTCCCTAAAAAACCAGAGGCCTTCCTCTTGGGCATTGTCGGTCAAATGGTGTCAAGGAAGGACAGAACTTTTTTTATGTACGCCACAACAGCAGCAAGAATACTCATCGCAAAGTATTGGAAGACACAAGATCTACCCACTCTGGAAGAATGGCAGATGAAGGTGATGGACTATATGACATTGGCTGAGATGACAAGCAGAATCCGTGATCAGGGAAAAGAGACGGCGGAAGAAGAATGGAGAAAATTTAAAAGTTATCTTAAGGACCATCATAAACTCGATGAATGCTAGAATGTTGAGATTTTCATGAAGAAAGGGATACAGTGTTACGAGATAAGATTATAGAAAAGATTAAGACGACAGAGGTTGGAAAGGAATATTTAGAAGTTGCTAAAAAAAGTATTTTGGACATTGGGATGCAGAAAGGGGGGGTATGGGGGAGTCCCAGAAAAGAAGTTTATGAAAAAATATTATGAAATTATGTGTGTTTGTATGTCTTTTTATGTGTGTGTTTGTCTTTAAAAATTTTGTAAAACCAATAAAAATTTTATAAAAAAAAAAAAATTTTTGAAACTAACAGACGCAATGAATCACTCTTGTGATTCAGGAAAGTGGCATTCATTTGCTTTGGATGAGGCTGAACACATCTCTGAAATACAAGTTCCCAAAATTTGGGTGCTTCTGGGCTGAGCTTGCCTCCTGGATGTTCAAATGATGGCTGTGGACAGGAATGCAAACTGTATGACCTGGTAAACTCCTAAATAGATAACTGAAATGCATGGGAATGACAAAATAAAAATGGTCTTGCTTTAGGAAACAATGTCCTCTGCTTCCCGTGGAACAGATAAATGGAAAAGATGAATGGTAAAACTCTAGAACAGGGATAAAGAACCTGTGGGCCTCCAGGTCTCATCACCCCAATCAAGGATGCTGGATGCTATAGTGAGTTCCAACAACATCTGAGGGCAACAAGTTCCCCATCTCAGTCCTAGAATGCATCCATGGAAATAGTATTTTCTCTGTTTTGAAATGTAAGAAAAGGCAAGCTGCACAAAAGTGGTTAACCTATGCTATTTCTAGTTACAGGTAGGTGACCGTGTTGGTCTGCCATAGTCGAAACAAAATTAAAAAATTCCTTCCAGTAGCACCTTGTTGTTGTTTAGTCATTTAGTCGTGTCTGAATCCTTGTGACCCCCTGGACCAGAGCATGTCAGGCACTCCTGTCTTCCACTGCCTCCCGCAGTTTGGTCAAATTCATGCTGGTAGCTTCGAGAACACTGTCCAACCATCTCGTCCTCTGCCGTCCCCTTCTCCTTGTGCCATCAATCTTTCCCAACATCAGGGTCTTTTCCAGGGAGTCTTCTCTTCTCATGAGGTGGCCAAAATATTGGAGCCTCAGCTTCACAATCTGTCCTTCCAGTAAGCACTCAGGGCTGATTTCCTTCAGAATGGATAGGTTTGATCTTCTTGCAGTTAACGGGACTCTCATGAGTCTCCTCCAACACCATAATTCAAAAGCACCAATTCTTTGGCGATCAGCCTTCTTTATGGTCCAGCTCTCACTTCCATACATCACTACTGGGATAACCATAGCTTTAACTATACAGACCTTTGTTGGCAAGGTGATGTCTCTGCTTTTTAAGATGCTAGTAGTACCTTAGAGACCAATTAAGTTTGTTATTGGTATGAGGTTTCGTGTGCATGCACACTTCTTCAGGTAAGCTCATACCAATAACAAACTTAGTTGGTCTCTAAGGTGCTACTGGAAGGATTTTTTTATTTTGTTTCGACTATGCTATTTCTGTTCTTCACCCTTACCCCAACTCACCTTAAATAATCGCAAGAAAGTCTGAAATTATGAACTCTCTAGTTTCCCCCTCCCTTAGCCACTCAGATAACATTAATTAATTAGATAAATGCCTGTGCAAATATTAATTGCAAAATGCAAAGCATTCAGACAGCAAATTTACATTGGAAGTTAACATAGGATATCTAGATGCATCGGTAATTAACACCTGGAAATCTTTGTGATATCTTTTACCAGCAATGGGTGAGAGAAATAGAACATCTAAAGGGAGCACAATGGATTATCTGAACCTTAGAAATGAAGTCCCAGGAAACATTTACAACCTGTGCAACGATTTGCCTTCGACATACTTAGTCCAGCCCTGGGAGCCTCACACAACTGACATTATTCATATTCATGCCTTTGTGGATTTGGGAAAAGGTAACTGTTATAAATCAGTTACTTCTGTTGCTTAGAAGGGAAGAGGCAACAACTGAATATTGTCCTCACAGATACAATTCCAATTTCTTTTTAGTTCCTTCCTGGCAGAGCCGGTTCACCCATTAGGCAAGGTGAGGCGACTACCTCAGGCGACACAACCCACAGGGGCAACAGATCCCAGTGTAGATGTTTACTTACCCCCTTCTTCCCTGGTGAAGAGGGGGACGCCATTTTGTGGTTTGCCACAGGTGCCAAAATGTCTTGCACTGGCCCTGCTTCCTGGATTTTACAGAATATGCTGCCTTATTCTGAGTCAGGCACTAGTCCACCTACCTGAGAATTTCCTACGGTGACTGGCCACTCCTCTCCAGGGGTTCAGAAACTCAGATGTCTTTGATTGAGCCCAGGACCTCTTGCATGCAAATCATGTCCTCTGCTACAGCTCCTCACTTTAGTTAACGTTGGCTCTCGCACTGTTGACAAAACAGGAATAGTCACTTTTCAACATTAGATGTCAGTAGCAAGTGGTCTGGTGGGGAACCACCAGTTGCCTGACCTACAGTAGGTCATGTTGCTGTTGCTTGCCTGGAGGTAGAAAGGGAGGGACAGAGTGTTGGGTTGTTTAGCATGGTGCAAATGCACAGGCAGGAAGGACAGATTGACTCCACCAGTGCCATTTTCACCATGCTGACCGTGACACTGTGCCATTCCTCCCTCTCTAGCTCCTGGGATGCAAGAGCAACACAATTGGCCAGAGGCCAGTTAAGCAGTACTGCCCAACCATGCCATCTGCTGCTATTAGATCTCCAGTACCATTAATAGGAGGGACACGGGTGGCGCTGTTGGTTAAACCACAGAGCCTAGGGCTTGCTGATCAGAAGGTTGGCGGTTCGAATCCCCGCAACAGGGTGAGCTCCCCTTGCTCGGTCCCTGCTCCTGCCAACCTAGCAGTTTGAAAGCATGTCAAAAGTGCAAGTAGATAAATAGGTACTGCTCCGGCGGGAAGGTAAATGGCATTTCCATGCGCTGCTCTGGTTCGCTAGAAGCAGCTTAGTCATGTTGGCCACACGACCCGGAAGCTGTACACCAGCTCCCTCAGCCAATAAAGCGAGATGAGCGCTGCAACCCCAGAGTTGGCCATGACTGGACCTAATGGTCACGGGTCCCTTTACCTTTACTTTTCTTACTTTTAATAGTAGTGCAAAAGTGGGATGGGGAGAGGATATGGTTATTGTTTTCCAGGCCCCTACAGCACCAAGTTGACCTGATGAACTCCCTTGGCTACCATTAAAGGTGAAGGAACCCCACTACTGAAAGGTTAGTTATCCCTGCACCAGGCAAAGCATGCTATTTGTCTTTCTACCATGATTAACTTCACACACTAAGTGATAATGCAGGCTATTTATCAAACTCGTGAAAACTAAAATTTAACTGCAGGGCCAGAAACATTACCTTGTTAACCTGACTTGCAATTTTTTTTATTAAAAATAAAAATCTCTGATTTAAGTATTATGTCCCTAGAGAAGAGAGGGCATTGCTTTCCAAAAAGGTTAATAAAGTATGCTAATAGATTGCTTCAGACTGCTAGAGAGGTTTAGGCTGATTAGCATCAATCAGGACAAGCTGAGATTTGGACAGATGCCTGTTTTTTCTTTAAGTAATTGCTAATACTATCATGATCTGCTCAGATGGGATCAAAGGCACATAATCCAAACATGCTTATTCTGGAGACAAGCATGGTTGTGTCATTCCAGCATGCGTGCATTCTGGGGTGGGGTTGGAAAGAAAGAGACAGAGAATTCATTACTGATAAGAGGACTCAGAGAGTGACTCATCCCGAAAATAGATAATTGTCATCTAAATATAGAGACAGACGTTATTTAGCACCCTTTCTGTTGATGGGTAAAGGGGATCAAAACTCTCACAACTAGGAAGCGCTTAATTAAATAAATGTATCTCCTTAATTAAACCAAGGGAAAAATTTGACAGCCAAGGTCAGATGGCATATTCGGGGCCAAATGAGATATGATGTTAAATGCATCTTTGCATATAATGTATTTTGATATTCAAGTGCCATCAGCTGCGGGGGCTTAATAATGATCATGATCACAAGGGGCAGACTTTATCTAGCTAATCCTTGCCCTGTGCTAGATTGCTTTGGGCATGGCACCAAATATGTAAATATGTTCCTCCATTGACACATGGAAGAGGGTTATAAGCTCAGTGGTAGAACATCTGATTTGTATGCAGAAGGTCCCAGATTTAATCCCTAGCATTTCTTATACTGAGCTTGATGTACCAACAGTCTGACTATGGTCCTATGGCAACAAGCGAGCACACTGGCATCTGTCTGTTTAGGGAGACAATGGAGGAGCACGCCTGGAAGCTGCTGGAAGGCTGCAGTGTTTAGTAATTTAATTCACTGAAATTGTAAGTGTTTGTATGCATTAGGTGAAGGGACCCCTGACCATTAGGTCCAGTCTTGACCGACTCTGGGGTTGCGGCCCTCATCTCGCTTTATTGGCCAAGGGAGCCAGCATACAGCTTCCGCGTCATGTGGCCAGCATGACTAAGCCGCTTCTGGCGAACCAGAGCAGCGCACAGAAACGCCGTTTACCTTCCCGCCAGAGCTGTACCTATTTATCTACTTCCACTTTGACGTGCTTTTGAACTGCTAGGTTGGCAGGAGCAGGGACCGAGCAATGGGAGCTCACCCCGTCACAGGGATTCGAACCGCCGACCTTCTGATCGGCAAGCCCTAGGCTCTGTGGTTTAACCCAGAGTTCTCTAGTAGTTCTCATGTGATTGGCTAACGCTGGTCACATGGCAGGTATCTAGTGAATGAGAGACTCCATTTTATGTGAAGCAAGATGACTGTGTTTTAGAATCCACTGTGAACTTTCACAGGGAAACCAAAATGCTTGTTTACAAAGCTATTGTACTACCAACCTGAATGGATGCTTGTGAAACATGGACCACTTATAAACCCCATCTCCAGCTCCTTGAAAGATTCCATCAACGGTGTCTCCAAAAATTTTTACACATCACTTGGGAAGACAGGCAAACTAATGGCAATGTACTGGAAGAAGCAAAGATCACCAGTGTAAAAGCGATGATTCTTCAACATCCACTTCGTTGGACTAGTCATGTTGTTCGGATGCCTGATTATTGCCTTCCAAAGCAACTACTCTATTCCGAACTTAAAAATGGAAAGTGTAATGCTGGTGGTCAATGACAGAGGTTTAAAGACTCTCTCAAGGCAAATCTACAAAAATGTAGTATAAACACCGACTGGGAAACTGGGAAACACTGGCCTGCGAGTGCTCCAATTGGAGAACAGCCTTTATCAAAGGCGTCATGGGCTTTGAAGACACTCGAATTCAGGACAAAAGGGAGAAGAAGAAGAAGAAGAAGAAGAAGGGGAGGAGGAGGAGGAGTTTGGATTTGATATCCCGCTTTATCATTACCCTAAGGAGTCTCAAAGCGACTAACAATCTCCTTTTCCCTTCCTCCCCCACAACAAACACTCTGTGAGGTGAGTGGGGCTGAGACATTTCAAAGAAGTGTGACTAGCCCAAGGTCACCCAGCAGCTGCATGTGGAGGAGTGGAGACATGAGCCCGGTTCACCAGATTACGAGTACACCACACTGGCTAAGAGGAAGGCACACTTGGCAAACCATCACCATGATGAGCTCTTGCCCGGAAACCTATGTCCCCGCTGTGGAAGGACGTGGAGATCCAGAATTGGCCTCCACAGTCACTTACGGACTCAGTGTTAAGACCGTGCTGATGGAAGACAATCTTACTCGGCTATGAGTGATCGCCAAAGAAGAAAGAAGAAGAACACTGCTAAGTTGAATAGAGTGTTGGAGTGCTTCTTCTCTGCTTGAAATAAAGAGAGCAAAGCTGCAGGAGAAGGTAAAAGGGGAAACCTCTCTTAGGAGCTGCAAGGCATGGCCTAACTAAGATACAGAAGGCTGAATGCTGAGCTCTGGAAAGAGAGGAAAATACAGTCATTTGGAAGTTGGAAGAAGAGACTGTAAACCCCTGCTTGAAAAAGCATGTGACCGTAAATATTATATTTTAATTCATCTATAAAGTTTATCACCATAAAGAAGGCTGATCGCTGAAGAATTGATGCTTTTGAATTATGGTGCTGGAGGAGACTCTTGAGAGTCCCATGGACTGCAAGAAGATCAAACCTATCCATTCTGAAGGAAATCAGCCCTGAATGCTCACTGGAAGGACAGATCCTGAAGCTGAGGCTCCAATACTTTGGCCACCTCATGAGAAGAGAAGACTCCCTGGAAAAGACCCTGATGCTGGGAAAGATGGAGGGCACAAGGAGAAGGGGATGACAGAGGACGAGATGGTTGGACAGTGTTCTCGAAGCTACCAGCATGAGTTTGACCAAACTGCGGGAGGTAGTGGAAGACAGGAGTGCCTGGCGTGCTCTGGTCCATGGGGTCGCGAAGAGTCGGACATGACTAAACGACTAAACAACAACAACAAGATAAAGTTTATGAATGTCAAAGTCTACACATTGGTTTAATTTCCAAAGTAGAGTGTCAGAGAGAGAGAGAGAGAGAGAGAGAGCTTCTTTGCTGTGTTTCTGCTATTCTTACTTCAACATGCAGTGCCTGTTGTGGCTTTTGGGACCTATGTAGAAGAGACATGTTTTGTTGCAGCTGGGGCAGACGAAGGCATCTTGTTGTGCTGCTACAGGTACACCATGGCATACTTTCTCTCTATGCTCTTTCTAACAGTCATTTCTGCTCTAGTCACTGCTATGGATGCACAACTTGGCTGCCCATCTCCAGGCACTGCGGTCGTCTGTGAGGGAAGACATTTACATTTATTTAGGATATTTCTTGTTAATGCACTTTCTCCAAGCAAGACACTATATGGCGAGAACCAGCTCTTCCTTTATCAGCCCAAGCAAGGGCGTTGACTGGTCGCAAGCATGATCTGTGAGCAGCATGGATAGCATTAACCTAGTCAATATTGCTTGAGGTGGGGAAAGATAAAGCATGGCTGGAAGGGTCAGGTGACACCATAAAATTTTGAAAATCAGCTACGGTGCATTTCTCCCTAGCGGCCACAACTGCTCAATTGAGCAGCATTGGACGGCAAAAGGAGAAGAAATAATTGGACTTTTTTTTTTTTTTTTTTTAAAAGTATTTATAAGGCTGTAAATCTGGAGTGACTTCCTTGAGTACAGAGAAGTTATTCCAGATTAATCTGGACAAAATGGACTTAAATTTGATTTGCAGTTTCTCTTAATAGAATACTTAGTGCCAGTGATAAGAATGGAAAGGCAGGGTAATGAACTCAAAATCTCACATCTTCACAGTGCCTATGTTATATTTTGTTGGAAGCCGCCCAGAGTGGCTGGGGAAACGCAGCCGGGTGGGCGGGGTATAAATAATAATAATAATAAATAATAAAAAAAATTATTTATACCCCACCCTCCCCAGCCAAGACCGGGCTCGGGGTGGCTAACAACTAATAATAAAAACAAGTTGATTAAAATACAATTAAAAAAAACAGGATTAAAATACAACATTAAAACAATATTATTATTATTATTATTATTATTATTATTATTATTATTATTATTATTATTATATTCTGAACAGAACTGTATGAAAAGATGTGTACTATGGAAGTGTAAAATTAAAAAGCAAGGCCGAGAAAGGAAGAGACTGGAGGTTCTTGGCTTCGCAACTGAGATGCAATTGAAAGGCTTCAACCGGCATATCAGATAAACAGGAATAATCCAGTGTCTGCCTGAAGAATCAGAACAAAAGCTGCTTCTAGGGCAGATGCATCGGTGCCCCCTCTTACAGTTTTGGACTTCTTAAAAAACAAAGCAATGGGCAGTAAAATTAAGAGGGTCTTAAAAGAAAGAGGAAGAAGCTGACAGAAGACTGCATATTTATCCCATGAAAAACCTGAGGAGCTTCAAAGAGCAATAATAACAATAACAACAATAATATTTTTATTATTTATAGGCTGCCATCTGACTGGGTTGCCCCAGCCAGTCTGGAAGGCTCCCAACAAAATATTAAAAACACAGTAAAACAGAAAGCAGAGTGGTTCTTTTTATCAAAAGTTACCTCACAGTATATCCACTGGGGTAAATATGATTTTTCCTCCTACCGCACCCAAAGGGTATCGTTTTGGTACCAACTTTTTATATATATATCAGAGTTCTGTCAAGTTTGAAACTGTCGACTTGACATTACAACCTGCATTTCACAGAGTTTGAAACTCTCAAGTTGACATTATAACCTGCATTTCCACATCTGAAGGAGCTTTACCCGCCCTTCCCTGCCACCCAACACTCCTCGATTGTGTCTATTTTGGGAATAGCATCGATAAAGTGGTTCAGACAATAAGTACAGCTTTCTCTTGCCCTTGCAGTTTGCTTTCTGGGTCAGAAACTGGCAATCTCACCTACTTGACTTCCCTTGCAGTGTGAGTGGATGTCATTATTTTAATTCATTGCAGCAGATGGAGAAAGAACAATAACAGCAATCTAGTCAGCCTTGTGAACTAACCCGACAAGGTGCAGAAAACCGAACAGCACCTTCTTCTTTTTTAAACTAATTCTCCCCCCCCCCATTCGTACATACTTGAAATTCATAGCATGGAACTTGAGGGGAGCAGAACTGTGTCCTTTGGGTCCTCTGGCTTGGATAGCCACCCAGAATATGAGCGCTTCTCCCTCACATCTCCCCCTTCAGGACATGAGAAGTTTATGATGTTCTATCTAAATGCTAATATTTTGAAATTAATAAATCACTGCAATGAGAATAGCAGAAAGCCATTAAAGAAAAGGAGAGGAAACCCAGGAAGGTTTTATGTCCAAAATTTCATTCCCCAGAGAAGCAACAGGAAAATATAGAACTGAATCATTTACCAGAAATTTAGTTATTGCAACCATCCCTGTTGCAACCCCCAATATAAGAGAATTTCTCCATTCTAATGAGTGTGTCTGTGAAGCCTCTGACGCATGCACAGAGTTCCTTCACTTGCAGGGCCTAGTCCTCTCTTTTCATGTGGAACTGATCTATGTGTATATTCCTTTGGGTGTGTATCAGATTTCTCCTCTGAAATGGATACTGTGCACATGAGGGGAGATAGTCAACTCTGGAATAACTCAGGGACCTGCAGCAAATGATTTGCTTGGGAGAATTGCCAAATGTAAAAGGAAGGAACCACCCTGAGCTTATGCAATGTGACTTACAGTGGATTGCTGTACACGTTTCTCAGAAGCAACTTTCACCATAGCCACTGGGGCTCGCTCCTGGTAAGTATTGCAGCTGTAAACTGCTTGGTGAAAAGACACCAAGTGTCAATTGTGCTCTTAACCTGTGTTGAATTGGCTTGGGAGCCAGTGTGGTGTAGTGGTTAAGAGCGGTGGACTCGTAATCTGGTGAACCGGGTTCGCGTCTCCACTCCTCCACATGCAGATGCTGGGTGACCTTGGGCTAGTCACACTTCTTTGAAGTCTCTCAGCCCCACTCACCTCACAGAGTGTTTGTTGTGGGGGAGGAAGGGAAAGGAGAATGTTAGCCGCTTTGAGACTCCTTCGGGTAGTGATAAAGCGGGATATCAAATCCAAACTCCTCGTCCTCCTCCTCTTCTTCTTCTTCTTCTTCTTCTTCTTCTTCTTCTTCTTCTTCTACTTCTTCTTCTTCTTCTTCTTCTTTTGCTGCAAGTTTTATACTACTTGCACTTCAGCTGGCCTGCTTCATTGTCTGGAGCTGACTGGCAAACTAAGGTGAGTTATAAGCTCCGCAGAGGCAGAGAGGTCACATAATCAAAGAATCACAGAGTTGCAAGGGACCCCGAGGGTCATCTAGTCCAACCGCCTGCAATGCAGGAATCTCAACTAAAGCATCCATGACAGATGGCCATCCGACCTCTGCTGAAAAACCTCCAAGAGCCAGTGTGGTGTAGTGGTTAAGAGCGGTGGACTCGTAATCTGGTGAACCAGGTTCGATTCCCCGCTCCTCCACATGCAGCTGCTGAGTGACCTTGGGCTAGTCACACTTCTCTGAAGTCTCTCAGCCCCACGCACCTCACAGAATGCACCCGATTACCAAGTGAAGCAGTTTTGAACCAAAGCACTGCCTCATAGAACCGAGAAGCTGAAAATACAAGGAATCATGGGAAATGTAGCCTAGAAACCTTTGATAGTTAACCACCCTGATTTAGTTAGATTTATTACATTTTCACACAGTTTTGTTGCATTTGATAAATGATAAATTTAATAAATGACAATAACCACCCGATTACCAAGTGGAACAATGCACACGACAGTCAGTTGCCATTTGGTTATCTCTGTTCACCCTGCTAATGACCAAATTCAGGTACTGCAACTGCTCAAGAAAACTATTATAATGAAAACTTATATTTCTGATTCCTCCTTTAAATGTTGAATGTTCCTAGCATTTAATATGTATGTAAATTTTAAAAATTGATAGAATTTTCACTGCCTTAATTAATTCTGCTTTTCTCTTTCTTCTTTTGCAACTGATTAATCTTGTTTATATTCAAGAGCAGCTCTTTGTTGCACTCTGTGAACAGGGATGGGAAAATCTGACTATTTCACTTTCTTCCCATTTCTTGTTTTTACCACCTTAAACTCAGTTAATTACATTTCTGCATCAGTTTGTGGTTGTTGTTTTTTTAAAAAACTGACACAAAAATTTGCCAGCATTTTTATGGTATTTCTCCTAACATGCAATGTCTTGGAGGCAATTTCCACTAATATATACATCTTTGGAAGCTAGGTCCCCTGACATAATATATATTTTTTGTATGCTATTTCACCAATATGTTTGTTTTTATGCACATACAATAGAATTGTACAGATATTTTTGCTGCACAACTACATTGCAAAATTCGGAGGCATGTGAATTTCAAAGGACAACTGCATTTTAGTTTGCGGATGGTTTCGGGAAGGGCAGATTAGGCAGGTTTGCATTAAAATATGAATCAACCCTATTCCTTCTCCCATCCCTTGTTGCGACTCTGTGCCCCAAATTTGAAATGACCCCTAGACTGTAAGAGCAGTGGCCTATTTTATTACAGCCAACATGCATTTTCTAGTAAGCCAAAGCAAAATATATGAAATTTGACCCAGCTAAGGCCCCAAGCCAACCAATCAATCAAACTCAGTTCCTTATAACCCTGACAACATCCTCTCACATCCGCATGACAACACTGAAAAGGCTTTAGATCAGAAATATGTGGATGCCAATAATTTATTACAGAAGTAGACACATCGTATCATAAAGTGATGGCTTATTGCTCTTCCTAGGTGTATGCATTGTGCAAGAACTCTTTTAACAGTTCCAAATCCTTTGCCAGGGAACTTGGATAATATAATGTGATCTGTCAGAAGAGTCAAATTAAATTTTTAGGGGGGAAAAACCCAGTAGGAACAATGTGTAGTTAAATCATCTGTCTGGAAGTACGTAAACGTCCCCACAATCCAGCATGTCAGATCCTTTTACATAAATGTCGTCTTCTTATGAGGGCGTTTCATTTATTATTATTTTTAATTTATTTTTTGCTGAGCTTCCAGAACTGGTGAAGCACAGGTCAATCGAAGGCAGCAAGCGCTACCTTTCATCAGATACAAATGGGGACTCTTTTTCGGTGTGACAAACGAATTGAACTCCAAGCAGTATTCATTGGAATAGATGTGCCATAGAAAACACCTGTCAGAACACATCCAGTCCCTGGCAGGCTGCAAACATTTAGCTGCACACAAGCAGAGCAGCACATAGTTTAAATAGAAAACGATGACAAAAGGAATATTTGGTGGGGAATTTGCCGTCCATCCCCATGACAAAGTGAACCGCAGCATAAAGTGTGGCCTCAGGCCACTGCAAAGGTTCAGTCTCAATTGGCTTGAACTCAGCTCATGTCTTTTGTGACCTTGAGAGAAGAACAGAATCTGCTTCAGCTTAAGAGGGATATGTGAGACACAAACAGCTTCATGTTCATGCCTTTAAACCAGCGGTGCTTAGCCTTCCCTTCACTCACTATTCTAATTTCAGTCATGGTGAGCCAAAGTTCCCTTCCTACTTTTGCAGATCCATTCGCCCCCCTCCAGCCCTTTTGTGGTGCACCTGCTTTCTAAGATGTTTTAGAGGTGTTTTGGGCTTATGTCAGGGACTGGCTGGACAATGATAGATAGATAGATAGATGATAGATAGATAGATAGATGATAGATAGATAGATAGATAGATATAGATAGATAGACAAATAAACTTTATTCACATTAGCCAACGGCCATAGCAACATAAAACAAGCAATATATACAAATAAAAGATATACAAATAAAAAAGACAGCAATGGGTAAAAAGGGCAATCAAATGACCAATCGTTCAGATAGTGGCCCTTAATCTCATTGCACCCTCGATAAACCTAGCAACCTTCGCTGTTGTCTGATCATTTTGATCCGATAAAAGAAAGAACAATGTGGCCTCAGATGGGCGGTCTGGGATGGTAAGTAAGAGTGGGGTAATGATCTCGGCTGGACAATGAGGAGTGGTGAGACGCTCCAGCCAGAGAACCCGCGAGGGAAGCCTCAGAAGAGGAAGGTTCAGAGCTAGGGGAGTGGTGGTGGGACACTGAAAACAGGTCAGAGGATGAAGGGGTGGGAGAGACAGAATGGTTGTATGTTGAACAAGCAACAGGCCTGAGCATGAGAGAGGAACCAGAGGCAGAAAGCCAGACACAGACTCTGCTGTGTTGTTATTTTCTGTTCATAAAAAGCTAATTGTATTCCGTGCCTCCTGTCCTTTCCTGCCCTGTGGATGACCTGGGCTTGCCTGACAGCTCCTTGACAGGTGATCACAAGTTGCACACTGTCCTGCTCCTAGTGAAAATGGAGTAATCAAATCTTTCCTTTCACCTTGTAGCTTTGGATCAGCAACCTAGCCCCATATGGCTTTCCAATTTGACTGGGATGGGAGCAAATTGGACAAGGCTGGGAGGACTCAGGATAAAACTTGTGCCTCATGATGAAAAAGTCTGCCCTCTTTCTGAATGATGATTCTAGATTCTGGAGAAGTAAATTGTGTCAGTCCATTGGAGCCAAGCCAATGAAGAGCTCTGGGGACCTCAAAGATGACCCAACTTATTGTGGCATTAGGTTAGAGCCTACACTGTCAGATTTGACCAAATGTCCTCTGGCCCATGAAAGCTTACACCCCAATGAATCTGTTAGTCTCCAGGGTGCCACAAACCTTACTGTTGTTTATAAATCTGCATATCCCCATAACCCGAAAACATTGTGAGACCAAATACAAAATGTGTGAGAAAGAGGAAAATGTACTGCAACTCTTCTTATTTACTGGTCCTGACATAATTGGAGGTAGACTCTATTTATAAACTAGGAGGAAGCCTGTGTCTGAGAACAAGCTCATAAGTGGTGAAAATAATGACTGTTTGGTATGAACGAAGACATAGAAGGTAGTCATATTCATTCATGCCATTTATTTTTTCAACATTCAAAAGCTTGCCAGCTATCATCAACAGAACTAATTTAAAAATTGCTATTTCCTTTCCCCCTTTGTTTCACTGAAATTGTGTACATGAAGAATTATACTACCTGCCTATCTCTTTAGAGCTATGGTCTGCCTAGTCTTCCTAAGGAACTATAGATCTCCATTCTTTAAATCAGTAAAATGCTGAATGAAAATGCACTTGAGTTTCATATTTAAGAAGTATATAATGTCACACAGCTTTTATCTCTTCCAAGGACTGTTAATGTGAAAAAGGCACGCTTAATATTCATTTGCAGATATAGACTGGTATTCAGAGAGGAGTCACCGGTAAGTATTTGAGTTACAATACTAAGTTCCATTTTTGGCACTAATAATATGGACAGATGGGAAAGGATTCAGAAGAGAATCCACAAGGCTAAGTCAAGGTGTAAGATGTCTGTTCCAAACATTATGGCCCTACCGAGGAAAGTAATACGAGTCCACTTCTGAAGAAGAAAGCAGACTCCCAGCAATAGCCAATATGGGTAGAAGGAGAGAGTAGCCATTTTCACATTTCATAGCACCCAACCCATTCACTTTTGAGCCAGTGTGGTTTACTGGTTAAGAGTGGTAGTCTCGTAATCTGGGGAACCGGGTTCGCGTCTCCGCTCCTCCACATGCAGCTGCTGGGTGACCTTGGGCTAGTCACACTTTTTTGAAGTCTCTCAGCCCCACTCACCTCACAGAGTGTTTGTTGTGGGGGAGGAAGGGAAAGGAGAACGTTAGCCGCTTTGAGACTCCTTTGGGTAGTGATAAATCGGGATATCAAATCCAAACTCTTCTTCTTCATTGGCACTGTTTAAGTAATAACCATGTTACTATCCATTTAGATGAAAGTGATGTAATGAAAACCTTTAGAATTAGAGAATTATTATTATTTTTTGCAACCCCCCAAAGAAAGAAAACAAATATTAATTATGACTTTACCATCTTCCTTTTGTTTTGTTTTGTTTTGTGCACCCTTTGCATATGCTCTAATGCACATGTATTTGGGAGTCGTTCCAGCTGGAAATGTGTGGATTCACTTCTGAGTAAACATGCATAATACTAGATTGTTTTTCCGGCATATCTTGCATCACTTTCCCAATCCTTGCCTTTCGATTCCAGTCTAAGTTTCCCTTCATCTGAAGAGCAGTTTTGAAATATACTTGGAGTCGAGAGTGGATTTCATGCTCTTTATTCAGCTCATAGTGGTGAAGAGGAATGGAAGTTCCCCCCAAAAGGTCTGCTTTATATACATTATTTACACAATGGGCCCCACGTGATTGGCTAATTCCGGGATTCACCTGTAGGCCAATCAGGTTGCGGATTCACTTCCACCTGGAGCTGGATTGGGTGGCTCCTGTGGACCAATCAGACTGCTGCATTCTGGACCCTATTGTTCTAGGACCAATCAGACTTCTGTCCTTTGGATCCTATTCAACTGAGTACATAAAAAGTTTTTTTTTTTTTTGTTTTTTTGCAGGGGAGAGCATGAGATTGCACCTGGCTACACTATCTTAGTACAAGATGCATTCAGAGGCACCTGAGACACATGCACACACAGTTGTTTGCTTCATGACCCACAAAAGACACCTGATAGTCCTATGTAGGGCTGCCATACATCCGGGATTACTGGGATTTCAAAGGTGAATTTGACATCTGGAGGGAATTTCTGAAAGGCGGCGCTTTGTCCTGGATCTTAGGCAAGTCAATTGGAAAATCCCCCCCCCCTTCTTTTTTTGCGTTTTTGTAGTAAAAAAGCTCACCAACTTTAGGGTTTGTCTTTAAAAAAGCTCAAGAACTTTTGGGTTTTCCTTTAAAAAAACTTTCTGGGTGTCCTGGTTTTTACTTTTTGAAATATGGCTGCCCTATGAATCCTATGTATTTTAAAGAGACAAGTGGCAAAATTTATACTTATGCAGAATTCATAACTGACACATTATGCATGTATTTTGTACACAAATAATATAATAGTGCTTTCACACACTTAAGCAAAAGGGCTCCAATCCAAGTCAATATTCTAGTTCTAGTTTGTTCTATTCCTGTTAAGTTGTGGGTGAACATATCAGACGACACAGCGATTCTTCAAACAGCTCTTCTTTATTCAGAAGCAGAACAGAACTAACTGAGGAGCTCAGTCAGCCTGCTTATATAGAGCTCCAGAACAATGTAACTGTTGCCATTTTCTAAAACTATCCAATCACTGAATGTCACTTTCGATCCTTCATTTGCATAACAAACTATCCAATCACTGAACGTCACTTTCGATCCTTCATTTGCATAACTATCTACAGTATCCCCCTGCTGGCCCAGTACATAACAATTCCATTTCATGTGAGTTCCTGGCTGGGCCAGCAATACTCTTCACATTTCCCATAAACACAGACATTGGTGCTCAGCTGTCTCAGAAAAGGCTTTGCATAAGAAAGAAACTCAAATTGTGTTCCCTCCTTGCTTGAATTTCAGTCATATCTCATGTGCATAGAAGCACTGGGGTGGACGCCTTCCAAAAGACAGCATTTTGGCCCTGTTGCAAATGAACTAAAATGTAATTCCATAAAACATATGACAAAATCCATTACTTTATCTCTGCCCTACAACTACCTCTCTGCTTCCAAAAAAGAAACACATTTCTCAGAGCGAGGAGCAATGATGCTAAGGTCTGAAGTAGATCAACACCTTGTCATGGCAGGAGCTAACAAGTACATTTGCAGAGCTCGCATTGCAGAGAAACATTAGCAGATTAAAAGGACCTGGCTGGGCCTTGTGAATTTCATTTCAGGTGCATTTTAAAAAAAATTAAAGGAACAGCAAGGTGCATTTTCATGCAATTGTGTCCAAACAGTCTAAACTCGGTTATATATTTTCCCTCTCTCTCCCTGTGATAACAACCAACTGGATTGTGATAAGCAATTCTTTGGCATTCTTTACCTCCTGCATTTCCTGCCAATAGAGGAACGATGGTCTTTGTAATGAGGTTTTCCCCTCCCACCAGCCCTCTGTGGTGTCCAGGGAAAGCAGTAAATTAAAGGTTGTTCTTCTGAATTACTGAGCATTTCCAACCTGGCTAAAGCAAAAAGATTTATGCTATGAAACCCACCGCTCTCTGCAGCTTGTCTGCACTGTGTATATTGTCTGGCACAATGAGATACATCTCTCTCACTTTCCCTCCCTGTTAGATAGCATATAAAGGTCACAAAAGCTAAATCCAACTATAATGGCATTGCAAAATGTTTCCATTGCTGCATGACTACTAGCTGGTTATAATAGCATCAATTTATTAATACAAACTAACATCGCTCAGAGCATAAAGCCTATCTTGTGCGTTCCAACAGGAGGCATATAAATAAAGTCTAAAATTAGATTCTATTTGGCGAGTGAGATAAGCTGGCCTGAATTTAAAATGAGGTAAAGTAGCCAGCTTAAGCTTTGAATTCTTCCCCCCCCTTTTTTTTAGGCCAAAGAGAAAAATACTAATATGAAACTTCATATCATAAGCTCTAAAGTTAAATCCTTCTGGAAGGACAGAAGTTTCGGACCCCTATGGATTGTGTCATTATGTCATGGCATAATCCGAAATTCATACTCTGAAATACAAGCATGGGTCACTGTGTCCTTCCAGATGCAGTTGGATTCCAATTCCTGTCAGCCCCAGCCAACATGGCTGGTGGGTAAGAATGCTGGGAATTGTGCAGTAATAATAGAATCATAGAATTGTAGAGTTGGAAGGGACCACAGGGGTCAACTAGTCCAACCACCTGCAAAGAAGGAATTGTTGTCCAACGTGGGCTCGACCCTAAGCTTAAGAGCCTCATACTCTACCAACTGCGCTCTCCCAGCTATCTGGTTAGCCATCTCTGCTACAAGGGGAGATCTGCTGGATCATCACTAATTGCAACTGTAGATGTACATACTCAGAAAAAGAAATCAGCATAATTTAGGCGGGTGTTCCATGTCTTCTCTCTCCTCCCTGCTTTCTCAGCAGGCCAGTCTGCATGTTCATGTCATTAAAAAGTACAAATGCTGCAATGTCCGCTATGACTTCCCTGGAAACCATTCAGGTTCGTATCAAATTTTCGTTCACAGACTTCAAACAGAGAAGCCATTTAAGACTAGCCCAAGACATTTTGCTGCCTGAAGAAGGACCTAAAGGCATACCTTCCAACATTTCTCTGGTGAAAATAGAGACTTACTAATCAATAATAATAATAATAATAATAATAATAATAATAATAATAATAATTTGTTTAGTCATTTAGTCGTGTCCGACTCTTCGTGACCCCATGGACCAGAGCACACCAGGCACTCCTGTCTTCCACTGCCTCCCGCAGTTTGGTCAAACTCATGCTGGTAGCTTTGAGAACACTATCCAACCATCCCGTCCTCTGTTGTCCCCTACTCCTTGCACCCTCCATCTTTCCCAACAAAAGGGTCTTTTCCAGGGAGTCTTCTCTTCTCATGAGGTGGCCAAAGTACTGGAGCCTCAGCTTCTGGATCTGTTCTTCCAGTAAGCACTCAGGGCGGATTTCCTTCGGAATGGATAGGTTTGATCTTCTTGCAGTCCGTGGGACTCTCAAGAGTCTCCTCCAGCACCATAATTCAAAAGCATCAATTCTTCGGCGACCAGCCTTCTTTATGGTCCAGCTCTCACTTCCATACATCAATACTGGGAAAACCATAGCTTTAACTATATGGACCTTTGTTGGCAAGGTGATGTCTCTGCTTTTTAAGATGCTGCCTAGGTTTGAAAACATAATAAAGCATTAAACATTAAACAACATCCCTATACAGGGCTACCTTCAGATGTCTTCTAAAAGTTATACCATTATCTCTTTGGCTCAGCGGTGGCATAACTCCATTCTCTCCAACATTTCTCCGATGAAAATAGAGGCATCCTAAGGAAAAGTGGGACATTCCAAGATCTAACCAGAAACCAGAGCGGCTTCTGCTAATCTGGGACTGTCCCTGGAACATAGGGACACTTGGAGGGTCTGTAAATGCAGAGCCAGCCCAAGACATTCTGGCGTCTGAGGCAAACCACAAACCAATGCGCCCCTGCCAGGAAAGAAGGGGAGATGAAGACCTACATCAGGAACGGGGATGGGATAAAGATCTGCATCAGGAACATGGGTGGGAGGAGACCAGCAGTACCTACTATTTGCTGAGAGGCCACTGTGGGGCGGCTTTGGGGAGGCTGTTGAGGAGGCGGCAGATTCAGCCTACAAGGGGCATGTCGAAGCTTTCATTGCCACTTCTGCAGCTTCAGGTGAAGCATTCCTGGGAGGCTGCTGCCTTAGGCAGTTGCTGCACCTTGCCTCACAGGTGAAAAAAAGGGAGACCAGGTTTCATCAAAGGTATTTTCCTTTATAACCCTGTTTGCAACTCTTCTAAGCCCAGTTAGTTCTTCTTCTAAGCCCAGTTAGTTCTTCTCCATGGGTCCTATTGATACTATTTCCCACCGCATATCAATACTTCTCCAGTTTTTAGTCTTCCTAAGTTATCTGTACATTCTGTTACATTACAAGTGTGCATAAAATCCTGCCAGTGTTTTAACCTGCTTACAGTGATCTTGTATATAAATTATAAACTTTCCCCATTCTTTTTTAAAGTTCTTGTCTTTTTGTTTCCTGAGCTTCCCAGTTAATTTCGCCATTTGGGCATAGTCCATCGACTTGCTTTGCCATTCTTCTCTGGTCAGGCTTATCTCTTCCTTCCATCTCTGGGCTAGTAACATCCGTGCGGCCGTTGTCATGTACATAAACAGTCTCTTCTGGGCCTTCGGAAGAAAAAGAATTAAATCTTTATGCTGGACAGTAAGGTTGCAATCTGGATTTAGGATGATGATTTTAAAGAAGGCAAATTCAGTCGTACATATGGTCAATATGTGAAGCAGACTACCATACAAAAGTAATAACTAAACAATATTATTTGTCATAAAAATAAATAAGATACAATAAAACTATATCAACCAGGGGGAACTAAATACAGCGACACACCGTGTGCCACTGGGACGTGCTCTTATCTTTCAGTCCGCAGAGATACTGAGTGAGGCTGCAGTCTTTGAACCTTCTAGCAGCAATTCTCATGCAATTGCCTTTCACACACGGTGGGAGGTAAAATTAAGAGTCCTGCTGATCACCGCAGGTAGAGAAAAGCGTAAGTGTTGGAGCCATAGGGTGTAAAGTACAGCAACTGCAGCCTTGCATATACAGCAGAGCATTGGAAAGGATGGACCCCATTTCTGGGTAAGATCCTGGCGGTCTAATCCTCTTATGCTACCGTGGCTGCTAATCCTTACCCTGACAGCTGGGACAGAAACATCCTTCTTTGCCTCACTGGCCTTTAATAACTTAGAGCCAAGGTAGGGTGATGTTAAATGTGAATTGGCATTTAATGTGCTTGTACTTTTAAAAACAAAAAGCAGACCCTGTGTGTGTGTGTCGATAATTATCGGCATTACAGGAGGCAAGCAGGGTAAATTTAAGCATTCCCTCCCTTGCTGCGGTCCTGAAGCTACTATTTGAACTGGGAGGAAAGCTTCCACTGGCCCCAGGGAGAGATTTTTCTCCTAATGGAAACTTCAGAGGCTGGAGTTTCTTCTGGACCTTGTGGGGTAGGAAAGGGTTAAAATTCCTGCTGTGGTCCTGATCAAAATAACTGGGTAATAACTGTGTGCTCTTTGCATTTAAAAACCACACACATTCATCTGAAATGCAAAGATGCATCTAATACCATCTTTTGGTTGACCAGTTGTAATATGGATCAGCAATGAAGAATCAAAGGGCGGTATTCAGTGAAGGGTTACTCAGATTTATGGCCATTACCGTAGGACACACTTTTTCCCCTCCAAAAATTAAGTGGAAATGTGTGTGTGTCCTATGGAGCGAATGCAGGCTCCTTGGCTTCAGCGATAGCAACGAGAAGCCTCCAAAGCGCAGAGGGAGCGCTCCCTCCGCGCTCTGGAGGCTACGCCTTGCTTTCGCTGAAGCCTGGAGACTCTCCTGGCTTCAGCGAAAGGAACCCGAAGCCTTTGGAGCGCAGCGCAAGGTCCCGCTGCGCTCCAAAGGCTTCAACAGAGAGGGAGAGCTGCGCGGCGCCCCTTCAGCGAAGCGGGAGGAGAAATGGAAGGGGCTCCGTTTCTCCTGCCGCTTTGCTGAAGGGGCGCTGAGCGGAGAGGGGGAGATTTTTTTTTACTTGTTTTCCCCCTCTAAAACAAGGTGCGTCCTATGGTCAGGTGCATCCTATAGAGCGAAAAATACGATAATTTCAATGGGCCTGCTCTGAATAAACCTTCACTGAATACTACTCTTTGATTCTTCATTGTTAATCAAATGATTATCAAATGCTAATGATTAGGATCACAGAGCATGGGCAGTAGGAATTTTTTTTATATATATAATATTTTATTAGGTTTTATCAACAGAAAAGTTCGAAAAAATACAAAAACAGAAAAATACAAATTTTTTGAATTACAAAATTCAAAAATACAAACATTAAACACACAAAAAAGAAGAAGAAAAAACACATATACAAGAAAACAAAGCTCCCTCTTTCTTGATTTCTCATCTGTAGCTAACTTATTTTCCTGACTTCCTCACGTCTCCCTTTTTTGTATCCCTTTTAAAAATTGGTTCAGCAAATTCATGTCCTATTAGTTTATCTATTATCAATCCCATCTTACATTTTACCTTATTGCTAGAGCCCCTTCAATGGGCAGTAGGAATTTTAACACATCTGAAGCTGCTATCTCTATTAGGAGATTTAGTCCTGAGCTCCAGCACCAATTAACAGAATGCCATCAAGAGGTCAACCCATCTCTCTCTCTCTCTCTCTCGTTTGGTCAACTCTGTTGTTAATAGACACAAACTTACGCAAAACAAAATGATACCCAGCATAGCAGAACAGTGAAGAGAAATGCAAATGTGGTCTTCAGTAGAGGCACGATGGATGGTGGCCAAAGCTCAGAAATTCCCCACAAATAAATTGAATTTGATGTGACTGCTGTCATGAGAAGACACCAAGTGTCCATTGCTGCAGAAGTCTTCCAGTGTCACTATACCCTGTTAAAACTATTTCCTATAAGCATGAGAATTCTGCAGCCGTTTTTACCTGTGAATCATGGAATGCTATGAACATCTCAAGCTCCCTCTTTTTCCTTTACAGTCAGAATGTCTGTGATAGCACTGAAAAGCCCTTGTTTTCTTTCAGAGTTCAGAGCTCTACCCACCCATCTGATTTAATGGCTTTGTAAAACGGAGATGGCTGAACGCTGCACAAATAACAGTGGGATTCCTTCTGAGAAACAACTTGACACTGAGGTTCCTGACAAAAAATGCATTCACAAGGCACAGCCAGGAAGAGAATTTGTCCTAGAAAGAAACTGCAGATCTGAGGTCACCGAATCCCCAAATTAACTGAAGCATGACTTCAACTCCCCATAATATTTTGAGAAGATCACATAATGTTAAACGACACAGGTTATGTATGCATTGTGTCACATACAATCAGCCCAGAGGCTTCCTTCTCTCTCTCTCTCTCTCTCTCTCTCTCTCTCTCTCTCTCTCTCTCTCTCTCCTCGTCGGTTTCCCAAGGAGAAATAACAATGTCATGATCAATGTAAAGCACAGGGAATACAATTTCTTAATTGTTATTCTCAGGAAATATTTTTTTTTTCTGGTCCACATAGCATTGATTGCATTGGTTGGCATCTGTCTGCCTCAAGAGACAATGGAAGAATGTGCCTTTTGGGGGTCAAACTGTTGGAGGGTTATAGCATCTGCTGTGGCTGTAGAGACGGATACAGGAGAGAGATAATAGAATCATAGAATCATAGAGTTGGAAGAGACCACAAGGGCCATCGAGTCCAACCCCCTGCAAGCAGGAAACCCCCTGCCAAGATGTTTTCTTGAAGCTTAGGGAATGCTTTTCAGCCCCATGGAACCTTCAATGTGGGGTTCCGCAGGGCTCAGTCCTACCCCCCATGTTGTTTAACATCTACATGAAACTGCTAGGTGGGGTTATCCGAAGGTTTGAAGTACCTTGTCAGCAGTATTCTGGTGACACTCAGCTCTATTTCTCCTTTACATCTGCAGGTGAGGCAGTGGAAGTGCTGGACCAGTGTCTTGCCTTGGTAATGGACTGGATGAGAGACAACAGACTGAAACTCAATCCACACAAAGGCACTCTTAGTAGGTGGTTCCCTAGACCAGATGGGTGGGAGATCACCTGCTCTTGATGGAGTTACACTTCCTCTAAAGGAGCAGATTCGTAGCTTGTGGGTCCTCCTGGATCCTTTGCTGTCGCTTGAGGCTCAGGTGGACTCAGTGGCCCGGAGTGCCTTCCATCAGCTTCAGCTGGTGGCCCAGCTATGTCCCTATCTGGACAGGGATAGCCTAACTACTGTTGTCTATGCTCTGGTAACCTCAAGGATAGATTACTGCAATGCATAATATGTAGGGCTGCCTCTGAAGATGGTTCAGAAACTAGTGCAGAATTCAGTGGCCAGGTTGCTTATTGGAGCAAGATGGTTTAAGCATATTGCACCGATCCTGGTTCGACTGCACTGGTTACCAATTAGTTTCCGAGCCCAGTTCAATGTGCTGGTTTTGACCTATAAAGTTTTAATTGGCTCAGGACCGCAGTACCTCAAGGACAGCCTCTTTCCATGTGAACCTACCTGAACCCTGAGATCATCTTCTGAGGCCTTTCTTCGTGAGGGCCTTCTCTGCAGTGGCTCCCTGTCTGTGGAATGCTTTCTCCAGGGAAGTTCGCCTGGTGCCTTCATTATACACCTTTAGGTGCCAGGCAAAAATGTTCCTTTTTAACCAGGGCTTTGGTTGATTTGATTGACATCCTATGCCCTTTAAAATGTGGGTGTGGTTTTTTTTGGGGGGGGACTATTGGGTTGTTAAAGGTTTATTTTGATTGTGTAATTTTTGGTTGTGTATTTTTTGGTTTTATATTTTGATTTTATTCTGTGAACTGCCCTGAGACCGCCGGGTATAGAGCGGTATATAAATTCAATCAAACTGTGGCTTGCTTCAGGTATAGGGGACCTTTGGCCCTCCAGAGATGTTTCTTAACTCAAACTCTCATCAGCCCCTGCAAGCATGCAGGGATGATGGCACTTTTCTAATAACTGAGGTAAAATCATAATACAATTGGAAAACCAAACCAAGCCTTATTCTGTGCACTCACACATGCTACCTGGGCAGGTATTCTGAATTTAACGATCGGTTGTTGACCCCCCCCCCCCAAAAAAAAAATTCCTCTCAGATGCTCTCCTATATGGTCTAAATAAGTACATATTATCTTTTGCTATTACACTACACTGGCCTTGCCTCTGAGGTTCAGGGGCCACTAATGAGTAACATTTTCTTGTCTTCTCTTTGGCAACAGGGACACAAAATTTTGAAAGCTTATCTACTGAATGTTTACTTAGACACAGTAATCTGCTTCGATTGCTGAAAAGCGCTAAGAGAAGTTGACCATAGAGACCTTCTGGAGATGAGATACAACGCATAGTTCACAGTAGCCCACTCTGGAGAATCACCACTTCTTATTGTTCATAGTTTGTGGGTTTCCCATGGCTGATACTGACAGAAACAGGACTGTGTCCATTTTGGGATGATGGTGGTTGGCAACATGACATTCAATAACTGTGGAAGTACTGTATGTTTTATATATGTTGGAAGCTGCCCAGAGCGGCTGGGGCAACCCAGTCAGATGGGCAGGGTATTATTATTATTATTATTATTATTATTATTATTATTACGCAGTATCACATCTGCCTCGCATGCAAAGGGCCTCAGGTTCAATCCCTGGTGTCTCTGCTTAGGATCTGCTGAAGATCTGCTGAAGATCTTAGAGAGCCACTGCCACTCAGAGTCAGGGAGCTGTGCCCCATTTTGCCGCTTGAGGCAAACGTCGCCCAGTGGTGTGCAGTGAAACCTTCCTTATTTTTTTTTTATAAAGATTTTTATTGCGTTCCTTTTCATAGGTTCACAAATTAGTTTACATAGCAACGTACAAGAAACATTTTTTTTTATATATGAAGAAAAATAAAGAAAAAAGAAAAAAAAAAAATTGAATATGTTACACATCCTGTTTCATAAATTTACTTTCTATTGGACCTCCCCACATCTTCCCAACATTGCATTCATTGTTCTAACCTGATCAGCAATTTGTTACCTTGTTTCACAACTTATTGTATCTTTGACTTTATTATGTTACCAATTTCGAGAGTTTGTAGTTTACTTTTGGTACCTTCACAATAAACATAATATATTGTTTCAAATTTGTTTCTTTTTCTTTTTTTATCTAAGCTTATTTTATCCTTTGCTTAAATAGGTTGCGGAAGCGTGACGTTTCCTAATCATGCACAATCTTAACATTCAAACAACTTATAATATTTTTGCAAATAATCCTTGAATTTTTTCCAGTCCTCCTCTATTGTTTCTTCGGTCAGATCTCGAATTCTGCCAGTCATTTCTGCCAGCTCCATGTAGTCCAACAACTGTGTCTGCCAGTCCTCCAGTGTGGGTAAATCTGGTGTCTTCCAGTACTTTGCGATAAGAATCCTTGCTGCTGTTGTCGCATACATAAACAGAGTTCTGTCCTTCTTTGGCACCTTCCGGTCCACCATGCCCAGCAGAAAGGCCTCTGGTTTCTTAAGAAAGGTATATTTAAATACCTTTTTCAACTCATTGTATATCATTTCCCAGAAGGCCTTTACTTTCGGGCAGGTCCACCAGAGGTGAAAGAATGTCCCTTCTTCCTCCTTACATTTCCAACACTTATTATCAGACAGGTGGTATATTTTAGCCAACTTGACTGGGGTCATGTACCACCGGTATACCATTTTCATAATGTTCTCTTTCAAGGCACTACATGCCGTGAATTTCATACCGGTGTTCCATAACCTTTCCCAGTCCTCAGACATAATGTTATGTCCTACATCCTGTGCCCATTTTATCATAGCCGATTTAACTGTCTCATCCTGTGTATTCCATTTAAGCAGCAAGTTATACATTCTCGAAAGTACCTTAGTTTTGGGTTCTAATAACTCCGTCTCTAGTTTCGATTTCTCCACCTGGAAACCAACTTTTTTATCCATTTTGAAAACCTCTTGCATTTGAGCATAATGTAGCCAGTCTCGCACCTTATTTTTTAATTTGTCTTGGCTTTGGAGCTTCCAGTTGTCTCCAACTCTTTCAATTAATTCCCAATATTTTGGCCAGTAGGCCTCCATATTGGGCCTTTTTTTGGAAACTTTGGCTTCCACTGGTGATAACCACCTCGGGGTTTTACTTTCTAGTAAATCCTTGTACTTCATCCATACAGCAAATATTGATTTTCTGACAATATGGTTTTTGAACAATTTATGAACCTTTGCCTTGTCATACCACAAGTATGCATGCCAACCATAAACATTGTCAAACCCTTCCAGGTCTAGGACATCAGTGTTTTCCAACAAGAACCAATCCTTCAACCAGCAGAAGGCTGCAGCTTCATAGTACAACCTTAAGTCCGGCAGGGCAAACCCCCCTCTTTCTTTTGAGTCAGTTAGTATTTTAAATTTTATTCGGGGCTTTTTGCCCTGCCAGACAAACTTAGATATATCCTTCTGCCACTTTCCAAAACATTCCATTCTGTCCACGACCTGTAGGGTTTGAAATAAAAATAACATTTTTGGCAAAACACACATCTTTATAGCTGCGATTCGGCCTGACAAGGTAAGTTTCAATCTTGCCCATATATCCAGATCCTTTTTGATTTCCAACCAGCATTTTTCATAATTATCTTTAAATAAATTTAAATTTTTGGTGGACAAAAATACCCCCAGGTACTTCACTTTTTTCACCACACTTAACTCTGTTTCTTTCTGATACCCCTCTGTCTCTGTAGGTGTCAGGTTTTTAACCAAAACCTTGGTTTTTTGTTTATTAAGCTTGAATCCCGCCACCCGACCAAACTCCGAGATAAGTTCAAGAACTTTTTTTGTGCTAGATTCTGGCTCCTGTAATGTCAAGACTAGGTCATCTGCGAAAGCTTTCAGTTTGTATTGTTTCGCTCCGACCACTATACCCTGCACCAACCGGTCCTCTCTAATCATATTCAGCAATACCTCCAGGACAGAAATAAATAACAGAGGAGATAGGGGGCACCCCTGTCGTGTCCCTTTTTCAATTTTGAGTTCCTCCGACACCACATTGTTCACTATCAGTTTGGCTTTTTGTTCTGAGTAGATTGCTTCTACTCCATTTTCAAACCCCCTTCCCACTCCCATCCCTTTCAGGTTTTTCTTCATAAACCTCCAAGAAATGTTGTCAAATGCTTTCTCCGCATCAATAAAAATTAAAGCGGCCCTTGTGTTCCTAATTCTCAAAAGCTCCAATATGTCAATAATGTTCCTGGTATTGTCCGACATATGTCTGCCAGGGAGAAAACCTGCTTGGTCCTTATGAATTACTTCATTTAATACTTTTTTAAGTCTATTTGCTAAAATGTCTGCAAATATTTTGTAATCCACATTCAGGAGTGAGATGGGACGATAGTTCTTAAGCTGGGTCTTTTCCATTTCCGACTTTGGAATCAATGTGATGAATGCTTCTTTCCACGTTTCCGGTGCCCTCTTCCCCTCCATAATCTGGTTGCAAACCTCCAATAATGGTTGTATCAAAAAGTCCTTCAAAGTCTTATAATATTTGGAGGTGAGCCCGTCCGGGCCTGGAGATTTGCCGAGTTGCATATTTCGAATGGCACCTTCAATTTCCTGTTGGGTTATTTTACTGTTGAGAATTACTCTTTGGTCTTGACTTATTTTAGTTAGACCATTTGTTCTCAAAAATTGGTCTATTTCCGATTCTTGCTGAGGCCCCTGTGCATAAAGATCTTTAAAGTATCTGTGGAAGCACTTCCTTATTTCTTCTGGTTTCTGCACTATTTTTCCTTGAATCTCTAAATTTGTAACTGTATTTAACTTTTGTCTTTTTTTCAACTGCCAAGCTAACAATTTTCCACATTTATTTGCTGATTCAAACGATCTCTGCTTCATTTGTTTAATTTTCCATTCAATTTCTTGATTAATCAATTTCGAATATTGTGCTTGGTGGAATTTGATTTCTCTTAATACCTCTTTTGATTTTGGTTTGGTCCTCAGCTTTTTCTCTCCTTCACTTATTTTCTCTAAGATTTTTTCCTTTTTTCCATTCCAAAATTTTCTTTTTATTGTGTTCTGTTGTATCAGAAACCCTCTCATTACAGCTTTACTTGCGTCCCAGACTGTTCTCTTCTCGACCGTAGTGTTCAAATTTATTTCAAAATAGTCCTTTAAAGTTTTTTGGGCCTTCTTAACGATCTCTTGATCTCTTAGCAAGGTGTCATTCATCCTCCATCTAAAGGATCCGGTTGGGATAAGTCTCAATTCCATTTTTAAGGCATTATGGTCGGAGCAGGTTTTTGGGCAGATTTCCACCTTTCTTGTTTTAGGTGCCAGCCCTCTAGATATCCAAATTTGGTCGATTCGTGTCCATGACAAATGGGCCTCAGAAAAGAAGGTTCCTTCTTTACCCAAGGGATTCCTTGTCCTCCAGATGTCAATCAAGTCCATATTGTCTGTCATTTCAAAAAATGTTTTGGGGAGTCTGCCGTCTGTTGTTAAATTTTGATTTTGGGATTTATCCATATTTGTTGAGACCACCCCATTCATGTCTCCCATCACGATAATATTAGAATAGTCCAGGTAGTCGAGCAGTGTCTCGTGCAGCTTCTTATAAAATTCTGATTTTCCATCGTTTGGTGCATAAATTCCTAGTATCAGAATCTTCTCCCCTTGTGTTTGAATTTCAATTGCGAGAATTCTTCCATGGTCATCTTTGAATAAGAATTTTGGTGTCAGATTCTCCTTTGCATATATTACAACGCCTCTCTTTTTAACTTTGTCTGATGAGATAAATTCTTGGCCTAATCTTTTATTGATTAATACTTTCCTGTGGAGCCTGGTCACATGTGTTTCTTGAAGACATATTAAGTCCAATTGTTCTTTTTTTAGGATATGAAATATCCTCCTTCTTTTTTCCGGAGAATTCCCGCCATTTATATTCCAACTAAGTAGCTGCAGGGACATCCTGTTCTAGTTGAGATGTTCTTAAGATGAGGTGTCTTCCTTTTGCTCCGATCCCGAGGGGGCAGGCGTTGGCCCGCTTCCAGGCAGAATTGGTGTTGGTAAAGGTGGAAGCCAATCTGCTCCTTTTTGGAGATCTTCACCGTGATCGTGAAGGAACTTTTGGTTGTCTTCAGGTGTTCTAATTTTAACCTTCCTTTCTTTGTATGTAAAGGATAATCCTTGTGGGAACTCCCACCTGTAGGGAATTGCGTTGTGTCTCAGTAATTTTGCTAGTTCTGTATAGGTGGCTCTAAGGTCCAACAGCTGTCTTGGGATATCTCTATAAATTTCCACCCTTTTGTCTTGTATTTGAATTGCTTTTTTGAAATGAAGGCCTAGGATCTTGTCTCTCTCTTCCCTTGATCTTAGAATTATCAAACAGTCCCTGGATCTGTCTTTCCTTACCAGTCTTCCCAGTCTGTATGCCGAGACAATTTTAAAGTCTGTATCTTCTGTTATACCCCAGAACTTTGAAAATTCTCGTGTCAGATATCCAATCAAGTCTCCTTGCTCAAGTTCTGGAATGCCTCTCAATTTAATGTTGTTCTCACGATTTTTCAATTCCACCATTGACATGTAGGTTTGTTGTTCACCCACCTGTTTGTGCAGAGGCTTGACTTCTCCTTTTATTTCTTCAACTTCTTTTTGTAAGGCTCCCACTTTTTGAATTGCTTCTCCAGCTAGTTCACGGTTTTCCGCTGTTGCTCCTTGCAAGTTCTCTATTGCTTGCGTATGCTGGGAAACTTGATCAGTCAATTTTTGTATCGAAGAAGTCGCTTTGTCTATTTTCAGAGACTGGTCATCCACCTTCTGGTTTAAGCTTGATAACTGCTCCAATATTTGTTTTAATAGTGTGTCTGACCCACCTGCTGCCATATCTTCCTCAGTGGGCTTCTCTGTTATTTCAGCTTGCTCCCTCTGTGTCACCAGTACAGCTGGAACCGACGATCGACGTCCTTGGGTCAGTGTTGTTTGTACAAATTGTACTGGTTTTCTTTCCTTTTCTTTTTCTTTTTCCTTAGCCTCTTTAGTTTCCTTAGCTTTAGATGCTCTTGTTCTCCCTGCACCACTCATTACACATCTGTCAGTGTTCAAGGTCAAATTGTCTATTGTTCCATGGGAAAGACAGAACCAGTTATAAACAATCAGTAGAATGAAAGCCAAAACAAAAATCAGTTCCCAGGATTTTATAATCCGAAAGCCCTGTAGGGGGAGTGCCACCTAGTTTCAAAGACAAAGAAGGAAGTATTCCGCCATTAAAGTTCCAAGTTGTTTCTGCTCAGTAAATCCAATAATCCAACAGTCCCTTCACCGGCCAAAAAATTCCCCAAAGCACCTCTTAAAGTTCAGCAAAGTTCCATCAACGGTGCTTGCAACAAAGTCTCATACAGTCTTTTCTGCTCAAATGTATCAGTTGCACTCCAAAAAAGTTTTTGCAACTGTTTCCGCAGTTATCGCAACCTCTCTCCCCGGCAGTCCGACGTCTGACTCTTTAGAAGTACAAACCAAAAGAGGCAGGAAATAGGAGGAAAGTCCACATTTACAGCTTAATTTAGTCAATATCCATTCCTTCCTTCCGTAAAATAAAGAATAGATCTAGTAGCGCAAGAAAGTTAAAGCTTCCCAAAGTCCCGTTTCAAGCGCTTCCGCTTCTTAAGACTTTGCTTTGATCTTGTCAGCAATGTCGGGAGACGGACTTCCCTTTTCTCATCTCCCGATTTCAGCCAAATCCAACAATTTCTTTACCAAATTTAAATCCCTTTACTCACGGGTATGTTGCTTGCAGTTTAGTGTTGATTTTAGGAAGAAAGGTCAGCGCTCATCTGCAACAGCCGCGCGGCTTCACTTCCGCGGAAAGAGCGATGAACTCACAGCACCGCTACCCCTCCTTCACTCCGGGTCTCCTTACGGGGTCCCTTCTGTGTTTTCAGGGCAGCTTCTGGTGCCCGCCGAGTCCCACGGCCACGGGCTCACTCTACCCGTGGTTTATCTTAATGGGTCGTCGCTATGCCGCAGCGAACGACCCTTTTCCGCGGAGCCCCTCTTCAGAGAACGAAGAGGACCGCCATTACAGTTTCGCGCCGCCTCCGGAAGTCCAGTGAAACCTTCCTTAGAGGAACAGTTGGAGCCAGAGGCACCAGCTTGTGAGGGTGATGTTGCGCGCATGACCTCGTAACGCCCTGATATTCTGTGTGTGACCATTGTGCCTCCATCCCTAAGCTGGGCAGAAGCTTCCCAAGCTTTGGCAATGAAGTGTCATGGAATTCTACCCAGCCCTGATCAGAGTAGGCAGTACTGCGCTGGATGGGACTTGCTACAAGGCAGCTCCCAATGTGTCCTCATATCCTGCCCCCTCCATATAGTTGTGTTGCCGCTGTTGTTGTAGCTGCGGCAACAGTGGCTCCTAACCTCCGCCTCTAAGCTTGTGGAGCGGGGTCAAACAAGCAGCCAAATGGATATGGTGCCTAGGCGACAATGATGCTGAGGGAGACTTCCTTTCCAAGGAAATTAATAGCTTTGGGAGTGGCAGGAGGCCATTTTCATCAGGACCACAGTGAGGGGTGAGGGTTAAGCTCCCTTTCGCCACCCTAGCAGTCCTGATGCTGCTCTGCCTCCCCAGCTGCTGCAGTTGCAAACCCTCCAAGTGTCCCTGTTTTCCAGGGACAGTCCCAGACTTACAGAAGCCATCCCCGTTTCTGATTTGATTCCAGAATGTCTCACTTTTCCTTAGGACGTCCCAAAATGTTGGCGGGTATGGCAAGGAGATAAGTAACTATACAGTGGTACCTCAGGTTACATACGCTTCAGGTTACATACACTTCAGGTTACAGACTCCGCTAACCCAGAAAAATTACCTTGGGTTAAGAACTTTGCTTCAGGATGAGAACAGAAATCGTGCTCCAGCAGCGCAGTGGCAGCAGGAGGCCCCATTAGCTAAAGCGGTGCTTCAGGTTAATAACAGTTTCAGGTTAAGAATGGACCTCCGGAACAAATTAAGTACTTAACCCGAGGTACCACTGTACAACCTTTAGAAGACATCTGAAGGCAGCCCTGTATAGGGAATATTTAAATGTTTTATGTTTTATTATGTTTTTATATGTGTTGGAAGCCGCCCAGAGTGGCTGGGACAACCCAGACAAATGTGCGGAGTATAAATAATAAAACTGTTATTGTTGTTATTGTCCTTATCATTATTGTGGAATAGGACACCCCTATTTTCATCGGAGAAATGTTGGAAGTATGCAGTTGCTATTCACCTCACACACAAAACATCATGCATGGTAACTGCACCTCTGCAATCAGTGCCTAGGTCTATGTTTAACCAGTGTCAATGCTAGTAGAGTCCTACACTAACCTCCTTAGTCCTATTTCCTTGAATTCATTTAATTTTTGTTTTGTCCTAGAAATCAGAGATTGCTGTTCACAACAGTGGACTCCTCTTTTTCAGCTTTCCCTGGGGAGCTGGAGGCTTTTCAGAGAGTCATCATTGCAACTCCTTTTCTTTCTCCCCCCCCCACTCTTCCTTATTCCACTGTGCACTCAGTGTTGATTCAGCTGTGCCGCTGGCATGAATGTCTCGATCAGTTTGGGGTCCCCTTTCTTCATTTCCCTGGGACGCTTCTTAAAAACACCGCCTGTGTGCGTATGTATATGTGGCGCCTTATTGAAGGCAGTGCCTGCCTTTGTCTCCCTTCCCCAATGGACTGCTGCTGAGCAAACAGGCAGCTCATTTTCTCTCTGCCTCCATAGCAGGAGGGCAGTCGAATCACACTTTCCCCCGCTCCATCTCCTCTTTGCTTTCCGTGGCGACAGCAGACCCACAGTAAAATTCTGCATTTTCACAAGGAAAGCAATAATCTAAGTGTCTGCCTCCCACATGGGAGGAAGGTATTTTGTACATTTATGCCTCATAGTCATTATAATGGATGGGGGAGAAGACACAATTTTGCTTACACGTTCCTCAGCCCTGGGTTAAACCACCCTAATGGCACTGCAGACTGTTGAGTATTCTGCGGCTGTCTCATCCTATCTTCACTGTAGCAGGAGACAGAACGAAAAGGTAACTTTCCAGTTGAACAGGCTGCCTTAAGGAAATATATATTCCTCCGCAAACTCAGTCTAGCGACGCGCTTTCTCCAAAACCGGGTATCTTTTATGTCTGGCTGTTCCATTGTGAGTTCTTTCTACTTCCACTCCTAGTCTGTACCCTTTTATCTCTGGAGGTATTGTTTAAGCAATGCAAACACAAAGGGCCACACAATTATCTTGCAGTGCCTTGAATTTGGGAAAAGAAACACTTGGCCTCTTTCCTTAAAACAGTACATGATCACAAGGCTCTTCCCTGCGATTGCAGGAAGCGACGGAACTGCCTTTTAAGTTAAAAATAAAACGTATATGGTGTAAGATCAGAGAGCCAGAGGAGATAAAAAGGAGCAAGAGCAGAGTTCTGTCTTTTCGTAGAGCTGTCAGCTTGTGTAAGGGCTGTGTGTTCAAAAACGGTGCTGGAAATTATATGGGACCCAACTCATCAGATGGCAATGGCAGTGTAAGCCGGAATAGTGAAGTGTCTAGGGTGTCAGACTAGGAGTTGGGAGGCCAAGATTCAGTTCCCCACTTGGGCAGGAAGTTGTGTCTCTGCCTTTCCTACTTCACAGGGTTGTTTTGGTGATAAAATGGGGAGAGGGAAAACTATGCAGCTACCTTAAATTTCTTGGAAGAAAGGTGGAAATTAAATGTAAGAAAGAAAGAAAGAAAGAAAGTGGGGGAGTGTCCTCCAGAACATAATTTCAGATTTTCTTACTTGTTCTTTAAAACGTTCTCTTTCCTGAACACCTTATTTTTTTAATTGATTACATCACAGATAAAAACACAGCCAAAACGTAACAAGTAAACAATACATAATGCCATCCATGCGATCGCTCTTTCTGTTCTTTTCTCTGACTTCAGCTATAAACACATTCCATCTCATCTGTAACTGTCCACTGATAGAAGTTCAGTATCTAATCATAAGCAGAAAAGAAGAAGAAGAAGAAGAGTTTGGACTTGATATCCCGCTTTATCACTACCCTAAGGAGTCTCAAAGCGGCTAGCATTCTCCTTTCTCTTCCTCCCCCACAACAAACACTCTGTGAGGTGAGTGGGGCTGAGAGACTTCAGAGAAGTGTGACTAGCCCAAGGTCACCCAGCAGCTGCATGTGGAGGAGCGGAGACACGAACCCGGTTCACCAGATTACAAGACTAGTGCTTTTAACCACTACACCACACTGGCTCTCCCCACACCACACTGGCCCTGCTAAAAACACAATACAATATATTGCATGTTGTCACATGTTGTTTCACTTCTCCCCAACCAGGTGACCGGATCTGAGAATTAGCTCATATCTCTACTTTTCTGTGGCGCTCTAGGATGTAGCCATTCACTCTCTGTGATTCTCACTGTAAGGTGAGAGTGGGAAACCTGTGGCCCAATTTCATGTGGCCCTCAATCTAATTTCATGTAGGTGGCAAGGAGAGAAAAATGGTAGAAAAGTGGACAGCAGAAAGAGAGAGAGGAAGGTGGGTAGCCTGCCAATCACTATCATGCTGATCCCATCAGATTATCCCTGAGGGAATGTGACTCTCAACAGAAAATAGGTTTCCCAGCCTTGCTCTACAAAGGGGAAAGATTAAGAAGAAAAGGTAACATCATCTTGCCTCATCAAATATGAATGTGCACCTCAGGTTCTACCCTTTATTGTCATTCTATTGATCAAGTTCGCTGACAGTACAAGGTACACAAACATAACCCGAAGACAGGGCTTGTTAGTCATCTGTAGGTCAGCTGAAAGAGCCTCCATATGGCATAGTATTTCATTCCGCCCTGTATTCATCACATGCAGCACTGTTTCCATTCCTCTACAATTCGCCTTCTGCCAAAAGCTACCTTACTCATCCACATTGCCTATGTGAGGCAACAGAACTAACTTAGTGATTCGTTATGTAAATTATGTATGCTCTCAAGCAGAGTTCCACTCACACAATAGGGCTTCCTCTTCTATCTTTGTGCACCCTCAAAACCTGTTCTGGAAGGTTCCCTTGGTTCAAGGCTAAATCAGAGAATGGAGTGTGAAGCCATCCTGTGCAGGTTCAAGTATTGGCAAAGTCTTCTACTCTGCTTTGCCTGGAAAACCCCCCGCCAGTACGTACATTAATTAGAGGCAAGACATAGTCAGGCGAGCTGACAGGTATGTATACAGTCTGGAGGTGCAGAGTGTTAGCCTTGCAGACTCCCATAGTGACAATCTGTTGGATTGATATAGGGCAAACCATACTACACAATCCAGACACCTTGTGGAGGAGGAGTTGCCCTGCTAGCTTCTATTTGCAGTTGCGAATGTGGAAAGGAGAACTATAGCTTTTGGGGAAATTGTATGAGTGTCTGGTAGAGAAAACGTTTTCCCTCAACAGCTTTTCCTTTGCGTTTTGCCATAGTGATTAGATGACATTCCTATTTTAGTAGTCTTTGCAGAGGTTTTTACAGTTGTAGCTTGATGTAGAAATAACTTCCAGCTAATCTTGTGGGACTTTTCATTGACGTCTGATACTGTTACCCTGCTACAGAAATGACTTGAGGAACTGGTTGAGGTGTTTGTGCTGCCTTTTCTGTGGTTCTACTTTTTGTCTGTCTACACTCAGAGAGCGATTATGAGTGCTACCAGCTCATTTCTATTCCATGATATGCCCTCAACATCATGAGGTTAGGGCTCTGGTTGAAAGCTGCAGGACCTTCGCTGCAGTAGCCCTGAGGCTATGGAACGACCTCCCTGATTAGGTCAGATACTGTTTCTTGACCGTTGCCTTTCTCAAGGCTGCAATACTTTACTGTCCCTGTTAGACGGCAGTTGGACGCCTACTCTGTAACACTACAACACAAGCCAGCAGCCACTCTGACCACTCTTTAACAATAGCATAGTTAGCATGATCGTTAATTCAGCATTGAGCAGGGAAATGCATACAGGCATCAGATACTAACTGCATGCCCTGTTCCTTGTTGTTCATTGATCTATCATCAATCTAGGGTTCACAAGAGCCTAGGAAGATCTATCCTCTTATTACTCTGGCTAATAGCTGTTGATGCTCCTATTTACCAGGTTTAACACCAGACCCCTGTTTTGTATTTGAAGAAGAAGAAGAAGAGTTTGGATTTGATATCCCGCTTTATCACTACCCGAAGGAATCTCAAAGCAGCTAACATTCTCCTTTCCCTTCCTCCCCCACAACAAACACTCTGTGAGGTGAGTGAGGCTGAGAGACTTCAGAGAAGTGTGAATAGCCCAAGGTCGCCCAGCAGCTGTATGTGTAGGAGCGGGGAATCGAACCCGGTTCACCAGATTACAAGTCCACTGCTCTTAACCACTACACCACACTGGCTCACAGGAAGTCCAGTAATCGTCACCCTTACTTTCACAGAGAAAGGTACTTGAAGTATGAGTAAGGAGATCATAACCTGCCCTACACAAATCAGAATAATTTATATATATATATATTTAGAGAAGCTTCAGAGAGTGTTAAAACGACACCCCTGCTACAACATTGTCCCAGCCATCTGAGGTCTTCCTATCACTAGGTAAATGGCTTGCCGTTTATTATCTACATTTCTTGACTTTTAGTACCACAGATGCTCCTCATTTAGCTATAAACATTTTTTTCCCTGTGAGATTTTGTAGATTACCTGCCAAAATCAAGACTAACAACGGGTGCTCATGGAGGCACATAGCTCTCTCGGTCTGAATGCAGCAATTTGCATTCAGCATAAAGCACAAACATCTCCAAGGTCAAAGGAAGGATTGCTGAAGCTTATGCACTTAAGCTGGCTGGAAGTAAAGATTGTTAGAAGCATGTATGGCAGGGGAAATGACAGGATGTCAATTAGAAAACAAAGGCCAAAATTAGAGAGTATTTTAGGCAGGGGAAATTCCCCCCCTAACAAAAAGCAATCAGCTTTTGTACTGATGAAGAAGACAAATCTGGGAAGGGATTTGTAAGAAATGGCTACTGAGATTTCTAAGCTGACACTGTTTCATAATAAGAGTTGCCTATTTTGTGTGTAATAAAGACATCATTACAATAAAAGGATTATCTGTTTTATTGACAGTAACACTGAGGATTTTCTTCTCAGGCAAAAAGAAAAACAAAGTGAGCTGGAAAATTTGCTAATTTGGGTTGCTTTCATTTTGGGATGTCCAGCCTGAAACCTTTAGGGGTCTCATAAAGAGATACGTCGAATAGTTCCAGCACAATGGGTAATGTGGTGATGCTGTGAAAGTCCGTGATTTCCTTATTTAAGAATATAAACCTGGGTTTACTAATGCTAGTCATTGTGATAGGAATTTTGAGGTCTTAGATATATGGTAATGTTCATAAGCGTACCAAGACTGACCAGGAACAATTTTGATTCCTAAACTGAGCAAATGTTTTCTCTGCAAGGTCCAAGTGGAAAGCCTCCCCATAGTCTCTTTCCTCACAAATCCTGTCTCAAGGGCACATTTAAGATATGAATTCCTGCCAACCTAGCAGTTCGAAAGCACGTCAAAGTGCAAGTAGATAAAAAGGTACCGCTCTGGCGGGAAGGTAAACGACGTTTCCGTGCGCTGCTCTGGTTTGGCAGAAGCGGCTTAGTCATGCTGGCAAGATGACCTGGAAGCTGTACACCAGCTCCCTCGGCCAATAAAGCGAGATGAGCGCCGCAACCCCAGAGTTGGTCATGACTGGACCTAATAGTCAGGCAGTGGCGTAGCGTGGGTTGTCAGCACCTGGGGCAAGGCAAGTAATTTGCGCCCCCTAACCTGTGGATTTTGCGCCCCCTAACCCGTGGAGCGCCCCCCCAGATGTTGTGCCCGGTGTGGCCGGCCCCCCTGCACCCCCCACGATACGCCACTGTAGCACAGAACACCATCCCTAATCGTGCAACTGCAAAAAGTTCTGCAACACAGCACAACAGACCGTGCAAAAGGATCGTTGTTGATGCTTTTATAAAAAAAATGTAAACAACAGCCATCTTTATTTACACTATGAGCTAACTGTCTGAGATGGGTAAACCAATCCCAAAGGGCCCTTACAAACAGTAGATTATGCTACATTTTCCTTGTTTAAATCCACAATGTTTTGGTTTTTTAAAATGCACTCTACCTCCCCACCCTTATACCCTTTCCACCCAATACGGTAGACGTACACCTGATGCCTTTGTCACACATTACATGCACCCAACCCCTTCCCTGCAGACAGCTAGATTTCCCTCGCAATAAACGTGGGTGGGTAGGTAGGAGGGGGGGACAGTTATGCAGCGGGGGTGCTATGCGGCGGTTCTCCCGTCCAGTTTGGCAGGGCAGTCAGATGTGCAAGCCTGCCTTGCAATGGAGTCGGTGCCCCGTCCCTCCAGCCTCGTGCTGGGAAGGCACTCTGCGTATGCCCCGATGCCCCCTTCCCCTTTCTTAACCGCCCATTCTCTTCCTACCCAGAGCTGGAATTCAGGGTTGCAAGCAAGTGGGGGCGCAAGCGAGGCCCGCCTCCCGCAAAACTTCCAAGAGGTCGCCCTACGAAGCCCCTCCGGAACGCAGCCTGGAGACTAGAGCAACGAACGACGACCCCACCGGCCCAGGCAGGCGGCGGCTTCGATGGCGCTTTTCCCGCCCAGCGATGCCGACGCACCTTGAGGCTCCCCCGGGCGGCCACGTGGCCCTTGCCCGGCCCGGCGTGCTCCGCCGGTGGCGGCGGGCTACCGCTGCCTCCCGCTCCTCCGCCGCCCGCCTCCGCCTCGTCGGCGTCGTCGTCCTCCTCCACGTCGACTACCACGTCTTCCTCTTCGTCCTCCTCCTCCAGGGCGGCCGCTGAGCCCTCCCGCCAGGGCGGCCTCCACGAGTTGTCGAGCTTGGGCAACGGCTGCGCGGCTGACGGCGAGGCGCTAAGGCGCCGGCTCCCCAGGCTGGAGCGCTTGGCCAGGCGCCGCGCTTGCATGGCTGGCCGCGCCCAGCTTGCCTCAGCGCGGCGCGTGGGAAACAGAAGCAGTGGCGGAGACGACGACCCCCACCCCAACCAAGCCTCGATTGCTTGTCCCTTCCCTCTGGACTCACGCCCCCCCAAATGTTGCGCCCGGTGCGGCCGGCACCCCTGGCACCCCCCACGCTACGCCACTGTGGTCAGGGGTCCCTTTACCTTTACCTAAGATATGAATAGGGTGTGAGCCTGTGACTTGGACCAGGAACTAAGTATTTATCATTAAAAAAAGACTGGCCAGGCTCCCCAGGCAACCCAATCAAGTAACCTGCCAGACAGGAGATAAACAACGACAGGAGAAAAACAACATTCAAATTTCTGTTTTAGACCACCATTTTTGTGATGTAGGTGTATCTGGAGGGTCGTCTTAGGTTACACCCCTTCTGTGATGTATGTATGCATCTCCAATCCAATGTGAAGTTTAGGCCCCAAGACTTCCTTAGTCCAGATTATAATCCAAATGCAAACCAAGTCCTCCCTTCTTCTTGACTGTTGCCAGAAACTATAAGGGCAGTAGAGGTCTCTCTTGTCTGCCCCCCTCCTTCCTAACGTCTGATGGAATACTACAGCTGTGTCCCAGGCACCAGGAAGGCTGGGAAACATAGTTTCCAGAGCTCCTGATATCCAGACAAGGATGTCCGATAAACTAAAGATCCCAGATTCCTTGGTACCTGGGACACTGTTGCAGAAGCATGTCAGCAAGCACCTGAGAGAAGAAAGGTCTCCAGCGATGCCTTCCTGCTGCTGCTGCTGCTGCTGCTGCTGCTGTCACTTTTACCACCATGCTGGTCATCATCTAACCACCAGTTGATAAAGGTTGGGGCTCATGGCTGTGTGTGTTGGAGAGTTCTGCCATCCTCATTTGATGGAATGGGACCCAATTTGGATTCAGAACAAAATGTATTATATTGCAACTGTATTGTAACTTTTTAATAAATGTGTTCAAGTTTTTAAAAAAGAACACACTGAATTACTTTCTGCTTAGTTTGTGGGTGTGGAAAGCAGTTCACTCTTCCAGGCCCAATTTGAAATCGAAACCAGATGTGTCTGGTTATGTTTAGTGCAGTCTTCCACAACCTGTTACTCTCCTGTGTTTGGGGCTACAACTTCCATCAACCCCTCCCCACTGCACTGGGCACCAGGTTGGGGAAGGCAGATTTAGGTCATGACTAGTGTAGCTGATAAAGGGACGCGGGTGGCGCTGTGGGTTAAACCATAGAGCCTAGGGCTTGCCGATCGGAAGGTTGGCGGTTCGAATCCCTGCGACGGGGTGAGCTCGGTCCTTGCTCCTGCCAACCTAGCAGTTCGAAAGCATGTCAAAGTGCAAGTAGATAAATAGGTACCGCTCCGGTGGGAAGGTAAACGGCGTTTCCGTGTGCTGCTCTGGTTCGGCAGAAGCGGCTTAGTCATGCTGGCCACATGAGCTGTACGCCGGCTCCCTCGGCCAATAAAGCAAGATGAGCACCACAACCCCAGAGTCAGTCACAACTGGACCTCATGGTCAGGGGTCCCTTTACCTTTACTAGTGTAGCTGATACAACAGATAGCTAAAGTATTTGTTTTTCCTGAATTTAAAGTTGGACATGCCCTTCAAAGTCAAAAATGAATGTGCAACAGAAAAAATAGTCTGCGTACCTGCAGAAGAGCCATCCATGGACCCATAGAACTATACAGGGTTTAAAGCCAGGTTCACGTAACAGGCTGAAGCAAGTCAGGTTGTGGGTGGATGGCGAGGCGTTAATGTGGCCAACCCACGTCAGTCTTGCAGCATCTGGTTTCTAGGTTGTGATGTCCATCTGACATCATTCAGCTAGCTCCATCTTTTCGCTCGGAAGGGATCACAGAAAGATCAGCTGCAAATGCGATCAACACAAAAGAGATTTTTTATTATTAACCTGCTACCCACAGAATTTGTCTAAGATTACAGGCCTTTGTATGTGGCTTTTAGAATAGAATACAGGTTGTCAGTCTGAGCCTTATGAAGCCATCTGCTAGGTTAAGCGGGTTCATTCATATACAAACAATTTTGAGTCGATTTAGCCTAATTCCTTGCCCTGGTGCTCCTGCTGTTTTGATGCTCCTGCTATACTTCTGCGTCTGACAGTGTTTTCTTCCATTGTCCCCTCTAGTGCCAAACTGCTCAATTATCCTTTTGTTGTTCTTGTTAATGTTGCACAATTCATTTCGTCCGATGTCCACCCCCAATCTATTTTCCCTCTGAACACATCCGACTAGTGACACTTCCTAAAAGACAAGTCTGCTCTGCGTGCATTCATTTAAAAGCCAGCTTCATTTTAACTTAGCCTTATCTATCTATCTCTATCTCTATCTATCTATCTATCTATCATCTCACACGAACCCTAAGACAGATGTCTTTATATATCCTGTAGCTTATTGATTTAAGCTCAGAGAAAAACACTGCATTTCCACAAACAGCTTGCCTGTGGAAATGCTTTGTGTAACATTAAGCACAGAGCAGGAGGAACCACTGAGGTTTTCCCATAAATTTGGGCACCAAGGTTCGCCCAAATCTGGGGGGCCCTGGAGTGTGTGTGTGTGACATCACATGTTGGGAGGCTACCTGACGGGGCCCACCACAACCCTGGGATGGCCCAATGGCTGTGGGTAGGCACCAAGAGGCCCGTTGTGGCCACAGGTAGACCTGATGGGGCCTGCTGCATAATATAAAAGGTAAAGGTAAAGGAGCCCTGGATGGTTAAGTCCAGTCAAAGGCGACTATGGGGTTGTGGCACTCATCTCAATTTCAGGCCAAGGGAGCCAGCATTTGTCCACAGACAGCTTTCCGGGTCATGTGGCCAGCATGACTAAAACACTTCTGGCACAATGGAACACCATGATGGAAACCAGAGAGCAGGGAAATGCTGTTTACCTTCCCGCCACAGTGGTACCTATTTATCTACTTGTACAGTGGTGCCTCGCAAGACGAAAATAATTCATTCCGCGAGTCTTTTCGTCTTGCGATGCTTTTCGTCTTGCGAAGCACGGTCCGTCGCAACTGCGCCTCTTCAAGCGGCTTTAAGAAAAAAGCGCAAGATGTTTTCGTCTTGCGAAGCAAGCCCATAGGGAAATTCGTCTAGCGAAGCAACGCAAAACCGAAAAACCCTTTCGTATAGCGAGTTTTTCGTCTTGCGAGGTATTCATCTTGCGGGGCACCACTGTACTTGCATGTTTTTGAACTGCTAGGTTGGAAGGAGCTGGGAAAGAGCAACGGGAGCTCAACCCGTTGCAGGGATTTGAACCACTAACCTTCTGATCGGCAAGCCCAAGAGGCTCAGTGGTTTAGGCCATAGCCACCACCCGCGTCCCATAATCTGCAGAATATTGAGGGGGTCTTTGTTTATCCTGTATTATTGCCATTTCTTCAAGGCTGATGCCCTTATTCATAGCTAATGATTTATTGTTAGTTTGTGTTTATGCTTTTCTGATTCATGATCTGTAGTTTCACTTTGAAACCCACCCACCCCCGCTACGTTCATCAATATACCAATACTTTCTATTGTTCCATTGGTAACAGAAGAGGGGAAATGACTATTCCTCATACTTAATCTAAGCACACGTACAAGGGCTACTGACTGGGTGTTCAGCTGTGCATTGTTGAATGTTATCTGCTAACTCTGTTCTATTCTGCTTTCCCCTTTGTTTTTGTTCAAACCAATTCACAAACAAAGGATCTATACATTGGCCACTAATAATGCAACATATGTTATAGATATTACTGCAAATTTTTATGCTATTTTTGTGATATACAAATGACATGAGAAGGCCTGGTCTTATTTACTTGTCTCATTTATTATTCCAATGATGCTTGTTTATAAAACTCAAAAAAAAAGTTATCCAAAAAAAAATAAAAATAGGGTAGGCAGATTTTGGGCTGGTGTTTTGATGCCCGTGGTATCAAGCGGATGCTGCAAAAATCTTGCATGTGTGAGGAACACTCATACTACAATAACCATCCATCTGGAAGCCACTTTGGTCACAGCAATCTTGGGAGTGCCTAGCTTAGTACAGAAAATAAACTGTGCCCTCTTTAGATGGATATTTATACTAATGATTCTGCTGTGCCTATTTATTGCTAACAGCTGCAAACTGGGGGTGGGTCACACCCACACTGATTGGAACTTGCATTTATTTGATTGGATTCTGTATTCTTTTGTGTTTGGCATAACACAGCAGATACCTGCAGCTATTTCTCTCGTTGCTTGGCATTTTAGCTTCATTTTGTTTTTAAAAAAGCAACTCTTTCTTCTCTCTGTTTTGAGACTGTAGATCAGCCTTCTACACCAACCTGGTGTTTTGGACCACAATCCCCCACAGCCTCAGCTAGCACTGTGTCCGTTGGCCTGGTGGGCATTGTAGACAGGAATGTTTGGGGGACACCAGGATTATCATCATTTTTATATCCCACCTTTCTTCCAAGGAGCTCAAGACAGTGTACAGTGGTACCTCGGGTTACAGACGCATCAGGTTACAGATGCTTCAGGTTACAGGCTCTACTAACTCAGAAATACTACCTCAGGTTAAGAACTTTGCTTCAGGATGAGAACAAAAATCATGCAGCGGCAGCAGCGGGAGGCCCCATTAGCTAAAGTGGTACCTCAGGTTAAGAACACTTTCAGGTGAAGAAGAAGAAGAAGAAGAAGAAGAAGAAGAAGAAGAAGAAGAAGAGGAGGAGTTTGGATTTGATATCCCGCCTTTCACTCCCTTTAAGGAGTCTCAAAGCGGCTAACATTCTCCTTTCCCTTCCTCCCCCACAACAAACACTCTGTGAGGTGAGTGGGGCTGAGAGACTTCAGAGAAGTGTGACTGGCCCAAGGTCACCCAGCAGCTGCACGTGGAGGAGCGGAGACACAAACCCGGTTCCCCAGATTACGAGACTACCGCTCTTAACCACTACACCACACTGGCTCTCTTAACCACACTGGTTAAGAATGAACCCCAGAACGGCTTAATGGTAAGGATTTGCTGAACTAACAAATTGAAGTGGAATACAAAGAAGGGAGGTATGAGGAGGTCTGGGGAAATAAGTGTAAGGAAGATATGTTATGGAAAATTATTTGGTTTTTTTAACTGTTTTTATGTTGTATTTTGTTTCTTTTTATTTTTCATTTTCATTGTTATATTTTAAAAAACTTTAATAAATATCTTTTTTAAAAAAGAATGAACCCCCAGAACGAATTACCGGTAAGTTCTTAACCCGAGGTACCACTGTACATGATTCCCTCTCTCCTCATTTCATTCTCACAACCACCCAGTGAGGTAGGTAAGGCTGAGAGATGGCTCAAGGTCACCCAGTGACCTTTATGGCTGAGTGGGGATTTGAACCCCAGACTCCCAAGTCTTAGTCCAGCACTCTAACCATTACGCCACACTGGCATTCTTTGGCAAAGGCTGCTGTATCTATACCCAACCACTTTGTGCACCTGACAAAATGGGCTCTGGACCATGAAATACCACGATAAATGTATTCATCTTTAAGGCGCCACCGGATTCCTTGTTGCAATTGCTGTACTGTCACTCAAGCCTCACTTTCCCCTTTCCGTCATTTTCATTGCCGCAGTTTGTGCTCAGCTAAAGTGCTGTCCTTTACTTTGCACCGCCAGAATGTTCCGGAGGGGCTGTATCAAGCTCGATAATAATCAGACACACAGGCCCCCAGAAAGCTCCTGTGGAAATTCCACTGCATGATTTGCTCGCCAAAAATAGCAAGAGCCCTCCTGTCATGAAAGATACGGCGCAACGCACCCCAGAGCCTTGTCGTGCATTTAATAATATTATAATAAGCAGAACTACAAAGGCCACCCGAAATATAATCGTATCTGTACATTGAAGATTTCCATGTTACAGGACTGGTAACTGATGGGTATTCACAGGATGCAGACTTTGCTGTGCAGTGTCTGCTGTTGGACAGTGCATGTTTTCATTAAAAAATACATCTCACACAGAGTAGATTCCACACAGGTGATTATCTTGATACTGGCTGCAGATCTATTTGCTACGTTACACCCACAGCTTATGCATACTAAGCAGGTGGAGTGATCCAAGCTAAAAGCTGGCTCCTGCTGGCTTGTAGCAAGCCCTTTTGTTTGACAACCGAGCCACTGCTGTACAGTATACGTCCCACTTTCATGCCCCGAGCCACGGAGCGCGCAATTACTGAGCAACTGCAGTGCTACTTGCTGATACCTTGGACCGCTAGCTGAGTGTAACTATGTCAGACATATAGCATCATTTCTTCTGGATTCCTTCAGGGGTTTTTGCCAACAAAAAGAAAAGGTTTTGAAGTTTTCTCTTTCACCTGCCTGCTTGCAGGAGGCTCATAATAGAGCCCATGCTGTTAACCCATGTTGGAGCTCAAGTTGCAAGCTGTGAGCCAACAGAGATCATAAACGGAAAGAGCCGTGGAGAGCAAGCAGTTTGTTCCCAAGCTGCATATATTAATACTGCTGCATGCCACCCCAATCTCAGAGCGGGGCAAGATTCCAGGGGTCCGAGGTGCTTACTGGGCCTAGGCGATGTATCAATACATTTCCTGAAACCAGTTTAAAGTTAAACATACAGTCATACCTTGTGTTACATACCTTTGGGTTGCGTGATTTCGGGTTGAGCACTGTGCCAAACCCAGAAGTTACTTCCAGGTTTCGACGCTTGCACATGTGCAGAAGCTCTAAATCACGCTTTGCGCATGTGCAGAAGCTCCAAATTGCAACCTGTGCGTGCCCTGTGGGTTGCGGATGCTGCAGGTTGTGAACATGCTTCCCGCATGGATCATGTTCACAACCCGAGCATCCACTGTATTGTGAATCCCCGCTTGCCCCGACTGCAACCAGCATTGCACACTTGAATTCTGGAGCCAGGTGCTCGGCTACTTCATTTTTTTTTCTTACTGAGTCAGTGCTGGCAGGCTGCCTCCTACCTCACTTCCTCCTCGTGCCAATCGCAGAGCAGAACGGTGCTGCCTCCATGCCTCGCTGCTTGCATGGCACCAGTGAGAGGCTATCATTTGGGTGGTACGCCCTGTTAAAACTCTGAAGCCTGGGAACACTTTCTGAAGTCCTTTCGCATGCTGCTAGGACCAGTCTCTTCACCTCTGAACTTCTTCAATGATGCACAACTTAGCAGAGTAGTGCAGCTTTTCCTTGGCAACGATCGAGACTGCTCAGTCAGGACGACGATCAGGAACAAAGCTGATGACTAGTATCTTGATTTTGTAGTTTATTATATAGGGCAGTAAACTCAGAAGCTATATGTTGTTGTTGTGTTGTTTAGTCATGTCCAACTCTTCGTGACCCAATGGACCAGAGCACACCAGACAGACTCTTCATGACCCAATGGACCAGAGCACACCAGGCACTCCTGCCTTCCACTGCCTCCCACAGTTTTGTCAAACTCAAGTTGGTAGCTTCGAGAACACGGTCAGACCATCTCATCCTCTGTTGTCCCCTTCTCCTTGTGCCCTCAATCTTTCCCAACATCAGGGTCTTTTCCAGGGAGTCTTCTCTTCTCATGATTTGGCCAAAGTATCGGAGCCTCAGCTTTAGGATCTGTCCAAGCTACTATATACAGACACGAACTTAATCACTCTCCAAGCACTCCAGAATACTCCTAACTAGCCAAACAGTGTCATAGGTCATGCTGCCTATATGAGAGACCTCAGCCAATCACTGAGCTGTTACTAGATCATCATCTCCAGGCAAATTTCTCGCGTGCTCTGTCTCCCTAGCCTGTAGTCAAAACACTAATTGCTCACTTGCCAAGCTGCACATAGACTATGAACTCCAACATGCCCAGGGGTTCTGCATTTGCGTACGCCATGCCATGTGGCACTCCAGCGGACATGCTCTGCCCAGGGCAGCTGTGCCTGCCTGGCCTCATCAGGAAGAGGCAAAAACTGTGTGTGGTGGCGCTGACTGTCTGCATGGCTGGTAACTGCCTCCTTTCCGACATCGCAATGTATCAGGATATTGCGCAGTCTAGCTGGCGCTATATTACGATGTTGGATAGCAGATATCGCCCAGACCTAGCACTTACCCAGGACTTTTGGATATGAGACACAGTGGAGACTGCAGTGTCTTTAGGATATATGGTTTATTTACACATATATAGAGCCTGAGATGTCGGGGTGCACAGCATTAACACTGCAGAAGGGTCTTGTTTCTCCCATAGTTGCAGCTTGGATTCAAACAGAAATCAAATATTGCCCTCAAATGCTGCTCTGACTCTCTCTCCAGCTTGCTGCTTTGCCCCTAGGGCACATTGCTCTCCCAAACTCTCTAAGCTCTGGCTTTACCTGTTGAGGGAGGGGGTCCCACCCATTTGCCTTCTTGCACTGAGCTCCTTAATCCCCCTTAATGGCTCTTCATCCAGGTTATCATCTAACCCAGAGGGTAGCCTGGCTTTTCCAAGAATTTGAAGCCTTGATTAAATTCTAACACTTGCTGGGTCCAGGGATTAGATGGGACTAGCACCCATTTTAACACCCCAAACTCATGGCAATACCTATGCAGTATTAACCCTATAAAAGCTGGAATGTGTGGACAGCATAAAATAATAGTGGTTCTCAAACCTTAGCAAATCAAGGCCCTCTTTGGCACAGCTATTCCGGAACATAGATTCCCCCACAAACAGTAGCAAGACTGCACAACAGGTTTTAAATCACCTTTCAAAATGTGTTTACTGGGGTGGTGTTTTTATAGATACAATGTTTGCTGTGTGTGTTGGGATATGTGAAGAGTTAAATTTGAAATACTAAGAATCCATTAGTGGCTAGAAGTTGGCTAATACTTCATTGCAGAATACTATTCTGGGGAAAAGTTGGGTTCTTTTTATGCCGAGTTAGAAGATTGTAAAATTTCACTTCTGGTTGGCTTGCTGGATATAAATTATTGGACACTCATTGGATGGGAGAAGTGGTCTGATGAGGGAAGAGAATTCTGTGCGTCTCAAATCTTGTTCGTTGAAGGGTAGGCTTGCTGGAACATAAACAGACAAGTCCTATCACTGTTCACTAAGGGTATGTGACTTTCTGAGACTATGGACGAGAGGAGGAAGAAACTGGAAGAGAAACCTGGTCTAAAGGCTGGAGTTGAGGCAGGAAAGAATGAGCAAGAGGTTATTGTGCTAGAGAAAGGCTGGAAGTATAACCTGCTCCAAAAGAGCTTAAACTGAAGATTGGCAGAGAGGCCTTCAAAGGGCAGTGAGCAGTAGGTGAGATTTAAGCAAGGAGTTTCTGGAGCAGACCAGAGAAAACTGCCTGAAATCCTGGCTCATAAGAAAACCAGTGGAAGTCTTCTGTACCTGGTAGTGGTGATAATTGGCTGGCTGGGAAAGACACATGATAGGTAACTGGCAAATAATTGGTTAGGGAAAGAAACTGCGCTTTACACATCAGTCTTACGTAAGTTTTTTTTGAAAACAGCTGACACTTATAATAACAATAACCTCGCAAAAGCAAGCATAAGCCCTAAAGAATCAGTAATCAATTTAAGCACAGCATTTACCTTATTCTAAAGTTATAGCTTTAAATAAATAAATAAATAAATAAATAAATAAATAAATAAATAAAACATCTTGTTGTTTTTAGCAGCTGCTGGGGCGTATCCAACTGGTTTTGTAAAATGTCTGAAGAGCCACAACTACTGGATTGCAGTAGGACATGGGTTGGCAAACTAAGGCCCGTGGGCTGGATCAGGCCCAATTGCCTTCTGGATCCAGATGGTATGGGAATTGCTGTGTGGATCGCCAGTGCACGCATGCGTTCTTTCCCTCTCCCTTCCTCTCCCTCACATGGCGGTGGCGGTGGTGGCGCCTCCTCCCTCCCTCCTCCTGGCTCCTCCCCGCCCTGCCTAGAGGAGGAAGGGGGCTGGGCTTTGTTGGTACCACCACCACCACCACCACCAGCAGCAGCAGCAGCAGCAGCAGCACTCAAGCGGCCACCATTTTAAGCAGTCCCTCTCCAGAGTCCTTTTGTGCGCCACTCAACATCCCGCCGCCACCGCCACCCCCTGCTGCTCGCAAGACACAGGTAAGCAGCCACCGGGGCTCGTGGTGCTCTTGCATCATTATCTTTCCTCCCCAAAATATAGTTCGCTCCCCCCCCCAAGGTCTGAGGGACAGTGGACCGGCCCCCTTCTGAAAAAGTTTTCTGACCTCTGCAGTAGGAGAAGTTGGAGGACAGCAGTGGTTAGGTGGTTTTTGAAATGCAAGACAATGGTAGGAGTAAGGGTAAAATACACACATTCAATGCCTTAGTAATGTTAAACAGAAGCTAAAGTGGGGTAATTCTCCACAGTGGGAAATGTCAGGAAGTTACACTGTTAAAGGGTGCTGAAAGCCAAATCCTGAATGTGGAGTCAGGTGCATATGACAGGCTTGGCCCTCATTTACTTGTCCAATAGTGGGAAGAAGCAAACGAGCTCCAATCTGCACACCCCTTCTCTGGATTCCATTTTTGGTCACTCTAGATTGTGACAAAGAGACAGAATCTCAGCTATCAATATCTGCTATATAACTTAAAAAACATAGCCTGGCTAAGGGGAAGTGACATTTCACAACACAATTATTTGGTAAGGTTGACTTGGTTTCTCAGTGATGGCTGATAGAAGGCGAGGTTTGTTTCTTCCATGGTAAGACTTCCAGCGCTTTCAATGTAGCTACCAGCTGAGATGTGACCTTGAAAGACTATGCTTCATTGAGCAATGATAATCAGCTGCACTTGGAGGCTCACCTGATGGACCTGAGGAATCGTGCGAGACTACTGCCCAGGCATATTAAACTGGAACCCCTGGGCCACTGCATTTCAGTTCTGGACCTGTCTTTTTACAACTTTCTAACTTCTTGTAACCTTGTTTCATCTGTGCTATATGGGACAGCAGCTCAGATAATCCCCTGAAAGTCATACGAACATCTCAGAATCTCCTTAGACTGCAGTTGTAGACCCACTTTCCTGTAAGAAAGCCTCACTGAGTGCAGTTGGACTTGCTTCTGAGTAGACACATATAGGAGTTATTAATTTAAAGGCATTTCTAAGCCACTTATTGTTTTTAAAAAATCTCTGAGTAGTGTACATAACAAGATAACAACACAACACAATGTAAAACCAATAAAAGTAGTTTTATGCTTAAGATAAGGGATGCGGGTGGCACTGTGGGTTAAACCACAAAGCCTAGGGCTTGCCGATCAGAAGGTTGGCAGTTCGAATCCCTGCGACAGGGTGAGCTCCTGTTGCTCGGTCCCTGCTCCTGCCAACCTAGCAGTTCGAAAGAATGTCAAAGTGCAAGTAGAAAAATAGGTACCACTCCGGTGGGAAGGTAAACGGCATTTCCGTGTGCTGCTCTGGTTCGCCAGAAGCGGCTTAGTCATGCTGGCCACATGACCTGGAAGCTGTACGCCTGCTCCCTCGATCAATAAAGCCGCTACCCCAGAGTCGTTTGTGACTGGACCTAATGGTCAAAGATCCCGTTACCTTTACCTATGCTTAAGATAATATTTTATTCTCTTGCTAATTATGCTGTTTTAAATGTGCATTTTATTATTTCCTTTAGTAATGTTTTGGAATATTAATATTTTCTGTGTTAGCTGTGTTAGCTGTGCTTCCGTACTTGACCTTTGTAATTAAAAAAAACCCCATTTTAGATAATATTTTAGTTTCCTGTTAATTATGTGGCTTTGAATGTATACAGTATATTTGGCTTTCTTCTGTAATGTTTTATTCTGGCTTCGTTTATTTGACGTTTTAATGTAGGTTGGATGTTTGTGTGTGATAATAATAGTAATAATAATAACACCACCTAAAAGATAATAATAATAATAATAATAATAATAATAATAATAATAATAATAATAATAGTAATAGTAATTTATTTATACCCCACCCATGGGTGGCTTCCAACAAAATATTAAAATACAATGGTCTGTTAAACATTAAAAGCTTCCCTAAACAGGGCTGCCTTCAGATGTCTTCTAACTGAATAAGACAGAAAGTCAGAGGATTCCAACACATGAAACTCTTATGGGTCGGGGAAAGCCTAGACAAAAAAGGGAAGTCTTCACAAGATGTCTGAAGCAACTCTTGGCTGCTGCTTCACATAATGCCACAAAGAAGGACATTCAGTGTTACAGGAGCATCAGCAGAAAACGCCTGTTTTGGGGTCACCTCCCTGCAGGGGTGTCAACTTGAATATAATATTGGAAAGTGGCAAGTAAGCCCTACCCTGCGTAATCAATCACAAAACATGGCGCGCGCACACCATTTGAATGGCAATGCTCAACAACTTTGGATGGGCCTGGCCCCCTCAAATATTTTATGGGAGGGGTGAAGGGATGCCAGCCCACAGGAGCTGTATTCTGTGGGCTCCCTGTGATTATTGTACTGTTCATCTAAGGAAGAATTGAACTCACTTTTTGCATGTCGCTCTGGAGTTGGGTTGTTACAAATGCAAACCATGCAAACCGGAGACTGCATAAAAACATAAAGGCAGCAAATCTTGGCTCCACCAGTTTATAATTGCTTGGTTTTGTGGTGTGGACTCATTAAATATCAATTGATTGTTTAAAGGAGCATGGATGGAATATTGAACTCAGTGCACTAATAGCTAATTGCATTTCCATTTGTCTTGCTCAGAATTCAAAAGGTAAAGGTAAAGGATCACTGACAGTTAAGTCCAGTTGCAAATGACTCTGGGGTTGCAGCGCTCATCTCGCTTTACTGGCCGAGGGAGCTGACGTTTGTCCGCAGACAGTTTTTCCGGGTCATGCGGCCAGCATGACTAAGCCGCTTCTGGCGAAACCTGAGCAGCCCACAGAAATGCCATTTACCTTCCTGGCAGAGTGGTACCTATTTATCTACTTGCACTTTGACATGCTTTCAACCTGCTAGGTTGGCAGGAGCAGGGACTGAGCAACAGGAGTTCACCCCATCACAGGGATTCAAACCGTTGACCTTCCAATCGGCAAGCCCTAGGCTCAGTGGTTTAGACCACAGTGCCACCCGTGTCCCTGGATGTTCAGAATTACATACCCAATAAATATGCAATTATGTTCTTGTCAGGCAGTGGGCTCCCATCCACCATAACATGTTGTTGAATAGCTGGACATGAAAATGACAAAAAGATGAGCCTTAGCTGCTTCCTGAATCTTAGAGTTAAATCCTGCAGGCTATTGTTCTCAGGTATCGGTGAAGCTTCTTTCTGCCTTTCATTCTCCACCACCACATCTACTGCTGTGATAATGAGAGAAGGAAATTGACCATGGAGTACAAAGGTGCCCAGTGGTGGGACTGGCCAGCCTGCAAATCTGGATCGTGTGGGCAGGGCCCCTCAGGTGGGCAGGTGGCAGAGTCAGCAGAGCTGTCAGGGGCTGTGCCTTCATAGCTCACCTGAACTGTCCATCCATCACTTCTTGTCACATTGTATTTTACATTGCTGTCTCCCTGTGCCCAAGTGAATTGCAGCATGATGAAAGCAAATATATGTAGGTCTCACTATCCAAACACAATGTGTTCTCAGGAAATCGTTTGTTAGGCAAGCATTCGCATAACGAATCCACAATTTCCATTGATTCCTATGAGGAAATTTCTAATGCGTTCCCAACCACAGAATTTTGACCCCCAAATGACAAAGGAAACCTGGGAAAACAAAGGAAACCCCTCTGAAATGTTGGCAAAAGGCAAACATGAAAGGGGGGAAATGCTCTCTTATTTGTCAGATCTCTCCCCCACCGTCCCCTGCCGCCATGATTTCTGGCAAACCAGCCACTGCAGATCAGCAAAACACACAAAAGTCAAGCTTGTTTAAGGCTGCTTATTTGTTAACAGTATTACACACAGGTCTGGCTGTTTGGATCTATGTTGCGTATAGCAAGGTTTGGGTACCAATTCGTCATGTTTTGATAAGTGAATATTCTTATAACAAGTATTTGGAGAGCAGGACCACATTTATATTTGTGGTTTTAAAATTGTTTTTATATATGCAATTGTTTTAACTGTTTTTATGTATGTAACTGTTTTATGAACCATATGAACCAACCTGGACCCTCATCATTTGAGGCCCTTCTTTGCCTGCCTTTTCCATGAGAGGTCTTGAGGGCAACAGCATAACAACGGGCCTTTTCTGTGGTGGCTCCCCACTTGTGGAATGCTCTCCCAGGGAGACTATCCTGGTGTCTTTGTTCATTCCAACTCTATGATTCTATGATTCTATGTCTTTAGGCACAAGGCAAAAAAAAAAAAAAAAAAAAAAAGAGCCTCTTCTCCAAAGCCTTTTAATGTATGGCCTTTTAAACATGGGGGCAGGTGGTTGTTATTGGGGTTTTTTTTTGTTACAATTTTTGTGTTTTTATATTGTAAACTACCTTGTGATCCTAGGATGAAGGGCAATATAGAAATTTAATCAATAATAATAATAATACATTTTATAGATGTTTTTATTATATTGCAAATTACTTCGGAATGCTTCTGGAAAGCGATTCATAAATGAAATAATATAATACACATTTAACCCAAAAGAAGACCTTCGATGAACATAATAACACTTTGGAGTATTTTAACCGCTGGTATTTAATTGATTCAAGAGCCACATGAAATGTACAGAAAATGGAAACATGCCAATCTGGTCTTTAAAGATTTCAATTCACCCTCAGTATCTGTGAATGAACTACAAACTGTCCTTGAATTTGAGCAGGGCATATGCCCCAGTGTCCAATTTAAATCAATTTAGAAATACCATTTTATTTGTGTGTGTGTGTTTTCTCACTATAGTCCTGTTGAAGCTTGTACTCTGTTATTAAATGTGAACACTTATTGGGGCATTAATTGAAATCTAACATCCAGTTACTAATTGCATTTGGACTGCGTGTTCATAAGAGGCACTTAAACATCTAACTCATGGATAATTGATAATGTGAAGTGTGAGTTGCCCGTTTTCTTTAACAACGAGAACAATGAGTTCACTTCCCCTCGTTCCTTCCCATTCACCATCCCACTCCCAGGAAGGAAGGCATTCTTCCATTTTGCAGAGTGCCGGTACGGGTCTTTTTAAAGGCCATTTCCACTCTGTTTCTCTGAGATACAAAAACACCACAGGAGTCTGCCGTCGCTGCGACAGCCCCATGGCTTTCTTACAGCAGACATTTGAGCGGCATGGGAGAAATGTCTAAAGGTTTGGCTACTGTACTGGGTCATTAAGCCTCTGAGGCACCTAAGGAAAACACAACCAGACTGTCAATGTCAGGGCCGAAGAAGAAGAAGAAGAAGAAACAAGTCTGAAATATAGGAGTGGATAAAAAGAAAAGCCTGCACAGAGATGACATTCCTGGCTAGATAAAAATACTAGCAGAATGGAGGATAAAGGTGAGATTTGAAAAGCAGCTGTCCTGGACAAAAAACCCCACTGCTGTATTTTAACTAAAGCCCCGATGAATAATTTTGCTGCATCCCGAGGTCTTAAGAGCCCATGATGGCTACAAGCTGAGCAATGAGAAAACAAGATGCACAGAAGTGGCAGGCTAAATGAGGTCTCCAGGTGCTTGTTTTATGTAAGCACAGCTCAGTGTAAATCGGGGAGGAAGGCAACACATTTCGCCCAAGTTGCTTATCAAAAAATTGCAACTTTCTGTTTGTCCTAGAGAGGATACCAGCGGAGAGAAGACGTGAGCACAAATAAGGTCACTGATGAAGCGATTCCATGTTTATTAGGTTTTTGAGCTGGTTCCCGGGGAATATTTATAATAGGAATGTCTTTTTGAGAAGATAGATGTGGCTGGAACTGATAGCTGGGCTTCCTCCCTCCTTCCTGGTCCCAGATATCTTTATTAAGGCAAAGCTCTCCCACACACAGCTCTTCGTGTTCTCAATTTAACTTGTTTTCCCTATAAAAATGTATCAGCCACAGCAATTTCCAAGAAAGACCTGGTTTTCTTAATGCCTCCTGCTTTTTGTTGTGTCATCGTGATTTACACATGGCTTTTGAACATAAATATGCATAGACACTACAGAATCCCTCCACATGGGGCAAACCGTATACTGGAAGTAAAACAAAATAAAAATGACTATAATTATGTTTTCTGCCCTGCCTCCTGTATATATTTAAAGTGCTTACTGTAAGTAATTAAAAGGCACCGTGAACACAGATGTAGCAGGCCTTGGGAGGATGTTCCAAGGTCAAATATCCAAGGGATCATGAACGCCGATAGACATGCAAAAGTACATGCATTTATTTAGCAGCTTTCTACCCTGCCTTTCAGCTATGCTTTCACTATGGGGTACAGCAAAAAGGTTTTGTTTTTGTTTAAAAAAATGCAAATTCAAAAATGGGGGTGGGGGGGTCCCAGATGAAACAGCCTAGCAGCAGCTTAAAACAGCAAAAAGACTGTTCAAAATTGCATTTACTGGTGTAAATTGACACCTTCAGGAAGGCAGGAGTATCTGGAGAGAGGCCTCTGCAGAAGAACTGTTGCTTAAGTCAACCTTATTATTATTATTATTATTATTATTATTATTATTATTATTATTATTATTATTAATATCTGCACATCTGGATGAGTTTCCCCAGCCACTCTGGGCGGCTCCCAATCGAGTGTTACAAACAATACAGCATTAAATATTAAAAACTTGCCAAAACAGGGCTGCCTTCAGATGTCTTTAAAATAGGATAGCTGCTTATTTCCTTGACATCTGATGGGAGGGCGTTCCACAGGGCAGGTGCCACTACCAAGAAGGCCTTCTGCCTGATTCCCTGTAACCTCACTTCTTGCAATGAGGGAACCGCCAGAAGGCCCTCGATGCTGGATCTCAGTGTCCAGGCTGAACGATGGAGGTGGAGACGCTCCTTCAGGTATACAGGACCGAGGCTGTTTAGGGCTTTAAAGGTCAGCACCAACACTTTGAATTGTGCTGGGAAACGTACTGGGAGCCAATGCAGGTCTTTCAGGACTGGTGTTATGTGGTCCTGGCAGCCACTCCCAGTCACCAGTCTAGCTACCGCATTCTAGATTAATTGTAGTTTCCGAGTCGCCTTCAAAGGTAGCCCCACATAAAGTGCATTGCAGTAGTCCAAGCGGGAGATAACTGGAGCATGCGCCACTCTGGCAAGACAGTCCGCAGGCAGGTAGGGTCTCAGCCTGCATACCAGATGGAGCTGGTAGACAGCCACCCCAGACACAGAATTGACATGCGCCTCCATGGACAGCTGTGAGTCCAAAATGACTCCCAGGCTGCGCACCTGGTTCTTCAGGTGCACTGTTACTCCATTCAGGACCAGGGAGTCCCCCACTTTTATGGCTTCATATGGGCGAAACCATACTGTGAACATAGGAGCTGACTCCTAGAGACCAAGGTCCCTTCAGCCCACCCAATAAAATATTTTGGACAATAACTCTGTCCAAAGTTGATGGGCATTGCCATTCAAATGGTCTTGTGGTTGATTCTGCAACAACAACAACAACAACAACAACAACAACAACAACAACAACAACAACAACAACTTTATTATTTATACCCCACCTATCTGGCTGGGTTTATCTGGGCTCCCCCAATATTTTATCCAAGTTGGCACCCCTGACTGTAAACTCTTGCTTGAACTTTGCTCTGATTCACTCACATAGCTATATTAGCAAATGCTTGATTACTTAGTGACACACGCGTATCTGAACCTGTGAGCTGCCTCCACTTAAAAGTGGTGAATTTGAGGTAGGATGAGCTAAGAGGAAAGCTCTGTTTATGGTCAGTGCGATGTCTGCTTCACTGCTGCAAGTCGTCACTTGATGTTACCATCATGAAATGATAAACACGTTAGATGTCATGTCTCAGCTTGACATAGGGTTCCTGTAGATGAGCATTCATCCTGATTCGTTTGCAGGGATATTATACAATGTTGGCTATTTAATGAACATTCGCTGTGATCTGTTTGCAAAGGATCTAGACAACATCACATCAAAGCAAGTGTTGTCCTATGCTTTCCAGTGCATTTTGCCATCACTTTCTTATTGCAAAAAGTCAGGTTTTGGGGGGAAGCGGGTTTCTTGGACCAGGACTCCCAACCAACTATAATAGGGCAACCTGAATTTGCCGGTTCCTCCTCCAGGTGGATCACATTTGGTCAAAACTCTCCACTATGACCTGTCCATCTTGGGTGCCCTGCTCTGCATAGTTCATAGCTTCTCTGAGTTATTCAAGCCCCTTTGCCACGGCAAGGCAGTGATCCATGAAGGGGTGCTGGAGGAGACTCTTGAGAGTCCCATGGACTGCAAGATCAAACCTATCCATTCTTAAGGAAATCAGCCCTGAGTGCTCACTGGAAGGACAGGTCCTGAAGCTGAGACTCCAGTACTTTGGCCACCTCATGAAAAGAAAAGACTCCCTGGAAAAGACCCTGATGTTGGGAAAGATGGAGGGCACAAGGAGAAGGGGACAACAGAGGACGAGATGGTTGGACAGTGTTCTCAAAGCTACCAGCATGAGTTTGACTAAACTGCGGGAGGCAGTGGAAGACAGGAGTGCCTGGCGTGCTCTGGTCCATGGGGTCACGAAGAGTTGGACACGACTAAACGACTAAACAATTGAATCCCACCCCAAAATAGCAGAATAGTGTGGAAGTACCAGTGGACTGTTTTGACTACAGACTGATCTTTCTTGAAAATAAAAACACAGATGAGAAATATATTTGTACCCTCTTCAAAATCTGCATACAACAGGACTTTCCAAAGAGAGCAAGTGCATTTTGTGATTTTGTGGTGCTATAGGGCCATTTCCAAGAGAGATTTGCTTGAGATATGGTTTCCTGCTCAAAGGGGAGTATGTCATCAGATATTTCCTAGAAATAATGGCTTCAGTGTGAGCCTCATTTCCCTTTCTTTCAGGGATCGCCATACAAAGGCTATTAGGAAATTACGCCGCCGCTTGAAAGATACACACTGTTGCACCCCAGAATCTCTGAAGAGGACCAAATGTGCTTTCCTCTTTTCTAATCTCAACTTTGTTTCAGCAGCTGGGATGCTGAATAAGATAATAAGATATAGAGCTCTAAAAACAGCTCTGTTCTATCTTTATGTCATTTGATATCCCCAAAGGGGAACTGCTGGATGATATGCAGGTAACCATCTCTAACTGCTTCACAAGCCAGGAGCTTCTAAAAATTGAATTTCAGCTTATGAAAGATGTGAGATTTATACTCCGGGGAACGGATGGTCTCTCTTTGCTGAAAATGCGGATCACAAATGGAACGTAAAGCAAATTGTTGCACTGCAGACTATTCCCATTTAGCATTCCATCCGGGGAACTAGTTGTGCCTCTTTCAAGGTACTCCATTCCGTTCCATTGCATCCCCCACTCCATGTCTGGTTTCCTTCCTTCCAACCATTAGCAAGCAGTTACAGAAACACTGAGCATGTGAGGTCTTCATTTAACTGTTTTGGGGTTTGTTTTAAGCCCCTTAGAGCCCCTCTACCTTATATTTACTTCTGCAAACTTTGGGGTTCTCTTGAACCTGCTAGTAGTTCCCACTTGTGCATTAATGGTGCATTTGGGCTATATAAGAATTGGCACTTGGGGGATTGCTTTTTCTATTAGTACAGTGGTACCTCGGGTTAAGAACTTAATTCGTTCTGGAGGTCTGTTCTTAACCTGAAACTGTTCTTAACCTGAGGTACCACTTTAGCTAATGGGGCCTCCCGCCGCCGTCGTGCGATTTCTGTTCTCATCCTGAAGCAAAGTTCTTAACCCGAGGTACTATTTCTGGGTTAGAGGAGTCTGTAACCTGAAGCATCTGTAACCTGAGGTACCACTGTATATACAAGCAAGAGCCCACAAGAAAATGTTGCCATTTTCCTGGTGTGGGTGTGTGTAAGAAAGAGGATTAAAAAAATCAAAAGTTAGTTTTATAATAATAAAATGGAATCCCTGCTCTAACATAGGTCTTACCTCATGTGCAAAAATGGATGGACAGCTTTTGGACATTTAAATGTGCAGCCAGACAGCTTGCAGCTCAATGGAGCATGAGGTTTCTGAATGTAATTGAGTGCTTGATTTGGCCTGGGAGGAGGTCTGAGGGTATAATTTAAGTAGCTTGATCTTTGATGCAACTTGAGAAATGTGGGGGATTTTGACTGGAAATACAAACCAGCTCAGCTGGCAATATTAACAGGGCCAGTGGGGTTTTTTTTCCTGGTGGTACTCAATGGCTCGTAGTAGCAGCACCTCTCCACTCCCTCCATGTTAAAAGTATGGCATTTATAATAACAATTTCATGGTGACTACCAGAATCTTTCTTTTCTTTAAAACAACAGCAACAGGGCTTCAATCTGAAATATGTGTATAACAGTGAATTACATTGTGGGGTGGTTTCTGCGGTATCCTTTAGGTACCCTTTAATGCCTTCTATGCATGGCTAATGTCATTTCCTTACTGGGGACAACATGGGGACATTATCAGCAAGCATCATTGTAGATGGTGAGTGGCTGTCATTGCCAGTGCTTTCTCCCCCTAAAAAAAGTTTAGGGGTACTCTCATCACCATTTTATAGTTCAAATTGGGAAAAATAAATACAGTAACTGGACAAAAGTACAAAGATTCACAAAATGTTTAGGGGTATGCTTACCCCTGCTCCCCCCGCAGAAGAAAAGCACTGGTCATTGCAATTGTGTTTCTTCCTTCTCTTCTTCTGCTGTTATTGCCATTGCTGCTGAGACAGCAGAGGGTTCCATTTAGTTACACGTATGTAAGTAAGTTCTGGAGTCTTCTTCTTTGGCGATCACTTGTAGTCAAGTAAGATTGTCTTCCATAAACATGGTTTTAACAGTGAGTCCATAAGTGACTGTGGAAGCCAATTCTGGATCCACACGTCCTTCCATAGCGGGGACATAGGTTTCTGGGCGGGAGTTGAATGATGGCCCTATTGACCGGATCAAAGAATTGCTCTTCTATTACATTCCTGGCTTTTAATGGCCGTGCTATAAAGCATGAATGTAGAACCTGCAGCCCTCTGAATGTTGTTGTACTCCAACTCCCATCAATCTGACATAGCTTGGCCAGTGGTTAGGGATGATGGGGGTTGTGGTTCAGCAACATCTGCCTAGCCTCTAGTCCCAAAAACCTACTATATAGAGCCAGTGTGGTGTAGTGGTTAAGAGCGATAGACTCGTAGTCTGGGGAACTGGGTTCGCGTCTCCGCTCCTCCACATGAAGCTTCTGGGTGACCTTGGGCCAGTCACACTTCTCTGAAGTCTCTCAGCCCCACTCACCTCGCAGAGTGTTTGCTGTGGAGAAGGAAGGGAAAGGAGAATGTTAGCCGCTTTGAGACTCCTTTGGGTAGTGATAAAGCGGGATATCAAATCCAAACTACTACTACTCTTCTTCTTCTTCTTCTTCTTCTTCTTCTTCTTCTTCTTCTTCTTCTTCTTCTTCTTCTTCTTGCATGAGGATAAATGCTCCGTAGGGGCTCTCCAAAGGAAGATAAAGGAGGAAGGAAACTAAAATGAAGCATTAATGCATGAAATAAGATAGATTGACAGCTTCCTAGATCTTAAACTATAATGAAGTCCAGGGTTAGAAACATATAAGGAAAGGGCTTGATAGGGGATTGTGGAGTCTTGTGGTGAATCATTCTGAACATGCCCTTTTGAAAAAGTTGGTTCTGCTACGACAGTTTTGACAGTGTTAGAAAATCAATCCAAGAAAACCTCCAAACTCAGAACATGTTTAGAAAAATGACCTATGAGTATAACAGTGGTTGAAACTGATCAAACACAGCAGTTCAAACTGAATAAAGCTTCCCAATAACATGCGCTGTGTTTTCCTCAGCCAGTGATGCAATCCCTTCAGCAAGACTTCAGTGATAGACTAAGTTGTGTGCCTGTGAGTTCTAATAACAGTGTTATAGATTGGGGGGGGGGGCTAAACCCTGGAAATTAATAAATGGCAGAATTTTGATTATTTGGGAGGTGAAGTGAGAAATGCAAGCTGCAGAGGAATTCCTGAACTAGCCTATGCAACAAAAATGATTTGGCTAAACCAGGGCCATTAAGATACAATACAGGGCCATTGAGGGCTCTTGGCAATACATGAGAACTATCCTACACACAGAGAGAGAGAGACACACAGACACACAGACACACACACACACACACACACACACACACACACCGTGCCCTGAGGTTTGAACAGAGGCTTGGGATTTGGAAGGTTGCCAGGGTAACTGAGAGTGAGGTGACAGGGAAAGAGAGTCTTGCAGCAAGGTGTGTTGGGAAGAAGAAGAAAGACTGGGATCCATCTTGGGCCAAAAACTGGCTGGGAGAGATGCCTTGGACTCCAGGGCTGCACTGCTTGGGGTGGGGGACAAGCCCCTCTTGAAATGACCATGCTGCCACTGATCCTGGATCAGTGCTTTTCTCTTTCTTTGGAATATAATGTGGGATGTTTACTGCAATGTGCACTTTGGCCCGTTGCCCCAGAGAGACATGTGGCAGCTGTAATGCAAAACCTTAATAATATCCAGGTCCTGCAAATGAGGCAACATCAAGGGTACGACCATATGCATATTTGCAGGAATGCGGGTGGCGCTGTGGTCTTGGGCTTGCCAATCAGAAGGTCAGCAGTTTGAATCCACATGACGGGGTGAGCTCCTGTTGCTCTGTCCCAACTCCTGCCAACCTAGCAGTTCAAAAGCATGCCAGTGCAAGTAGATACAGTGGTGCCCCGCAAGACGAATGCCTTGCAAGACGGAAAATTCGCTAGACGAAAGAGTTTTCCGTTTTGGAGATGCTTCGCAAAATGAATCTCCTATGGGCTTGCTTCGCAAGACGACAATGTCTTGCGAGTTCCTGCTGGTTTTTTCCCCTCCCACCTTTTCCTAAGCCGCTAAGTCGCTTATCAGCTGATCCGATCAGCAGATAAGCTGCTAAAAGCCGCTAATAGCGTTAAGCCGCTTATCAGCTGATCTGATCAGCAGATAAGCTGCTAATAGCGCTAATAGCGCCAAACTGCTTATCAGCTGATCCGATCAGCAGATAAGCTGCTAAAAGCCGCTAATAGCGCTAAGCCGCTTATCAGCTGATCTGATCAGCAGATAAGCCGCTAATAGCGCTAATAGCGCCAAACTGCTTATCAGCTGATCCGATCAGCAGATAAGCCGCTAATAGCGCTAATAGCACCAAACTGCTTATCAGCTGATCCGATCAGCAGATAAGCTGCTAAAAGCCGCTAATAGCGCTAATAGCGCCAAACTGCTTATCAGCTGATCCGATCAGCAGATAAGCCGCTAATAGCGCTAATAGCGCCAAACTGCTTATCAGCTGATCCGATCAGCAGATAAGCCGCTAAAAGCCGCTAATAGCGCTAAGCCGCTTATCAGCTGATCTGATCAGCAGATAAGCCGCTAAAAGCTGCTAAAAGCCGCTAATAGCGCTAATCCGCTAATCCTTCAATGGGCTTGCTTCGCAAGACGAAAAAACCCGCTAGACGAAGAGAATCACAGAACGGATTCTTTTCGTCTTGCGAGGCACCACTGTAAATAGGTACTGCTCTGGCGCGAAGGTAATGGTGTTTCTGTGTGCTCTGGTTTCCATTACAGTGTTCCGTTGTGCCAAAAGCGGTTTAGTCATGCTGGCCACATGACCTGGGAAGCTGTCTGTGGACAAATGCTGGCTCCCTTGGCCTGAAAGCGAGATGAGCGCCACAACCCCATAGTTGCCTTTGACTGGACTTAGCTGTCCGGGGGTCCTTTACCTTTCTTAACCTTATGCATATTTACGTGAAAGTATGTACCAGTGAACTGACCCAGTGGGACTTACTCTAATTAAGCCTCACAGGATTGCATTGTAAAGCTGCAGCCTTACTCCACAGGAATCTTACAGGGGTTTTAAAGCTGGAATATAGGAGAAGAAATATCTAGAAAGGCATTGTGACTCCCATGAATGAGGAGAGCAATCTAAATTTTTACCAGCCCTCTAAATCAGGCAAGCAAACACATTTTTAATCAGAATTCATATGTACCTTGAAAACAGTGCCAATGACTGGCCATCCTCTGATGAAAAAATAATTCTGCGTATGATTGATCCCCCCCTTTTTTTTGTACCTCTGTGCAGGAGAAGAACTTAATAAACAATAATCTGCTGTGAAAACAATGAGACTAGAAAAGATCCCTTTGGACTCTGCTGCAAGGCAGCTCGGCTGATTTCCACCTCTGAACTAAGTAAATATTGCACGTGGAAGATGGGAAATCCTGACTAAAACCCAAAAGCAGAGAAAGACTTCTATGATTACATATTTGTCACAGGGGATTGTAGGAAGCAAATCAAAGCAATGTCCCCAAGAGGCTATTCCATCACCTGGGATTTACAGTAAATACGGCTTTAAAACTGGTTTTGAATTTAAAAGTTGAACTGGAATTTAAAGGGAAAGGGAACCACATTTCAGCCTTGCACAGAAAATCAATCACACTCTGGGACTAAAAATACATCATCTTTGAACCTTTTCCCTCATTCTTATTAGACTTGAAAGGCATGCCCATTGATCTAGCAAGAGCAATTTTCTAATAATTAGACTGGCAAGGGAGGGCCTAGGACTTTTTAATGAGAGAATTGAGAGGAAGGGTTGATCAGACCTTAAAAAACAGAGCAACACAAGATAAAAGAGCAGTTAATACCCTTGCTCACAGAAAGGAGAGATTATTAAACTAAACCACAATCACATTATTTTAATCATGCCAAAAGCTAAGGTGACTACAAATTTACTTACATGTGCAACCAGCACACCTTCTAGACTCTGAGAGAAACACACACTATATATATTTCACTATATAATGAAACAGGCTGCTTCCACACTAGGGGTGATACACTTAATTGTGCCCATCTGCCGGTGGAACAGACTTCTGCTTGTGCAATGGAGCGTCTCTTTCATTTCTTCCTCCTTGTGGCCTCAGAAACTGCTCTGGAGGGATGAAGGACACTCTTGAGGGGGGAAATAGGGTTGCAGTGGGGAGAAGAAGAAGTCCTGTTGTGGGAACAAAAGTCCACCCAGGTGTTTGTTCTGAAATGACCACTCTTTGTTCACTCACTTTTTATGGGGCATATTAATGATATTGTTATTGTTATGAATTTTTGGGGATGGGCAGACTCCCCATAATCCTAAGTTTTGTAAAGGGTAGAATTTCGCTAATATTTAGAGTATGAAAAGATGATTCCAGGCCTGTGAAAAATACAGCCTGAAGCAGTTCTCCGGTTCAGGAGCTAACTGGTAGCGATGCCATGCCATATTTCAGAAAGTGAAAATTCAGGCACAAAAGTTTTTGAGCTATCTTTTTTTAGGAAATTCACCAAAATCTAGACTTCAAACATGGACAGCCATTAGGTGCTGCTGTGGCTGGAAGGTAAACAGCATTTCTGTGTGCTCTGGTTTCCATCATGGTGTTCTGTTGCACCAGAAGCATGCTGGCCACATGACCTAGAAAGCTGTCTGTGGACAAACGCCGGCTCCCTCGGCCTGAAAATGAGATGAGCGCCACAACCCCATAGTCGCCTTTGACTGGACTTAACCATCCAGGGGTCCTTTACTTTGCTTTTTACTTTACTATACGTCCAGATTTCCCTGGACATTTCAGCGATTTCCACCCAAACACTGTTTCTGACTGCCGTATTCTGGCTATGTCTGGGAAGTTCCAGATGGATGGCAACCCTACATTAAGAACACAATGACAGCCAGGTACCAGGCCATTAAGAACAATTGACCATGCGGATGCTGTCGTTTCCCCTGCTAAGAAGTTGACAGAAACAGAAGAATTGAAAGATGGGTTGCCAGGGGTAACAGCAGGTGTGATGTCATCACAGGAAGAGAGATTGTCTTTTTACAACAGAAGTTTTGGGAGCAAGGGTTTCTGGGAAGAAGCTGCAGGAAGTGGGCCGAACTCCATGCAGGGACCGAAGTGCAGCAAATGTGCTGGCTAGCTGGAGCAGGCTGTTACAGAGAGACACTAGGATGGCACTTTGGATGCCTCTGAATCCATTGCTGGATAGGAAGGACATACCCCTCTTGGGATGTAAATGCTGTGAACCCTCTCTCCATAAACTCAGTTGTCTTCTTTGGCGATCACTTATAGCCAAGTAAGATTGTCTTCCATGAACAGTGACTGTGGAGGCCAGTTCTGGATCCACATGATCTTCCACAGTGGGGACATAGGTTTCCAGATGGGAGTTGATCACAGTGAGGTTTGACAGCCTTCCTCTTAGCACATTTCTCCTTTTTGCCCTGAGTTTGTGCTCCTTCAAAGTCCACGACACCTTTGGTAAAGGCTGTTCTCCAATTGGAGCACTCGCAGGCCAGTGATCCCCAGTTATCAGTGCTCATACCACATTTTTTAAAGATTTGCCTTGAGAGCATCTTTAAACCTCTTTTGTTGTCCACCAGTATTTTGCTTTCCATTCGTAAGCTGGGAATAGAGTAGTTGCTTTGGAAGATGATGATCAAGCATCCGAACAACATGACCAGTCCAACGAAGTTGATATTGAAGAATTATTACTTTGACTCACTTGTAAATGATTGTGATTAAACCACATTTCTTAAACACAAACCCTTGTTAAGTGCCAAGACCTCTGGAATTTTGCTACCACTCAGCAGAGCTTGTCATGCTATCAAATCATGTTTTCCTGCCCTTCCCCCATCCTTCTCTGATGTTCCCTGTGAGCTTTCAGAACTCACAAAATGCTTAAGGGAAATAAGCAATAGAACAGTAGCTCTATCTCTTCAGATGTCAATCACCTTTCCATCTTTTCCCTTTTTTTAAAGAAGTGTGGTCTTGATGCACACAGTGACATTTTTAGGCTGTTGACCTCCATCTCCAAGCTTAGTCACTTTAGCACATATTCACTATCACTTTTCTGGTTTGTGGTGACATTTTAACAGTGTGGTTTTCAAATTTTCATATAAAAATTGCACTCAGGCTTTAATGCAATAGTGCTTGAATGAAAAAGCTCCTGGGTGGAAATTTAAAAGACTACATAATAATAGTATGCTTAGTAGTGTGATTATTTCCTGCTCACACAGCCATGTTACATTCAATTGTGTGGATGGTGTGAACACACACACAAAATGCTATATTCCCCCCCCCCCAAAAAAAAAAAAATTATGGACATTTGGTTGCATTTCCACAGTGGAAGTAAAATAATAGAATGGTATTAAAAGCTCATAGACAGCAAACATTCCCGGAAAGACAATCATTTCATAACCAAGAGGTGTATGATAAATTAGAATAAATTATTGCATTAGGAAATTAGAGGATTCCTAAAGTCTGGACCCTGGTATAACGATGATATCACCATCTTGAAGAAATTTATATTAGATATTATCATATTAACAAGCGTAATACAATCTTGCAACATTAAATGTTTGGGGGGGGGTGACAGAGTAGCAATCTATGAGCTGAATCTGTATAGCCTTCACATTTTATGTCTTTCCTGTTGTTTTACTCTCTTGCTTTATAAAGTTTTTATTGCTTGAAAAGAAATATTCTAATACGTAACTAGTGAAAGATCTAACTTATACTAAGAAAACTTTACACACTCTGGCACTCCACACTTGTCAATATCAAGTTACATACTCAACCAACTCTGTGTGCCATGGGCTATGTTTTATTACTATTTGCAAATGATATTTTTAGTGTATGTACTAAAAAAGTTTTCAACAGAAACTTGGCATTCTACCATTGCACCTGTGCTCACAGTATGTGGAACTTGATTTTTTTTAGAAATAAAAAACCAGCTTGAAGTAAGAGCCGCATGGAGGTTAGCAAGGGATTCAGAAAGGCTTCTTGTGTTTTTGTATAGAATTTGAGGCTACAAAAATGTGTTAACTGAGTGAAATGGCTTAAATTCCATCCTGCTACAGAACAGAGGGAGGGGCAGTGAAGCAGGCCTTCTCTGTCATCACTGCTGGAAGACCAGCTGCCTTTGGCCCATCTTCAACTGGCAGCTATTTCATCTGACTACCTAATCTGTTTTCATCCCATCCAGAGATGGAACTTTAAGAACTGGTGCCGCCTTCTCCTTCTCCTCCTCCTCCTCCTCCTCCTCCTCCTCCTCCTCCTCCTCCTCCTCCTCCTCCTCCTCCTCCTTCTTCTTCTTCTTCTTCTTCCTCTACCCCATCTCTCCCCAACCCCTTAGGTGTCATGTGTTTTAAATTGCAAAATTAGGTGTAGAGATTTTCTTACTACTGATTATTATTATTTTTAGGTAAACTGCTCTGGGACCCTTTTCAGCTAAAGAGCAGGGGGGAAAGATGCTTGAAATCAGGTATGGGGAAACTTTGGCGCTCCATATGTTGCAGAACTACAACTCACATCATCACCCATAGCCATTAGCCATGCCTGTTGGGAGTTGTAGGTCAGAAACATTTGGAGGTCCACATCTGCCCTCTAAATGTTCCCCAGATCTGCTTTATATAAACAAAAGAAATACTTACCAAAATGAAAAACCATAGAGGATGTTTATCAGTTGGTATGAGCCATGGAACTTCCATGCTCAAAGGTGAGTACCAAATTCTGAGAGCCAAAATCGGGGAAAAGCTATGATTTCCATACCCTGCTTAGTATGAAGCATCTGGGTGGCCACAGTTGGAAATGGACCAGAGATGCATTTGGAAGAAGAAGAAGAAGAAGAAGAAGAAGAAGAAGAAGAAGAAGAAGAAGAAGAAGAAGAAGGAGGAGGAGAGTAGTAGTAGTAGTAGTAGTAGTAGTTTGGATTTGATATCCCACTTTATCACTATCCTAAGGAGTCTCAAAGCAGCTAACATTCTCCTTTCCCTTCCTCCCCCACAACAAACACTCTGTGAGGTGAGTGGGGCTGAGAGAGTTCAAAGAAGTGTGACTAGCCCAAGGTCACTCAGCAGCTGCATGTGGAGGAGCGGAGACGCGAACCCGGTTCCCCAGATTACGAAACTATCGCTCTTAACCACTACACCATTCTGCACACCCCTTATGGTATCTGATAAACTCACAAACCCTGCATTATGCATATGGATGGGAAACTTGGGGTGCCTTTTCTCTGATGCTTCAGGCCACCAAAAGAATTCATGCAGTCTGCATGGCCAAATTTCCAGTTTTAAAACTGTGGAACAAGTTCCATCTTTAATTCTACCTGTGAACTGTGCGTGCATTTGGCTTATTGTACATACCACATGCTTCACAACGGCAGCAATTACCTTTTTAAAAATAAACTTCAGTCACAGGGACAGATGCAAACTGAATCCTGGTGTGAAGCCCATAAAACCTTGACCCCATTGCATTTCTGTTCCATGCCTATTTTCATTGTGGGTTGGGAGGAACCTCATTACAGCGAATGGGGATTTTTCCTCCCCAATGCAAACATCAGGCTTGGGCAGCATGGGGCTGATCTAAAATAGGACTACAGAAGGGTGCAAAGAAGGCTCTCAATTCAAAGTGGGAGTTCTGTGTTTGCAATTTAACTTTAGAAAGCTAAAGGTGGATAGCACTGCATCTTGCTAAAAGAGGTTAACTGGGAGAGAAGCAGGCGGAGGAGGGCAGACTTACCCCACCCCTTCCGAGTATCTATGCAATAATTTGCTGACATCTCCTGCAAGCTGCAAGAGTAGTCTTCTTCTTTTTTTAAGGTACACCCACCCACCTGCCACCTGGAAGAGGCTAGGCAAACCTAGAGACCTGAAGATCTGGCAACACTATCTCAGCCTGCACTGTCGAACCAAAACTCAGTGTGGATGGAGGATTTTCCATTGACAGCCATGCCCTGAGGAAAGTGAAGGTCACACAATTTGGCCCATAATAAATGGTGTGTAGTAAGCATTACAGTATAAAAGGGAAATGCACTATATATTTGCAGTTTTACCATACTGGCTCAGATCCAGTGCTACCAATATTCTGATATTGCCATCTTGTTTAGCTATCCCCAGAGAATATTAGTTTTATCCATATTCAATGAACAAACCCATATGTTCAATGAGAGAAAGAAAGAATTGGGAGATTTTTTGGTGTGTTTTTTTTAAAAAAATGTCTTCTTTCAGTTAATTTTAACTTCATTATTAAGATGAATTGTAATGCTGTTTAAAGCCCCAGAGGCAAACTGGCTTCATTTGATTTCTTCTGGTAGATGAGAAAAACTGTTAGTAGTTGCAATCTTCTGTGAAATGTATCTTGTGCTCTTGAGCTTACATTTTTAATGCGCCTTTCAAACTAAAATTGATTTGCTTCTTTCTCTTAAAATAAAAAACAATGCATCTTTTATGAGAAAATGAACACCTTTGATTTCATCTCCTGGTAGGGAGATGCTAGTTAACTTGAAATCTGCAAGGAAAGCCTGCAGAATTATTAATCATTGTATCAGAAATCCACATTTTTCTCCCATTAATTTATTTCCTATTGCTACATGTCACAATAAGATGTACAATATCACTGGTAAATTACTGTGGATTCAGCATGTCACAGACAACTGCTTATAGTGAATAACCTGATAATCACAATGCCATTGCTCAAGCTGTTCACTTCTTATAGGGGACTAAATATAGTTGCATTTTTCAGTATATGGACATTTTATATAGATAGATAGAATTCTCTGTGTTGCAATTTATTGTGAAATTTACCTTTTGGGGCTCCCGAGAGCTTATACTGTAGTATGCCTCATTCAAATAAATTAAGGCCAAACAGAGTGTCTCAAAGGATAAAGTATATGACTCGGGAAATGCCAACTTTTCTGCAGCTGACTTGTGGGTGGCCTTAGTTGTATACAGCAGGTATAACAGTAATACGGGTGGTCTAAACCACTGAGCCTCTTCAACTTGCCAATCAGAAGGTCGGTGGTTCGAATCCCCGTGATGGGGTGAGCTCCCGTTGCTCTGTCCCAGCACCTGCCAACCTAGCAAGTCGAAAGCACACCAGTGCTGTGGTGGGAAGGTAAACAGCATTTCCGTGCGCTCTGGTTTCCATCACGGTATCCCATTGCGCCAGAAGCAGTTTAGTCATGCTGGTCACATGACCCAGAAAGCTGTCTGTGGACAAATACCGGCTCCCTTGGCCTGAAAGTGAGATGAGCACCGCAACCCCAGAGTCACCTTTGACTGGACTTAACTGTCCAGGGGTCCTTTACCTATGCTGAGAAGGGTTCTGTGGCTTCTGTGGTACCATGTGTATTGCCTGATCCTAAGACTATCTGGCACTCTGCTCCTATACGGCTTCCTAGAGCTTGGGGAAGGGCTCAGTGGCACAGCATCTGCTTTCCATGCAGAAGACCTCAAGTTCAATCCCTGGTTTCTCCTCACAGGGCTAGGAGAGGCTGCAGGCTGGAACCTTGGAGAACTACTGCCAGCCAGCGGAGACAATACAGGTGTCTCCCCACACTTATGTGCGATTGTCTCGCATGCAACCGCATATATGCATGTCACTGGGAAATAAGAAATAGAATCATACCAGGAAATGGTGGGAGACAGGCGGAAAAGGTAAAAAAAGGTAAAGGACCCCTGGACGGTTAAGTCCAGTCAAAGGAGACTATGGGGTTGCAGCGCTTATCTGCTTTCAGACCGAGGGAGCTGATGTTTGTCCACAGACAGCTTTCCAGGTCATGTGGCCAGCAGGACTAAACTGCTTCTGGTGCAATGGAACACTGTGACGGAAACCAGAGCGCACGGAAAAGCTGTTTACCTCCCCACCGCAGTGGTACCTATTTATCTACTTGCACAGGCATTCTTTCAAACTGCTAGGTTGGCAGGAGCAGGGACAGAGCAACGGGAGCTCACTCCATCGTGCGGAATTGAACCATCAACCTTCTGATCGGCAAGCCCAAGAGGTTCAGTGGTTTAGACCACAGTGCCACCCATGTCCCCCCCCACACACACTTTACCACGACCTCCAGTTATGGTTGTTATATTTTGAAGAGCAAAAAAATGGACACATTTTCAGACTTCTACTTTTAACTTTGGATTGCTATGTCCTGGAAAAAGAGGACACATGGCAACTCAGAATTGCAACATAGAAGCTGTGCTTTAAGCTACACGGGTACTCATAGGAATCAACCTCATACAGAGACAGACCATTGGTCCACCGAGCTAGGTATGATCTACAGCAAGCTGGCCAAACTCGAGCCCTCCAGATGTTGTTGGACTCCAACTCCCATTAGTTCCAGCCAGGCTGGGCAATAGTCATGGATGATAGAAAATGTAGTCTAACAGCCCTTTGTGTCTTCAGTAATGTCCACCATCAACTTTCTGAACATGTAACTTTCCATAACAGTTGCCCTGCTCAGGAAAGAGAGTGGCAAAGGCATCTAACCATGCTCACAAAATATATCTGAGAATATATTTGCATTCCCCAGGTTCGCTTCCAGATAGAAAACATCCTTTGATTGAAATGACAGCTAAAGTCATTCCGCACTTCACCACAGGTATCCAGTGTCAAGCCGGATTGAACCTATAACTGCACACTAAGTTTATGAGGGAGATTGTATTCAACATAATTAAATCCTTTAGGAAAAATAAGGTTGTCACATCCAAGACAGAACTATGATGCTGACAATAATGGATTGTGCACTAAAGCTGCACAATAAAAAAGCTGGTGGTTTCTGCACTTGTCAGGAAAGATCTCTGTCCTATTATCTTTTACACGCTGCTCAGAATGTCAACTTTTAGCAGGGTAATTCAGCTGCCACTCTTGTTTTGGATGAATGTGTCCCCCCCCCCCCATTCCCCATTGTCCTTCATGTTTAGGGAGAAACTATGCAAAAAAAATTATGTGTTGGAGTTAGACAGAAAGGGAACGAGAGAGAGCAGGAAAGAGAGAGATTGAGAGAGACCTGGCCCTGGGTATAGTTTCAAAGCCATATTTTTTGCTTTGCTGTTTGGGAGAAATTTTCAACAATTGCACATTTGAAATGATGAAGGGAAAGAGGTGGGTGCTCCACAGGGAATTTGCCCTCTCACAATAAATTCCTTTCACCTCAGAACTACAGTAAAGTAGCTGAGGCGGCAGGAAGCAACGTGAAAGCTAAAGCCACCATTTGGGTCTGAAGGGACTACACAAATGGAAGAATGCCAGGAATGGTGGCTTTAACTTTGGACTCATTCTTTCACATTCTTCAGGCTCCCAATGGCCCTTGAGGGCAAAATAAGACGTTATTCACCTCAGCAGCAGTAGTGAAAGGACAATAGACTCCCACTGAGATTTAGCTACAGTTGCTATTGTAAATACAGAACTGGAAACGTGTATGACTCCGCAGATGGATTAGGGTTTTTGAAACAGCGCAACTTTTTATAGACCTCATCCCCGCTATCCGAAACACGCATAGGTGCCACACTCTGACATATCAGCTGCAGCTGCCTGAGGCGGCAAAGACAGAGGCAGAGTGAGATGGGAAAGCTACAGAAGAGCCATTAGCAGTTCTCAAAGACCACCATCCCCACCTCGGGAACCCTTGTGATAAGTATGGCTAAGATATCTTGTAAAGGTAAAGGTAAAGGGACCCCTGATCATTAGGTCCAGTAGTGACCGACTCTGGGGTTGCGGCACTCATCTCGCTTTATTGGCCAAGGGAGCCGGTGTACAGCTTCCGGGTCATGTGGCCAGCATGACTAAGCCACTTCTGGAGAACCAGAGTAGTGCACAGAAACACCGTTTACCTTCCCGCCGGAGTGGTACCTATTTATCTACTTGCACTTTGACGTGCTTTCGAACTGCTAGGTTGGCAGGAGCATGGACCGAGCAACGGGAGCTCACCCCATCGTGAGGATTCGAACCACTGACCTTCTGATCGGCAAGTCCTAGGCTCTGTGGTTTAACCCACAGCACCACCTGTGTCCCTAAGATATCTTGAGAGGCAGCCAAACCCATAGGGAACAAACAGGCCGCTTTCCAACATACAAGGTGTGACCGGAAAGTTCAGTGAATGGTCACAGAAATATTTGAATATACACACCTTCCAGGCCTTCAAAGTAGGCCCCCTCTGATACAATGCACCGTTGACAATGTTCGTAGAACTGTTGGAAACTTCTGGAGAAGTCCTCTTCTCGTGCTGCTTTCACTTCCCTCGTCACAGCAGCTTGGACGTGTGAAATGTTGGGAAATCTGTGCCCCTTCAGTGCAAATTTCAGTTTTGGAAAAAGAAAGAAATCCGCTGGGGCCAAATCAGGAGAATATGGAGGGTGGGACAACTTAGTAACCTCAGTAACGACTTCACGTGGAATATGCAATTCTTTCACCATCATTCGGATGGACAAACACCGATCCTGCATCAATAACTCATGAACTCTGTCGACGTTTGCCGCCGTTCTGCTCGCCGACGGTCTGCCAGACCACGGGTCATCTCCGGTGGTTTGCTGCCCTTCACAGAAATGCTTAAACCACTCATACACTGTCTTTCAAGTTACAGCTTCATCTCTGGACACAATTGTGAGCATTTCTCGCTTTTCCGATGCCGATTGTAAGTTCAAATATTTCTCGCTATCTGATTTCTGTGACCATTCACTGAACTTTCCGGTCACACCTTGTATATACATAGTAACAGCCATATTGTGTGGAATCATCAGAATTCTTAGCCCCATCCTGTGCTGTCCTTTGCTCCAAACAGGTGTAATTTGTCAATTTAATTAAACTTGACAGTGTATATGAGCATTTGTGTCATCTAATGGTTCTTCCCCCCTGCTATGGGTAAGGCTCTGGAGCAATGCAGCAGCTAAATTACCCTTGCTTCAATCTTTATGAAGAGTGCTGGTGAGTGACAATATAAAAATGAACTTTTCTCTTTCCCTGAAGAAGGGTAAATGACTCCTTTATACTTTGTGCAACTGAAGTACATTGTCAGTTGACAGAAGTTTTCAGAACCTAATGAAGTATTGTATGCTAATGAACTGGATGCCATGGAATGATTCCATAGCAGTCAAAAAGGATGTTGACATTCTCTATTACAGTTTGAGCTAAGACTTGTGATTCCCCCCCCCCCTCAAAATCTCTTTAACTCAGCCTTCCCCCAACCTGGTAAACTCCAGATGTTGTTGGACTACAGCTCCCATCAGCTCCAGTCAGAATAGGCAATGATCAGGGATGATGGGAGTTGTAGTCCATTAACATCTGGTGGTCACCAGATTTGGGAAGCCTGTTTTAACTAACGATGGCAAGGCAATATGCAATTATGTGTGTTAGCAATTGTAGGAAGGGACAGTGTCTCCTATTGATTTGGGTGTTTTAAAAACTCTCTCCACAGCCTCTGCTTTCTTGTAACTTCCTTTGATGTGATGCAAGGCCTGTCAAGAAATTCACTACTAATAGCTGAGTAGTTTTCTTGAAGGCCCTTTGAAATCTGAACTTGGCATGCTTGAGTAATTTAATCTTTACAAATGTCACTGTGAACTAACCTGCTCCACACTTCCTGGACCATGAACCTAGTTGTCCGCAATCTTTTGTATTTCAGAAATGTTCCGGCATGCTTCTCACTTTTAAAATAAGTACCAAAATATCTTTTAAAGTGCAAATTTTGAGAGTGAAAACATTCAGGTTGCAATCCTTTACACAGACTTACCTGTAACTTATTCCCAGGTATAACTGAACATAATAGTACTTACTTCGGAGTAGACATGCCTAAAACTGCATTGCCTAGAAATATGTATTTTGAGAGAAAATGCATTTAAAATTATATATTCAAACATATGTTTGAATGCAGAACATTATGCATTTATTTATTTTTAAATGAAGATTAATTCAGAAATGGGTTGAAATACATTCATGAACTTATGAGCAAAATGGACTAGAAAAAGGCCAACTTGCTTATTTTGTCTAGTGTGTTATTTGTGCATTCAATTCCAGGACCAACATTCTTAAAAATTTAATTGCAATTATGCCCCACCGATTTCACTGCAACTTCTAAATCATTTCGCCTTCTCGGTAGTGGCGCCCGCCCTGTGGAACACCCTCCCATCAGATGTCAAAGCGATAAACAACTACCTGACATTCAGAAGACATCTGAAGGCAGCCCTGTTTAGGGAAGTTTTTAATATGTGACATTTTAGTGTATTTTTCATCTTTGTTGGAAGCCGCCCAGAGTGGCTGGGGAAACCCAGCCAGATGGGCGGGGTACAAATAATAAATTATTATTATTATTATTATTATTATTATTATTATTATTATTATTATTATTATTATTATTATTATTATTTTGGGGGGACATATCACTAAACCTAGTGAAAACAGAAGTGGTTAGCTATATTAGTTTGATTTTTCCAATTCAGAAATGCAGGGTTCTGTGGCTAAGCAGAACATTGCACTGGCCTAGTTTTATTGTGTCTGGTGTGGTAGCACCTTTTTATATTTTATTTCCAATTTTTAAGGAACGCTCTTCACAGAACAATTAATAAAACAATTCCTTAACGAATTCAGATTAGCCACTATACTGCCTTTGTGAATTCATTCCACACTTTCCATGAATGAAGATATGCACCATGTTCATAGAACATTTCTTTTGTATTCCCAAGAGGCAAACGCATCCGGCCACAATAAAACTATCCCATACTAGTCCTGTATGTAGCCGGGTGATAGTAAAAACCTGGTCCTGGTTTGTTAATTCTGAGAAACATGCTACCAGAGAATGAAATTATTCAGGCATCCCAGAATCCAAAAATGATGAGACTCCCTTATTCCATTTATAGCATTATAATGAGTTCTACAGAAGGAATTTTATTGTTTCCCAGTAAAGCAGGCGAGGAGTAGAAATTGCTTCCAGCACTCTTATATTCCTTGGTATAAACCCATAACTCAGATTTAGAAAACTATATTTCAGAGCCATGCTGGAAAAAAATAACATTTGTTTCCTACTCACAAATGATTCCTGAAAACACACACACACACACAGAGAGAAAAAAAATCTTGTAAATTGTCCTTGATATTTCATTTGCTGGGGAGAATTTGTCAAGCTCTCTATAAAACTGCTTCAACGGTTTCATCAGAAAGGCACAAATAAATGATTAAAGTTTATCAGGCTTAAAAATGTGAAGCATGTTTTTTCAATTGAAACACATTTTCTATTAACCATTCTGAATGAAACAAAGTGTTGCATTTTTCTCTGTAACTATTGCTTTTTATGTCAGAGTCTAGCAAAACCCTACAGCAGTGAATATCAGGCTGAAGTAAATGGTCAGCTTGACCCATGATATTATTCCAAAAAAAGCATAGAAAGATATAGTGATAGAACATGGACCTCACCTGATGGTCTAACCCTAAAAGAATCTGGTTGCTAGTGATGAGGAAGACTCTTCCTGAGACCACGGGAGTCTCTACCAATCAAGACAGATAATACTAGGGAAGGTAGACAAATCGTCTGACCTGGTACAATACAACTTCCTGTGTTCATAAGTGGATGGGTAGGTTCAGGTGGGATGAGATGGTTCCTCAGGTAACCTGTGCAGGGCTTTAAAACCACTAGCCCTTTGAGCTGATCAGAAGCAAGTGTAGTTGGTCCGGGGCGGAGGAAGGGGGTGTGGTGGGTGCGGGTCACCCCAGGTGTCACCACTGAGGGGGGTGACAAAATGCCGGGCGGCACTCAATGCAGTTCCTGCAGCGCACCCAAGCCACATGTCTCTCCTGGGAGAGAGACGGTGGCTTGGGCACATACAGGCTCCATGCTGCCCAAACAGTACACCTGCTGCCTCCCCCCCCCCCCAGCTGTAGGACGGCTGAATGGGAGGAGGCGGGCAGACTCAGGAGGCCCCGCCCCTATGGACAGCTTGCCCCGCCCCTTGGTGCGCCAGCCCCGGTGCCCGAGCGGCTTCCTCCGCCGCTGTAGTTGATACAACAACAGAACAACAACACACTCGCCCGAACTCTGTGGTCCGAACTCTGGCTGTGACATTTGGCCTCAGTTGTAGCCCCGGAACACTTTTCAAAGGCAGCTGCACATAGAGCATGTTGCAGTAATCTATACTGATATACCTAAGGCACGCATGACTCTGAATTCCTAATAAATATGTAGTTCTTCTTCTTTTGCCTCATGGTTTCTCTACATTTTGGACACAAGGCCAGCACACTTTCTTCTGCAAGCTGGAAGACTAGAGACTGGCATTTTGTAATGAATCTTTTTCTATTTTTTGTAGTGTGGGGGGGTAAATGGACTGTAACTGTCCATACATGTATTTTTATGTATTCATGTAATAAATTATTATTCCTATTATTATTATTATTATTATTATACCATCACATGCCCTCATTCAACATGCCTTTTGAAGATTTTAAAGAATTGCTATGTAGCAAATTTAATACATATCCATTTGTAATTTCTATGAAATATGTCTGACCCTGACTTAATTTTATTTCTACATGAAGCAACTGATTTTCAGGATTATTTAATCACAACCCAGGACGACAAAATAGTTTTCTCTGTGTGTGTGTGTGTAAATTTTTATTTGTTCAGCAAATGATAGAGGGGAGAATTTAGGATCATAAAATGAATTGTGTGCCAATGTACAACGAAATGTCAAAACTTGAAGTTTTGCATTATAATAAGAAATGCCTTTGTGAGGGTGGGGGGAGAATCAACTTGAAAATCCTCTGAGCATTGCATGTATCATGCAGGATAAGAGGATAAATTCTTCCCTGCTTCATGCATTTTAATAGAAATTGTCATCCCTGTAGTCTGGTCAGACAACACAGAGCAGACTACTTAATATTCTTGCAACTGATTACATTCTCTTGATAGTTTAGCACTGTGCGGTTTGTGCGTGTGTGTCTTTTGACATCGGCCCTACCCACAAACAACCTCACAGTATCCCTTGTTAAAGAATTTCCATAAATAAAAATTATCTGCAAATGCACATACCATTTTTTCTTTACAGAGAAGATTACAGTCATAAATAGGAGAGTCTTCATGTCAGTCAGACATATTAGTTTGAGATTTAATTTTGATTCCACACAGACATTGTAGATCTGTCTCTCTGAAATCAGTATATTTAGTTTTGATTCTTAAAAATACTTACAGCTTCAGTATCATTCCAGAGAATAAGATCAGATTAATATATATCCCTGATGTCAGCGCATTCCTTTAGTCTCTTCTAATTGTAAAAAATGTCAGGATAATCTCAGAGACCTCATGCATGCCAATGGATACATTTTTGGATTTAACAGGAAAGGCCAAGTGTTAAATTCTAGTTCTTTGACAGACTTTGCTAAAGGACTTCTGACTGGCAAATTAAGGCTTATTTCTTGCAGCAGTATACCACTACAACTTTCACCGTGGTTCTCTCTTGTTTTATTAGCAACAACATCTAGCTTTATAATGACCTGCCTTAACATGTTGTTGTGGAAAAGGAGAAGATTGCTGTGATAATAGGTAAAGAGACCCCTGACCATTAGGTCCAGTCGTGGCCAACTCTGGGGTTGCGGCGCTCATCTCACTTTATTGGCCGAGGGAGCCAGTGTACAGCTTCCAGGTCATGTGGCCAGCATGACTAAGCCACTTCTGGCGAACCAGAGCAGCGCACGGAAATGCCGTTTACCTTCCCACCAGAGCGGTACCTATTTATCTACTTGCATTTTGATGTGCTTTCGAACTGCTAGGTTGGCAGGAGCAGGGACCGAGCAATGGGAGCTCACCCCGTCATGGGGATTCGAACCACCGACCTTCTGATCAGCAAGTCCTAGGCTCTGTGGTTTAACCCACAGCGCCACCCGTGGCTGTGATAATAAATACTAGTAAATTCCAGAAAAGTTTATGTCCCTGGCCCAGGAAAGCCAGGCTTAATGAGCCTGCCAACATTTGGAATTGAGGAATTCAGACAAGGTGCTTTTCTAGTTCAAAACTTGTAAAATGCTGAGCATATTTCCAAACCTCTACAAAGAATAGGCTCTGCTCATAAGCTCAACTCCAGTATCAGCATCAACCCACACTGTCAACGCAGTTGCCCCCTTTCCACTCAAATTTCCCACTCAGATTTCCCCGGCAGAGGTTGCCATGATAAGAGAGACTGCTGTTGTGGCCTTCCTTAAGACCAGGAACCCTACAGCAACATAATGGGTGCCAAGACCCTTAGGGAAATGCCATTTACCAGGGATCCCAGAACTCAGTATGATGTTGTTGCAACTGCCCTTGTTATCACTGTTCGTAGGAAAGCTCTAAAGAAATGGAGGGGTTGGAGATGTTGTTTTTCTGATGGCATTGGGAAATTTGGTTTGAAGGTACCTGAAGTGGTTTACCCCAGAGAAGTTTCCCACCACATCTGCTGTTTGAGAAAGCTACGTCTTAGTCATGACTGACTTGTTCCATGTATTTCAATAAGAATTAAATCTAACTTTCTCTGGATTGCCACCTCCTATGGATTCCATTCCTCTACTGAGAAGCCCCCAAACCATGGGCCAGGACTTTTGTTAGGTGGGGGCAGGACTGATGTGATTGGTCAGTTAATTAACTAACTATTTCTATTGTTTTACTTGATCTGGGGGACAGCTGCCTCTCCTGCCTACGACCATGCCCCAAACCCTTCAAGGCATTCTGCTTTGACTCAGAATTTAGCATGCATCGTGATCTGATGGATGCCCCTGATATATTTGTCCCTCATGCTAAGTTGTGAGATGAAACCTTCTGCCCATCTTTACCTTTTGCAGAACCTGGGAGGTGCAAGGGAGTGGCAAGATTCCACTTGACGCTTGACAGAATAAAACAGAACGATTCCAATGTTGTTCTGTAACTAAGGTCAGTGACTTGTATCCAGTACGCCATGGTTTTTCACAAATAAAAGCTTCCTCATGGTAAGAACCATTTGGTTGTGAGTTAAACTAAATGGCAATGCTGTGGGGTGGTAAAGGAAATGCTACAGAGCCAGATTTTACAGGGTGTGACCGGGAGGTTTGGTGAATGGTCACATAAATCAGACAGCGAGAAATATTCAAACATACAATTGACATCGGAAACCCGAGAAATGCTCACAATCCGTGTTCAGAGATGAAGCTGTAACTCGAAAGACAGTGTATGAGTGGTTTAAGTGTTTCTGTGAAGGAAGGCAAACCATTGAAGATGACCTGCGGTCTGGCAGACCGTCGATGAGCAGAACGGCAGTAAATGTCAACAGAGTTCGTGAGTTATTCATGCAGGATCGGCGTTTCTCCATTCGAATGATGGCAGAAGAATTGCATATTCCACATGAAATCATTACTGAGGTTAGCTCCCATATTCTCCCAATTTGGCCCCACCAGATTTCTTTCTTTTTCCAAAACTGAAATCTGCACTGAAAGAGCACAGATTTCCCAACATTTCTCATGGCTAAGCTGCTGTGATGAGGGAACTGAAAGCAGTACGAGAAGAGAACTTCTCCAGAAGTTTGTTGTCAATGGTGCATTGTATCAGAGGGGGCCTACTTTGAAGGCCTGTAAGGTATGTATGTTCAAATATTTCTGGCTGTCCGATTTCTGTGACCATTCACCGAACTTTCTGGTCACACCTTGTATAATTAACCTATAATCCTGGACTTTATAATAAACCATTTTCTTTGGAAGAAACATAGTTCAGTAAGATATCTGATGTCTTTTTATTATGTATATCCATCCACTGCCTTTGAGCACATTTCTCAAAACTGAAACAGGAAGCAATAACACCCATGGTTAGCAATACAGTATTTAAATTGACTAGCCTACTTAACATTCAGAATCAAAGTAAGAGTAAATTGCCCATTGACTGCTTATGTCCACTTAGCTATCTTTATCCGTCAACAAAATCTGAGATTCCTGGGCTGTTAGTGTAGGCATAATACTTTTTACATACTTGTGTAATAACAAGACAGGAGCCAAGGAGCCTCAGGCAAAACTTCCCACAGCATCTCGTGCTCACCATAAGACCGTTTCAGAAAGTCAACTTCCAGAGAGAGATACGTGTTAATCTGTTGGAGCACAAACAACAGAGTCACAAGATTGCACTTGATTAAGCCAGAGGTTTTCAAGCTTTTTGAGTCTATGGCTCCCTTGACCAATTACATTCATTCTGCGGGGCTCAGGAGTCCAGTTATGTCACTGGCAGCCTCTCACCCTTTTTCAAACACCCTCCCTTGGGGAGTGTTCCCTCAGCCTCCTCTCCCCTCTCCTTGGGAGTCCTCTGGGCAGCCACTGCTGCCGCCACTGGTCTCTGAGTTGCCCCCCCGCCCCAAAGAGAGATGCCTCCTCCCATTGCCCCCCCCAGAGGCCTGGGAAGCACCCCCTGGCCAGCCCCAGAGGCACCATTCACCTGCGGAGCTTATAGCCAGGGCTGTTGCAATAAACAGCTGTGCAAGCCTTTGGGAGGCAGAGACACAAGAGGACATCAGAGGATGGAGGGAAGGAAAGAGGGACAGAGGCCAGTGTTGCCTGCGGCACCCCTGACCATCATTCAAGGCACCCCAGGGTGCCATGGCAAACTACTGCTTTGATGGGTTCCCAACTGCTTTACTTGCTGTTTTTGTGTGTGTTGTGGGTTGTATACGTGTGGGAGATTTTCTGTTGTCTACATTTGATCCTATTTATGTGCTGAAGCCTGCAAGTTTGCTCACATGTGAGACTGGCAGATTTACAGGATTAATCCAGAAGCTTCACCCATACTGGTGGTATTCCTTCGAATTATATTTACTCCTCTTTTTAGCAAACACACTAGAAACAGTCTCATTTTCTTGCAGTCACCTGTTTGACACATTGCAATGCTTTCTAAAGTGTATAGCATAAAAATTATGGACACCAGGGGATGGGAGGATGACATTGCACACTGAAATATCTGCTGTATAAAAGGTAAAGGGACCTCTGACCATTAGGTCCAGTCGTGGCCGACTCTGGGGTTGCAGTGCTCATCTCGCTTTATTGGCTGAGGGAGCCGGCGTACAGTTTCCGGGTCATGTGGCCAGCATGACTAAGCCACTTCTGGCAAACCAGAGCAGCGCACGGAAATGCTGTTTACCTCCCTGCCAGAGTGGTACCTATTTATCTACTTGCACTGTGACGTGCTTTCAAACTGCTAGGTTGGCAGGAGCAGGGACCGAGCAATGGGAGCTCACTCCGTCACAGGGATTTGAACCGCCAACCTTCTGATCGGTAAGACCTAGGCTCTGTGGTTTAACCCACAGCGCCACCCGCGTCTCATCTGCTGTATAGACAGGGCTTTTTTTTCATCCGGAACTCATGGAAGTGAGTTCCGGCACCTCTCAGGTGGGCGCCATTGCCATTATAAGAGAACAAGGGAAGCCTTTGTGGCGAGTTCTGGCACCTCATATTATAGAAAAATAGCCTTGCATACAGATGATGCAATTGTGGCGTAAATCTCTCATGCCATAAGGCTGCAGTCATCTTAGGCAAATGCCTTGTTGGTTTAGAGCCATCTACGCAGGTTGCCTTCTGAATCTCCAAGCTCCTTTTTCCTGGCTCCCAGCCCACGGAGATGTTTTGTGCTCTCACATATGACAATAAAACTATCTCACCAAATGTTGCTAGCTCTTCCCTTGAAATGGGACCCCCCCCCCCGGCATTCTTTGCCTTTGTTGCAAATGGCAAGGCCCACATGCCGCTCAGCAGAGGCAGCAAAGTGCTGGCAATGTTTTGCATTCCAATAAACTAATAAAGGCTATATAGATAATTCATCAGTAGTGACTAATGTGGATTAGCCATTGGGCAGAAAGCCACTGCAGTCTATTCTGGGAAATTCCCAAATGTCCCCCTGCTCTTCCAGCATTTATAATGGCTCTGTTTGCTTTCTTTTGCTACTGCCTGACACCCGTGGCACATTTTGACGAGACTGTTTGTAGGTTTTGTCAATTGCACAGTCTCATAACTATCCTTTCAGGAGCTGTTTCATTTGAACATTGTTCCTGCAATCGGCACATGTTGTACGAACGGCGGACTTCCCAAGAACTAAAAATGTAACTTCTTTTAAAATGGCTCAAAAGTCTCCAGAGAGCAGGGGGCAGGGTGGAATCTGTAGTTGTTTTTAAGACTCTGATGGACAGGAAAAACCCACCAGGAAAATGACAAGGGCATTATCCCTCTGGAGTTTTAGTTGTTCAGTGTACAACAGAACGGATGAAACAGCTCAGTGGGGAACTTCCGATTCCACTGGTCTAGTTGGGCCTTCCAAGCACCACCATTTGGCCTGTGAGGCCATTTTGGCCAAGCCATGCTCACCTGCCCTGCACCTGATATTTATGTATTAATTTCTGAAATATACTCGGAGTTGAGAGTGGATTTCATGCTCTTTATTCAGCTCATAGTGGTGAGGAGGAATGGAAATTCCCCCAGAATGTCTGCTTTATATACATTATTTTACACAATGGGCCCCACGTGATTGGCTAATTCCGGGATTCACCTCTAGGCCATTCAGGTTGTGGATTCACTTCCACCTGGAGCTGGATTGGGTGGCTCCTGTGGACCAATCAGACTACTGCATTCTGGACCCTATTGTTCTAGGACCAATCAGACTGCTGCATTCTGAATCCTATTGTTCTAAGACCAGTCATACTGCTGCCTTTTGGATCCTACACAACTCTGTGAGGTAGGTTAGGCAAAGAGACAGTGACAGGCCCAAGGTCACCCAATGAGTTTCATGACTGAGTGGGGATTTGAACCCTGGGCTCTCAAGAACCCCTACACCACATTGCCTCTTGTCATATATGACATATATGACATGGCTGGGCCAAAAGGACGAAAGGTTGCAAATCCGTGTGAAAAGTTGTGTGCCTAGTGATTTGCAAGCCTCAATAATCAGCTGGTCATTGGGGTTTGCAAACTGTTATGCCTTGATTTCAAACTACATGGGCAAAAACAGGCCATTGTGATGTCACGTAGTTTATATGCTGCTCAGTTGTGACAAGAACCTCAAAGCAGTTTACGAAAAAGAATAACACAGTTATAATTAAGTAATAATTATAACCAACCATTAGCACAACACCACTTTAAAATTTAGAAGTGAGTGGCCCTGCCCACATGTCAAACCTGGTGTGTTTTGGAGATAAGGGTCCGGCCCGCTGGTCACATCCAGTCCTCACCCTAGTATAAAGGAGCTGGAGCACAGGGCCACAGTAATAGCCTCCCAGGGGTGGGAGAGGTGAGGTGATGGTACAGGGACATTGGAGGTGCACAGATGCACCAGCAGAACTAATCTGGTGCTTCTGCCAGTGCGCCCACACAGCCCTGGCTCACCACCACCACCTCCCACGACTGAGGGCACTTGCTTATCACTTCTGTTAGAAGGAGAAATTAAAGTTGATCAAGTGGCTGCTTCCAGGAACCAATGGCCTGCTATATAGAAAGAAGACTTTCTTGGAAATCAGAGCAGTTCGTGGAAAGACATCATAACTATATTAGCCTTATCCATAGGCTAAGCTGCTGACATAATTTCTTTTCTATGAATGCATTTATCTGTGTAAACATCTGCAAAGGAGAGAAATAAATGTCTCCTGCAAATTCACAAACCCCAAGACATTTACACCAAAGACGGATGCTTGTGAAATCCAGCAAGAACCAATTCAAGCTTTTTGCCTTCAGTCTGTTTTCTCAGTGCCTGCCCCATCTGTCTATGTTGTCTGGGATTGTGGTGCCAACCTTTTTTCAGCCTATCCTGAGCACCTTAGCTCAGCCCCTCTGTTAATTGCTGCTCCCATGATCCTTTTGGTCATTCCAAATTTGCAATAGACCTACTGCCTCACGTTTTGAACCATTGCTTATTTTATTTTATGATTTCTTTAAAAAGAGTTCTCAGATGCTTTTTGGGGCATACGAAGTGACATTGCCAAAATAAAAAAAAATCATTTCAAAAAAAGACTGCACTCAAGCCAAGTGATCATTGCCACAAATTAATACTAACTTAGAAGCTTATAGTTGTTTAAACTGACCTCTCATTTATTATGACAGGAGAGCACATTTTTATGATTGAATTTATGCAAGTCATTACCATGGCTACTACCTCCATCCATGATATTGTAACCCCCTCAGATTGAATGCTGTAATGTGCTCTGCAATGGGGTTTGCTTTGAAGGCAGTTCAAAAACTGCAGCTGGTACTGAATTTTGCTAGCTGACTGATTATTGGAACACAGACAGAAAATATGTTACTACAGTCTTGACTCATCTACACTGGTTTCCTGTCAGATTCTGGGCTTGTATCGAGATGCTGAACACCATCTCCTTTAAAGTCGTGAGTAGTGCTGGATTTACGTATAAGCTAAACAAGCTATAGCTTAGGGCCCCACTCTCTTGGGGGCCCGAAAAAAAAATTAAAGGAAAAAAAACCTGGATGTACATTTCTAAAATATAGGTTAAAAAAACAAATAAAATAAAACCTACATACAGCAACAGTGTTTTGTGTTGTGTAGGCTCCTATGATGTAAGTAATGGGCCCCGCCTGCTAGCCTGCTCCCTAAAATATCACTGGTTTGCTCCTTTCTATATATAGGGTGCCTACATTCTGCATGGACTGGTTACATGGCAATATGTGCAAATGGCTTTAGATACCTATTAGGTCCATAAATTACCATATAGCATATATTCAACACAAAAAACAGCGACAATTTGTTGTTGACAAAGGACAGCTATACATATAAAGGGCCCCATTACCTTCAGTAGTTTAGGGCCTCATCAAACCTAAATCCAGCCGTGGTCAGGAGTGACCTAGTTCCAATATATTTGAAGGAACATCTGTGTTCATCACCTGCATTCTTAGTTCAACTACTGTGTCCCATGCATTGGTAAGCTCACAACAGGACAACTGAAACACACTTTATGTAGGGTTCCCTCTGGGGACAGTTCAGAATATGCAACTTTTGCAGAATGTGGCAACTCAGGTGTTAGATGGAGTACCCACTTGTGCACTTGTTAGATTAGTGCTAAAAGAACTGTACTGACTGCCTGTTAATTGCGTATAAAGCCTTGAACAAATTGGGACCAGGTTATGCAGCAGATTGCCTTTCCATGCTGGATAGCTCAGTCTGTAGAGCATCAGACTCTAAATCTTAGGGTGACAGGTTTGAGCCCCACATGGGGGAAAAAGGATTCCTGAATTGCAGGAGATTGAACTAAATGACTCTCGTGGTCCCTTCCTATCCCATGATTTAGTATAGACTCATGCATCAGAGAAAGCCCTGTTGGACTGTGGATAACCATCTAACTTCATATGGAAATGGATCTTCTCTATAGCATCCTTCAGAATGCCCCCCCCCCGCCTCCAGGAGGCTTCATTTGTTGTGCATTTTTGAATTCTTAGTGAAAATACGTATTTTATCCAGGCATTCCCTGATAGTTGATCACTGAATTCTACTGCACAGCATGTTTAGCTTCAGGTTTTTTTTGGTCTGAGGATTCTGATTTTGCTCGCTTTCAGCTGCTTGTTACTTGTAATTATTTGCATATGTATATTATTGTATGTTTTAGGAGTCTAACTCCTTACTGTAAAGTGCCTTGTGATATTTTACATAGAGCAAGCAGTCTACGAGCTGACCAAATAAATAACGAGAGAATAAATATAAGTGGGTATATGAGGAGAAATTCACAACAAAATACTGGTGGGTTTTAAGAGGACATTTTATTTTTAGAGAACGCTAACCTGACATGGAAATCTGGAGAACTGAACTTAAGATAAGGAAAAAATGAGAACCTGAGAGAAACCAAAATGAACAGATTAGTCCATCCTTGCATGAGGCCCTCCAATTCTGGTTGCATGGGGGTGCAAAGTGATAAACTCCCTCTTCCATGCATCCTGCCTTCTCTGTAAGCAACCACAGAACACACGCCTACAATTAAAAAAGGAAAAAACTTAGTTATGTAGCTGTATGCTATGTATTAAGCAAATGTCTAGCTTGGCTCTCAGGCTGACATGGTTTCATAAGTTGGGGGGGAGCGGAGCTGGAATGTTATTGCAGCACATACCTGTCTTAATCATCTTTCCTTCCTTTGCAAAGAGTCAGACACGTCGACAACATCTCACCAGGTCTCTTCTGTTCCCTGAAGAATGGGTGTGTGTGAGCCCCACCAGCAGACATTGGGGGGGCCTGTAGAGGTATCATCCCCATGGCGTTGGCGCACCTGAGAACAGGAATGGGGATACGATGGAGCTCTCTTTTTGATTCTAGGGACTCTTCCCAGCCAATACCCCATCTCCCAATCCCTGCTATGCATCTTCCTTGACTATTTTTGCCTGGCTATCATGTGTCATTGAAGTCTTCTAAAGCTTCTGCCTAGATAGAGGATAGGGAAGAACATCGGAATTTATATAGAAGTAAGCCTACTGTAGGGACGCGGGTGGTGCTGTGGGTTGAACCACAGAGCCTAGGACTTGCTGATCAGAAGGTCAGTGGTTCAAATCCCTGCGATGGGGTGAGCTCCCACTGTTTGGTCCCTGCTCCTGCCAACCTAGCAGTTTGAAAGCACGTCAAAGTGCAAGTAGATAAATAGGTACCGCTCCGACGGGAAGGTAAATGGCGTTTCCGTGGGCTGCTCAGGTTTCGCCAGAAGCAGCTTAGTCATGCTGGCCACATGACCCAGAAACTGTACGCCAATAAAGCGAGATGAGCGCCACAACCCCAGAGTCGGCCACGACTGGACCTAATGGTCAGGGGTCCTTTTATCTTTACCTAAGCCTACTGTGCAAAGGTAAAATTGGCATTCATTGCTCTGTTTTGCTTTTTGCCCAACCCACAATTGTCCCACCAGTGCCATTGTCTCCTTACTGGAAAACATCAATTATTCTGCATACATCTATGGGCAGGGAAAAGCTTCCATGCAAAAGAGCCGAAGTATGATTTTCAGGCAGGATTGGCTCTATAGCTCCTATTTAGAAATTAAGCCGTAGCATGTGATGTAAGTTTTTGATCTATTTACACCTACACAGTGATTGCCAACACCTTAAAACACATTGAAATGTGAGGAGCACTTGCTTCTAGTTGCATGCAATCTTCCCTGCAAAAAAAATAAATAAAAAAATATCACTTTAACTTTTCATTATCCAAAACACATCTTTCTCTAAATTGAAAGAGCAAAGGGTTCCCGCCAATAGACAAAAACAATTGTTTCATTTGAGCCAGGGCGTATTGGAGTATATAAGAGCAAATTTACAACATATGGCTTCGTATGAAAATATGAAGTAATAATCTCCACTCATATGCAGAATATATCAAAATGGTGAGTAATGACAATCAGCTTCTGTTATGCTTGGGAGGAATATATTTCAGGTTTGGGGGGAAGGATGAGGAATCAAAGAAGCTTAGATCCAAAACTTCATTTTAGAAAGTTGACAAAAAAGGGCAAAGCAATAAGAATAAGCTACCTAGCCATAATCAGGTACAAAATGGATTAAATTATCCCACTCCGTACCTCATACTACTGACATTACAGTGGTTACCTTGGTTCTTGAACATAATCTGTTCCGGGAGTCCATTCGACTCCTGAAACCGCTCAAAAACAAAGGCGCAGCTTCTGATTGGCTGCAGGCTTCCTGCAGCCAAGCGGAAGCTGCATTGGACGTTCGGCTTCTGAAAAATGTTCAAAAACTGGAACGCTTACTTCTGGGTTTTCGGCGTTCGGGAGCTGATTTGTTTGTCAACTAAGCTGTTCGAGAACCAAGGTTCTATTGTACTCAAATAGTACTGTACACCCTCTTTCTCCTTCCCCCGCAAAGGAATTGAATAGCAGGAGTGTTTTAGCAGTCAAGATGTTCTGAACTTAAACTAGGAGACAGGCTTGTTGGAAGCAGGTATCTATATATGCATACACATACCTTTTCTGAAAATACTCTTTAAAATACTCTGGAATTCCATTCGGCTCAGATCAGTGTTTCCTATTTCACCCAGCAGCTGCTGTAACTTTTCATAAGTGAGCAGAAACGGTTAATACAGGGTGTTGCAACACGACATAAAGCCACCCACCACCAGCTCTTTCTTCACAAAAATAAAAGCAAAAACAATGCTTTGTGAAAAATATTTATTATAGAAAAAGACCTATACACCGCCCATGGTTGCTTGCTTATGCTTTCTTTCTTTAGCAAGGTCACAAAGCAAATTCTAAACAAAACACAAAAGCTCCCCAAAGTACAAAACAATCCTCACTATTTCTCTGCTATTTCCCTCTGGTTATCAACATGAGTTAAGACCTGTGATGAGATTTGGCCTTCAAGGAAACAGCTCTGAGAATGCTCAGAGCACGTATTTTTGTTGTGCTGTGCCTTTATGCTATTTCTGATTCCCAATCGGTTGGACTGGCCTCCAGGAAGATGTCTGGGTGGGAACGCATGAAGCTACTAGGGATAACACTAGTAAAATGCTTTTTTCTTTTTCCCCCCCATTTGGTTCTTCCATCTGGAGATGAATGGGAGAGACTTTCTGACCATAGCAATAGCTTTGGAATGTGATTGGCTGAGTAGTGCAGAGAGGTGATTGGCCAGAGAGTGGGAGAATAACAAAAAGGTCTCCCTAAATTGAAACAGAACGATTATGAGTGCATGGGAGACAGGAAAGATTGTGGCTTTAAGGGTGGTGGTTGTTTTTGCAAATTTGCGATTTCTTGTTTGGCATTCTTCCTGGAAGGGCAATGCCCTAGTTTGACCTAATGGAACAGCTTCTACTGTTATCTACACAGAAGTAAAACCCATTGAGTCCAATATATTACATTGGAGATCCACATTTGGAACTTCTGCTATTTGTTTTCACTCTAATGTAGCCATGAATTTGATAAGGGCACAGGCACTGGAGCAAGTACTTAATATTTGTCCCTCAGGCTGTTTTCCTGATGTAAATTACATGCTTCATGTTCCTGTTAGCCAAACAGGAGAAAAATATTCTGTTCTCCATCATGAGGCTAACAATATTGTGTTTTTAGGGGGCAGGGAGGGTTAATCTAGACTGGGAAAGCAGCCCAAGGGAAATGAAATTAGCACCTTCTTTACCAGCACAATTACTCTAGTCATATGTGCATCCACCACAGCAGTGCTGAAACAAAAACAGGTCCAATCACAAGTCTTCTTCGTAAGATGTAGCTTGGCCCTCACTGCTTCAGCAGAATTTTTGTATAACCAAGACACCTTCTGATGGAATGTCAAATAAATTCAGTCAAACCCAAGGCCTCAATGTGCTCAGCCAATCACATTAAGAAAATAATGAGGAAAGGAAGGAAGCTCCTCTTACGCGTAGGAAGCAAATCAGAGAAGCAAAAGAGAGTAATGGTGGGGTTAAAAAAAAATCCACTTTTCTGTATTTCTTTTGCTTTAGTTTCTGGTTCCCCAGTCATCTGCAACAAAAGTGCAAGCAAAAGCTTCAAGGGGAAGGAAAAAACCTGAATTGCCAACCTCTACTCTTGACCATTGCAAACAAAACACAAAAAATCAATTTGCCTGTCAAACTGCTGTCTGGGTTCTTTACACACTAGATAAGCCAGGCAGGGAAATTTGCAAATTTTTATGTCCAGATTTCCCCACCACTACATCTGCAATTCTGGAGGGCCTTGGGAAAAGCTCACACCCTTGTCCAGTTGAAGTTGAAGTTCATGTCCTCCAACATTTCTCAGATGAAAATAGGTACGTGCCGATTGGAAGGTCAGCGGTTCGAATCCCCGTGACGGGGTGAGCTCCTGTTACTCAGTCCCTGCTCTTGCCAACCTAGCAGTTTGAAAGCACACCAGTGCAAGTAGATAAATAGGTACCGCTCCAGCAGGAAGGTAAACGGCATTTCTCTGCACAGCTCTGGTTCGCCAGAAGCAGCTTAGTCATGCTGGCCACATGACCTGGAAGCTGTACGCTGGCTCCCTCAGCCAATAAAGCGAGGTGAGCGCCCCAACCCCAGAGTCGTCCACGACTAGACCCAACAGTCAGGGTTCCCTTTACCTAAGGAAAAGTGGGACATTCTGGGATCAAATCAGAAACCGGGATGGCTTCTGTAAATCCAGGACTGTCCCTAGGTCTGAAGGATTACACACCACACAATCTATGTTCCACACCATTCACAATGCATAACATAGCTTGCCTTTGCCTAGAGCACCTCATGTATGAAGCCCTGCAAATATGATCTCCAAAGTTCCTTTGAGGTGCACAGTGCTCATTAAACAAACAATTTCTTCTACAAATTTTGCATTTCAGAGATCAAAGGTTCACTCTCTCTTTCTTCGTCTCCTGATCTTAAGACTGCCCAAATCATAAGGCCCATGCTGAGGTCACATTAGGATGGTTCAGTGCTTGTGAAATCCATGTATATTTCACAACAGAGATTAGAGTTCAACCACATTTTCCTGAACTGTCTGGAGAAATGAACACGCATCTAATGAGGTCCATAATTTTAAAAATTTGAACCGCTGAGCCTCCCATTATGCCTTCAGCCCTGAGAACACAAATGCCTGGTGTGCAAAGGCTATTGGGATTGCAAACTGGATAGGCCATTATGGTCAGCACATGTTCAAAGACATTCTCTTCTTTATTTCATATTGCTGCAGGGCTGTGCTTTGACACTGAGGAACTATTTCCAGTGGGTTTGGCTCAATCTGAGCCCAGCATTTAGCTAATCTTAGTCAGGGGTGGATCTACTGTGAAACTAATAAAACTTAAGCTTCAGGGCCCTAATCCTGAAGGGGCCCAAAAACAATTTTTAAAGCATTGCTTTAAAATTTTGGGTCTAGTAGATCCGATTTGAGTCACACTACTCAAATTGAGTAATTTATATATATCGGTGTGTGTGTTTCAACAACCCCTAAGTCAGAGAATCAGTAGCACAGCATACCCTCCAACATTTCTTTTCTCTTTTTTTGTTTCTTTTTTATTAAAGATTTTCTTGATTTACAAAAGTGTGTGCAATGTCTCTCTCTCGTATTCCCCCCCCCCCCATGTAACATTTTTACAAATCAGTTTCATTTGTTGAGACATGAGGGGGAGAAGGGGGAAAGAGGTGGCGGGGGAAGATGGGGGGTGAGGTCGGGTGGCAATGTTTCTATTTTACTTAGTATATGTAGGGTTTGGTTTCAGCGTTGCTTGTGCAGGTTCTTTGTTGTTCACTTGTGTTCCTTTGGTGGTGAGAGAGGTTGGGGTTGGCCTATGGTGTGGTTATTCATTTGTGGTTGGCTGTGGTGGTCTTCGTTTTCATGTGTGAGTGGGGTGGGTAGATGTTTTGGATCAGGTTAGCCATATTGATTCGTATGCAGTTGGTGGATTTTTGTCATCTTGTTGGGCTGTGTATGTGATAAAGGGGAGCCATAAAGGTGTCTTCTTCTATTTGTCCCCGTGTCAGTTTCAGTTTATTGGTTAATTTTTCTAGTAGGGCTGTTTCCCATACTATTTGGTTCCATTGGTCCATGCTTACTCCTGACAGGTCTCTCCAGTGTCTGGCTATAATGCTTCTGGCTGCTGAAAGTAGGTGGGTTATGAGTTCTTTGTTGTGTAAGTGGGTGTTATTGTCTTGGAAGATGTTTAATAAGGCCAGTTCTGGGGTGATTTCTAATACTTGCTGGGTTATTTTACTTATTTCAATTATGGTTGTTGTCGTCCCCCCTCCAACATTTCTCAGGTGAAAATAGGGATGTCCAGTGCTATTTTTCTAGAAAAAGAGGTGCTGGAACTCACCAGGAATACCTCCCTCATTCTCTTAGAATGGCAATGGAGCTCACCTGAGAGGTGCTGGAACTCAGTTCCGGTGAGTACTGGCTGAAAAAAAGCCTTGGGGACATCCTATTCCATGCCCTCCAACATTTTTCTAGTGGAATTAGTGATGTCCTACCATACCCTCCAACATTTTTTCAGTGAAAACAGACACAGCCTAAGGAAAAGTGGGACATTCTGGGATCAAACTGGGATGGCTTCTGTAAATCTGGGACTGTCTCAGGAAAATTAAGGACACTTGGAGAGTCTGCAGATGTTCTTAAGGTGTGCTGATCTGTCATGGAACAACTCCACTGAAGAGAACAACTCCACTGAAGAAGAGAATGGTGGTTACCCAGATCTCATCGCTAGTTGCAAAGGGACCCCCTTAACAGTTCAAGCTTCAAAAACCCCAAAACATAGGTCCACCACTGTACTCACACTGGCTAATTTTCATGAGGATTTTTCTTTTAAAAATTAACAAATTATTGCAGAAAGGTGGAGGACTGAATAAAAGATTGGAAAAATGAGAAACTGCAAAAACTAGAATGGACAGACCCTTCCTTCCTTATTCCCCACTCAGCATAGGGATGGTCAGGAGTAAATGACAAACACACCTTTTGTCTCTTCCACATTCATAATAATAATAATAATAATAATAATAATAATAATAATAATAATAATAAATTTATACACCACCCATCTGGCTAGGTTTCCCCAGCCATTCTGGGTGGCTCCCAACAGAATTAAAAGCACAATAAAACACCAAACATTAAAAACTTCCCTAAACAGAGTTGCCTTCAGATGCTTTCTAAAAGTCAGATAGTTGTTTCTTTCCTTGACATCTGATGGGAGGGTGTTCCACAGGGTGGGCGCCACCACCAAGAAGGCCCTCTGCCTGGTTCCCTGCCAATGATTTTCTTTTCTTACATGTAACTACAGAACACTAGTTTCAGACCTCACCTTATAGGTAAATCTGGCTGCAATCCCATATCCACTGACCTGGAAGCAAGCCCCATTGAACTCAGTGAGATTTGCTTCTGAGTTGATTGTACTGTGCATTGTCCATTCAGGAGCAGTATTTTCTAACCATTAGCTGCCCTTAAAGAAATATCCCCCAATATCCCTATTAGCAAAGCAATCTGTGAGCACACAGCCTAACAAAGGATTGTCACCTAGCAGCTGTAACAAAGTGTTTTTAAAAATGTTTTGCTTCTTAAAGCTCGTTTTCCTCTTTGTAGCTCTTTTATGTAAACGTCTTTATAGATTAAAGTACGAAACGTTCAGCGAAAGAGCCAAGAGTGATGGCTAAAACACAGTGTTAGAAAAATTATGCTGTGTGCAAAGCTAAAAAGAAGGAAAAAAATACAAAGAGAACCCTTGGCTAAATTTTAGACAGAACTATTTTTCTTTCTTATCCCAAGAAAAGCTTCCTTAAAGCCCAGAACGTGCTTGAAGCAAATCTAATGCTTGTATCGCTCTATTTCAACCCAGTATTGGGGGCGGGGGGGGGGGCGGGAAATACTGTCACATAGTTTGGCTTTAGCATTCAAAAAATACCACAGGAAGCAAAACAGGTTTTCCTCTTTTCATACTTCTTTTTTAACAAGTAAAGCAGTGAGCTCCATTTGCCAACTCGTGCACGTTTGGAGCTCATGGGGATGCAGGTAGCCAAAATCTACTTACGTTGCACAAAACAGAGCTGGCCTAAGGCATGGGTAGGCAAACTAAGGCCCGGGGGCCAGATCCGGCCCAATCGCCTTCTCAATCTGGCCCGTGGACAGTCCGGGAATCAGTGTGTTTTTACATGAGTAGAATGTGTCCTTTTATTTAAAATGCATCTCTGGGTTATTTGTGGGGCATAGGAATTCGTTCATTTTTTTCCCTTCAAAATATAGTCTGGCCCCCCAACAAGATCTGAGGGACAGTGGACCGGCCCCCTGCTGAAAAAGTTTGCTGACCTCTGACCTAAGGTATTTCGATACCCACAGTGAAGGACAAGAAAGCGCCCCTCTAACAATAACTGAAAACCATCTCAACAAAATGTATCACTTGTTTGCAAGAATGTATCACTTGTTTGCAAGAATCTGTGCAAATGGGAAAAACATACTAAGCATGTCATCCACACAATATATGAAGAAGAAGAAGAAGAAGAAGAAGAAGAAGAAGAAGAAGAAGAAGAAGAAGAAGAAGAAGAAGAAGAAGAATTGTAGCCCACCTATCTGGCTGCTATTCCCCAGCCACTTGTAGAGTTTTGTTTTAGTAAAGTTTGTGTATGATTTTATGAAATTTGGTCTGGTCTGAGTTCCTGAACCCTTTAATTTTGGCCACACTTTATGGAGCCAGGGTCACCCACCACAGTTCATATTAATACAGCAGATATTCTTCCAAGCTCAAAATGTCTTCCCCCTTAACATTAAAGAAGTAGCTGGTTAATGACAAAACTGGCTTGGAGCGATTTAGCATTTCTGCCTCTAACTGGGAGCCTTGTGCTTTTCATACTTTGCTGCCAAGCATGGGGGCAGGAATGGGAGAGATGCTGCCGTTCTCCCCATCCCAGCACCTGCCATCTGGCTGGCTCACTTTGGCTCATTGAAGAACAAAAAGAGGTAGTGCAGACTGCTCAGAGATTTCTCTTTTGCTTCTCATTTGAACATAACCGGCCAACCATAATGATCACTCCCACGGAATTTGGTGCTAGGGAGAAGATGCTGGAAATGGTCCCACCTTCAAAAGCTGTCCAGATTCTTTGTAGAGTTGCTTTGTAGTTTGGATCCAATAAGCCAGCAAAAAGGCATTCTACGCCATGGTGTGCTAACGGAGATCCCTGTAGTGTGATTTCCCCTTTCCCTCAATTTCTGTGCCAGCATTTTCCCTTGGTCCCACACAGCAAGGCTGTGCTATGCAAAAAGCATTGCTAAGGGTGGGAAGATTTTTGAAGGCATCGTGGCTCCAGAACCTACAGGTCGTCAGAACAGCCATGGATCCTTGGCTTGAGTACAGAGATGGTCAGAAGATAGAAATTTCTCATTACCATATCTGATGTACTATTAGAGATGCTTACAAAAGTCTTGCAACCCAAAATTCTTCCCAGATTTTGGGGTCCCAGATTACTTGGGCTTGGTTGCAGAGTGGCACCAATGCCTGAATAACCCACCATCTTTCCATTTTGATAACAGGACTTTGAAGAGATCACTGCCCATGTGCGCTTTGTGACCGGCTTAACACATGTGTAAAGATATGAATCTTGGTGCACATTCATGTGGTCTTCTTCCTGTTTGCTTCCTATTTGTGTGCATCTGCTTGTACATGCTTTGTTTCATCTGCAGTGTAATGGTAATGTAGTGTCAAAGGGCAGGGTGGGTGGGTGGGTGAGAGAGAGACTGGATGACAATGAAAGCTGTAGCAAATTGCCCTTGTGTCAGTTCCAGAACTGATTGTATCAATTCTCCATGGAAAATTGGAAGGAACCTGGAGGATGCTGAGCCAAACCATCCCACAAAACAACAGTGGGATGGAACTGGGGAAATCAACCAACTCCTAATTTTTAACACAAGTGGGGCAGATGTGCTTGGCTTTGCACCATTTTCCGTGCCACTGATGCTGCTCTGGCTGCAGCAGCACAAATTTCTGAAGCTTAAACCATAGCTGTCAACTTACAGATTTGAAAATAAGGGACCAGCAGACAAAATAAGGGACCTGCAGCCTCACCTGTTCCAGGCACTCCAGTCTTCCTGTCCTCCTGCAATCTGGTCAAACTCAGGCTGGTAGCTTCGAGAACACTGTCCAACCAACTTTGTAACCAGAGGTTCAACTGAATAGAATCTGAATCACATGCACCACAAGGCCTATGCAGCCTCAACTTAAGATGGCTCCCCGGCCTGGCTTTGCACTGCAAAGTTTGCAGCAGCAAGTGCAACAAAATGGCGTCCAGCATTCAAAAAACCCCTCAGCTTGCATTAACTAGCCACACACAAGGCATGCAAGCTCCACCCCCCCAGTCGTTCTTAGACTTCTTATTGGGTGAGCAACACAGCCAAGCAAAACAGTTGGAGCCTCCCTCCTCCCTGGCCGGCAGGGAGAGGAGCTGCTTCCTTTGAAATTTAAGGGACACCATTGAAGGGACATTTAAGGGACATCCATCAATAAGGGACAGCAGCGGGACATGGCGCTGGAATAAGGGACTGTCCCTTCAAATAAGGGACACTTGACAGCTATGGCTTAAACACTCCCTTAGTGACCCTGGTAGATAGTATTTTCCCCCCTAACATAAATAGTCTCCTTCCATGAGTTCATAGTAGATGTTTCTAGCTACTGATCCAACTGATGGGTTTTTTTTGGGGGGGGGGGTTAAACTAGGGCAGTGGCAAGGTCAGAGATGTTTGGATGCACTGGCAGAACCCCTATGTCACTCCCATTGACAGCCACTATTGCATCCAAGTATGGGTTGACTTACAATCTGAACACATTTCGAACCATTGATGATACCAGGAAGCCCATGCACATCTGATAGAATGTTAGTGAGTACTGGAACAAATAATTCCCTTGCTAATTCATCCAATTACTAATATTATGGTGAGTTCTGGCTTTTATCCCCCAACAATGCAATTCTGTACACATTTACTTGGAATTTACTTACAATGGGCCCTACTCCTTAGGAACATGTGCAAGAGATTGTAGCCAGGAGTCAGACAATGTGAATTGCCTTCATTTCCTTTTCATATGGTGCAGTGATGTAGGGAGTGAGAAGGAAAAAGTAACCGCGTTAAATAGAGTATACAGCAAAAGTTTGCCTGGGGAGATTCCAACAGGTGGATTGTAGATGGGTTGGCTAATAAGGCCAAAGGGCATTTTTATTCGATACACGTTCTTAATTGTTTTTTTCTCTGCTCCATTTCCTTTACCCCTTGAAGAGCCACCTTTGCACTCCTGATAGCACTGCCATTCATTAGCAAGTAACCTCACACGGGCTTTAAAACTATTGCTAGTTTAGATCTGTAATGCAAAATACTACCTGTCAAGACATATACTGTAAAAAATGAAGAGTAACCAAGGTTAGCCCACACAACAAAAACAAAATTTCAAAAACATTGCAACAGGAAAAAAACATGTCAAAGGCACTTTTGCTGAGATATATACACAATGTATACACCATTACTTTATGACAAGCCATAATGGAACATGAGTAGTTTGCAATGTCCTTGTTAATTCAGTGTGCCTACATGACCTGAATTTTTAAAGATGAAAAAGCTACTGGCACGTAGTCTGAGCCACAATTTTAACTTTACTGGATTATGGCTCAGGCTGAATCTGCAAGAGCCCAACCTATGTATTTATGCTAAAATGGCCACTGGGCCCATCACCTCCCGGCAAATAGAAGGGGAAGAAATGGAGGCAGTGAGAGATTTTACTTTCTTGGGCTCCATGATCACTGCAGATGGTGACAGCAGCCATGAAATTAAAAGACGCCTGCTCCTTGGGAGAAAAGCAATGACAAACCTAGACAACATCTTAAAAAGCAGAGACATCACCTTGCCAACAAAGGTCCGTATAGTTGAAGCTATGGTTTTCCCAGTAGTGATGTATGGAAGTGAGAGCTGGACCATAAAGAAGGCTGATCGCTGAAGAATTGATGCTTTTGAATTATGGTGCTGGAGGAGACTCTTGAGAGTCCCATGTACTGCAGGAAGATCAAACCTCTCCATTCTTAAGGAAATCAGCCCTGAGTGCTCACTGGAAAGACGGATCGTGAAGCTGAGGCTCCAATACTTTGGCCACCTCATGAGAAGAGAAGACTCGCTGGAAAAGACCCTGATGTTGGTAAAGATTGAGGGCACAAGGAGAAGGGGACGACAGAGGACGAGATGGTTGGGCAGTGTTCTCGAAGCTACCAATGTGAGTTTGACCAAACTGCGGGAGGCAGTGGAATACAGGAGTGCCTGGCGTGCCCTGGTCCATGGGGTCACAAAGAGTCGGATACGACTAAACGACTACACAACAAAGCTCTGAGTTCAATGTGGCTTAAAGGTAAAGGTAAAGGGACCCCTGACCATTAGGTCCATTCGTGACCGACTCTGGGGTTGCGGCGCTCATCTCGCTTTATTGGCTGAGGGAGCCGGCATACAGCTTCCGGGTCATGTGGGCAGCATGACTAAGCTGCTTCTGAAGAACCAGAGCTACTTGCCCTTTGATGTGCTTTCGAACTGCTAGGTTGGCAGGAGCAGGGACAGAGCAACGGGAGCTCATCCCTTCGCGGGGATTCGAACTGCCGACTTTCTGATCGGCAAGTCCTAGGCTGTGTGGTTTAACCCACAGCGCCACCCGCGTCCCTCAATGTGGCTTACTTCTCAGTAACTGTGCATAGGGTTGAATACAGATTTCCCACGCATATACCTCATCCTTATAGGACTTGTAAGAAAAGCAATCCAAAAGACACCCTCAGAAGTGGGCCATTAGGCTGACACCCTCTAAGATGATGCCTCACAATAGGCCCTCCTCCTTCTCACGAGTGTTTCCAGAGTCCTGAGTGTGCAAACAAAATACTTTTGAGGCTTAAAGGTTACTGTACTTAACCTGAGCCCGGTAAATAGTGTTGAGTGGCACTGAAAAAGAATGTGCGTAATTGGCATGAAGTGATCCTTCTGAAGCTTCGACATAATTACACTGTCAAAGTGCAACATACCTGGAGAGACATGGCAGCAACACTCTTCATTAGTGATGGTTCGACACCCCCCCCCCACCTTCCAGCTCAAATATTAATTGGGCTGGCAGTCGTAGGCATCATCTGCAAATGCTTGTCAGTGAGGTTGGGGCAGCTTCCCCCCAAGTGTTCTAAATTGGCTCACATTTTGTATTTGCATGGTTTTGCAATGAAATTCGGTCCGAGGAGGAGATGTTTTCCCTTCTAATGATGCTCTAAAGATATCCTCTGCTAATTTGGGATTATGCTCAATTCCTATTGTTGAAACATGCATAAAATCAGTGTCAGGTTATTTTGGAGAAAGCGATTTACAAGCTTCCAGCAGAGCAGCGATGTAAACAAGATAATAGGCATTTGTATGTAGTGGGTCAATCAGCATTTGGTTGTTCTGAATAATGGTTTTGACTCCATGCTTCGAAATAATTTAATGGAAAATAAATTTGCTTGAAATAAGAACATAAGAATAGATCTGCAGGAGAAGCCCAGATGAATCTATACTGTCCAGCACCCCAACTGTGCTTTGCCAGATGCTCAAAAGAAGCTGGCAAACAAGGCATTAGAAAAACAGCTACTGTACTTCCATGTTATGTGTCACCAGTATCTGTGTGTGTGTTTATTCTACATAACGTTGCTTCCAGATTCTGTCTTAAGCAGTATTCAGGGGCAGATATGGTGGAATTTTCATAGGGATATTTCAAGAGGGTTAGCTTACATTCTGATATCTTTGGAGTCAGACAAATCAATCAATCAGTTTTATTGTTTATAGCCAATGGCCATCATAATATGGGTCAGACAAATCAGATACCTCAGACATGCTACATTGGGGACTTAAAGGGGAGGAGGAGATTTGCAAAAGGTTTTTAGCACACCTCCCACGCTCCCGTTTAAATGGGAACACATGAACTGTCTTAAAGCCATTGCAAAGGCTCTTTGAAGTAGCTCTCATGGGTAAACTGCTCCTAGGTACACACAGGGCTTTAATCCATCTGTGGATTACTCACCTGGGGACCAGGGATTAAATCCTGCTGCCTTGGCTGTGTGATCTTGTTCCCTGGTGGGAACAAGCTGTTGATGCGTAGACTGATTCATAACCCAACTTTATTAGATCATGCAGCAAATGCAGGGTTAAATCCTGCCCTCCCACCCATCAGCTGACATCGCCAGCATTGTCAATTGATGGGCAGATGGATGTGGCTTGGGGAAATGGTCTCATGAACCACATTGTATCCCCAGTGGGACAAAATTGCTGCAGGCCAGAGCTTCTCCACTACAGCAAAGATAGCAAACATGATGCCCTCCAGATGTTGAGGACTACAACTTCCATCAGCCCCAATCAGCACTGTCAGGAATATCTGCAAAGTCTAACCATGAATCTTGGATTTGCATTCTCTCTCTTTCCCTTGGGTGGCTTTTCGCTGACTTAAGGATCATCATGTATGGACCATCACTAAAAGGTTGTATAAAGGCTTTGCTAGATACGCTGACAATAAAACCAGAGCATATAACGCCAAACCTGGCCCAACTGTTTCCCCACCCAAGCTGCACCCAAGCAGGTGAAGTCTTCACCTTCTGTTCTTCCTTCTTCAATTCTCGGCTGGTCCTGGGAAACAGTGGGCCAGGGGAGTTGTGGGCTGGAGAAGGAGGTTGTTTGGGAGCCCTTGACCTATCTCTCCTGCCTCCTGTACCTGTTTTTCACTCTACAATCCTGCACCTTCTCCTGCCTCTGACTCTTGTCTTCTGGCTGTGACAGGCTTCCCCAGATCACTGATCCCATCTTCCAAGCCGGTCTCCAATCCTGCTTCTCCCGTTGCTCACTCATCACTCCTCAGTGCCCAACCAGTCAAGAAGTGCATCTTGACAAGAATCCCAAGGCCCAGACCAGGGCCAGATTTAGGTTTGATGAGGCCTTAAGCTACTGAAGGTAATGGGGCCCTTTGTATGTCCAGCTGTCCTTTGTCAACAACAAATTGTCGCTGTTTTTTGTGTTGAATATATGCTATATGGTAATTTATGGACCTAATAGGTATCTTAAACCTTTTGCACATAACAAATTGTGTATTTTATGAAAGTAATTGATAGAGAAATGAGCAAACCAGTGATATTTTAGGGAGCAGGCTAGCAGGCAGGGCCCATTACTTACATCATAGGAGCCTACACAACACAAAACACTGTTGCTGTATGTAGGTTTTATTTTATTTGGGGTTTTTTGTCTTATATTTTGGAAATGTACATCCAGGTTTTTTCCCCTTTACATTTTTTTGGGGGCCCCAAGAGAGTGGGGCCCTAAGCTATAGTTTGTTTAGCTTATACGTAAATCCAGCACTGTCCCAGACAGAGAGGCTTGGGGCCCCCACTATTTAGGTTCTTATTGCTGTTGTACATGGTCAAAAGAAGAGTTGGTTTCTTTCACAAGTTACAGCTGGTTACTTCTAACTTTGCATCGTGTGTGATGTGATGCTAGCTGCTGGAGCTGATGATGGTCATTGCGCTATACTTGTGGACTCTTCAGTAGCATCGTTCTGGTTGCTGTCAGAAGAGAGAATGTTTGGTGAGCAGGGAATTGGTTTAGTCTGTCCTAGCATCACAACGGTTAAGTATTTGCATTGGGTCACACTTGGAAATCTTAAACCAAATTTCATTTCGGCAACTGGCGGGACAGAGATGTCCCGATTTCTGTCTCCTTACCATCCCCTCCCAATCCTTCTTCTGCGTCTGCTCCAAATTACTGCCTGTTCTGCCTTCCCAATCAAAATAGCACCTAATCAGTGACTCATTCCTTTCCCTGGCTCTGTTTTAAAGCACAACACATCAGTGTGATACCAGCTGATCTTAATCAAAAAGCTTCCTGCTCTCCTCAGCACCAACATCCCATTGTCATTATCCCTCCTATCAGGGCCCTTCATTTCCTGTATTATCTCGCCAGGTGCCTTATGAGAAGACTTCAGCAGCTCTTAGCGATACGAAGTGCAAGAGTCAGGCAATGCAAGGTATCGGAAAAGTCAAATATTTAAAACACCAGGGAAGGATCTCCTTTAATGCAAGACTTCTCTCCCCCCCCCCCCCCTTAGCAACAGTGCATATATTTTGTGTCTCCTGTTTCTCATGCATTTTGCTGATTTGGATAGCTATGGAAACGCTTCCCTGCTTCTACAAGCCAGTCTTTATCCTAAACGCTAGAAGAAGATTCCCCTTCAAACAATTTTTCTTCCACACTTTTCTCCAAAGTGTTATTATACTGATGAGGTGGAGGTCGGAAGTGACATAAAACCCTGTGTTGCAAATTCCCACGGGTTCCTGACAACCGTAGTTCTTGCTTTCCTGGTAGTTAGAATTCAGCAGCTGAAAACGAAATCTGGAAGGAATATGCAGTGTCCTTCATTGGGGGCTTTAGCCAGCATCAACCATGTTAAGCAATGTCCTGGCCCAGTAGAGAGGGGGTTCCCTTTTCCTTTTTCACTGTATTAAGTAGCAGGATACTACACAGCCTCCAAGACGATGCAGCCAAAATCTGGGACGCCATCTTCTGGGTCTGCACTCCATGCAAGTCACATGACCCACATAAGAATTCAGACCCGGAAAGGGTGCTTTTCTCGGGAACAGCATACAAAAATGCATGTTTTGGGGAAGAATGTGAGACCGTGGACATGGAAAAGCATATTTTGTTGCACCACATGAGAGCCCAGACTTGGGGGGGGGGGATGCTTTTTTCAGGATGAGATATTGGCCGAAAACTGTGCAAGAGCAAGGCACCCAAAGTGACTGTCATGTTCTCATGGGATTTCAGGTCAAGATCTCCCCCCCCCCCCAGAATGGGATGTCCTGTTTTTTCCAGTGAACTAATTAGTGAACGAAGGCTAGTGAACGAACACAAATACACATACCCTCTCTTCTCCACATTCATGCTGCCTCTTGTAGGTTGCTCCAGCAATGATGTGATAAAAACAACCTCCAGTGCGAATTAAATACATAATCTTGTTAGAAGAAACAACATCTGGCTTGCCTTGTTCACAGGCCCCAGGAGGTTAATTTGCTTGATTGTCTTCAGTAATAGAAAAGACGTGCATTTGAAAAGGTATCTGGAAAATGAGCTCGATAGTTACAAAGTGTGCAACATGGAGCGGTTGGTCAAAGCGTCAGCGTCTCAAAAGCTTCGCCGTGTTCAGCTATCTCTGTTTGCCAGCGCACAGTGACAGGCTGCAAATGGACTTGGCATACGATTGCCTCTCAGGAGCAGAAGCCCCAGTCAGGCGCTCCCTCCCGTCTCTCAATCTTTACTCCTGAGTCCTTGTCTCATTACACTGACTGTGTACATAACCCCGGCGTAGTCAAGACATGCCCCGGGGGTTCAGTCTGCAGAATAACGAGGCTCTATTTAAAGAAAGAAAAGCTATTTATGTAGATGCAAATGCCAGGCTGTTCCAAAGGCTGGACAGGGATCTTAATTCCAAAGACACAATGGCAAAATGCTAGCTCTGCTGTCGCAGGCCCCCAAAGACCAGAAGCAGTGGGGCCCGATGAAACAGACCACACAGCGGTAAGTAGCATTCTCAAACCAAGCATCCCATTCTTCTTATGTCATTTCAGGAACTGAGGCCCGGGGCAGAGGAAAAATAGCTTCTCTGCCCAGAAAAGTTCTGTCGGCTTGCCGAGACAATTGGCATTCCTGAAGCAAAACAGTGTCACAGCACCTCTGAAAATATTCAGCAAAAGCAAGGCATCCAGATTCACCTCATCAGCCGAGTATTCAATCTGCTATGCATAAAATATGTGTGTGTTTTATCAAATTCTGCTCATGAGTGCAGATCCTAGTAGGGTTAATGGGGTCATCCTAGAATAGCTCTGCTCCCCCCCCCTTTTTTTTTTTTTGGTGACAGGCAGTGGAGTGATTGCTGGAGAAGAAACTCGAGGAAACGGGAGCTGTAGGGAAGAAGATTAAATATGCCAGATCAAGAATTCAGAAGTATCAGGAGGGCACCGCGGTGTCAGTTATATCGAGACGGGGCTGGAAATTTGCACCTTTGATTTCCATGTCATCTATGGTACTTTGGGTGCATCTCTATCCATCCATGGTAATTACAGGCTGGTTCATGCATGCAACCAAAGTTGCAGGAGGGATTTCAATGAATACCCGAAATTTTCGTTTGTGCAATTGAAATGAATGAAAGAACTCTGTTGCCACTATGTAGTGGGGTTCCGTGTTATTCTAGGGCAAGGAAGATAGTGGTTGTGGCCACAACTTAAACTTCTCTTCACAGCACTAGGTTGAATGGGGCCAGCCTAAAACTACGTATAGAATGGTGTTGGTGGCTGGCATTAGCCACAATGGGCTCTTCAGGTCCACAGGGCCATAAGATTTGCCCAACAGTATGAGGTGCTGATTTTGAACCTGACCCTTTAATATTTTGCACTGCCAACCTGGTGGAAGCTGAAGAAGGGTGGTATGCATCAAAAATTCGGAAAATGAGTATAAGATTTCTGACTTGTTTGTATCTGTGATAGGGGAAGGGGGCTGTTGGGTCGAGTTGGCCATATTAATTTGTATGCTATCAGGGAGGGGGGGTTATGTTGTTGTCTTGTTGGGCTGTGTGTGTAATAAAGGGGACCCTCACCAGTGTGAAGGCATCCTCTTTTGTTTGTCCCCGTGCTAACTTCAATGTGTTGGTTAGCTTTTCTAGTAGGGCTGTTTCCCCTATGGTTTGGTACCAGTGGTCCATGTTCACTTGTACCCGGCCTTCCATTGTCTACCAACTGCTCCTTGAGCTCACCAATCTCTTTCACTGCCAATGAAAACACATAGATAGTTGAAGAACCTAGCCACAAGATGCTGACACAAAAACGATACACATACGCTATGTAAAAGAGTGAAAGTTTACTATCCTCCCTCTATTTCTTTCTCTCCCCACCTTTCTTTTCTCCCAACCTTATACCACCTATAACAGTAGTGTCTCACATCGAATGTAATTCATCTCTATAAAGGACTCTGTGTATTGAAAAACAGAGGTACTGTATGTATTTTTGCTACCCAGGAAAATCTTTTAATTAAGCATTTTTCATTTTTTTAAAATCTGGTTTGTTAAACAAGAATATGCAGAACAACATCCATACTTGCCAGCTGGAAGGGGAGAAAAGGTCAGCCTGCCTTTTCTCTTTTGCTGAATAGATAACAAAATAAGAATGGAAGCATTTTGACAGTGTAGTGGGGTGTTGTTGTTTTTTGTACAAACATATAAGTTATAAAAGGCTCTCACACTCACACTCACACTCACACACACACACACACACATTGTGCGCATTGATTCAGAGAATGGTTTCTAAAATTCCTTCCTGCTTGGATGTGTGCCCCTGCTTTTCCTGGCTCTCAGGAACCCTATCATGTGTTGCTAAATTCAAGAGGGGAGCACATAAAGGAGCCAACGCTGAGTGAAATGTGTGCCACAGCTTCAGATGAGAGCGATGAAACTTCTGGTATTGTCAGGCAGAAGTACATAGTTTTTATCAGTGGGATATAGCAAACTGAATAAACAGGATTACTAGGGGTTTTAAATCTTTTTTTATTATTATTAGCAGGGTCACAAAATTCCAAAGGGTAATGGAATAAGTAACATGCATTGAAAGTACGCTCTATGAGTTTTTTTGGGAGGGAATATAATAGATAAAATATAATAATAAAAAAGAAATCCTTCAAAAGGATGACGGGGAGAATTATTCTCAGGTGACCTGAATCTGATGCCCTACTATGTTATGGGAATGCAAGGTCGCATGGATGTATATATATATATATAACCAAAGGCAAATACAGTGGTGCCCCGCAAGACGAATGCCTCGCAAGACGGAAAACCCGCTAGACGAAAGGGTTTTCCATTTTGGAGGTGCTTCGCAAAACAAATTTCCTATGGGCTTGCCTCGCAAGACAAAAATGTCTTGCGAGTTCCTGCGGGGTTTTTTCCTCTCCCCCCCTTTTCCCCAAGCCGCTAAGCCGCTTATCAGCTGATCCGCTAAGCCGCTTATCAGCTGATCCGCTAAGCCGCTAAGCCGCTTATCAGCTGATCCGCTAAGCCGCTTATCAGCTGATCCGCTAAGCCGCTAAACCGCTTATCAGCTGATCCGCTAAGCCCGCTAAGCCGCTAATAGCGCTAATCCGCTAATGGGCTTGCTTCGCAAGACGAAAAAACCGCAAGACAAAGAGACTCGCGGAACGGATTCTTTTCGTCTTGCGAGGCACCACTGTATCAAGATGCTGCAAATGTTAACAGATGAAGAGCTTTTCTACACGTGAGCGCAGGGAACTGCTTTATCCTTGTGGTGCAAACAGCAATTAATAGGGGTGTGGGGTTGAGTGGGAAATGGCTGGAGTGTAAATGGTTAAACATAAGCACCACCCCACCATTCCCCAAGGCTGCTTTTCTTAATAAAAAAAAATACACACAACTGCAATTTATATCTAATATTTGCCTGGAGTTTTTAATACTTTAGTAGTGCAATGTTGTCAATCTCTTCTAAAAAGCAAGCATGGTGTTCAATGAGGTTTATGCCCAGGTAAATGTGTATAGGATTCAACTGCAGTCTCAGTTCAATATATACTTTCAAAGCACATAGATCTTGTATTGCAGCAAAAGTGTGGTGTTCTGTTCTACCATGCAAGTTGGAACCGGAACAGTTTGTTGCGAATAATTATGTGCACACAAGCGACTGCTACAGGCACTGGAAAATTGATGGACTTCTCAAAAAGCAAAGCAGTAGAGCCCTGTTTCCTTCTCTCTCTCTCTCTCTCTCTCTCTCTGTGTTCCCCAACCTGGTGCCCTCCAGATATTTTATACTAGAATTCCTTTCATCCCTAACCACTGCCTAAGCTAGCTGGGACTGATGGGAGCTGTAGCCAAAAACATCTGGAGATCACAGGCTGGGGGAAAGTGAGATAGATGGACCAATGACAAATAAAGCAACTTCTTGTGATTCTGCATAGGGACATGGAAGAAACCTGTCCACCTCCATTCAGAAAAGAGTGGGTCTTTCCAAACCTTTCTTAAAAATTCATAGGAAAACACGAGGCTCATCTGATAAGTGTCTAAAGCAGCCCAATGCAAAGGAGTCACAGGTCCTGAAAATATGTTTTTAGAAACTGCTTATTGGGGGTGGGGGCAGGGGGAAGGGTTGTATTTGCACATCCAGAGGCTCTGGCCCCAAATACAGATCAATACCTATAGTAAACCAGAAGCGACTCAACATAATGCCAACGTCTCCTTGAAAAAAAATCAATTAAAACAAAGCCAGTGCACAAGCCACAGATCCATGAAGGGGAGACATACTCATTGTTCATTACCTTGTAGAGAAAGATCTGACGTGAACGGCATTAACAAAAAAAACAAAAGAAGGGGGGGAGGGAACATAGGCAGAAGTTGCTGGACTGCAAGTTCCATCATTCCTGACCATTGGCTACGCTTGCTGAGGCTGATGGGAGCTGGAGTCTAACAACATTTAAAGGTAAAGGGACCCCTGACCATTAGGTCCAGTCATGGCCGACTCTGGGGTTGCGGCGCGCATCTCGCTTTATTGGCCGAGGGAGCTGGCGTACAGCTTCCGAGTCATGTGGCTAGCATGGCTCAGCCACTTCTGGCGAACCAGACCTGCGCACAGAAATGCCGTTTACCTTCCCGCTGGAGTGGTACCTATTTATCTACTTGCACTTTGACGTCCTTTCGAATTGCTAGGTTGGCAGGAGCAGGGACCGAGCAACGGGAGCTCACCCCGTCGCGGGGATTCGAACCACCAACCTTCTGATCGGCAAGTCCTAGGCTCTGTGGTTTAACCCACAGCGCCACCCGCATCCCTAACAACATTTGGAGGGCACCATAATGGCTGCTTACCGTCTTGCTGGTGAGTGGTGGTTGCAGCCCAACGCAGCACCTCCTCTCTTGCCCAGACACAGGGCACCATTTTAAGATGTTTTCCCTCTCCCTCTGGCCACCGCAGAGGCTCATGGGTTCCCTCCAAACCTGTCCTTCGAATGAGCCAATCCACGGTGGCCCTGGGGGCAGGGCATGGCCATTTACTTAGCCTGGCCGGCTACTCTGCACAGCATAATAACTATCCCTACTCTAAATTCTGGTGCTATTTCATGAGAATGAGAGCAACTGATGCTCAGACACATCTGTGTGACCACAAAAACCATAAATGTATTCCTTTTTCTGTTTCTGGACATACTTCTGAATAGCTGCTGCTTGATGATTCGGTGGTATAAATGTAAATCCAGTTAGTTAAATAGCCCACCCACTTGTTTTTCTTAGTTGCAGCAAATTTAGCAAATGCAGAATGGTTACAGATCTGAATATGTTTTGTTTTGTGTAGCTGCCCCTATCTACTGAGCACTGTCAAGAGAATAACACAAAATGAGATGTTGGACGATGCTCGGTACATTACACATATGTATAGGTTTATGCTTTATTTAGAAAGCTACACCTGACATTTAATGAGCATTCTGTTTGCAAATATGAATTCCAGTAGAATCTGATTTATCTAGATTTTTGATGCTGCTTGCCTTCCCTTGATGCCTACCTGGAGCGTAACAGAAATGTCAACAGACACTGCTCAACTTAAAGGGGGATTCGGGAAAGAACAGCGTCTGCATAAGAAATCAAGCAACAATAAAAGTCTGTGAATCCCCACCCACACTGCAAATGCCCACACTTGCTGCACAACAGCTATAGAAAGCTTTTCAGTAGATGTAAGAAGTTATTATATTTTGAGCCTCTATGTTGCACTCCTTGTATCAGATCTACCTCCCACCAAATAGCCTCTGCTTTGCACTTTCCCCAAAAACCTTCACTAAGATGCTCCTTAGATTTTTTTAAAAAATCTTTCCTGCACGCAGTTTAATATATAATTTTTCCTTATAATAAACCTACAAAACAACAGCAACAACACAAAACTCTCCCTCCAAAATGGTGGGACAATGGCTGCTAGTTGATTTCTCCATTTCCTTGGAGTCTACTGCGGACGAGGAGAAAATGGAGGTGGCTGGGAGCTTGCAAGAGGTACTGCTAATCAATCTTTCTACTTCCTGGGTGCTGGCTGTGGAAAAAGAGGCGTGGGAGGAGAAGGGCTGGCTAGCCGAGCTGCTTCTGATTGACCCCTGGAAGCCTACTGTGGAAGAGGAGGAAATGGAGGTGCCTGAGAACCTGCCAGAGGAACCACCTCTTTCTGGAGGTGCCAGAAGGAAGGGAGCAGATGGGTCCTTCTGATTTGGAAACTGTTCCTGAGGAGCTGGGGGAGCAGTTTCCTGTTCGAGCCCCACATTGGGCAAAAGATTCCTATGTTGCATCTAGACTAGATGACCCTTCTGTTTCCTTCCAACTTTACAATCCTATGATTCCACTATGATTCTATGTGTCATAAAAAAAATTGATGGGCTGTAGGTAACTGGTTGCTGATTGCCGAAGAATGGATGCTTTTGAATTATGATGCTGGAGGAGACTCTTGAGAGTCCCATGGACTGCAAGAAGATCAAACCTCTCCATTCTTAAGGAAATCAGCCCTGAGTGCTCACTGGAACAACAGATCGTGAAGCTGGGGCTCCAATACTTTGGCCACCTCATGAGAAGAGAAGACTCCCTGGAAAAGACCCTGATGTTGGGAAAGATGGAGGGCACAAAGAGAAGGGGACGACAGAGGACGAGATGGTTAGACAGTGTTCTCGAAGCTACAAACATGAGTCTGGCCAAACTGTGGGAGGCTGCGGAAGACAGGAGTGCCTGGCGTGCTCTGGTCCATGGGGTCACGAAGAGTCGGACACGACTAAACGACTAAACAACAACAACAAGGTAACTGGTTGACCCAGTGCTGATTGTGGCTCATTTCTGTTTGCCCCCACATCATTCTTGACCCTTTGACCCAAGGCCTGTTGAGCATGGCTGGCTTTGCATCCTTCATTAGTCTGAGCAGCATCAGTTGCTAGATATGCACCTGAGTGCCATCCCAGGGTGGGAATTAGAAGAATGCTGATGTCACAAAGGTAGTGATATCTTTTTAAAACAGCCTTCCCAACCTGTTGTCCACCATATGTTGTTTCACTGTGATTCCCATAAGACCCAGGCAGCACTGGCTTCCGTCATGGTGTTCGGTTGCGGCAGAAGTGGTTTAGTCATGCTGACCACATGACCTGGAAAGCTATCTGCGGACAAATGCTGGCTCCCTTGGCCTGAAAGCAAGATGAGCACCACAACCCCATAGTCACCTTTGACTGGACTTAACTTTTAGCCAGTGGCCAGGGGTAAAATGCTTCTATTCCTCAATGCAGTTTCCTTGGAGGCAATGGAGTGGAGAAGCACAGGAAGGCCTCTCTCCCAAATAAAAGGTTGCAAAATGTAAAGAAAAAGAAGGTACCTTTTATCATATCACATTACATATCACATACACCTTGGGACTTGCCCCAAGGTGGAAGACTTCTAGGAGAAGATTTATAATGAATTGGAAAAAAATGTTGAAATATACATTTATTAAGAAACCAGAGGCCTTTCTTCTTGGAATTGCCCAAGAAAGATGTTAAATTATTTTTGTATGCCACAACTGCTGTTCGAATTTTATTAGCTAAGAACTGGAAAACACAAGAAATACCAACAGTGGAAGACTGGCAGATGAAAATGATGGACTTTTCGGAGCTAGCCGACCTGACTGGAAGAGTCCGTGATCAGAAGGAGGAGGACTTCCAGGAAGAATGGACGAAATTTAATGAATATCTAGTTAAATATGTTAAGTTAAATTAATTGGAAAAGCTTGCAAATACCAGATAGGCTTAGGATTTAAATATGTAATGTGATAAATTAATATGATGAAATTGAGATTAGGAAAGAAAGAAAGATGTTAAGTGACCAAGTTAATTTTATGAGAATATAGGTTTTGGAAAACTGGTAAAATGATATGCATTGAAATTCAACCAAGGGGATACGAGGAAGTCGCTTAATAAGATTGGTTTTAATAAGGTTAGGAGTTATGTGTGTTTGTTTGTTTATTTGTTTGTGTGTTTAAAATATGTGAAACTAATAAAAAATTGGGGGGGGGGTTGCAAAGGTTGCAATCCCTCCTCCCTTCTCCACCACCAGCTTTGGTGTGGAATATTTCTTGCCAACACTGGCAAAAAGCACTTCAGCCGAAGATGATGCAGGCAGAACTGCAAAGTTACAGAACAATGTTTGCTTTTTTAAAAAAGCACATCAGTGGAGAATTTCTCTTAATCACAGAAACAAAAATCAACTCAAAATGTAACTCTTTTTGTCGATAGCATGTAACTGATTGTAATCACATAATCAAAAGTGTTGTGGCTCTGGCTGGCTAAATCACTGAGAATGAGCAATCCAGGCCGTAACAAAAAGATATTAGTATTTCTTAATGAGTGTGGAATATCGCCTGAATGGCCATTGCATCTACACAGGTAGGGTGTGAAAGAAAATGTATTCTCTGAGTTGTGTTGTCTGTTTTAATGCTGTACATGACCCTAATTTGATACTGCAGAAATGCTTTTTAAAATAAAGAAATAGGATGTACCTTACGCAGCCAAGGACCCTTCGAATGAATAGCATGTGGTGTTAGGTCACCACAGATAGGCAGTTTGTGGATGAGAGCCCCTTAGCGATCGAAGTCAAGTGAATGTCTGTGGCAGGCTAGAGGGGGGCATCATTTCCTACTCCCACCCCATGTATCTTCCTTAGGATATCTGTTGAGAGCCCCTGCGCATAGAGCTGTGCGCCTGGGCAGTGCTCAGTAAGAGCAGAGTTGCCAGTGTGGAGAGCTCCATAGATACATACAAGCACATGCAACGTCTTTAGAGATCGCACACGCGTACTGTCAGGGACTGGGCAGAGGAGGAATGGTGGAGACCTCCTCCCCAGCCTGACCCTTCCAGAGAAGAGGAAGGTGGTATAGATTTCCAACAGGGGTTTGTGGGAGGTCACAGCTCAGAGGCAGATGAGGGGAGAAGTTGGGAAATATTGGGAGAGGAGGAGGAGGAAGAGGCAGAGCCGGAGCAGCTGAGTGACACGTTATCACAGAAAGCATTCCAGACCCACCATCTCTCAGAACCTGGCGAGCATTGAAAGTAAGAGAGCAAAGGACTCAAAGACAAATGGCCCTAAGTGGCCACGGTAAGGTGGATGGTGCTGTTGACGAATGAGGAAATGGGAGAAAAGGGGGGGGTGGAGATTTACTCGGAGCAATGCTCCCAGAGGCTGCATATCGAAGCCTCTCTCTGTGAATATTGAATAAGCAACGCTGGTAAGAACTTTCCTTGTCTTATCCATTCCTGTCAACCTACCAGTGGGGCTTGTTGGATCCCCTGGTGCCTGACACATACACGATTACCTAGATCCATTTCAGTCTGATTTCAGGCCTGGTTTTGGCACCAAAACAGCCTTGGTTGCCCTGATTGATGCCCTCTGTTTGAGAGAGACATGTTTTTAAACCGCTTTTAGTTGTTATCGTTTTTTTATCATTGCTGTGCCTGCTGCCCTGGGCTCTTGCAGGAGGAAGGTTGGGATATAAATCAAACAAACAAACAACATTTTTAAAATTAAACTGTTTTTACTTGTTCTTTTTTTAAAAAAAATGTTTTATCATTGTTGTGTCGCCCCCCCCCCCCGGGTTCTTTCAAGAGGAATAAAGTGAAATCATCATCATCATCATCATCCCCCCAAGTTTACAAGGGGGGTGGGGATACAAGATTACTAGGGGTCCTGCATGGGAATAGCTAAATGCATGGAGACTCTTTCCCATTGTTATAATGGGTATGCGGCAGAGTCTGTCACTGATGACTCTCCCCCCCCCCCAACATGCAGTCATTTTATCATTTTTGAATGAAGAGCTTACAGAGATGAAACGTATTATTATTATTAACGTATTTGTAATTAAAGTTACAGATAGGTAGCCGTGTTGGTCTGCCATAGTCAAAATAAAAAAATTCCTTCCAGTAGCACCTTAAAGACCAACTAAGTTAGTTCTTGGTATGAGCTTTCGTGTGCATGCATCTGAAGAAGTGTGCATGCACACGAAAGCTCATACCAAGAACTAACTTAGTTGGTCTTTAAGGTGCTACTGGAAGGAATTTTTTTATTTTGTAATTAAAGATTTCTTGGTTTACAAGAGTATGTGCAATCTCTCTTTTTTCAAGTTACATTTTCTACAGGTCAGTTTCATTCATTGAGACATTCGTGTTACATTAGGAAGAAAAGGGGGAAAGAGGTGGAGGGGACCATGGTGGGTGGGGGTGGAGTTGGGTGGTGATGTTTCTGTTTTACTTAATGTATGTAAGTAACATACTTACTTACATACATTATTGTGTCAGCATCGTTTGTGCGGGCTCTCTTTATGATTCGCTTGTGTTCCTTTGGTGGTGAGAGAGGTTGGGGTTGGCTTAGGGCAGTGTTTCCCAACCAGTGTTCCGCGGCACACTAGTGTGCCGCGAGATGTTGCTTGGTGTGCCGTGAGATGTTGCCTGGAGGGAGGCGGGCGAGTCCAAAAAAGGTTGGGAAACACTGGTTTCTCTTTCAAAAAGGAAACGTGGGTTAAAGCGGCGACGCCGCCTCCCACTCACTTTCCTGCTCTGGCTTCCCTAACAGTTTTCCGAGTTGCGTCACTGGATCCAGCCCCCTTTTCTACATGTGACACGGGGCTGGAGGGAGGGAAAGAGGGCTTTACGTCGCGCACAAAGGCAGCCTCCTAGAAGCGCTCTGGGCCGGCGCCGTTTCGCCGAAGGTGCCGGAGGACCCCCACCCTCAGCTCCTTCAGAAAGGAAGCCCCGCCCCTCGGCTCCCTACGCCGCCAGGCAGCTCAGCTGACTGACGAGGACGTTCTGCGGCGGCGGCCGCCGCACAACCACCGCAGTTGGTGGCAGCGTCCGCAGCGCAATAAGTAACAGCGCCTGGTGCTGCCAACTCTTTCTCTCTCCCGCCCCGCCCCCAAGCTCTCGCGCGCCCCGCGTCAACATCGCCGCGCGCAGCTTCCCGAGCTCGAGGCCAGCCGCTGCAGGCACGCGCTGGCTCGTCATCGGCTCCGGTTGTTGCCTTTCTCCGCCGAGGTCGGTGGACCCCGAGCCTAGGCTTCCTTCCCGCACCCAGCTTTCCGAAGACCGCACACCAGTTGGGCCAGTACATATTCCCCTCCCGTGACTGGAGCAGAATAGCCCTTTCTCTTCTTCCCCAACCCTTGTCGTTGGAGGAGTCCCTCAGTCCCTCGCTTTGCTGCCTCCTCCCCCCTCACCCCCAAAGCTTGGAGGTTCCCCGGCAAGGGGGAGGGAAAGAAATTGAAAGTTACACTTTCGTGCGTCCCTCCCGGCGTGACGCTGCGCGCTGACGTCACGGGGCTGTAATGGTGGTGTGCCTCGAGATTTTTTTCATCAAACAAGTGTGCCTTTGCCCAAAAAAGGTTGGGAAACACTGGCTTAGGGTGCGGTTGTTTGTTTGTGATTGACTGTGGTGAACTTTGTTTCCATGTGTGAGTGGGGTGGGTATTATTTTAAAAAGCTGGTTTAGAAGAGTGGCAACAAAGCTGAGCTATGAATCAAGAAGTCCCTAGTTTGAATCCCACCCCTGCCACAAACTCATGTGGTGGTCTTAAAGGTAAAGGTAAAGGGACCCCTGACCATTAGGTCCAGTCGTGACCGACTCTGGGGTTGCGGCGCTCACCTCGCTTTATTGGCCGAGGGAGCCGGCTTACAGCTTCCAGGTCATGTGGCCAGCATGACTAAGCCACTTCTGGCGAACCAGAGCATTGCACATAAATGCTGTTTACCTTCCCACCGGAGCGGTACCTATTTATCTACTTGCACTTTGACGTGCTTTCGAACTGCTAAGTTGGCAGGAGCTGGGACCGAGCAACGGGAGCTCACCCCGTTGCGGGGATTCGAACCGCCGACTTTCTGATCAGCAACTCCTAGGCTCTGTGGTTTAACCCACAGCGCCACCCGCATCCCTTAGGAACCCATTATTTCTCTGTCTCCATCTGCTATATGGAAGACAATAGTACTGTCTTGGTTTCCAGAGTTGTTGTAAGTGAACACTTTAAAGTGTTCATGCTAAGTATTCTTCTTATAGATTTTCTCATAGTAATGCTACATAGCCAAAAACACTAGGTACAAAGGTCGAAAATGATGCTATGACTGCAATTGCAGAGCTCTTATTTTAAAACAAATTCTGGTTTCACTTCAGAAACTGTGAAGATGGCACACGAATGAAGATAGTGTGATTATTTAGGGACTGCATATTATTTTGTTCCTTTTGCTACCAATTCCACCCACTCGTCAGATTCCTAATTGTTATTTGACATAGACTGTAACAGGTAACAATTGCTAAACAAGATAATGTTAGTGAAGTGGAATTGATTAAGTATTTGAACAGAGACACCTTAATGAGTTGGTGGATTTGCCTTAGAGTCACATTTCCAAGTGAAAGAAGAGAAAAAAACACAGGCCATCTATATGTAGCATGATGGCCGGGATAGATTTGAGATTTTGGACGATTGCATCACGCGAAAGAAGAGCCGAAAGCACTATCCACAGAACTCTGTGAGGAGAGTCCCAAATGCAGTCTTCTCACAGTATGTTCTAACCTACATTCAGTTGCTCTTCCAGGTTTTCTTTACACATATATACAACCTGAGTCTATGATGGAAAGGTTCAAAGCACTACACTCCAAGAGGGTCCTGCCTTTCCCATTGCTGCAGCCTCAGATTCAAAGCAGGCAGCCCACGTTGTGCTCTGGCTTCCCTCTCCAGCTTGCTTCATTTAACAGACTGGCCTTTCTTAAAAATAAATAAATAAATAAAATCCCCCAACCCAATCCCGAACTCTTCACTCTGCTTTCCAACCCCGGCTTTTGTCTCCAAACCAACTTGAAGTTGAGGGAACATGATGCAGTAACCTTGGAGAGCAGCAGATCTGGGTGTCATCAGTGCTTGTCCCAGTGCCTGGGACATGGGTTAAATCCCATGATGGAAGAAAATCAGATGATAAACAAACAAATTAATTAATTAATTAATTAATTAATTAATAATATTTTTTTTATTTATACTCCACCCTTCCCAGTTCAAAAACTGGGTTCTGGGCAGCTAACAACAAATTTAAAACACTTAATTATAAAAGCAGCATAAAATACAGTATAAAAAACATTAATAACAATAAAATTCAAAAATCAGTTTAGGAGAAATAAGCATTAGATAATCCCCAGGGCTAGCTGGCTGAATTGGTCCTACTTGGGCCCGCGTGGAGGCCAGGGGAGAATTAGCTGTGGGGTCTCAGAGCGGGTGATCTTCATAAAAGGGGAGGGAAAGGGAAGGGAAGGGAAGGGGAAATAAAAGACCAGGGTGAATTCAAATTAAAGGCCAGGCGGAATAGCTCTGTCTTACAGGCCCGACGGAAGGAGGTTAAATCCTGAAGGGCCCTAGTCTCATGGGACAGAGCATTCCACCAGGAATAACCCTACCCCACCCCCACCCCTATTTTATCTTCACAACTACTCCATGAAATAGGTTTCACTAGGGGAGATTGGCTGCTCCAAACTAACCCAGTAAATTTCATAGCTGAACAGGAATTTCGAGTCTGGGATCTCTTAACTTGAGGCTGCACATACACACCATATCTCTAAAGCACATTATCCCCCCCCCCCAAAGAAAAGAAACCTGGGCACTGTAGTTTGTTAAGGGTGCTAGGAATTGTAGCTCTGCAAAGGATAAACGACAGTGCCCAAGAGTATTGGGGATAAATCATGTGCTTTAAATGTCCCGTGTGTAGAAAGCCTTAATCTAGCTCTCCAACCAATCCACCACACTGTCTCTCTCAGATAAATTCTCATGCACCCGTCGTGTGGGCCACACTATGCCTTAGCTATTGCTGTGCCATACCCATCAATATGTTTTCCTATCTCATCAGCCCCAACACAGAGAGACTTATAGATCAGGAACGTTTCAATTTGATTTGGGAATGATTTATGCTTTAGAAGCCTTTTCTGTTTCTATCATTCTTGGAAGCATAGAGTGTTTGGATTATCTGTGTTTACTGGGCTGCAGGTGACTGAGTGGGACAAATAGATGTTTGCACGGCAGTGCGATAAGAGAAGGAAGGAAGAAATAAAAGGACGGATAAGAATGGGAATAAAACAAAATGTTCCAGCTGCACTGGGAATGGGAGCACACACACACACACACATGCACTCAATCTTCATTTTTATCAAGTGTTACTCAGGTGCCCTTGCTCCTGTATGCAGTCTGCTCAACCATACTCATTATATGATACACATCTACCAGATAAGGATGTGTATTAGAATAATATGAAAAAGGAATACCAGGGGCTCTCATTGTCCTAAGCCAAGGGCAAGCAACATGGTGCTTGCCGAACTACAACTCCCATCATCCCTGTCCGTTGACCATGCTGGCTGGTGCTGATGGGAGTTTCAGTCCAACATCTGAAGGGCATGGCATGAGCTGCCCTGTCCTAAACTCAGTGTGGTGTAGTGGTTAAGAGCGATAGACTCGTAATCTGGGGAACTGGGTTCGCGTCTCCGCTCCTCCACATGCAGCTGCTGGGTGACCTTGGGCCAGTCACACTTCTATGAAGTCTCTCAGCCCCACTCACCTCACAGAGTGTTTGTTGTGGGGAGGAAGGGAAAGGAGAATGTTAGCCGCTTTGAGACTCCTTCGGGTAGTGATAAAGCGGGATATCAAATCCAAACTCTTCTTATTATTATTCATAGCACAAAATAAAAGGACTCCCAAAAGGAACTGAAATAAAGGAGAGAGAGTCTTTCTCTCTGAAAATCCTACCATGGTGTCAGGGACTGGACTGAGGAGGAATGGTGGAGACAGCCCTCCCCCTTCCTCCTGAACCTTCCTGAGAAGAGGAGGACAGTATAGATTTACAACAGTGGTTTGCAGAAGGTCATAGTTCAGAAGCTGCAGAGGAGAGAAGCTGGGGAATATTGGGGCAGGAGGAAGAATAAGCACCGGGGGAGAGACAGCTGACAGACTCAGTGTCTTTAGAGAGCATTCCTGACCCCCTCTCTCCCAGGACCAGACGGGCATTGAGAGGAGTAGAACAGAAAGCTCAGAGGCAGAAAGCACAGATGAGCCAGCACAGGGATGACATATGATAGGAGAGATGGAGAGGGTGGGACTTTACTTGGAGCAACGCCATTATCCGAAAGGCGGCATCATACGTCTTGAGAGCCAGCGTGGTGTAGTGGTTAAGAGCAGTGGACTCGTAATCTGGGGAACTGGGTTCGCTTCCCCGCTCCTCCACATGCAGCTGTTGGGTGACCTTGGGCTAGTCACACTTCTCTGAAGTCTCTCAGCCTCACTCACCTCACAGAGTGTTTGTTGTGAGGGAGGAAGGAAAAGGAGAATGTTAGGTGCTTTGAGACTTCTTAGGGTCTTATAAAGCAGGATATCAAATCCAAACTCTCCTCCTCCTCCTCCTCCTCTGTGAATATTGAATAAAATATCATGGTAAGAACTTCTTCTTTTCCCCTTTCTGGCTGCCGGCTGTGAGGGAGGGGGATCAGATTCCTTGAGCCTGACACATACAGGTAGGATTTAGATCTTTGTGGTGGAACATCTTCTCTAATAACCACTGCAATCCGACGTATGCTTCTTAGGTGTAAGCCCCATTAAACTCAAAGGGACTTATTTCTCAGTAAATATGACTGGGATTGCTTCACAAACTTGTATGGATGAGTTGTTGGTGACAGAGGCGCCATCTTGCGAGGGTGATTGGGGAGAGCCAATGTCGTGTATGTGACATCACAGTGTCACGTGTGTGATGTCAAAACATTGGGAGGAGTCAGGGGCAGAGCTGAACCTGGTGGCCATGTGATTTCAATGGCTGGTGGTTCCTCCTCTGTCTCCGCTTGGCGGCAGTGGTGGCAAGTGGCTGTTTTGACCTTCCACAGCAGCAGCAGGAGAAGAAGGAGCTGGCCACTGAAGCCACACTGCGGACAGTTCCACACTTCGCCTCTGCACTTTTTGGACATGGGGGTGACCCCTACCCCCCAAATACAGGGGCCCCCCCAAAAGGGCTCGATCCCCAGGAACTGTCGCCGCTGGTTGGTGTCCATAACAGTTGCATTCAAGGCTTTCAATTTTGTAGTTATGTGAACATATTTTTAAAATATAGATCAACTACTGGTTTAAGAAATTATTTTTTCCTCAAATATTAATTTCTAGATAAAATCTGAAAGGGGAGAGATAGAAAGACCAATTGTAAACTGAGAGTAAAGCCCTGAAGAGGAAGAAAATGTAGTAATAGAAAGAGGAGAGCAAAAACAGATAAAGAAACGAGAATGATGGTTAACGGTATTACGAAAACGACATTTGAGGCCAAGGCGAGTTCTTGCAGCAGAGGAACTTTACTTCACATGAAAAGGGGTAGGAGCAATGGACAAATTAAAAACCTCAAACCAGAAAATATTCCAACACAGATAAGCATCAAGCGCTCTTCGATGTGTTATTGCTAATCCAAGAACAGGCCTTGTTTGCGCAGCATAAATCCATCTATGCTCAGGAAGATTGACCATTTTCCCTGCACTGGAAACTAACTTACCCATGCATCCAGCAGTTCCAGATGTCACGAGAGCAACATCACATGCAATTGGATCTCAAGCACAACAGGTATATTCTAGGGTCGCAAGAGGACTGCAGATCTTCACACTTGATTCTGAGCTACCCTTGAGCTTTTCAGTAGCATCTCTGTCCTTCTCTTACCTGATCTTTCTTCCTGGCTCACCTCTCCTTCCTATTCCTGCTTCCTGCCTTGCCAGCTACTCCTCTAGGAGCAAACTGACAAAATCAGTGTCTCCAAAGCATCCTTTGATCATGAGCAGAATATAGAGATAGTAGTGTTATACTCAAGTGCTATATGCATGCCTATTATTATTAAGTTTGTATTACGTATTAGGTTTTTTTAATTAATTCTATGCTGCTCTGGTCCTGTTTTATGCTGCCTTCCATATCATTTACATTTCGTTTTTTTTAATTGTAATTGTGTATTCTGTTGATTTTTTTTTTGTAACATGCCTGGAGGATTTTGGTAGATATGCTGTCAGGTAACGGAATTGTCAGGGCTGCCGCCCAGTCCCAGCTCACATAGGACCAAGTCAGCCAGCGTTCAGTTTCAAAGAGTCTTTATTGGATTACAGGTTCCATTTCCAAACTGCAACGTGCAGCCCTACTTCTTCTAGGTCAGAACGACGAAGACCCGTCTGAGTCTCCGCCTCTAGCGCACCAGCTTAATACCCTAGCCTTGCTCCACCTCCTGCGCCTTTCCTTCCGTCTCTGGGTCCTCCTGCCCCCCTGGGTCTCTCCTTTCCTACTCTCTTCTGACGCGGACCCCCCTGACCCTTCCGCCTCCTTGCGGCGGGCTTTGGGACCCGGTTCACTCTCTGGGCCGCTGACTGCGCCAGCTTCCGTTACATTTGAACTTGGCGCGCGCGCCCAACTCTCCACTTTCCTCTTGATCGTTTCCTCGCTCCCCGAGGTGGGCGTGACTACTCCTGACTCATGCCCTCCCTCCTTCTGAAAGTCTCCGGAGCCCGATATCTGGTCCCCTTTCTCCCCGCTGCTCCCGGCTGGGAACGTGGGTCCCGATCTCCAACTGCTGCTTTCTGATCCCTCTCTGGACCCTTCTTCCTGGGGTGTCCCCCTGCTCTCCCCCCTTGCTCTGGCTGCTGGCGCTCCCTTCTGGGAATCCTCGGACTCGCTAGACAGGCTCGGTGATCTCGGGTCGTCATCCCCACTCATCCTTCCTTCGTATTCCTCCCCCTCGCTCTCTGTCTCCTCCCTTCTCTGCGTCTCTGCTCCTGAACCCCTGACAGGAATGCATACAAATACATTAATAATAATATGAATAACAGCAATAATAAATCTCTATGACGAAAGTGTCTCCCACTGTGAACTGTAAAAAAGTAGTCTACAAATTGAAAGTGGAGACAATAGATGTATCTTTCCCTCTTTGTCTGTTTCTTTTGTAACACAAAAAACTTTAATACAAACTAATTTTTAAAAAACAACAATAATAAATCATGATTACTGCAGGCAAGTACTATTCCAGAGTCCTGGATTCTCAATCTCCCTCCACATGCATTTGGTAACTACATCCAGAACCTGAGTGCAGCCTTAGCATGCACAATGGCAGGTGTCATCATTGTAAAAGAGGGATAGCTAATGTGGTTCCTTCAGGATATTGCAGGACTACAACTCCCATATCCCTGACTATTAGTCATGTTGGCTGAGGCTGATAGAAGCAGGAGTACAACATCTGAAGGGCAACATGTTGGCTACCTTCACCATAAAACAAATACACTTTTAATTACAGAGAGTGATTAATTTTTTCCCCTGACTGAATTGACCTTCTGGTTGAAAACACAGCCAGCAAGAAAAAAATTGCATAGTTCCTAGGGTGGAAGAGAAAGAAAACGAGCGCTGAAAATGGAGCGTTGCATGTTCGCAACCAAGGAGGTTTTCCTGCTTTCTGCAAAAGAAAACACACACACACACAAAATCGAGTAGGAGAGACAGAAATGGTGGGGAAACGTTTCAGTGTCCTTCTGGGGTTGGTGGTGAACAGAGTCAGTTATATGAGGATGGACGGCAAGAATAGATCTGGATTCAAGCTTGCTCACTGGTGTGGACTTATCTGGCTATGATAGCATTTCTGGTACAGTTCTGAGACTTTGTTTGCTTCATTTGTCTAGGATGGGCATTTCAGAGCACAGCTTGATTTTTTAAAATGAGAGAAGGGAAAGAACCAAGGAGGTCAACTAGTTACACATTATTGCAGGAAGCGCAGCATGAGTTTGGCATATTTTCTCTATGCAGTATAAAGTATAAAACCTGAGGGTGGAAGGAATCTTTTGCAGAGTCCTACCCTTCTCCATTTAGTTATATAATAATATGTATTATTAAGCAGCTAGAATAACTGGGTTCTGTAAAAAGTACACACACACACACTATCAACAAACAAACAAATGCCCAGCCAAATCGGTTCCTACCTGCAAGCAAACGATCTAAAGCACACCATTTTTATCAGATGATGTTTATTTGCTTGTTTTAACTTGGGGAAGCTAAAGGGGAAAAGCTGGAAGGCAAAAATAGTAAAAGTCAGCTAGAAGTCCACCAAAGGCCATTGTTTTCAAAGAGCTGTGATGACATATAGCAGGGACTCTGTTAATGATTGCTCCCACCAATAAATCTCTGTTGCAGTGCCCATTTTTGTATATTTATTGCCTGTGCCAACATTTCCTTGGCCTTCAAAGTGTAGCCTTAACTCTCATTATAGGCCTGGGGCTAGGGAGAAAAACTGTTTCTTCTTTAAAATACAAAAGGTATTTGTCCACACAATCAACATTTGATCAAACAACATTTCTTTTTGCTCAGGGGTGAGAGCCGTAGCATGATGGATATAGATGGGTTGTTTGTTGTGGACAATAAACAGCCCATTCTAATATGAATGGTCCTGAGTTTAAACATTTGAAACTGAGTAATAACTGAATAAGTGACCTCACCCTTCTAGGCTTGTTTTAGAAATCCATTTACATATTCTACACATTTTGGAATCTTGACGAAATTGTTCCAAGCTTGGGTTACAGCTTCTTTCATGCAAGTGCATTCTCTCTCCAGCCCTTAATTTGAGAACTAACTGATCTGTGGAAGGTTTTGCACCTACCAAGGCAATGGCTATGTAAGGTAGCCTAGAACCTGGTCCCCAACATTCTACTTCATACAGAAAATGGCGGCACTCCTGGCCACTTAGACCACCTGAGCCTCAAGCAACAATATTGGATTCATGAGTACAACTAAGCTACAGACCTGCTCCTTCTAGGGGAGTGTAACAGGCCAGCTTTTCCACCTCTCAGGCTCCAGAACATATAATACTTCTGTCTGATCAGAATTCAGCTTGATTTATTGGCCCACATCCAGCCCATCCATGCCTTTGAGCAGCAGTCTAGAACTTCAATCTCCTCTCCTGATTCAGATGGAACAGAGAGGCAGAGCTGGGTACCACCTGCATATCGGTGACATGTCACTCTAGATCTCCTGATGACCACTCCCAGCAGTTTCAGACAGATGTTAAATAGCACAAGGGGGACAAAATGCAACTATGCAGGATGCCATAGAACAACTCCCATGGCACCAAACAACGATCCCCCATAACTACTTTCTGGAAATGGCCCTAGAGGTAGGAGTGGAACTGCTGAAGAACAGTTCCCAACGCCCAGCAGCCAGAACGGCTTCTGAAGGATACTGTGATTAATGTTATCAAAGCCAAGTAGAGTGACCCATCCTTCTGATAAATGTCACCAACCAGGGCAATTGAGGCATTTTCAGTGCTATAACTGGACCTGAAGCTGGATTGAAATGGAGCCACATGCTCAATTTCCTCCAAACATGCCAGAAGCTGGGCTGCTACCACCTTCTCAAGCACTTTGCCCTCAGAAGGAATATTCTGCACTGGATGATATTTGTTAAGAGGATCTCTTTGGACACAGGATCACTTAAGGAGGGGATGTGCCACAACCTCCTTCAAGGCAAGTGGTACCTCTCACTCATCTAATGAAGCATTAATCACTCATTGGACCCACCCAATCAGACTCCTTTGGCTACTTCTAAGAAACCAAGATGGACAATGGTGAACAGGGCAGGGGGTGAGCATAGCTCATAATAAAATAACAACTAAAAATAACAACAGTAGCAGCAGATAAAAAGCAAAAAAGCAAACACAATCTGTTTAAAATGCCTGGGCGAAGAAGGCAATCTTAATCTTGAGCTCAAAGGATCTTACCCTCAAGCCAACTGTTGAAAACAGTTCACTTTTCTAGGAAAGGTATTCGAAAGTGGAGACAATACCACAGAAGAAAAAAACCTCTCCTCATGCTTGCCCTTTGAATGTTTTATTTGAATGCTCTGAACACCTCAAGGGAGAGTTTTGGAACAAATGCTTTTGAGTGTTAGAACAAAAGCTTGAGGAAGCACGATTCCCTCTATTGTCCGCTTCCAAGGGAGCAGGCAATGGAGGCATCTTCCTGATAGATGGGGAAAGCTCACTTCACTTCTCTCTCTCTCTCGCCTTCTGAATGTCCACTGCATGCTTTCTGGGGCAGAGATCTTGTCATTTTGGTATTATACAGCTTCTAGCATTCTGTTAATACTATATAAATGTTCATATTAAATTTCTGAACAATCTAACAAGGAGTGATGTGAGTTTTGCTCCAATCGTTTTTATGTTGCACGGCTCCCTAACAGTAAAAGGTGCATGTGGGTGAAATGTTTTGGGAAGGCTCCATAATGTTTTGATGTCCTTCCATTACTTTCACCACCGCTAACAAGCTTTTCTGAAGTTCCATATCCTCTGGAGAAGTTGTTTTGCTGCTGATGTTTGTTCACTCGGTACCTTATTTATTTAAGAAGCCACAACTTTATTGGCAAGACAGCTGGAACATAGGACAGTGAGGGTTAAGCAAAGGGGCTGTCTAAACAAGGGTGCAGTCCTCGCTGAATTGGAGAAAAAGTTTCCTGACCACAGCTGACATGACACAAGCACAAACCTTGTCAAACGTGACAATAATTCACTTGTCACAGGAGAAAGAGCACGAAATGTTTAATGCAAGCGGAGGTGTTGGTGATTGATATGCAGCCCGGATTGCAGCCAAGAAATACAGTGAATAGGCAAACAATGCGAAGTTTGCTAACTCCGGCGGGGAGAATATGTCTCCTGCTACTATGAATGAGGCAATTTGACTATCTGTTGAGCACACATTGGTGAATAGTGTCCCTTTACATACCCGGGCAAAATTAATGTGGTCTTTAGAATAACAGAGCTATTCCCTCTTGTCAAAGCAGGACAACCAGCATATTTTCAACATTAATTATTTGAACATTTACAGCTGCCTCTTATTTATTGTCAATTGCTTTTCTCTCCAGCTTATTCACAAACAAATAACAAAGAGAACCCCAGAAGATTTATTACGGAGCTGCTCAGCAATATAATGACAAGCAGGTCAAAGAAGCAAACAAAAGGAAAGTGTAGAATACCGGCGAACAGTTTTGCTTCTGGGCTCAGTTGGAAGTGCCAGCGTTGACCTTCAAAGCCTGAATCACATCCCTCTTATGAGCATCCCCAGGACCTTCCGTCAGCTACAGAGGTCCTTCTTCTGATGGGTGGGAAATGGGCTTTTTAGCTATTCTATACTCTCCCTTATAACCCAGCACTCTAAGCTTACCTGTCTTGACTCATCAGTACACTGTCTCCCTCCACATGTCTCTAACATGTCGTATCCTATAGCACAGGGACATCCATCTCCCAATAGACTGATCTACTCACAGTATTAAAAAACTGGCAGTGATCTACCCATTGTCGTTGAGTGGACCAAAGTTGTTGAGCTTTTTTAGGAAGCCAAAGCTGTTGTTTTCCTCTTTTTTGGGTGGGGGAAGGAGATCACTGAGGGGCCATAGATCTACCAGGATCTACCAGGAACACCCTGCGATCTACCAGTAGATCGGGATCTACCTGTTGGACATGCCTGCTAGTACACTCATACCTCTGGTTGTGTTCGCTTCATGTTGCGGATTTTCGGGTTGCCAATGCAGCAAGCTGGAAGTGTATGCTTCCGTGTTTTGCCATGCGCGCATGTGCAGAAACGATCTGCTTCACGCACTCTCAGTAGTGGCACTCTACTTACAGACTTTTCGGGGTGCAAACGGCACCCCGAAACGGATCAGGTTCCTAAGTAGAGGTACCACTCTATAGCACTTTGACATCTTGGGATTGCTGTTCTGTCCCTCTGCATTTTCACTGTGTGGTTCTATCCTTCTCCCATTAGAACAATTCTATTGGAACTCAACCCTTAGGAATTATTTATCCTGAACTGGGAGATTCTCAGGTCCTGCAGGCTTTCTCCCAGAGTTGGAGAGAAAACCCTTCACCCCTTCTCACCACATATGACTATTTTGCAGCTGAGTGCACATCTTGGAGTAGGCTTCCCTCAACTGGTTGAGGAGCATAGGATAAGCCAAAAAAGATATTCCTCAGGCAACTTGACACAGGCTCATAGGGTGCTACCTTATACCATGCCAAACCATTCGTCCATCTAGCAGTGGCTCTCAGACAGGGGCCTCTGCAAAGCCCTACCAGGAAATATTGGGTACTGCACCTGGAACCATCTTCACACAAGGCAGATGCTCTAACACTGAGTGATGGCCCTTCCCTGACAGGCATAGGCTGATAGAAAATGAAACTGTTTCCTGTCTCTATATTCAAGAGAACTTGCTCAGCTGAAAGGTGAAGACCCTTTCCTCCCAGCTGACCATTAAAGCTGGCAGAATATGGCAGAATACAGTAGGTCATTGTCTACTAAAATCTCATAGGATCCTTTGAGACATTTTAAAGGGTGTTTGTTGTATATTTCCTACTTTAATTCTTTCAGTACCAGGTGTTGTTATTGTTGTTTTCTTTTTAGGGAAGATGAGAGTCTAAAGTTTTGGCTAATTTTCTAGACCAAATGGCCCGAATTCTGCAAACCATTATTCTTCAGCGTGAACTCAGTGGTGCAGTTCCATAGACTGTCTAGTTCTACAGGCTGTCTGTACGGTTTCTTGCTTCTGTTCTTCCTTGTCTGCTTTGCTACAATAGTTTACAAATTCTTTGAGTCAGGGACAATGTGTCCTCGCCTGTCTGCAGAGAGCAAGCGCCTGAAATAAATAACATTAATGCCCTTGCCTATTTCATTGTCTTTACAAAAGTGATTAATTCCATTTCCAAAAGCCCAACAGATGCTATACATTAGTCTGGATGATCAATCTGGATGATTTTAGACTAGTAAAAAGATACCCTGCACCTGCCAGCAAACCTCTCAAATATCTCTCACTTTCGCCGGTATGCATCTATTATTTAAGCTGTGCCCTCTGTTGCAAACTCCTACAAATGCTTACATCTTTCCTGTTTTAGATTTCTATTTAACTCTGGGTCATTTTGCAGTTTATGAACACTACTAGATAGATAGATGTATTTTTTGTGTTAATTTTTTTAACCCTATGCATACAAATGTAATATGTAAAGCATATGCTATGAACTCTGTTTTCATACTAATGTCAATATCTAGCATAACAGTGATATAGTAACACTTTACAGCAAAACTGAAAACAGTGCATAATTAAAAGAAGGAATAGAGAGGGTTTGCCTTTCTTATGTCAGGCCTAGTATTTTAGGGCTGCCATACGTTCAGATTATCCTGGACATTAAGGTAAAGGTAAAGGGACCCCTGACCATTAGGTCCAGTCATGGCCGACTCTGGGGTTGCGATGCTCATCTTGCTTTATTGGCCGAGGGAGCCGGCATACAGCTTCCGGGTCATGTGGCCAGCATGACTAAGCCACTTCTGGCAAAACCAGTGCAGCGCACGGAAACACCGTTTACCTTCCCGCCGGAGCCGTACCTATTTATCTACTTGCACTTTGACGTGCTTTCAAACTGCTAGGTTGGCAGGAGCAGGGACCGAGCAACGGACGCTCACCCCGTGGCGGGGATTCAAACTGCCGACCTTCTGATCGGCAAGTCTTAGGCTCTGTGGTTTAACCCACAGCGTCACCCGTGTCCCATCCTGGACATTACTGGGATTTCAAAGGCAGAATTCATGTCGGAGTGGATTTTCTAAAGGCAGTGCTTTGTCCTAAATGTTCAACCTTATTGTACATAGCAGAGGAATATTCATTCGCAATATACAGAGGTAAACTCCCTCAGAACCACATAGTCAAGCAGAGCACATGGTACGTCAAAGAAAACCATGCCACTCTTCTTGGTTGCTAACCTGTCCCTATCTTGGCTATTTGACATTAATCTACATACTGTTGCACACTGAGTGATCCCTGGGTGATTGACACACAGGTGTTGCTGTGGTCTAAGCCACTGAGTCTCTTGGGTTTGCCAATCGTAAGTTCAAATCTGCATGACGGGGTAAGCTCCCATTGCTCTGTCCCAGCTCCTGCCAACCTAGTAGTTTGAAAGCATACCCACACAAGTAGAAAAATAGGTACGGCTGTGATGGGAACATAAACGGCGTTTCCATGAGCTCTCATCATGGTGTCCCATTGTGCCAGAAGTGGTTTAGTCATGCTGGCCACATGACCCAGAAAGCTGTCTGCGGAAAAGCGCCAGCTCCCTCAGCCTGAAAGCAGAGATGAGCGCTGCACCCCATAATCTAATTTGACTGGAGTTAATGGTCCAGGGGTCCTTTCACTTTCGACACATGGAACAGGGCTGGTGGAGGTATTACCTGGAGAGAGGATCATGGCCTGGGGAGAGTCCTAAGGGCAGATAGAGACGTCTGGAGGACCACATGACTCCAGGGCCTGAGGTTCCTCACTCCTCCATTAGCATTATGTAAACATCCCATCAAGAAGAGCCATGTGGGTTGAAATCTTTTCACAAAGTTGGATGGGTGTGAAAGGATGTGGAAGGACAGCAGCAACCATGTCTATGGAAATATGCATGTGTAAGCGGGTCTCTCTCTTTTTAGTTGAAACCAGCATGCAACAACTACAATTAATTATATTTATCTGTATGAAAATACCTGCCTTCCCATAAAGTGATAGTAGCCTATTCCTGAGAGAACATTATTTCCCCACCTTCAGCCTCTATCCATCATTGAAGAAATGGGCTCCATGGTAGAGTGAAGAGGCAATGCTTTTACTTTTTCAGGGGTAAAAGTGTTAAGAGCCAAGCCTTGTCTGTGGTGTGCTGGCATTTTTATAGACAAATTCTTAAGAGCCATCTCTCTCTCTCTCTCTCCCTCCGTCACACACACACACACACACACACACACCGGGGGGGGGGGGATAAAACATTTCTCTCCTTCATACTACTACAGAAACTTGGGGAGGAGGCCACAAGTTAGCTGAAATGCTGTTTGATGTCTAGAGACTGTCAATCCAGTCCATAATGAAACACTTTAGCAAGGTGTTACAAAGGTTTAAATTGCTGCTATTTGTGCTGTATTTCTTTGGAAGAGAGAGAGAGAGAATGCGTCTTTGGTCTTCAGTGGATCGAAGCTTTTTTTTTCTTTTCTTTTTTACAAAAGGTGCATTGATTTTTATTTTTTTAACTTGGCTGAGAGAGCTTGATCATGGAAGAAATCCTTGCAAGGCTAAGAAAATCAAGGAAGCACACAAAAATATAGACATAAAATTAAATCCTAGCGTGCGGTGCGTTTTTCTGCCATTCAACAAAATGAGAACAAGTTTCGTGATACGCAAATATTCGGGTCAGTAGTGTGATTATATCAAGTGATATAATCTGAAACGAAGTAACATTACAAGGGGCTGCCAGAGGAATCCAAACGAGGTGGACAATGATCCAAAACAGGATTATTATTCTTCCTAAAGTGGATTCGCCATGAGATGGCATTTTTCACTTATCTCATTATCTGATTTACAAATAATTAGATGAAGCTAAATGTCCTACAACTATTAGGCTTCTGAGTCACTGTGTATATCAGAGTACTTTAAAAATTGGATTTGCTAGCTGTGGTCTTCTGATGGAACACATGTTGCATCCTTTAAACAATTCACTTTTTTACAAGATCTGATTATGGGAATAGTAGGAATCACCTTGGAGAGAGAAGCAGTCCTATGAATTCCACTGCATGTGCCAAGAAACACTTTGTCTTAGCTCCATCAAATTACGGTGCTTGAGATAATCCACATCACACAGAGCATCAGCATGATCTCTCAAATTACCATTAAGATAAAATTCCAGATGTTGGCCATCTTCCTGATTCTTTAGATGACAAGGAAGTGGCCTGGCAGGATGGGCAGTAGAATCGTAAAAGACATAGATGGCCTGGGGAAAAAATAAATTTCATTTTCCCTTTCTGGTACATTCTCCGCATAATGTCAAAACTCTGAGAATGGCTAAACATAAACGATGCCTTCTCGCTCAATAGATTTCACCCCAGAGTACAGGTTAATTACTGCTTCCTAAAAACAGCACTTTTAAATCCCAGCTTCCATACAGACTGGAACAATGGATCTGATTCCATTCTGCGTTTCCTCTTTTGAAATGCCCACTCCAGAAAAGGCCACAGGTGTTACTGGGTCTGCATGAATGTCATTGAGCATAGTCCTGGTGGACAATGAGCTGCTGCGAATATAATTTGCCCTGTAAGATGTGTATATTGCTGGTGATAATGGGTAAGAAATCCATCCACAATTTCCAACACCAAGATGAATGTTCAGACTTGTCAGTAGGGGGAAAAGAGATATAATTTAGGTTTAGACATTACCGCAACACAAACATGAAGTCCTGCGGTGACATTTTTACAGTCACTTTTCAGCTCAGAACGACACTTCAATATATGAATTATGTATGCAATTTTACTACACAATCCTTGTGCCACCAACTTAAAATTCACATTATAAACTAGATCCTGTCCCCGTAAAACATGATGCCATATTAAATGTTATGCTCTCCACCTCTTATAGAACTAAGAGCTGAATATTCATCATGTCAGACATTTCATGTATCGGGGGGGAGGGGGGCGGAAACACCTCAGCCTGTTGTTATTCCTGATGAGTGTGGCATCTCCCATCTGCTCTGTGCTGTTCCCTGCCCCCTCTTTTAATTTAGGTACTTGCTCTAAAGATGCAGAAGGTTTCAAAACAGGGTGAACTTTTAAAGTGTGAGCACTAAATATCAAATCAGTCACCCTTTTCTGAATTACTGTATATGCCCTAGTTACTGAATCAAAGTTATCACCTTTTAAATCATATCGGTATCAAGTCAATGTCAGGTACAGAGCACGCTTGAATAGATATATCACCTGGTAAATTAAAAGACTGATACAGTACAGCTGCTAACATTTATAAAAGCAATTACACCCGGAACTAAACTCGATAGCACGACTTGAGATATTCTTGATATATTAACTTCATAAGAGGTCTTATGACCATAGAAGTGATGGTGAGAGTAGTCAGCTGTTCATGTATGCAGATAGATTTTTGCTTAGCTTTAAAAACAATTCTTGATAACTAAATCTGAGTGACTTTTGCTTCCTCAGTAAGTTTCTTCCCAGAAGCTGGCATTCAGTTGCTGTAGGTTATAACACTTAGGTTCCGAATGGCATGGGTTTTCTAGAATCATATCTCTCCAGTGTCGAATGGACTGCTGTAGCAACATAGGCACAGTTCTAGGCTGTAGCGACTGGCTGGTGTCAAAGCAGGTTGTGGGAAACCTGTGGCCCATCAGATCTTGTTGGACTCCAACACCCATCACCTGCAGTCAGTATGGCCTAATCAGGGACTTTGAAATAAATGGGTAGTTTAAAAAGAAATGGAAATCTAGGATATGGTTTGGCCTGGCAATAATGGGGTTAATTTGCTTTCTGGAGCCAACCCTTTCTCTCAGGTAAACACTTCAGTGGGTGCTATAAATGAATGTGGGTGGCGCTGCAGTCTAAACCACTGAGCCTCTTGGGCTTGCTGATCAGAAGGTCAGTGGTTTGAATCCCCGCAACGGGGTGAGCTCCCGTTGCTCTGTCCCAGCTCCTGCCAACCTAGCAGTATGAAAGGACACCTGTGCAAGTAGATAAACAGTTACCGCTGTGGCGGGAAGGTAAACAGCATTTCCGTGCACTCTGGTTTCCGTCACAGTGTCCCGATCCACCAGAAGCGGTTTAGTCTTGCTGGCCACATGACCCGGAAAGCTGTGGTGGACAAACGCCAGCTCTCTTGGCTTGAAAGTGAGATGTGTGCTACAACCCCATAGTCGCCTTTGACTAGACTTAACCATCCAGGGGTCCTTTACCTGTTTACCTATAAATGAATGAGAAAAGACAGGGCTGGGCAGAAAGTAATCTGCAGATGGGATCAAGGCGATAGATGGGCTGGTTTGTTTGTGGGTTGTTAATTATGATTGAAGGTAGCTAAAGGGTATAATTGGGCCACTACCAGCAATAGAAAGTCTTCAGAGGTCCAAGGGAAGAATTAAAGATGAAGATTCACTAGCCAGAGGAGCTGCTACCTAATAAAAGAGCTCAAGGATTTTGCCCATAAAACTTTTGCCCAACAGAATCTTAGGGTAAGAGACAGTTTAATTAGGGTTAGCTGGGTTCATTTATCCTGTTTTGTTTTATGAGCCCCATTGAATTGACCCTCAATCCAGTGATTTTGTGTGCGTTTCTTGTGGTTTTAATTCATAGTTTTAATGAACTGTATATTGTTTTAAATTGTGATGTTGTATGTAATCTGCCCTGGAAGCTCTCAGTAAAGAATAGTCTCTAGGTAAAAAAATAAATGAATTAACGAACAGGATAATCCAATGCATGTTTACTTTGAAGTAAGACCAGCTGGTATTCTTCTGTTGGGCTTAGTCCCTAGGAAATATACTTAGAATTTTACCCCAGATCAACCTAACAGTTGAATGTTTTTTGGTTGTTGTTGTACAAAAAAGAAAGAAAGAAAATTAATGACAGGTGAAACTAGGTACTTAAATTACTCAACAGTATGTTAGTTGTATAAAATGTGGGGTAATTTGTTTGTGCTGTAGTTTATTTCTGGGATTTGGTGCATTTTTCGCTTAAATGGAATGATTAACTGTCTTTGTATTTTGAGTGTGTGCTTGATTACTTTTTTCTGTGAGCACTCTGGGTAAGTGCAGCAAAAGTTATTCTTTGCTAATAGCAATAAAGTTAAACAAATAGACTGATGTAAGAACTTCATGAGGACACAAAACGGGAATATTCTGTGTCCTATCATCCATTACCAGCAGTTAAGATTTATGAGTGCTTCAAGCACAAAGTGTACTTTAAAGTTTTGAATATTCATATTAACAGCTCTTTATTAGTGACCATAACTAATAAAAGTCTCTTTTACCTATGAATGGTTCAGTGCACCTTTCATGGAAGTGAGTAAGGATTATCAGAGTTTTCCAAGTAACAGAGCAACCAAAGGTGCCATAACTGATTTAATGAGCCATCTTCAGTTGCATTGCAATGCATGGCTGTGCATAGCCATGCAGGGCTTAATCTCTGAGACAAGCATATGCTTCCGGATGCAGCTGCCTCAGGCAACGGAAACCCAGGAGCAGGCACCGCCTGCCCTGCCACCTCCGCTTCACAAGACATCGCCGAAATCTCATGAGATCGCATGGAGCACACAAGTTCTCGTGAGATCTCACCAGAATGCATCGTCGCTTCATGGGCGCTGCCATGCAACCCAGGTAAGGGAGGCTTTCAGTGATGTGGCGCTGCAATGGTGCAGCACATTCTTATTATGCCTCAGACCGCAAGAAGAAGAAAATAAAAAAAGGATGTGTTGCACCTGCTGGCAGGATCTGTCAGACAGCTGCGCCAAAGGTGAGTGGCAAAACCAGCATTGCTGGCCTCAGAATCCTGGCCTCAATTTCCATGGAGACAGAGTTGTCCCAACAGCTTAGGGAAGTTTTAGATGTTTGATGTTTTGCCGTGTTTTTAATACAGTGGTACCTTGGGTTAGGGACGCGGGTGGTGCTGTGAGTTAAACCACAGAGCCTAGGACTTGCCGGTCAGAAGGTTGGCAGTTTGAATCCTTGTGACGGGGTGAGCGCCCATTGCTCGGTCCCTGCTTCTGCCAACCTAGCAGTTTGAAAGCACAAAGTGCAAGTAGATAAATAGGTACCACTCCAGCAGGAAGGTAAACAGCATTTCCATGCGCTGCTCTGGTTCCCCAGAAGTGGCTTAGTCATGCTGGCCACATGACCCGGCAGCTGTACGCCGGCTCCCTCGGCCAATAAAGTGAGATGAGCGCCGCAACCCCAGAGTCAGCCACGACTGGACCTAATGGTCAGGGGTCCCTTTACCTTTTTACCTTGGGTTAAGAACTTAATTCGTTCTGGAGGTCCGTTTTTAACCTGAAACTGTTCTTTACCTGAAGCACCACTTTAGCTAATGGGGCCTCCCGCTGCTGCTGCACTGCCACCGCACGATTTCTGTTCTCAAAATGAAGCAAAGTTCTTAACCTGAGGTACTATTTCTGGGTTAGCGGAGTCTGTAACCTGAAGCATCTGTAACCTGAAGCGTCTGTAACCCGAGGTACCACTGTATTCTGTTGGGAGCCAACCAGAGTGGCTAAGGAAACCCAGCCAGATGGGCAGGGTATTAATATGTTGTTGTTGTTGTTGTTGTTGTTGATGATGATGATGATGATTATTAACTCTTTGCGCCAGAAGGATGGGGCTCATGTTATAGCAGTGCTGGGCGCTGGGCTGTTCCAGGTGAGAAGGAGCTCAAACTCAGAAGCTAAGAAGGAAGCACTCATGAACTACCCACATTCTGAGACAAGAATAATCTCTTTATGCCAAGGAAATACCCAACATGAAAGGCAGAAGCAGAACCTACGTTTCTTCTGAAATCTGTAGCCATTCACTCTAGGATTCAATTAACATGCCCCTGCCCCGCAAAAACAATCAAACTATTTGTGAGTAGGTGGATATGGAGTCAAGAGGGTCATCTTCCTGGCTCAGATTATTAAATCTCCAAATAAAGCTTTAGAATATTAAGTCCACATTTGTGCTTTAAAATGACCTAATGTAGACAGAGTATCTTTTCCCTCCAGGGAGAGTTTGTACATTAGTTTATACATTAGTACAAATTTTCTGGAAGTCTGTTCGTAAATTGAAATATTAAAGTTTAATAAGCTTTGAGAAACCTAGACTATTTTTATCTAAGGCCTGGATAAAACCAACCTTCTCCCTGCCCTTCCACCCTTAAAATTTGTTGTATAGCCCCTAAATGGAAAGGTGCAAACGTCTGGAAATTGAGTTTACTAACATACGTTGGTAACTTATTTTTCAACCCATCTGTTGAGAAAAGGCAGCAGGCACAGTAAAAACTATTTCTCTGGAAGTAATCCAAACATTAGTGTGGTGGGGCAGAGCCACAGAGCCGCCCTCCTGAGAGGCACTACCTGGAGACATTTTCCATTAGTGCACAAAATACAGTGCCACAAATGACCATTATAAGGGGCCAGTTTGCACCTATTCCTAGACTCACTGTTGCATAAATGAAATTGCCTTTTAATTAAAATATTATTTTACAAAAGAGAAATGGAAGCATAATATGCCTTGATTATTTCCGTTTTTGTATTTAAAAAGCAAAACAAATAGAAAACATATAAACATATGTTTGGATATTAGTTTTTGTTCCATGAACAGAATTCATGGGATTTCTGGGAACAAGTTGTGTTGTTTTTTAATGGAACAAAATCTACAGTAAGATGGAAAACAATGTTCCTTTTGGTATATTTCCATTTTATTTATATTGGGGGGGGGGATTCTCCTACTTTTTCTAATTGAAAAGTCCTTGATCAGATTGTCAAAACTAATATTTTAGTTACACATCTGATTCTTTTCCAAGTACGTTTCCGAACACAATTCAAAGCGTCTCCACCCCCATCATTCAGCCTGAGGTCCAGCTTCTGGCGGTTCCCTCGCTGCGAGAAGTGAGGTTACAGGGAACCATGCAGAGAGCCTTCTTGGTAGTGACGCCTGCCCTGTGGAATGCCTTCCCATCAGATGTCAAGGAAATAAACAACTATTGGACTTTTAGAAGACATCTGAAGGCAGCCCTGTTTAGGGAAGTTTTTAATGACTGATGTTTAATCTTTTGTTGGCAGCTGCCCAGAGTGGCTGGGGAAACCCAGTCAGATGGGCAGGGTATAATAATAATAATAATAATTATTATTATTATTATTATTATTATTATTATTATTATTATTATATACTTAGTAGAGATAAGGCATCCAGCCTGCCTTGTTGCATAGTTGTTCTGTTGGGATTTTTTAATATACTTCAACTGAGAAAATGAATGCTCAGCTGAGGAATTTGTGAACACTAATGTTAAAAATCTGGCAATGGAAAATTTCTGTGGTGCCTCCCTTCCCTTGATGTCCTAAAGGTAAAGGTAAAGGACCCCTGACAGTTAAGTCCAGTCGCAGACGACTCTGGGGTTGTGGCGTTCATCTTACTTTACAGTCCAAGGGAGCCGGCATTTGTCTGCAGACAGTTTTTCCAGGTCATGTGGCCAGCATGACTAAACCGATTCTGGTGAAACCAGAGCAGCACACGGAAACGCTGTTTACCTTCCCGCTAGAGCAGTACCTATTTATCTACTTGCACTGGCGTGCTTTCGAACTGTTAGGTTGGCAGGAACTGGGACTGAACAACGGGAGTTCACCCCATCGCGGGGATTTGAACTGCTTACCTTCCGATCGGCAAGCCCAAGGGGCTCAGTGGTTTAGACCACAGTGCCACCCATGTCCCATTGATGGCCTAGGAACATGCTTATTTTGCTTAATGGCTAATACAGCCCTGCTCAGCACTATCTATGTAGGTAAGCTGCAGTGATGTCCCATCACACTGGCTGCAACAAATCAAAACCTTGTTTTTCAGGAATACTAAGTTTCTCAGTGTTCCCCGAGATAAATAAATGTGGTGTAAGCGAGGGAATTATTTCTACATCAAAAGATGTAATGCACATGCTAAATGCACTGATCAAGAAATCTGTGAGAACCTATCTGTCGTTTTATGATGGTGCAAACTGACAGACCCGAAGCCACGAGAGCAGTAACTCCCTGATCTAATGGTTAATATTCTGAGAACCGGCTGAGGAATCTTTTAGATCTGAAGCACCATTTATATGATTTAATAAAAAGGCTTTTTTTAAAAAAAAAAAAGAAAGAAAAAGAATTCTGACGTGCTAATGTTGATAAAAGGGTTCTGGCAAACCAGGATCGTAATTGTAGAATTAAGACAGAAATATTGAGCCAAGAAATGAGGCAGAACTTTTCAAACAAAAAGGCTGCAAGAAAAGGTTCCCTGTAATTGGATTTTAAGCTGCAACACTAAGCAATTTTGGAGCAAACAGTAATAAAGGGCAATATAGTGAGAAAGCATGAAAGTAGGTTTGAGATCAATCACCCAGGATGGCATGCGGGCCCAAATTTCTTCCTCATGCATTTTTTATGCTCATATATATTATAAATACACAAGGATCACAGCCCATATGCTCCACATCATAAACAATACGAAAATAACATGGTTAGGGTTCTGTATATTTTCTGAACAATTTCATTTGGAGGAATGCGTTTGAGTGTACAATTCAGCACCTGTAAGATCCAGATGCTAAATTATTTATTTCAAGTCCAAGCAAGTTTGTGATTCTTTTTCGGAAAAAAATAAGCTAAAAACAAGCATCTGACTCTTGAAATGAAATGAAATTTAGTATATAAATATCTATATCTATGTTATTGTAGGCTATACTGCAAATACTCTTTTAGGATTGTGTAACCCTGGATCAAGTTGAACGGAAGTCTGTCTTCTGTTTGGTTCTTTCGTGTTTTTCCTTTCTTTTGTTTTTTCTTTTCTTTCTTTCTTGTTTCCCTTTTCTTTTTTTCTTTCTTTCTTCTTTGCGGATTCGCAATCTCGTAAATTGTTTATTTTCTTTCCCTTTTTGTATACCTTTTAATGACATGCATATATGCTCTGGGAGTCTGATATGTAATGCGAATCTTTTTTCTAATAAAGCTATATAAAAAAAAATATCTATATCTGTTTGTGTGGTGTGTGTGTGTGTGTGTGTGTAGAGGAGGGGAGTTTGAGAGGAGATGCAAGCAAGGAATTGCTTGCTGAATCAGACTGATATAATGACCAATTTGTTGCAAGCTATTAAGACCTGTTTCAGACTCTCCAAGTTCCCCTATTTTCCAGGAACAGTTGTGGATTTACAGAAGCTCTCCTGGTTTCCGATTTGATCTTGGAACATCCCCCTTTCCCTTAAAGGTAAAGGTAAAGGTAAAGGGACCCCTGAGCATTAGGTCCAGTCGTGACCGACTCTGGGGCTGCGGCGCTCATCTCGCTTTATTGGCCAAGGGAGCCGGCGTACAGCTTCCGGGCCATGTGGCCAGCATGACTAAGCCGCTTCTAGCAAACCAGAGCAGCACACGGAAACGCCGTTTACCTTCCCGCTGGTAAGCGGTCCCTATTTATCTACTTGCACCCAGGGGTGCTTTCGAACTGCTAGGTTGGCAGGCGCTGGGACCAAACGACGGGAGCGCACCCCGCCGCGGGGATTCGAACCGCCGACCATGCGATCGGCAAGTCCTAGGGGCTGAGGTTTTACCCACAGCACCACCTGCGTCCCACCCCATTTTTGTATGGGAAATTAATTTTTTATAGTATTTGTACACAGCCTGCTTAATGATATATTCTGGGTGGTTAACGTATTAAAATTAATAAAATACAATTGACACTTAACTGAAAGAATCAATATAGAAGCCACACAATCAATAGTGAAATGTTGTGACAAATCTTTCTCCTTTCAAATGGAAAGTACTTTCTACATCATTATTACTTTCCAGTACCTCATGGCCGACGTGGGAGAAGGATAGGCTGAGTTAGGATACACCGATATCAATAACAGCAATTTTCTTGGATGACTGTTTAATCGAGAAGAGTAAAATAGAACATAACAATGCTCCAAGGTGATTTGCTTTAAGGTCCTCTTCCTCTCCCCACCCCACCCCAAAAACACCCTTCAGGAAATGGGTAAATGTCCAGGGAAATTTGGACATACAGTATGAGAGCCCATGGAGGCAGTGCCGATTTTGCTGTTCTACCATAAAAATAACTCAAAAACTTTGCGCAAAACTAAAAAGAGCTCAACAACTTTTCTGTCCAGAATTTCACTGTTTGAAATATGGCAACCCTAATAGTACTAAAGTGTTATTATTAAGGATCTCAGTTCTTTGTTCATATCAAAGCAGAACAGCTGTTCTCTCACATCCAGTTTTGAATAGAATACTCCCTTGCTAAATTTCGGTGAATATATGGAATAGGAGATTTGTCTTTCACTAGCAAGTAGGCTCATTTGGCAATTAATTCAGTTCATTTCCCGGTATATTTGTTTCAGTAAATGTTATATTAACTATGACATGTGCACATTTGATCTATCAGGTGATAAAGTTGTTCTAATATCAATTTCATTTTATACTGAATATTGCTATGATTTAGTAGGCACTATTTTGTATTGGGGGAGCCACAAAAGTGTTCTTTGCAGACATAAAACGACTCTAATTTATTGCTTTTATACACTCTTATTTCACTATTGTGGGTTCTTTTTTCAACTTTTCTGCCATAAAGTTGGCAATTCACCACCAGATTCTCAACTTAACTTCTTTGTACAGCTGGTCTGCACACATTTCTTTACCTATAAGAGAGAAGAGGAGAATCTAACTGCAGCTGTTCCACCTGTATTTTAGCAACATACTTTCTTTACTTGGGCAAAAATGTACAAGTCCACAAACCAGCCATTTTTTTCTGTTAAAGTGCAATCATAGGCACCAGGTCATAAAGGTTGGCATTGTCATTTCTGCCCCCTATTATATCACAGCCTGCCATAGCCAGGTTTCGTAACTAAACATTTTGGTGGTTCCTCCTCCTGCCCCACTCCCAAGAAAAAAAAACAAAGGAAGCTGTTTCAGTTGTTCCATGCAGAAACACACAAAATGGCAGCCACCGATAATAAAGAACTGTGGCAAAGAACAACACAACAGAGAGAATGAGCAGTTGCGGAACTTACAACGTGGGAGTGAAAAAAACACATGGCCTGATGGATGGAGGTGGCAAATGAGGCAGATTTGAGATGGAGAGAATGAAACAGAACCAGAATGGAAAGGAAGTGGACTGAAGTCTAAGAGAGAGGAATGAAGGAGGTGCAGGCACCAGCCCAGAGATGGAAAGAAGAAAGAGTCCCTACCAGAAAGGAATGGCAAACTAAGCTGTTAGAATATGCTGAAATAGCAAAACTGACTGGAAAACTCAGAGACCAAGAAGACAAGAAATTCAAGAAAGAATGGGAAAAGTTCATAATTTATTTAGGAGACCCCTGTAAGCAGTTTAAAACATTAGCAGGATTTTAATCTCACTTGTAATGTACAAATACTATGGACACTATGGATAGATACAAAACATTGACTAGGAAATAATATGCAGTTGGAAATGTTGACAATAGGATCCATGGAGGGAATGGGGAGCGAGGAGTCTCAAGATTCAGAGATATCTCATTTTATGGCTATGTATTTGGTATTGTGATTAATTTACATTTGTAAAATCAAATAAAAATTATTATTTTTTTAAAAAAGGAGGAGGTACAGGCACTGATGTGGAGAGAGATGGACCACGCTCTGTGCAGGGGTACTCAAATTGGATGGAAGACCCAAAAGAAATAGAAAGGACTGAGGGACACAGAGAGGAAGCCAACCGTAGGTGCCAACTCTAAGGGGCCCAGGCCCCTTCATCCCCCTTCATGAAATATTTGGGGCAGCCAATATTGAGAACAATAAATTGTGGAGGAGGCTGATTGCAGAGCCGAGCGTGGCATGCTGTAGCTTCAGTGGCTGGCGGCTCCTTCTCCTGTTGCTGCTGCTGTGGACAGGAAGGAGGGAAGTAGCCCCCAGCCAGTGGAGGAGGAGGAGAATTAGGAGACTGAACGCCAGAGAGGAGGAGCCATCAGCCATGAAACTGCACTGCTGCTGCACATTCAGCTCCACCCCCTGGCTACTCCCACCATCCTGGCATCATGCACACCTAATGTGCACATCATTCCGCCCACATTCTGCTCAAGTTGGTACCTCAGAATCCAACCCTCCATTGGGTATATAAATATCATTGGCTAGGCCCGCCAACCAAGAAGTCGTGATTAAAGGTCTCCCCCTGCCCCAAAGTAATAGGATTCCTCATGGGGTTCTAGATGCTGGGGGGGGTGTTCTTGAATCAGGCCTCTGGACTAAATCTAACCTCCCAACGGAATTGGGAAAGAATGGATACTTTATAGCCAATAGCAACCCAGTACAGTGGTACCTCGGGTTACATACGCTTCAGGTTACATATGCTTCAGGTTACAGACTCCGCTAACCCAGAAATAGTGCTTCAGGTTAAGAACTTTGCTTCAGGATAAGAACAGAAATCGTGCTCCAGTGGCGCGGCAGCAGCAGGAGGCCCCATTAGCTAAAGTGGTGCTTCAGGTTAAGAACAGGTTCAGGTTAAGAACGGACCTCCGGAACGAATTAAGTACTTAACCCGAGGTACCACTGCATCTCAATTTGTTTTGTTTTGTTTTTTAAAAAAATTATCTTCATAATTTTTAGTTATTTGAACATCTGTAAAAAGTGAATTGAAAGAATAAAATTATAAGATACCTGTAAATTAAGCAGCTAATTAGAAAACAAAGCTAGTTGGAGATGTTAAATATAAATCAGCGTCCGTAGCCTTTTTTAAAAAACTGTCCTTTAGAAATATTATAATTTTACACTGAACATATGTTTTTAATGAGCATTAAAACTGGCATCTTCTTCAGCCTACCCATCATTTTTTTCAGCTCCAGCAACTGCCTGATTCTCGAAGGTGGTATACTAACTTTACCAGTCTCTGAAGTTAAGTATTGACAAAGCTTTTTATGGCCCATACTTAAGTGCCATGAGGCAGTGGGACTGCAGGCCGTCAAGGTGACACAGATATCTTTGAAAACAGTCACAACGAAGCACATTTTTTGTTAGTCTGAGGAGCTGATGTCATCTTTAGGAGGTGCTATGCTTGCAAATTCAGCTCTTTTGACACCTGCAGCAACATGATCCCAGCGCTGATGTCTGCTAATCTGAATAGCAGGCCAGAGACTTGCAATATTAGCCTCCATGGTCTATTCTAAAAGTGAGAATGCTGCAAAACTGCTCTTCTATGTCCTTCTTCTTACATGTGTGAATTTAGTGTTAAGCCAGCCATGGGGAAAACAGGTATATGGGGAAACGGGAAAAATGTTGCCGCAAGTGATAACACAAACACCTTCAAGTCTGAGATGTATAATTTCCATAGCTGATACAGTATAGAAAGCAGAAGGGGGAACATTTGAAATCAGTGTACATAAGAAATGCAAGAATTAAAATTAAGGAGCACCTCACCTTTGTAATTCTTAGCAAAATACCGTATTTTTCGCCCTATAGGACACACTTTTTCTCCTCCAAAAATGAAGGGGAAATGTGTGTGCGTCCTATGGGGCGAATGCAGGCTTTCGCTGAAGCCTGGAGAGCGAGGGCGGTCGGTGCACACCGACCCCTCTCGCTCTCCAGGCTTCGCGGACCTCTCCGCAAGCAGCAGGAGCGCTCCCGCTGCTTGGGGAGAGTTGCCGGCATCCCGAAGCCTGCGCGCGCTGAGATCAGCGCGTCCAGGCTTCGCGGACCTCTCCGCAAGCAGCGGGAGCGCTCCCGCTGCTTGGGGAGAGTTGCCGGCATCCCGAAGCCTGCGCGCACTGAAATCAGCGCGTCCAGGCTTCGCGGACCTCTCCGCAAGCAGCGGGAGCCAGCGCTGGGCTCCCACGGCTTGCAGAGAGCTGCCTGTTTGGGGGCTGGGGTCGGGGGAAGCTCGGGCCGCCCCAGCCCCGCGCCTGGGGGGGGGAATAATTTTTTCCCCTTTATTTCCCCCCAAAAAAACTAGGTGCGCCTTATGGGACGGTGCGTCCTATGGGGCGAAAAATACGGTATTGATCAAGTTTGTTTTAAAATGGAGAGGTCTCACATCATGGTGTTTCAATTTGAGTTTATAATCTCAGAATTCTCATGCTCACTTGATTTACTTCAACCTTCTTGGATCCTTTTCAAATCAAATTTTCAAATGTGAAAAAGAAGTTGGCTCATGCTCATGCCATACATTTAAAGTGCTATTATACCACTCCATGGGCTTCCCTCAAAGAATCCTGGGAACTGAAGTTTCTTGAGGTTACTAAGAATTGTTAGGAGACCACCATTCCCATAAGAGAGCTACAATTACCAGAATTCCATAGGAAGAAGGCTTGATTATTAAACTACTCTTTGAACTGTAGCCAGAGCTATTTTTTCCAGAAAAAGAGATGATGGAACTCACCATTAACACCTTCTTTGTTCTCTTATAATAGAAATGGCACCCACCTGAGAGGTGCCAAAACTGAGTCCCAGCAAGTTCTGACTCAAAAAAAAAAGCCCTGACTGTAGCTCTGTGTGGGGAATTGGGGTTCCCTAGAGGCTGGACTGGATGAATCCCAAGCCAGAATTAAGATTGCCGGAAGAAATATCAACAACCTCAGATATGCAGATGACACAACTTTGATGGCAGAGAGTGAGGAGGAATTAAAGAACCTCTTAATGAGGGTGAAAGAGGAGAGTACAAAATATGGTCTGAAGCTCAACATCAAAAAAAAAAAAAAACGACGATCATGGCCACTGGTCCCATCACCTCCTGGCAAATAGAAGGGGAAGAAATGGAGGCAGTGAGAGATTTTACTTTCTTGGGCTCCATGATCATTGCAGATGGTGACAGCTGTCACGAAATTAAAAGACGCCTGCTTCTTGGGAGAAAAGCAATGACAAACCTAGACAGCATCTTAAAAAGCAGAGACATTACCTTGCAGTCAAAGGTCCGCATAGTTAAAGCTATGGTTTTCCCAGTAGTGATGTATGGAAGTGAGAACTGGACCATAAAGAAGGCTGATGGCCGAAGAATTGATGCTTTTGAATTATGGTGCTGGAGGAGACTCTTGAGAGTCCCATGGACTGCAAGAAGATCAAACGTATCCATTCTGAAGGAAATCAGCCCTGCGTGGTCACTGGAAGGACAGATCATGAAGCTGAGGCTCCAATACTTTGGCCACCTCATGAGAAGAGAAGACTCCCTGGAAAAGACCCTGATGTTGGGAAAGATGAAGGGCACAAGGAGAAGGGGACGACAGAGGACGAGATGGTTGGACAGTGTTTTTGAAGCTACCAGCATGAGTTTGACCAAAGTGCGGGAGGCAGTGGAAGACAGGAGTGCCTGATGTGCTCTGGTCCATGGGGTCACAAAGAGTCGGACACGACTAAACGACAACAAAAACTCTCAGCACCATTTCGGGATACTTGGAAGCAAACGATGAATGTTAAAGTACAATAATAGTGATTAAAATATAAGGTGTGGATGTGAACTTAGATTCAGATTTGGTGGGCTGGGCTGTCCCCAGATAGCATAAGTTGGGGGAGCACAGGACAGGGGGTGGCAAGAGTTCAGAGCTATGTTTGCTGCACAACCTGCCCTACTAGAGCCTCTGGTGAAGGGAGCACGCAGATTTCAACTGCTAGTCTCGTCAGTTCCTGCACATGGAATTGTCCTTTGCCTCAGGCGGCAAAACCTCTGAGGCCACCTTGCTCTTACTGAGTATTTGGTTGAGGTGTATAAAGCATCTGACAGTAGTAAGTGAAGCAGAAATAGAACTTTAGATGGGCTGATGAGCCAAGGATATCTCAGTGAGCAAAAACAAAAATTAGAAGAAATGTTCATCAATCAAATGGACTATATTTACACATTGTTCACAAATTGGGGGAAAGCTCCTTGGTTTCACCCCTAATTAATCTAGCTACATTGAATAATGGGTACTGTCTTATAACCTTGTAGACTCTCTGTAATAAATACATGGAAGAATATATGGGCTCTGTCAGTGATTTCTCATCCAAATGCAAAAATCAACCTCCAATGCTCCATATTTTAGCTACTCAGCCAAATAATGGCGCTCTGTGCTCCTCCAAGTCATGGGGCCTCTAGGCAATGCTGTGCTGCAAATAAACAATAACAAAGAAGGTGACCTTAAACATTTGATCAAATAATCACTTGCTTGGGAAGAGGAATTAACTGTGCTACCCCTTTAAAAGAGCCACACTTGAACTGCCAAAAAGGCAGGAACCCTAATTAATTCTTCTCTCCCTTGCCTGTGAATGACTGAAGTCAATTAAAATGTCTCTCAGGTGCATATATAACACAGATTTCTGAAAAGGCTGTCAACTTCTCTTTCTCAAAGCAAGAAGATGAAAGGGGCATCTGAAGGGTTTTGTGTGTTGAAAATCTCAGTTATTCAAGCTGTACCTATTTCATTTTGATATAACAGTCTTAATGGGAATTGTCTGAGGGAAGAGGTCTGTTTTCATTTTAAAAATCCATGAGGGGGAAAACGAATGCAGACTCCCCCGCCCCTTCTTTTGCCCTTCTTTGTAGCTTCAGATATGGTCTGCCTTATTCCAGAAGGAAACAAATTCACCTGAAAGCTCACCAAATTATCAAACTTTTAAGGAGAATTCTGTTCACAGATTCAGCTGCCCACCCAGAGATCAGGACAGGGTCACCAGACACAATCCTTTCCCCCTTCTACATATTTATTGGATATGTCATCTGAAAAATACTAATGATGTTCTGAAAACTGTATTTCTTACCACTCTCGGGTCACAGAGTTGCGTGAAATGGTGGCAGTTTATAATGATGATGATTCACATACTGGATAAATGAAGATGGTTACTGTGAAGGCCAAATCCCAGATCTCCGTTTGAGAGATCTGGCCACAACCAAATGCACCCCACTTCTCAGCCCACCTTTCCCCCTTAAACAATTTTTTGCCACCAGAAAAAGGAAGGGTTGTTAGAAATAAATCAAGGCTGCCCCGTTATCAATTATCCTAAATAATTCCTGGGGTCTCCATGAAGCCTTTTAAAGTAATATGACCTTCCAGGCATGAGGGTGTTAAAATAAGAGAGACCTTGCCAAGGTTTTGTGATGATTTCAAAAGTATACTAAAATAGAGAGAGAAACAGAGTTTAAATGAAATAGGTGCACGAGTTACAGAAAATGAGTATAAGCCCTTTGGAGCAACAGTGACAAAATAAAACAGATGAAAACACGTCCACAATCCTTGATCAACACCTTGGGTTACAAGTTTCAGGAAGTCTGGTGCTTTTTAATCTCCTTCCCTCAGACAAGGGATATGCAGTTCTGTGCATCAGCACTGGTGGATGCCTTTGTCTTGATGTTCAGAGCCTTGGGGCAAATTCCCTTCTAATTATTTTTTCCTAGAAATAGTGTGTTCTCTTGACTATCCTATTCAAAGCACATACGCATGTTATCTGAGACATGACATAATTATTTCCTGTGGCAGGTAGCCAACATTATGTTCTCCAGGACCACAATTCCCATCGGCCACAGTCAACATGGCCAACAGGTCAGGGATGGTGGAAGTTGTGGGCTACTTTGTATATATGGAGTTCACTGCCACAGGATGTGATGATGGCCACTTCCTGAGATGGACTGTTTTTATGAAAGCTTAGAGAAGTCATGGAGATTGGTCTACGGGTGGCTAGGATAGCTAGAGAGACTATGCCTCTACATACCACATGTTTGGGATAAAAAAATGGAGAATAATAATAATAATAATAATAATAATAATAATAATAATAATAATTTGTTATTTATACCCCACCCATCTGGCTGGGTTTCCCCAGCCACTCTGGGCCGCTTCCAACAAAATATTAAAAATACAATAAAACATCAACATTAAAAACTTCCCTAAACAGGGCTGCCTTCAGATGTCTTCTAAAAGTCAGACAGTTGTTTATTTCCTTGACATCTGATGGGAGGGTGTTCCCCAAGGGCGGGCGCCACTACCGAGAAGGCCCTCTGCCTGGTTCTCTGTAGCTTAACTTGTCACAAGGAGGGAACTGCCAGAAGGCCCTTGGAACTGGACCTCAGTGTCCGGAATGAACAATGGGGGTGGAGACGCTCCTTCAGGTATACTGGGCCGAGGCCATCCATTTGCCACCATTGCTGAAAACAGGATGTTGGAATAAATCAGGGTGGAGAACCTATGAGCTTCCAGATTGACTTGGAGCCAGTGTGGTGCAGTGGTTAGGGTGTTGGACTAGGACCTAGGAGATCAGGGTTTAAATGCTCACTCAGTCATGACGCTCACTGGGTGACCTTGAGCCAGTTGCTATCTCTTAGCCTACCCAATCTCACAGGGTTGTGAGAATGAAATAGGGAGGAAGAGAACTATGTACTGTACATCACCTTGAGTGTCTTGGAGGAAAGGTGGAATATAAATGTAATAAATAAATAAAATTAGCTGCGCAGGATGGGGCTGATGGGCATCACGTAGATGTTAAATAGCATGGGAGACAATTTGGAGCTTACAGCACCTCATAGCTTAAGAGACTAGGGGCCAAGAGGCACTCATCCAATGCTATCTTCTGGAACTATCCCTGGAGATAACACATGAACACATTGTGTCCTGATACCTATCTCCCATAAGATGGTTCAGGAGGATATTATGGTACCCTTGAGAGACCTAATAAGAGGAACAGGGTCCCCTTACTCTCATCCCTCCCCTGATAGAGGCCATCCATCAGGGTTAAGGCAGATTTAGCTCCAAATCTGTGTCTGAACCCAGATTGGAATAGGTCTATAACCAGTTTCTTCCAGGAACGCCTGCAGATGCACTGGTATGATCCTGTCAAGTACCTTGCCCCTAAAGGGTCCACGATGGGCTTTTTCAGGGCTGAGCTATCATCTCCTTCAAAGTCATCTTTCCCCCACTAACTAGGTTTAATCAGCCATGAAGGCCAAAAGTTATGCCAGCAGTATCCAGGGAAACATCCTATCAATTTCCTTGCTGTTTCTTTTTTTTAGTACATATTTAAAATATGTATTTGATTGCAAAGCTATTTTGATGAACAGCAACTGGATTTAAACAAATTAAAGAGTATTAAGTACTGCAGGAAAACCAAAAAGCCTCTCCTAATACCTCATTAGGTCCATATTACTTGTGACATTTCCCTGAAACAGCCAACCCCATAAACTATGACCAATTTAAAATATACTGGGAACTCATCAGTTTTTTGTTCTAAGATATCCTGTGCACAATCCAAGCTTAAAGCTCAAACACTCTGTTCTTTAACTGATTTAAAATCAACCACAGAACATGACTCAAAAAGGTGTAGGGGGGGCTTTGAGAATAGATACCTAAAAATATTGTATGCAAAGCATCGCTTCTGTTGGGTTTTAAAACATTGTTTGCTTCTCAAGTGTCACTTTTGTCACAGTGCTTTCAAAATCACACACTCTGGAGCATTTATATTTTTTTAGGCTAAAAACTAGAGAGGTGATGCATCTGAAATGATCGTGCGACGTTCCAGTTTAATTTCAGATTAAACTATATGTCACATCCTGATACTTGCTTTGCCAGAGGTGGGTCTGCTTCATTTATTTTTACAAGGGTGTTGTTTGATGCCCTCTCTGCATTCCTTGGTCACAGTGGCAGCTGTGATGTGTAGATAGCTGATATTTTTTAAGACACTAGCTGTGTGTTTCTCAGAGTACAAGTATGCCTCCTCAGTCGAGATTGTTTCACATGAATGAACAGCACATTGGGGAATATGCCATTACACAAACACAGTCCAGAATCATCAATTATCTCTACTGCTGCACTTAAAGTCACATTTATCACAAAATGAATTACTTTTGTTTATTGTGGTTTATGAAATGAACCCACAAAGCACATGCATAAGAAAATGTATAGGGGAAGGCATCCTGCATTGAGACCAGCACCTTAGTTCTGATTCCATGTCATTTATACAATGGACCTCTGAAGGATCAAACTACATGTTATTTTAAGTGCATATTTTAAGTGAATGCTGATGCCTGCTTCTCGTTTTTTAAAAGCTTGAACTGGCAGCTTCATAGGAGGACACAGCCCCAGTTTAATTCCCCATTTCTCAAAGCTGCTGTTTAGTCTGGGAGAGAAGCTGCCATTGGCACCAGATGAGGATGGTGCTAAAAAGGGGAGTGAAATGTAAACAGGTTGCATCACTATCTACACTTGCGTGAAAAGCCAAGTCACAGGATGTATGACATTGAGCTTAAAACTTCACTGAAGGATGGAAGGTGGCAGAAATGGGCATGCCAAGCTCCGCAGAGAACACTACCATGGAAGTGATGAACCAGCCACATAAGGGAGCCAAAGGTAGTTCATATAATGCCAATTGGTTCTAACTTGCACACCTAGCTATTCATGCGAATAGTCTTTTGCACAAGCAGTGTGGTGTCAGAAGAGAAGGATGCTCATGAAAGGCCTTGTGGGTAAATCTCTGAGCAGGGTGCACTGGAAATGCAAGAAACCCCTTTTATAAGCCCATGATCTTCATGAATGCTGCCTCCAGTGCCCCAAGTGCTATCAGTGGGGGTTGTGTGCGTTGAACTTAGGAACAGAGAAACATAATCAAATACATGTTAAGGAGTATTATATATTAAATTTTAACTGACCCTCATGTGGTACTTTACTTCTGCCTCCAGCATAACAGGCAGTGCTGATGAAATAAATAAAAAAATTGTCCAGCCCAGAGTGGCTGAGGCAACCCATCCAGCACACCAGTACAAGTAGATAAATAGGTACCACTGCGGTGGGAGGGTAAAGAGCATTTTTGTGCACTTTGGTTTTCGTCATGGTGTTCCATTGTGCCAGAAGAGTTTAGTCATGCTGGCCACATGACCCAGAAAGCTGTCTGTGGACAAACACCGGCTCCATTGCCCTGAAGGCAAGATGAGTGCTGCAACCCTATAGTCACCTTTGACTGGACTTTACTGTCCAGGGGTCCTTTACCTTTACCTTTTATGTAAACAATAACATTATTATTATTATTATTATTATTATTATTATTATTATTATTATTATTATTATTAATTTTAGAATGCTCAGCAGACAAGGGGCCCCTGATCCAGATTTAATCTCTTGTAGGGAGGGTTCAGTTATTTGACCTCTCTTGATCTGAATGGGACCAAGCCTGAATGGGACCATTACACTGCCATGTCCTTCAGGAGGAAAGCTCTCATTGGCATTGATGGCTAATGGTATGAATGGTGTCATGACTAGTTTCACTTTGTGTCTTATTTAAATTAGAAATTGCGCACCTCTCCCTCCTGAGAAAGGGCAAAGCGAAGCATGCTCTTTAGATGGAGAACCTTGTTTTTAAAAAATAGTTAATATTTTTAGGGCTGTCATATTTCAAAAAGTAAGAACCAGGGTGCTATGTATTCAGTGGTCTGTGCTTGCCTGACCTTGAGTCTGGACTAAGGATTCTGAGCCCCTTTTCTCTGATTCAATACATGATATGCAATCACAGAACATTTCAGGATTTGGGCCTCTGCCATTGGCCCTTAAACTCTGAGTCATGATTCGCAGCTTGGAAGTTTAGACAGCCAATCACGTTGGGAGTGGGAGTGGCCCAGGCCTTCAGAAATGTATGTAAGCAGTTGCTTTGCAGCTGTTGTCCAGTTCTGTTATTTCAATAAAGGTTCTTACTGTTATCACTGTGCCTTGCCTCGTGGGAACCCACCTACACTTTTTTCTTCCAAAAACCGTGATTTTTTCAATTGATTCATCTTGGATCCAGGACAAACCACAGCCTTCCAGACCCCACCCCCGGGACGTGACTTCTACCTTTGAAATCCTGGTATTGTCCAGGAAAATCCAGACATATGGCAGCCCTAGACCACATTTCCTTAAAAAGGGGGGAACCACAATTATATTTTGGGTGAGAGGGACAGCAGCTCTCTAAGGTTCCAGACAGTGGTCCCTTCCAGCCTTACTGGGAGACAACAAGGAATGAACCTGGGACCTCCTCAGGCAAGGCAAAATGCTCTGCCAATGCACTACGCCCCCCCCCCCCAAACACTTCCTGTTCCCTCTGCATCCAGGTCACATTTACAGCGACTCCCAGTCGACTGAAATAAAGCAGTTGCTGAGAAAACTCCCCCCCCCCCAACTCCGCTTGCTTGTAAAGTGGTCACTGCTTATCTGCTTTCTGGCATACAATTCCACATGAAGGAAGAGGAGAACAAGGTCCTATAGAGAAGATAATCAAAATACGACCAGGAGAGAGCAGTTGAAAGTGAGCAATAGGGAATTCCGCTTTCGCGTGTGAGCTCATGCGCACACCTGCCCGCACACCTGCTCCCCTTGGGTTTCCGTTATTGTTACTAACATCCTGCGTTTGATTTGCAATTTGTAAAGCTCCTTTGACATGCTGGATGTGAATGCTTGCTGTGACTGCCACAGCTGCGCTAAAGGCAGAAATTAGCACGCTCAAGGTCAGGCAGCTGGGCTGCAATGCCTCATATTTCTATTACAATTTACCTGCTGCTCAGCAGCTCCACAGAACTCGGGCCCTATAAGCAGGCATGTCATGTTCAATTCTCTTCCCATCAAGCATTTTTAATGCTACTTTCTACCTTAGACTGCCTCCTAAAATGCAGTCTCTCAAAAGAGAGAGAGAGAGAGACATTCTCTCTCTCTTTCTCTTTTTCTTTCCCTCTCTCTTTCTCTCAGCTGCTCTGGCCACACTCGGAACAAAGTCTCAGGGCAGAACAGCTGCAGAACTTAATTTAGCTTTTCAGTAATGAATTCATTCAGCTCATTCATATGCGCGTCATGATTAAGTACCCACAACTTTCAAGTAAGATCCAAAAACCAATCTCTTTAAATGGAGTGAGTCTGCAGTAGATTTAGACCTGAGAGACCTGTGTGACATTTGGAAAGTATCCACTTCGGTGCAGGGAGATTTAGCTGCGAGTGCAGCCTGGCTACACACACACACACACACACACACACACACACACAGACCGCAGGAACGCACACTGAAGTTGGACTGGTTTCAAACCTGCACAGGAACAAATGGTTATTATCAGCTGCGTCTGCACTTTGGAAATAGGAAAAGGAGGAAAGCTAGTGTCTGTTTTCCTGCCTTTCTTTCTTGATGAAGGTGGTCTCAGACTTGGGTTGTGGGGGTTTCCCCCTCCGCAAGTTCAGCTTTGCAGTTGCCTCACAGAAGAGGGAAAGCAGATGTGATTGGTTTAAGAACTGTCCAATTTTTGAGCAGAAATATTCTGGACAGAATTCAAAAGGCAAACGTGTTCAAAGGCACTCCTGTTCAGGGTCAAGCTATATCCACAAGAAGAAAATGTTTGTCGATGGCGGTGACCTTGGGCCAGTCACTGCCCCTCAGCTTAACTTTACCTCACAGGTTTGTTGTGAGGATTAAATGTGGAAGGGGAGAACCATGTGTGCCACACCTGGAGCTCATTGCTGAAAAAGGATGGGATGTAAATTCAATAAAATAATACTAGCGAGTGAATAAAATATGATTTCGTGAACTCAATACAATTCTAATGGAGAATAGGGTCACCTGCAATTTGCTCTTGACTTTAGCTTTCTTTGACTCTGCCCCTCGCCCAACGCATTTGAGTGAAAATGTGGCCAAGGGGCCAGGATTGTGCCTGCTGGTGACAGCCTTCTTCCCATCTCCGTGCCATCCAGCTCCCCACCAGTGACTGTAGGTTTGGCGGCATGCATGTGTGAAAGAAGCGCCACAAAAGGCTCACACTTCTGAGGATGAGTGTGTGTACACGTAACATCACTAGGGTTACAGTGAGTGGCAGCTAGCAGGCATGATCCCACAATCCATGAATGCATGGTTTGGGAGTCTAAAAACTCAGCATTTCTAAAGATTGTTGGAAAGAGACAGTTTTTGTTGGCAGACATTTTGTTGGCATCTTTATCTCATTCACCCTCACAAGATGGCAGGGAACCTGAGGCCCTCCAGATGTTGTTGAACTACAGCTCCAGTTATCCCTGATCTGATGGGAGATGACATCCAGCTACACCTGGAGGGCCACAGGTTCCCCACATCCCTGGTGCAAGGGCACAAATTATTGCCGGCATTTTATTACTGATGAGATAAAAAGGGGTGCCGGTAAATGGGGAGATTTCATTAACATTTTGGGGTGCGTCTCCCAGATGGTTTGTTTTTTGAAGGGCTTTGAAACTGTTTATATAAATAAATTAGTGTTAGAGAAAAATAGGAGCTATAGAGGGCCTTCTCAGTAGTGGCGCCCACCCTGTGGAACGCCCTCCCGTCAGAAGTCAAGGAGATAAGTAACTATACAGTCTTTAGAAGACATCTGAAGGCAACCCTGTATGGGGAAGTTTTTAATGCTTGATGTTTTATTATGTTTCTGTATATGCTGGAAGCCACCTAGAGCGGCTGGGGCAACCCAGTTATATGGGCAGGGTACAAATATTACTGCTGCTGCTACTACTACTACTACTACTACTACTACTACTACTACTACTACTACTAATGAATTGGGTGAATTCTCCCAGTTGAGCCAACTCTCCCCCAATTCACTTTCACACATGTTGTGGGTCAGTATGCATAATCAGATGGGCAGCCATTCTCCCCACACGAGCTTACGAGTCATGCAGAACCTTAAGATTTTTGTTCATTTATTTCCTTACATTTATATGCAGAACTACCTTTCTTCCACCATGAAAACCAAGGCAGTGATGTGCATGTGGTTCCCAAGGGAGTCACCTATCCAGAGAGCAACCAGACCCAGGCACTCTCCACTTCAGTTTCAGTGAGCCAGTGTGGTGTAGTGGTTCAGAGTGGTGGACTCATAATCTGGTGAACCGGGTTCGCTTCCCCGCTCCTCCACATGCAGCTGCTGGGTGACCTTGGGCTAGTCACACTTCTCTGAAGTCTCTCAGCCTCACTTACCTCACAGAGTGTTTGTTGTGGGGAAGGAAGGGAAAGGAGATTGTTAGCCGCTTTGAGACTCCTTAGGGTAGTGATAAAGCGGGATATCAAATCCAAACTCCTCCTCCTCCTCCTCCTCCTCTTCTTCTTCTTCTTCTTCTTCTTCTTCTTCTTCTTCTATGTGGTCAGCTATCAGATCATATCGTGAACTTGGCTAGGTTCAGAGGTGGGGGGGGGGGAATCCTAATGCTGGAATACCAAAACCTGAAAATGTCTTCTGTGCAATACTGTGCACTATCTCGCCTCCAGTTCTGAGAAGGCAAAGCTGGACCAGTAAATGGCAATGTCTGTCTGCTATGTTATGTTGATCTGTAAGACCACAGCTCAACTATATCATATTCACATCCTCTTCAGACAGCAGAAACAAATCATTATGGCTAGCAGTAAAACTTAACCCACTCCTTCCTTTGAATCATAGAGCTGAGGCCCTGGAGTGCATTTTTCTGATGATTCATCAGACTGCCCTAAGATTAATAATAAAGCCCCTCTTATCTTTTTGCCTGGTCAACAGCACGCTGAACTTAAGGGAAAGCCTTGCATTGAATTTAGTAGCTCCTGCTTGGGCCCTTTGTTTTGCACCAGTGTTTATTGCTCTGGCATGAAAAATGCTCTTCCACATGCAAAAGTAGCAGATACTGTAAGATTTATAAAGATTTAACGGGTCATATTCATTCCAGCATTTATTTCATAAAGGGGAAGAACAGCACAGTGTGTGTGTTTTCTGGGGGTAATCAAGGGTAGGCAATATCATTTTTGCAAGAAAGAAAACACTGGAGACAACTGCTCCTCTTACAAAAATTGGTCAGGTGAGTATCTTGCAGAAGAAAGGGGCAGGTCAAAACAACGGATGATGAAGTCCTTTGAATTGCATTGCTACTTTTCAAACACCTGTAGCATCACAATGTGAAACGGACAACTCTGTGTTGTGCAAGTCAAACAGAGCCAGTTCCACCATTAGGCAGAATGAGGCAACTGCCTCAGATGGCAGGTGTTCAGGTCCAACAGCAGGCAGCCCCTGGCTATTCCTCCACAGCCTGCATCTGTTTCCGTCTGTTGCCACATGGCATCTCCTGGGCCTCATAATGCGACCTGCTGCCTCAGCCTCCAGTGCGGTGAAGGATGCTATCTCATCAGCAGTGTTGAGGTCAGGTTCAAATGCCTGTCCAGTCAGTTTCTGCATGTGGAATTGGGAGGTGTAAGATCTCAGCTTTTTCTTCAGGCAGCAAAATGTTTGGGGCTTTCTGAAGCCAGGTTTGTTTGTTTAAAGCAAGGGTAGCTAATGTGGTCCCTTCACTACAGTCCCCATCATCTTCAGCCAACATGTCCAACAGACAGAGGTGAAGAGAAATATAGCAACTTCTGAGGGCACCAGGTTGGGGTGGCTAACTCTGATTCTAAAATAAGCTAACCCAGAGGATTGCACTTTCATTCCAAAGTGAATGGAAACAAAGTTTCCTATCATTCCCCCCAACAGTCATTTGTGACCCCTGAAAAGTCTCTCTCCAGGGTTGAAAGGATTGAGTGTCCTCCTGAACAATATGGGCTGGGCTGAAACTTAGGGAGCTGGTATAAGGAACCTTGACAGTTAAGTCCAGTCAAAGGCAACTATGGGGTGCGGCGCTCATCTCGCTTTTCAGGCCAAGGGAGCCAGCGTTTGTCCACAGACAGCTTTCCGGGTCATGTGGCCAGCATGACTAAACCACTTCTGGCACAACGGTACACTGTGATGAATGCCAGAGCACACAGAAACACCGTTTACCTTAGTTGATGTAAGAAGAATGGGATGGGGAAACGTTTCTTCCATGAAGAATATCTTAGGTCCCAATTTCCCTTCCCCTGCAAAGCCCTTATTGCCCCTTCCCCACCTACATAGTTCTGGGTTGTTCTAGAATAGGACATCCAGGGTCACAGGTGGCTTTGGGTGGAAGGGAGGAACGGGAAAACATCTATTCCTTGAACTTCTGTAAGTTCTTAGGATACAAGCTAATGAAGAACACTTCACATGTGCGCTAACTAGCCTTTACACAAACACAAGACGGTCTTTTCTAGGTTGAGCAGATCCTCTGCAGTTGGCACCAACCTCCAAAGGGAGAGAGGGAGGATGAGTCCCTTTTGCAACCCAAATGGTTGTTATCCACCATAGCAGCAAAATCCCAGGGAGGTATTGCAAAAGAGATCTGCAATAACTCTCTCTCTCTCTCTCTCTCTCTCTCTCTCTCTCTCTCTGTGTGTGTGTGTGTGTGTGTGTTGGACTCTGTTGCTGTTTCCAGAAGAGCCATCCGCAAGGATGGCTCATATAAGCAGAATCTTCCTTCCTTTCCCCCCTCTATTAGCATAAGGAGACAATGTATAAGCCATTTATAAGACTTGGGCTAATAACTAATGTATGCACAATAAAGTGGGACTGTCAACTGATTATAGCGTTTTGGTTTATTAATGATCCTGCTTAACTCAATTAAGCAATCAATTAATTGATTAAAAACGCAGTATTATGGAATTAGAATAGACCTCAGGGGCCAGCAAGTGGGCTGCCATAACATAGCAACAGCTCCCTTTTTAACCTGCTTGGAATTCTTATTACATCCAGCGTATCTCAGCCCAACTCAAGGGCCTTTGCCTCTTTAACCTCCCCTATGCAAATGAAGGAAGCCAGGCGAAATCAGATTGTAGACAGGAATCTTTGTTCCTTCTCTCTGTGTCAAATCCTGCCATCTGTCTATTTACACCAGGGATGGCAAACCACCTTCTTTTTGCTTGGCAGCCACATTTTCCCTTAGCCAGCCTCCACAAGCTACATCCCTAGCAGTCAGTGTGGCCATCCCACAGGCACACACACTGGCCACAAATGCATAAATGCACATAGCCCACCATCAGCTGATCTATGCAAACCATCTGAGAGGGAGGAGTTATGCCCACTGCACTCATCAAATGGTGACTGGGGAGGGTCCCCTTTACAGTTTCACTTTGGGCACTGGGCTGGGTGGGGAAGTTTAAAATCTCTCCACCAACCCCAGCACTGGGTTGATGTCAGCTGGCAGCCAAGAAAAGTTGAGGCAGCTGCCTTTAATAAACATAGTAATAAGCAAGTATAATCACATCATTCTTCGTCTAACCCCAAAAGTTAATTATACGATGTTGCACTGCATGCATGGGCAACAGTTCAGAAAATCTTGCTGCAGCAACAGTTAGTTTCTTAAACAGTGATCTCCCCACTGTGCAACATATTGTCTTAGTCACACCATTGCTGTGTGGCTTGAATGTTATTGTTGGCAGTGCCAGAAAACTGTCCGGAAGGGCAAGGAGCAGGTCTGTGGCAATGCTGGGGAAGCTGTCCAGCTAAAGATTCCAAACTACCCCACAGAGCTAGGAACTGAACACAATGCGGAGTTGCCACAGCAACAGCTGGGCAGCAAGCAAAGGGTTTCAGAGCTGGACTTGTTGTGCCATTCCTTTCTAGAGAACCGATGGCCCACAGAACTTCTTGGTTTATGGTTCTTCCCCTAAGCATGGCTCAGAGATAGAAGGCCTCGTTCTCCCAGATGCTTACTGCGTCTTCTGGTCTGGGTTTCAGTTTCTAGCAGCATAGGAGATTGACTTATACCATTGTTCCATCCAGTCCGGTGCTGTCAACACTGATTAGCTGTTCAGGGTTTCAGGTAGGGGTTTTCTCCAGCTCAGTGCTGGAGACTGAAGCTAGGGCTCATAATGAAGAACCAGGAGCAATTGGTTTTACTCTGTAAACCAGGGTTTCCCAAACTTGGGTCTCCAGCTGTTTCTGGCCTACAACTCCTATCATCCCTAGCTAGCAGGACCAGTGGTCAGGGGTGATGGGAAATGTATTCCAAAAACAGCTGAAGACCTAGGTTGGGAAATCCTGCTGTAAATTATGGGACGCCTCACCAGATGGCACCTTTGGGATGTTGGGGTCTGTTGCCTCCTCTGTATCTGCTGAGGCTGGCGGTGTTCTTCTCCAATAAGGAGGTTTTGCCCTTTTTGAATCTTGGCTAGTTCTAATGGGGAAGTAGGTGTGACACTCCGGTTTATTGGCAGTCGAAGTCCTGGCGGAGGACATCGGGACCGGGGGCAAGACATGTTGACATTTCCATTCCACCTTAAGGAGCAGACATGTGGAATTGTTGCGTGTCACATGTCTGTTTACATTCCAGCACAGCTTGCTGGGAACTTCCGTTGTGTATAGCTTTTGCTTTTCCTGTTCTCTCTGAGATAACGCGAGAGAGAGACGACATGTTTCTTTGTCCTGATTTATGATTAATAAATCTGTAGTTGTAGTATGCTTCCACAAGCCTCACACCTATTCTGTGTGCGCAGTTCGATCTGCTGATAGTGTGTGCTGGCTCAGAAGCCTGGGTCGCTGATTTACGTCGGAACAGAGGCGATGGTCTCCACAGAGGGAGGGCTGGAAGGAGACGGCCCAGCCGGGGCTAGCCAGCTGGCCTCCCAGCCCTCTGCATGCCGACAAGACGGCGGGGTGGGAGCAGGAACGGGAGTCCGGAAGCCGGGAGTCAAGAAGCCAAGGGTCCAAGGGTCAGGAAACCAGAAGTCAAGGGTCCAAGGGTCAGGAAGCAAGGAGTCAAGAAGCCAAATGCAACAAGGCGGGAAGCGTGTTGCTGTGGCAAAGAGCCAAAGGGAAATGCTGACCATATATCCCTTCCCAGCTCTTGCCACCAGGTGCTGTGAGTTACCAATCGGCCTCACCTGTGTGGCCACACCTTGCCTCTTCAGAACAAACTTAGGAAAGCCCCAGTCCTGGCAGCCCTACTGGTCACAGGGCCTGGCTCTTGCACGCACTTCTGACAGTAGGGGTGTGTGACACACAGCAAATCAGTCATGAATTTTGGGGGAAACAGATTGTTGGAGGAGGAAAATAACTAAACATTCCTACGAGGCATCTATAATGACCCCTGGATTTTACTCACAGCAGTGATTCCCCACCACCACCACCACCCGTGTTGTTTGCCAAGCAGACTCTGCCTGGAGAATTAGCCATATTGTACTGTTCCTTCTAGACATTTTGTCTCCTGAAATGCACCAGCTGTTCTCCAGGAAAAGCACTGCAAGCAATGATAGATTGAAGCAGGAAGAACAGCACAAATGAATATGCATAAAGGCACCTAGACTCTGAAATTGTAGAGGGTGGAGTTGTTGACCTTTCTTGATACTCTTGAGGCTGAAGAAGCTTTACATCATCCACATCTTCCTTATTAATTTGCTCTTCCCCAATTTGCGGAGGCCTCATAAACTTCATCCTCCCTTATTTGACACCTACCCAGAATGTTTTATCTCGTCATGAAGGACTGATGCCTCCCCGCCCCCCTTTGCTCAAACTATTTCTCCTAGCAATGGGGGCGGAATGAGGAGGGCAAATCTTTTGATGGTCAACAGTTTCTTTTTAGAAGCTGAAGACATAACATCTAAGTCTCTTGTGAGAGCTAGCCTACCAACAGCCCTGCACTAATTATTAAGGCAGTGAAATACCTTGTTATATTTATAGCAAGTTTACTGCACAGTCAATTGATTATGATGCTCCATGGCAAATGATGAATGGGATACGACTGCAACTGCAACAGTAAAATACACACACAAACAAACATGGAAACATGGGCACAATTAGCAGAACAGAAGGTACATTTTGATGCAATTCTAACTCATTAAAAAAGAAAGGGGGGGAGAGCTTGCTGATCAATTGCCCAATGGCATATTTTGATTTGCAAGGGATAGGGATGTGCTTGTTTGGAAAGGAACAGTTTCAGAGTTTCTAGTCTTTCCAAACTGTAGCTTTATCATTCATCTCCCACCCACAGCAGCCGGAGTGGGTTGCAAGTGCATGTGAATGAGTAACAACAGTTCTATGGAGGATTGCCTAGCTGTCATTCACATTTATGCTGTAAGGTTGTTGTTTTTCAAGAGGACTCGCAAGGATTGGGAATTATTTCTTGTACATCAAACTGCAGTGTCCGTCCCTCCAATACAACTGTTGCGACCTCTTTGGCATCCCCAAATGACAAAGGAAATAGTTGGTTCTATTCCCTGTTCCCTTCTCTCCCTCCAGAACCAGAAGTCTGTTCCCTTCTCTCCCTCCAGAACCATGTATATATTACAACCATAGGGAGTTTCCTGTCTTTGAAAGTTAAGAGGGAAATAGATGGGTAGGCATATGAGAAGCTTTGAGCATAGGGTAATATACCTGGGTGGGATTGCCTGATCCATTCTACAATTTTATTTTGTGTTGCACATAGGAAAATAGAAATCCGCCTGATAATAGAGAGCTCTAGCAAACTCAAACACAAGATACATTTGCCTTCTCTTGTGCAAGTTAGCAAGTGCAAAAGGTTCTGAAATGTTGCCAGTAAAAGCATGATCAGTTCCACTGTTTGGGGACAACTCACCAAGTCTGCATTCTCTTCCATGCACCATCCAAAAAGGGTCTCTAAACTAGTTGTAAAGACAAAAGGAAGTTTGCTGATATGCAAATGTACTTGGCATAAAAAGAGGTAACAATTAAACTGCCTATTGGGGGTATTTGGGGGTTTGGTGCCACCTGCGAGGCAAAAGCCAAGGCAGGAGGAAGGGGGAGGGGAGGAAGAGGCAAGGCAGAGAACCATGACGTGTCAGAAACACCAAGGAGGACAAAGAGATGATAGCTACTTCTCAATTGACAAAAGCATGCACTTAGCAGTTCATAAGGTGCATCTCTCTCTCTCTCTCTCTCTCTCTCTCTCTCTCTCTCTCTCTCTCTTCTAGTGACTATGTAGCAGAGAAGCCCTATTTGTGGAACACCCTCCCATCAGATGTCAGGAAGATAAAGAATTACACCTGAATAATAAAGATAAAGAAAACATCTGAAGAGAAGTTTTTAATGTCTGACGTTTTATTATTTTTTTATATTTTGCTGGAAGCCACCCAGAGTGGCTGTGGAAACCCAGCCAGATGGACGGGGTATGAAACAATAAAATTATTATTATTATTATTATTATTATTATTATTATTATTATTAGCTGGCATTAACTTTCTCAGGTCCATGCCCAGTGGAGCAGTTGAAGCAACAGTAGAACCACACCTTTCCACTGAGTTTCTGTACTCTCAGCTGACCAAGTACCGGTATGTGCACATAACTTCAGCTGCATAGACGTTGCTGCTGTGCTTCCCTCTTCAAACACCTCCTGGTTCTAGAAGACAGTGGGGCAGGGGACAGCAGGGATTCAGCCAGCCCACCCCTCCCCTGAACAGCCTCTCCCTCTACTTCTGACACGTCTTGCTCCCCTCCCCTGCCTCTTCCTCCCCTTCCCCTTTCTCCTGCCTTGGCTTTTGCCTCGCAGGTGGCACCAAACCCCCCAAATCACTGGCCGCCTCTCAGGGTTACCCACCAGAAACACACTCTGCCAGTTCCTGACACCTATGCAGTTTTAAACAAGTGTTTATAAATACAAAGGAAGCTTCCTGTTTCTAATTATACTTTCTCTTGCACTTAATAAGAATCATTCTTGTTTAATTTGGGGTTTGGGGTTTTTTTTGCCGAAGTTCTAGAGTTTGTCTCGCATGTGCAGCATAGAAATGTACATAGCAGGGCAGTTAATAAATTCACAAGGTATGAATGAAAGCTCATTAATGGTTGTTGAATGATTTGTTGACAATTCACAGAGCTTCTAAATCACGAGATAAATATATTCCGAACTTGGTTATCCCAGTAGAGTACATGGATCATTTTTCTTTCATTAACAATGGAGCAGAAACAACAATTTAATTTTATATGCATGCCCACTTCTGTGCCTAAAAGCTTGTCCCTCAAAAATTGCCAGCGCTAAATCCTGCTTGGCTCCCAATGAAGGAAGAATTATGGAACAGCAGCACCCCAGCCTATTAGCAACTTTGTCCACTGCATATTAAAAAATAACTTTAAAGTCTAGGTCTACCACAATGTTTCAGCTTTTTCTCCAAGAGGATGGCATGGCAAAATCAATAATTTAAAACACTGCAATATTAATTCAGTGTAAGTACACCAATTACATCTCTTAACCCATGGGTCATTTATATATTTATTTTAGGCATTCTTTTTAGCCTGCCCCATCACCCACAGATCTCAGGGTGGGTTACAACTGGTTTAAACAATAATCCGCCCACTTTAAATATATAAGGAGAGGTAAAATTGCAGAGTTACAACTACAATATAAACCGTAGCAGCAGAATTAATACAGACCCTCCAAGTGTCCCTTTTTTCCAAGGACAGTCCTGGATTTACAGAAGCTGTCCCGGTTTCTGATTTGATCCTGGAATGTCCCACTTTTCCTTTCAGACGCCCCTATTTTCGTTGGAGAAATGTTGAAGTGTATGTGTGAAGAAGTACTGACTTTTGTCTTTCCTGATGTTTATTAAACATCTCCAAGTATTATGAGAAAGGGAGAAAAACCTTTCTCTATTTGCATAGAGCATAATTTTATTTCTTAAAATGCTGAATTGTGTTATGCCTGTGTTGGACGTTGCAAGCAGCAGAAAAACAATTCAGTCTTCCGACGGGAAAAATATATGTGAATTTAAGGAATTACGAAATCTATTAGGGGTTAACAATGAAAAAATAAGGGAATCTTGCACACCCCTGGCATGTGGTATGTCCAGTGCCTTTTTTGGGGGGGAGGGGGTATTCAAAGGTATGTAGTGCCAGCACCATTTTGCTAGAAGAAAAGCACTGGTAAGAAGAAGGTTTTATTTATACCCCACCCTCCCCAGCCAGAGCCAGGCTCAGGGCAGCTAACACCAGTAAAATTACACTAAAAACATAATGGGAGGGGGGAACCAATTTAAAATACAGGTTAAAATACAATTTAAAATGCAGCCTCATTTTAAAAGTAGCCCATAGATCAAAACCATAAGGGGAGGGAACATAAGGATCAGACTGAGTCCAAACCAAAGGCCAGGCGGAACAGCTCTGTCTTGCAGGCCCTGCAGAAAGATGTCAAGTCCCGCAGGGCCCTAGTGTCTTATGACAGAGCGTTCCACCAAGTTGGGGCCAGTACTGAAAAGGCCCTGGCCCTAGTTGAGACCAATCTAACCACCTTGTGACTTGGGACACCCAAAATGTTTTCATTTGTGGACCTTAAGGTCTTCCGCAGGGCATACCAGGAGAGGCGGTCCCGTGGGTAAAAGTATGGCACAACTATAACAACTTAATGGAGACTACTAGCACTGGGTATGTCTATACCAATACCACTTGCTGCCCAGGTGTACAGCTCTGGCATGGAGACATTGCACATGCTTTGGTCAACAGAGTTCCACAACTATATAGAAGCACCTTTCAACATGTTCTGCATAAAGCTGTAACGTTTAAATTGGCCCATGGTGACAGGTGCGAAATAGAAGAAAATCCCACAACGACAAGGTTTGTCTAGTGTGCCTCTGCAGAGAAATCAAGAAAAAGAAGATGTGTGAAGGAAGCCCGGCTAGGCTTGGACAAGTCACAGGTTCAGACAGGAAAGAAGAAAAGAGTCACCCTGTGCAACGAAACTGGAAGACAGGCACGATTTCGAAATTATATTTAAGCAAGCTAAATGTCAAAGGAAGCTTAGCTCTTTAAACTACAAATCGGTTCCAAGTGTCCAGGAATTTGCAGTCAGTTCATGAATTATCAATTCAAAGAGCGTGTGAGAATGACAGAGCCTAGAAGCTGTAGAAATACTGGAATACTTTGAGTGGTCGACGCCGGATTCACTTCCTTTGAAGTGTCCAGATCTGGCTGATGTGGCAGACTGTGTATTGGGTTGAGTGGGCTACTAATCCATTCTAAGGATCCACGGAAGGTTCTTAGATATTTATTGTGTTTTTTTGCATTTAATCAATTAATAATACAATTAAAATACACAAGCAAAGAAGTAGGTCAGAGTCAGCCAGAATTTAAATAGAGATGAAATAGCTGTTAACTCTTATTTGTGGTCCTGTGATAACAAATTATTTATTCTCCCCTTTTTCCCCTCCAATTCAAACTGCCTTGACTTTAAAGAATAACTCAAACTTGAAAGGAGCAATGGGGATGTTGATGCAAAAGTTCACGTTCCTACTCAACCATTACGCAAAACTGCTATTTCTGTAACAGGCCTCAATGGGCTGTTAGCAGCGCTGGGTCTCCAAACGCGGTTGATGCTCAAGAGCTCCAATCCCACACTTAACAGGAGGATAAGTAGGCTTTCTTAGAGGCTTGCGGCATTTTATTCTGGTAGCTTTAAATGAGTCAAAATTCCAGATTCTCGTTTAAAGCTCTAATCATGGACTAATTTCTCCGATAAAGCCACTCCAACTTCGTGTTCTGCCTAAAGAGTTGGCAGAAAGCCCTGCATTTTTGCTCCTCAGTCTTGGCCGCCAGAAAGTCTCTGGTGACTGGAGACAGATCGTTGTCTTCAGTGTTCTCCTTTTAACCTTTTTAACCTCTTCTTTGGGACTTGGCTAGATATTAAGAGCTAACGTTTCACTGAAAACTATAACAGAACCGTAAAACTGGAAGGGACCACAATAGTCAACCAGCCCAATCCTCTGCAGTGCAGGAATCTTTTGCCCCATGTGGGGCTTGAACCCATGACCTTGATATTAAAAGTCTCCGTCCTTTTTAGATATGCAGAGTGCTGAATCAGATCACCTGTCCGGGTTGAGATAGGCCTTTGCTGTAATGGAGTATGCAAGACATTTTTGCATTTTTTAAATTTATTTTGCAGCGACCATTTTACATGTGTCTGATGGACGTGCAACCACACACATGCTGCTGGCCTGGAAGTGCCCCCTTAAAGCAGCGAAACAGGGGCCAGGACCACAACCCCACCCCACACAGAAAGAGGGGGTTGCCTGTATATTCCAGCTAAGTGCATACTTATGGAAGGCATTTCTTTATATCTGTTTCATTGCAAGTTCTCTCTTGCCCTTTAGCATCATGCATAATAGTTACAGTGACTTTTTTGTTCTTACTCCTAGAATCATAGAATCATAGAGTTGGAAGAGACCACAAGGGCCATCGAGTCCAACCCCCTGCCAAGCAGGAAACACCATCAGAGCACTCCTGACATATGGTTGTCAAGCCTCTGTTTAAAGACCTCCAAAGTAGGAGACTCCACCACACTCCTTGGCAGCAAATTCCACTGTCGAACAGCTCTTACTGTCAGGAAGTTCTTCCTAATGTTTAGGTGGAATCTTCTTTCTTGTAGTTTGGATCCATTGCTCCGTGTCTGCTTCTCTGGAGCAGCAGAAAACAACCTTTCTCCCTCCTCTATATGACATCCTTTTATATATTTGAACATGGCTATCATATCACCCCTTAACCTCCTCTTCTCCAGGCTAAACATGCCCAGCTCCCTTAGCCGTTCCTCATAAGGCATCGTTTCCAGGACTTTGACCATTTTGGTTGCCCTCCTCTGGACACGTTCTAGTCAGTGTCCTTTTGGAACTGTGGTGCCCAGAACTGGACACAGTACTCCAGGTGAGGTCTGACCAGAGCAGAATACAGTGGCACTATTACTTCCCTTGATCTAGATGCTATACTCCTATTGATGCAGCCCAGAATTGCATTGGCCTTTTTAGCTGCCGCGTCACACTATTGGCTCATGTGAAGTTTGTGGTCAACCAAGACTCCTAGATCCTTTTCACATGTACTGCTCTCAAGCCAGGTGTCCCCAATCTTGTATTTGTGCCTCTCATTTTTTTGCCCAAGTGCAATACTTTACATTTCTCCCTGTTAAAATTCATCTTGTTTGTTTTTGCCCAGTTCTCTAATCTGTCAAGGTCGTTTTGAAGTGTGATCCTGTCCTCTGGGGTGTTAGCCACCCCTCCCAGTTTGGTGTCATCTGCAAATTTGATCAGGATGCCCTTGAGTCCATCATCCAAGTCGTTGATAAAGATGTTGAATAAGACCGGGCCCAAGACAGAACCCTGTGGCACCCCACTAGTCACTCTTCTCCAGGATGAAGAGGAACCATTGATGAGCACCCTTTGGGTTCGGTCAGTCAGCCAGTTACAAATCCACTGAGTGGTAGCATAGTCAAGACCGCATTTTACCAGCTTCTTTACAAGAATATCATGGGGCACCTTGTCAAATGCCTTGCTGAAATCAAGGTAGGCTACATCCACTGTGTTCCCTTCATCTACCAGGCTTGTAATTCTGTCAAAAAACGAGATCAGGTTAGTCTGACATGACTTATTTTTGAGAAATCCATGCTGACTATTGGTGATCACAGCATTCCTTTCTAGGTGCTCACAGACTGTTTGCTTAATGATCTGCTCCAGAATCTTCCCTGGTATTGATGACAGACTGACTGAACTGATAATATTGCACTGGTTGTCAAGGACAGGCCCTAAGCTGCTTTTTACCGTCAGGATGTAAGCAGGATAGTCAGAGGGACTATAAAACCAGCTCTGGGAGGGGTGAAGTGGGGAGTTTGTTGGGAGTTGTGTGGTTGGTTGGAGTGGGGGTGAATTGGGATAGAGTCTGTGGGTAGGTTGAGTTAGTGTAGCGAAATAAGCCGAGTCAGGAACAGTTAGGAACTAGGAAGACAAGGAAATATCTGAGAGGTGGTTTAGTGAGGGAGAGCAGGTAGTGGAAGTTATAGGTCTGGATAGGCACCCTATGATTGCAATTGACCGATACCATTTATGAAACCACACGCTTGTTAAACTGCAATAAATAAACAGAAGTTTATGTTCCAATTTAACCCTGACTGGACTCAGTATTGTCCCAGGTAGGGCCTGGGTGGCGGTAGAGAGAAATAAAGTGGTGGCACAGGGATCAATAGATGGTGAAACGTCCGGGGACCCTGTGTGATCGCCACAGTGCCCCCTTAAAGCAGCGAAACAGGGGCCAGGACCACAACCCCACCCCACACAGAAAGAGGGGGTTGCCTGTATATTCCAGCTAAGTGCATACTTATGGAAGGCATTTATTTATATCTGTTTCATTGCAAGTTCTCTCTTGCCCTTTAGCATCATGAATAATAGTTACAGTGACTTTTTTGTTCTTACTCCTGAACTGATAATATTGCAATGATTGTCAAGGACAGGCCCTAAGCTGCTTTTATCGTCTGGTGTTTAGGGAACAGGATATACAGTAAACACACACCATGTAAGTAGCCCAGTGCAAGCTTGAATGACAGACAGTTTCCAGGAAGGCTGTTTCAGCCTCACACATTCTATGCTATTGCAGGTTTTAGTTTTAAATATTTAAGCTGAAATCCTATACACATTTACCTAGGAATAAGCTCCATTGATCCTAGTGGGACCTGCTTCTGAGTAGACGTGAATAGGATTGCACTGTTAATTAACTAACTAGATAACATTGTGTCCTACATTTATATCCATCATTACCGAAAGTTCAGATCCAGCAAAAGAAGCTGCGTGTCCTTGGAGCCCAAGCTAGTGTTAATATTCACTCTTAGGAAAAAGGATATAGACACTGGGAATATGCAGAATACCACAGAGATTATAGTCCTGTGAAATATTAAATCAGAACAGAGTTTCATATGCTGCTTTTCAAAGCTCTCTCAAGAGAGAAGGGGCAATTTGCATGTATAGGTCTGATTTTGTTCTTTTTTTCTCTCTCTCTCTTCAAAATGCACTGTGAAGATTCAGAATATGTATTAAATGGAGTGAAAAGGAGAAATATTTGTTCTTAACTTGCTTTTAAGCATCTGTCCTTTTCCTGACCTTCAGTGTCAAGCTGAAAGGAAGTAACTTGAACCGATGTTTCTCTGTCCCATTTATGTTCTCTAGCCATAACTTCAAAGGGTTTGCTTCCAAGCTGCCTAAGGTTGAAGTGATCTGCTTAATGTCATGGTAATGTTGTGTTCTAAGGGCAACCTTTACTGCTTTAGCTTCACAAGCTGGTACCTCTTTAGTACCTCTTCAAAATGGCACCCAGCTTGGCCTTTCCTTTTCATGCAACCAGTTTGCGGTCAGGAGCTGCTGCAGTGTAGTCAGGACCGACTCCATATTTATGTTTCTGAGCAGAATTCAAAGTGTTGGTGCTGGCCTTTAAAGCCCTAAATGGCCTTGGAGTGTCTCCTCCCCCATCATCCAGGCCAGACACTGAAATCCATCTCCGAGGTCCTTCTGGCGGTTCCCTCACTGCGAGAAGTGAAGCTACAGGGAACCAGGCAGAGGGCTTTCTAGGCAGTGGTGTCCTCCCTGTGGAATGCCCTCCCACCAGATGTCAAGGAGACGAGTAACAATAAAACCTTTAGAAGACCTCTGAAGGTAGCCCTGCATAGGGAAGCTTATTAATATTTAGTGTTTTATTTTGTTTTTGTATATGCTGGAAGCTGCCCAGAGTGGCTGGGGCAACCCAGTCAGATGGGCAGGGTACTGTTGTTGTTGTTGTTGTTGTTGTTGCTGTTGTTGTTGTTGTTAGGGGGCTCATGCAGGGGGCTCATCGGGTCCCATTCTCACCTCTCCCATCTTCTTCAGTGATCAAGCCAGCATTCATAAAAGCAGCAGTGATGATGGCAGCTGTGGCTTGCAGGCCAACACCATATCTGATGCTCTGCATAGCAACATTATATATTTCTAATGTGTTGTACTCTGTCTGTTTTTATCAGAAGTGGAGGGCATACTTGGTTTTCCTAATGTGAGTTCATAACTTCCAACATTTCCATCTTCATATTGACTGAAGCACCCTGCTTGCTTCTCTGCTTATATCCAGCAAGCCTTCCTCTCTCGTCTTTTTGCCAGCTACACTTTTTGACTTTCCTGTTATGCTCAGGGAGACCTGGCAAGCCAGTTTGATCTGGTCCAATAGAACCAATCTACTTTCATTTTTACACTCATTTTTCACACAAAAAGTCAGTAAGACAAGTTTAAAATTATTAGATTAAAAAAATGTAAAATAGTCAACATTTTTATGTAATTATTTACCAAGCTAAACTAAATTATATCCATTTAACCAAAGTACCACCCCCCAAAAAAGCACTGGTTAGATGAAAATGGAGTCGCCTCCAAATGTGAAAAGGGAAATACATATGTTGAAATATGAGTTATTGAGCACCATTCTTGAATAGTCACAAATAATACTGTCATTCAGCTAATTTTTGAATTTTCGCTTGGGAATCAGTTGAAGCTGAAAGGCAAAGGGGTTAATAAAAATCCCTGCTTGCTCTGGATTTCCAGACTCTCCCATCTGCAGGAATTCCAGATTTCCTAAAGGCCAAGTGCCAATTGAACTGCCAAAGATCACATAAACAACACAGCCCTTACAAATCAGATCAAAGCTGTCATATTTTTCCTGCATCAATTCACTGAGTTAAGAGTTCATCCAGTAATATTGACAAAGAGCACTTCATTTGCTAGGAACGAGCTATTTTTAACTGGGTAAATGTTACCATGCAATAAGGAGTCACATGCATACTTATATTCCAAAATGAGGACTTTAGATGCGTGGAAGCTACATTAATGGCTAATGAAGTTTCTTTAATGTAGAAGTTGTATCTAAAGCTAAATTTGTACTGAAGATGTTTAATTTGCAGCCATTACTGGGACTATATTAACAATGGAGCATGTCGTTGTGGCTCCTCAGAATTCCTGGCAAAATAGTTTCCTCTTCTCATAACTACAAAGCACAAACCTGAGATGACTGAACTAGTCCCTTTGAAGCCAGAACTCTGTGCAGCTACTTACACCTCACTCATTCCTATTCTACTTAGCACTGCACTGAATTATCTTGTCGCTTGAAGTTCAAGACAAAAAAAGAGGAAGGATGGAGGCATTCACTCCCCACAACCCCTGCCTTCTACTCTTTTATGTATTTTTTCATGTCTGTTGTACCCTTTAGTCCTTTAATCTGATGCTTTGGCAGCTTTTATAAACAAAACAACAAAACAAAACAAAACAAAACACAAACACACAAATTTGAAAGGCTCCTTCAAATATTTCCTCAGCCAATTTGAGATTATGTAAAGAACATTACAGTACTATACAGTGGTACCTTGGGTTACATACGCTTCAGGTTACAGACTCGGCTAACCCAGAAATAGTGCTTCAGGTTAAGAACTTTGCTTCAGGATGGGAACAGAAATCGTGCTCCAGCGGCGCGGCAACAGCAGGAGGCCCCATTAGCTAAAGTGTTGCTTCAGGTTAAGAACAGTTTCAGGTTAAGAACGGACCTCCAGAACGAATTAAGTACTTAACCCGAGGTACCACTGTATTCCCAATCAGATATGGTTATGCGATGTTGTCACTGATAGCAAAGAAAACTTTTGTGCAACCCTCCTCACTCTGTACAAGGAAATGAGAAGGAGTATATAATTTTTTGCACCTGTTTTTGGAAACCCTGTGTGCTGCTGTCTTTTTGGCATCTAAAGGGAATGCATCCCTGTTGCCAGGCCAACTGACCAACACACTCTCTCTTTTCAAACTGTGTGGGCTTATTGTCCATCAGTGCTACATGGCATGACTTTTGTCCCAGCCACGCATACATGATTTGGGCAGATCATGAATGCAGATTGGCATCTGATTGAACATAGCGCACTGTATCTGATGGGAATGAAGATCCCACTGAAAATAATGCTGTGCATTTCCACTGTCATCATAGTATACATCCAATATAAAATAATGTGATATATCGGTACAAAAAACATATCTGATCCACAACCGAATCTGAACGTTAATTAATATGCTGCATTACTTTCAGTGGGTTGTGCATTAGGCATTGTGGACAGCAATAAATTCCACTGCTTTCAGTGTGATGTGCAAACTCATCTATATTCTGCTGCAGCCAGTTTGGTACGTGTGACTGGATTGGAGTGAAGGATCATTGATCTGATTGCCTTGGCACCAGGAACCCATTTCTCTCTTCCTTTCCGATTTGCACAACCCTTTACAAAAGGCTACAACATTCAGAAGAAATGGGGGCATATTTTACAGAGGTGGAAACATTTGCCAAAAAAATATATTAAAAAATCCCCCCTCCCATTGTTGCTCAGCACTAATTATTTCCCTCTCTTATATTGATGTGGGAGTCACTTCCTGTCCTAGGCATCCCAGCCAAGAAAGGTGCACACATGGGCATGGCCAAGGGGGGGCTGAGGGCAGCTCCCCCCCCCCATCTAGTAAAGCAGTAGAAATAACTAACTGACCAATCACGGCAGTCCTGCCCCCCTCCCAACAAAAATCCTGGCTATGCCCATGGGTACACATATGATAGTTTCTTTATTAACAAAAGTATGTACTTACAGCAGCTCCCATGGCGCTCCAGATATACATACACAACTTCTAGCCTCTAGGCAGCTGTACCCAGATCTGTGCCCTGCAGAGGAGCTGCAGCAACAGAGAAACCACACTTCCTCCCGCCAGCTTATGTATCCTCATCTGATGAGGTGCACACAGTCAACCTGAGGGCTTCTCCTACACAGACGCCTTCGCTGCTCTTCCCTCTTCAGGATAGGAGACAGGGTGGAAGGGGATGGTGGGGAGTCAACTGCCCAATCCCTCACCTCTTCCTCTACCACTGAGACATCCTTAGTTCTTCCCTCCATCTCAGATGGCTCTGACCCTTCTTCTTCCTCCTCCCTGCCCTGATTCCTGCCATGCAGGTGGTGCCAAACCCCATAAATCACTGGTCCCCTCTCCTGGGTCAATCCCCTGGCCCTCTGCCCTTGCCAGTCCCTGACACTGTCCCATGGTACACCAATATATGAATGAAACAATTGGGTATTAAAAATCTATGTGATGGTCACCTCGCTCCTTTATTCACATACAGTTGTACAGTTGGAACCACGATGTTTGCTGGACATGGAAATGGGGCCTGACTCACCTGACATCCCTGATCATTGGCCCTTCTGGCTGGGGGCCACCTGGGGGAAGGAAGGAAGCAAGTAGTTTGTATCTGGCAGACTCCACAGTACTTGCTGTCTCATCCTCTCCATTTCAAGCCACTTCTTGAAAGGCTGCCAGAGGTTGCCCACAACAGTGGCACCTCGGGTTACAAACACCTCAGGTTACAAACACTTTGGGTTGCAGACTCCGCTAACCTGGAAGTAGTACCTCAGGTTAAGAACTTTACCTCAGGATGAGAGCAGAAATGGCAGAGCGGCAGCAGGAGGCCCTATTAGCTAAAGTGGTACCTCAGGTTAAGAATGGTTTCAGGTTAAGAACTGACCTCCGGAACGAATTAAGTTCGTAACCAGAGGTACCACTGTACTTGAATTCCAAGTCACACTCCACAATTTGCTTTGAATGTCTATTGCAACAAGAAAGGCATTATCCCGTGCTCATCATCTCTAAAAACAGAGATAGGGAACCTGCCCCTTTCCTGATGTTGGGTTACAACTCCCATCACCCGTGATCATTGACCACACTGACTGTTGAATAGTCAGGAGTCTTTGTGAAAGGCTTCACAACAGTCTTTAATGATGACGATGACTTATGGCTTTGAGACAAGATCTTTCGCTAGTAACTGCCACTTTCCCACTTCATTAAATACATCTATTTAGTTATTTGGTATTCTTCTATTTTACACAAATCTGATATCTCTGGTGACTGTTAATGTATCATCCTCATCCTCCTCTAATTTATTACTATGGACCTGTTGTGTTAGGGGTGGAGTACATGGCAATCTGTTTATTAAAATCACAGGACTGGTTTAAAGAACACAAAGACACCCTGAAATCAATGTCTTAAGCAATGATTAAGATGGGATATCAACACCAGCAAAGGCCCAGATATGACTGACAAGGCTAGTTTGCACATGCCATTTTGTGCTCGCAGGTGATCTGTTCTGCTGTGTGTAGCATGTTTTCCGGTTTGTAATCACAGCTTTTCAATGCCTGCTGCTGTATTTACACATTTCATTGTGTAGTGTCCCCCCTGGGCTCTTCCCCAGCCTCCAGTATGACTTCATTGACAATAATGGAACTAGCTAAACATTCGGTGCCTTTTCCCCACAGGGTAATTTGAGTGTTAGCAAAGAATGATTTCTCAGAATAGCTTTTGGAGACTTTGAAGGCAACCTGCTTTTGTGTTGCATGTGTGTATTTGTTTTTTGACACAAAAGAATTACTCTTGCAATGACTGACTAGAAAAATATTTCACATTTGCCTCTCTGCAGCTGCAGGAGGTAGGAAGTCAATTGTAGAATTGTACATTTTCATGAATCTTTTCAGGGAGCCAAGTGCATTTATCATCAACAAGCAATATAGCTATCAAATGTTAATAGGAAAGAGTAGAGTGGGGTCACGAAGGTTGGGTGCCGCGCCCACTCTCTGCAATATTCCCGGGGGTTCCATGCACTCACTCAGGGTCTGTGTTCCTTTGGAGAATTGAGACACAGCAGAGACTGTCACAGCTTTAAGAAATATGGTTTATTTACCTATTTACACCTTCAGTCTGCATGAGGGAGTCCAGGTCTTACAGCACGGTCATTTCAAGAGGGGCTTGTCCCACACAGCAGTGCAGCTGCTCTGGTTATCTCCCACTTGGACTACTGCAATGCGCTCTACGTGGGGCTACCTTTGAAGGTGACCTGGAAACTGCAACTAATCCAGAATGCAGCAGCTAGACTGGTGACTGGGAGCGGCTGCCGAGACCATATAACACCAGTCTTGAAAGATCTACATTGACTCCTAGTACGTTTCTGGGCACAATTCAAAGTGTTGGTGCTGACATTTAAAGCCCTAAACAGCCTCGGCCCAGTATACCTGAAAGAGCGTCTCCACCCCCATCGTTCTGCCTGGACACTGAGGTCCAGCTCCGAGGGCCTTCTGGCGGTTCCCTCTCTGTGAGAAGTGAGGTTACAGGGAACCAGGCAGAGGGCCTTCTCGCCCGCCCTGTGGAACGGCCTCCCATCAGATGTCAAAGAAATAAACAACTATCTGACTTTTAGAAGACATCTGAAGGCAGCCCTGTTTAGGGAAGATTTTAATATTTGATGAACCATTGTATTTTAATATTTTGCTGGAAGATGCCCAGAGTGGCTGGGGAACCCAGCCAGATGGGTGGGGTATAAATCAATTATTATTATTATTATTATTATTATTATTATTATTATTATTATTATCTCTCCCTGCCAGCCATTAGCCAGCCTACCCAAGATGGATCCCAACTTTTTTCTCCATTGTTCTTCCCAGAACACCTTGCTCAGAACTTTCTTTTCTTGTCACTTCAAACACACAATGTATCACCTTGGCAACATCTGTCTCCCCAGGCCAAAGGATTCCTCGCAGATGGCCCATCAACCCCTTTTGTCATGTTGACAGATTTGCTCTTCACTCGGCCTCTGGGCTTGCTGCTCAGGAGGTCGATGGTTCAAATCCCCACAAAGGGGTGAGCTCCTGTTGCTCAGCCCCAGCTCCTGCCAACCTAGTAGTTCAAAAGCATGCCAAAAAGTGCAAGTAGACTAACAGGTACCACTATGGCGGGGAGTGCTCTGGTTTCGGTGTTCTGCTGCGCCAGAAGCGGCTTTGTCATTCTGGCCACATGACCCGGAAAAACTGTCTGTGGACAAACGCCAACTCCCTCGGCCTGTGAAGCAAGATGAGCGCAGCAACCCCAGAGTTGTCTGCGACTGGACTTAACTGCCAGGGGTCCTTTACCTTTACCTTTTTAGGTCAGCAAAGCTGGTTTGCGTATGGCAGCCCAGGGATTCCTTGTCTGGCACATTTCTGCAGCTTGTACTTTCATCCATATCCCAATTAATCAAAATCTACAATTTATTAATTTCTAGGGTTTGGGTGGGGGTCCCCTCCCAAATCTATAACACCGGGCATCAAACAACCCATGTTGTTTGTATCTCTCTCTGTTCCTGTCAATGTCCTCATAATGACTATGGTTTAAACCAGGGATGAGCAGCCTGATTTCAACCGGGAGGAGGAAGCCTGGAAGGAGAGAAGAAATATGGGAGGAGCTGAAAGGAAACACTGGGAGGAGGGAGGAGGAAATCCATCTGCAAGTGATGGCTTCAGACCTCTGGCAAAAATGACCTGCCCGTCCCCTGGCAGCCCACTGTGCGGAGAAGGAGGGATAGAGAACAGGGCTGGCAGTGGGGTGGCTCTGAACTAGCCCAGTTTCAGCCCTTCCCACCAGTCACAGGTGATCCATCCTGAGATTACAGATCTTTATTGTAAAAAAAGGTTTACTGCTTTTGTTTTAGATTAGATGAACTACTCTAGCACTGAATGCGATGTAGGGAGAGAATTCCTGCAAGGAAGAATCTGTCCGAGAAGCTATGATTAAATGATATATTACCGTATTTTTCGCCCTATAGGACGCACTTTTTCCCCTCCAAAAATGAAGGGGAAATCTGGGTGCGTCCTATGGGGCGAATGCAGGCATTCGCTGAAGCCTGGAGAGCGAGAGGGGTCCGTGCGCACGGACCCCTCTCGCTCTCCAGGCTTCAGGAAGCTATCCCAAGTCTTGCAAGCCCGGCGGGATGTCCCGCGGGCTCGCAAGGCTTGCGGGCAGCAGCCTGCACCCAAAAGCTGGGGACAGCGGGGAGGCGCAGTGCCGCCACCCTGCTATTCCCCGACCTGATCGGGAGGCTGGCGGGGGGAGAAGCGAGGCTGCTTCTCCCCCCCCCCGCCAGCCCCACAAGCTCGGGGGATAGGGGGATGGCGAAGCGCCGCCATCCCGCTATTCCCCGACCTGATCTGGAGGCTGGGGGGGGGGAGAAGCAGGCCTGCTTCTCCCCCCCGCCAGCCCCACAAGCTCGGGGAATAGGGGGATGGCGAAGCGCCGCCATCCCGCTATTCCCCGACCCGATCTGGAGGCTGGGGGGGGGAGAAGCAAGCCTGCTTCTCCCCCCCCCCAGCCCCACAAGCTCCGGGGATAGGGGGATGGCAAAGCGCCGCCATCCCGCTATTCCCCGACCCGATCTGGTCTGGAGGCTGGGGGGGGAAAGCAAGCCTGCTTCTCTCTCCCCCCCCCCCCCCCCCGCCAGCCCCTCAAGCTCGGGGGATAGCGGGCCAAGCTGTCCCTGAAGGCAGAAGAGGGAGACGAAGTGCTCCGTCTCCCTCTTCTAGCTTGGGGGTGGCTGCGCAAACCTGGGGGGAAATCAATTTTTTCCCTTGATTTCCCCCCCCCCCAAAAAAAAATAGGTGCGTCCTATGGGCCGGAGCGTCCTATAGGGCGAAAAATACGGTAAATACTGGATATGCTCATTGAAAGTTCAGTGTGACCAACAGATGGAAGCAGGAAACTGATGCTTTAATATAAATTATTAATGCAAGAGGGTTGTCCATAGGAATGGAAGAGTTTTGGACCGAAGCTGCCATGAAGATGCTGAGTTTTGCTGATTAGATCATCTGCTTTATCTATGTGAATATTATGCTATAAAAATATTCCTTTATGATAGTATCTTAAGGGCACATGGATGGGGGGGATGTTGAATATATTTACATTATTTAAAGTAGATTGCTACTATGCGGTCTATGCACTTGCAGAAGTTTAATTCGATAGGAGTTTTGCAGAAGTTCCTAATAGATTATGCCCAGTGCACAAATATTCTCACGTCAAGTGCCTGTTGCTCTAGAACTTATAAGAAGCTCAGTTTTAACTTGCCTATAGCCTTCTAGTGCTTAATAGTTTTTTTGCTTGACTACACCATAGTAATTTCTTTAAAATGCAGGCTTAACTGCTATGGTTAGCTGCTTAGGCTGGGCAAATTAAATTAAGCCTCTGGCATATGATTTAAGCTTTGTTTCAGCTAATTGAGCATCTAATGGGTGAGGATGAATATGAGCTATACAGAGAAATATTGTTTTTCAAAGTTTTTCCGATTAACAACCATTCAGATGAGTTAACAGGAGCATTTAAGCAGACACTTTCGCAAGCAAGTTTAAAATGAATCGTTGAGCCTTGCAGAATACTGTCATTGTATGAAGTGTACTCTGAGATATTCTCCCTGTCTCACTTCCCCTTTTCATTCCTCTGTTTTATACGTTAGTAGTGAATAGCCTGTTGGTTTTTATTGGCCATAAGCATGGTCAAACTTTCTTCCTAACTAACCTCACTTCTCTTGCTGCAATTGGCCAACAGAAGCTTTTGTTGTTCTTGGATGTTTAGACAGCTGCCTTACCCTAGACTTGCAAGAGCTGTAGTGACATCAATGGAGCTGATGCAGCTCATGGTTCTTTTGTTATCTGCCATTGGTCAGCTGCTGTGACCACATAGAGGACATTGCAAGCCTGTTTAGGGCAACAGGTAATGCTACTAGGGCCGTGTGAGGAAAGGGAAGAAACTTTACCGTATAGTTAAAGCTATGGTTTTCCCAGTAGTGATGTATGGAAGTGAGAGCTGGACCATAAAGAAGATGATCGCTGAAGAATTGATGCTTTTGAATTATGGTGCTGGAGCAGACTCTAGAGAGTCCCATGGATTGCAAGATGATCAAACCTTGCCATTCTTAAGGAAATCAGCCCTGAGTGCTCACTTGAAGGACAGATCTTGAAGCTGAGGCTCCAATACTTTGGCCACCTCATGAGAAGAGAAAATTCCCTGGAAAAGACCCTGATGCTGGGAAATATTGAGGGCACAAGGAGAAGGGGACGACAGAGGACGAGATGGTTGGATAGTGTTTTCGAAGCTACCAGCATGAGTTTGACTAAACTGCGGAAGGCAGTGGAGGACAGAAGTGCCTGTCGTGCTCTGGTCCATGGGGTCACGAAGAGTCGCACATGACTAAACGACTAAACAACAACAACAGCACAGTGGTACCTCGGGCTACATACGCTTCAGGTTACAGACTCCGCTAACCCAGAAATATTACCTCAGGTTAAGAACTTTGCTTCAGGATGAGAACAGAAATCGCGCGGCGGCGGCGCAGCAGCAGCAGGAGGCCCCATTAGCTAAAGGGGGATGCTTCAAGTTAAGAACAGTTTCAGGTTAAGTACGGAGCTCTGGAACGAATTAAGTACTTACCCGAGGTACCACTGTAGACTAAAGAGTCAAGACAGAAACAAATATACAATAGGAAAAGCAGAGAAAAATATGTAGGGTGAAAGGGGTTGGATTTTAGGACAAAGTTGGTCTGGAATAAGGAAGGAACTGAAAGAAACTTAAGTCACACAACCTCACCAGCCACACTCTGCAAAGAGCAGAAAAAATAACTCAAACAATTTCTGGTGTGTTCCATTTGCATCCTTTCTGCATCTCTTGAAAGAAAAAACATCCTCAGTTGGTGCAAATAAAAGGAGTACTCTGGTAAAGTCATTCCCAGATGGAAATTTAGAACTGTCTGTCACAGACTCACATCCCATTCCTGTGTCTCCCTTTCCTCTCCCTGATATTTTCCAGTCATGGACAGCTTGGGGAAAGTTTCACAACTGTGTCAAATGGGCCAGAGAAACAGCATGAGTTTTCTAAGGCTCAGAAGCTGTTCTGAAACTTTAGGACTTGCCTGCTCTGGACCTAGGTCATTACAAGTCCAAATATGTTGAAAGCAGGTCACTTTGACTTGAACCTACTTCATCCAAAATCAAATACACAGTCCTAATTGTTATAAGAATTCTAAGGTCCCAAATATAAAATAAACGTTCATAAATGTACAAGGCAAACACATATATAAATATATAAACCAAGCGTCTGAAATAGTACAGGAGAGCAATCCTGAAGCCATTTTGACTCTCCCAAATTGACCTCAAATATTTCTCTGCAAGGAGGGAGGAAATGGGAAAATCTCTCCATTGTCTTTTGCTTACCTGTCTTAAGGGTGTATTTGCTGCTTTACTTTCAAGGGTGGAGGTTAAGGAATGGAGTATTCTGGAAAATTAGCCATATCCAATGAGCCATAGTTTGAACACTTGTTCCAATTCAGTGCTGCATTTTGTAACTCGATAGGCTAAAGTTTGTATGATCTTTCATACGAATACAAATGCAGTTGTGTAATATTATAAATATTATTCAATTATATTATTCAAACTCTGTGTTCCTATCTGTACACTTTTATACTGAAAGCTTTCCCAGAAGGCCTCCTTTGCCGATCTTTCTTTTTTTGTATGGTTAACGAACAGTCTACCTACCAACTTTGATAAAATGAATGACAAATGTGGTAGAAAAGCTAGTCTAATCAAGTTTCTTTTTAAAAATTGACTTCTATTTCAAGGTCTTCCTTTTTCCAATTAGTGTCCCTAAATTGATTGTTTAATGCATAACTAATCTCAAAACTTGCACTTCCTTGCTGATGGGGAAAGTTACTGCTCATTCTGTGGAAGCCATGGTACTTATGGCTCACATTTATCAAGAGGTGGCATTTTAGAAGTCATTATGGCTGCTGCTCTGCTTTTGCGGAAAGCAGACTTAAAATGAACCGATACAAAACATACTTCTGAGTGAGTTGTAAACACTTGTGTGTTCAAAGTGCTGCTCCTGCTGTGTTTAGAATTTAATCCTGAACTTGTAAACTAGTGTCAGGACTGTACTGTTTCCGGTGGGGCTTAATATGACTGAATGTTCCTCATTAAAAATAAAAAAAATAGAACCTACCCATGTGGAAAACTGGCTTGACATAGAAACTCGGCTAGAAACCTCTCTGACAATCCTACTTACAAGGTGAAGAAACTCACACGTGTGTGTGTGTGTGTTTGTGTGGTATGCAAAAGTGTCAGAATCTTTCGGTCCCTAGGATCCTGCAAACTTAGCCTCAGAGAATGCTGGATGGGACCCTTTCCCTCAAAGGCCTGGCAATTTTTTTCTCATCACATGACCCCTTTTCTGTTATTTCCAAGGTGTAGGACTTTCCTACCTATACCCCTAAATGTCTACAGCAGTGTTTCCCAACTGGTGTTCCGCGGCACACTAGTGTGCCGCGAGACGTTGCCTGGTGTGCCGTGGGAGGGAGGTGGGCGAGTCGGGCGGCGAGAGGCGGGGCGGCGGCGGCGAGAAGAGGCCGCCCAGCGCGGGGCTCTCGCCATCTGCCTGCCTGGCTGCCTGCGTGGCGCTGACGTCACGGGGCTGTAACGTGCCCCATAGGCACACGCGGGGTGGCGAGCGAGCTCCCTCCCACATCCCATCGCCGCTCGCTTCGGCCGGCCTACTGGGCTGTCGCAGGCGGAAGGCCTGCGCATGCGCGAGGTTTTCGCGCCTTCGGGATTCCCTTCACGCCTTCCTCCTCCCGGGTCCTTGAGAGTGCGGGAAGCGGCAGCGCGAGGCCGGCGTTGAGCCTGGTAGGTATTGCGCTTGCCAAGGCAGTCATTTGGGAAATGAAAACTTGCAAAGCAAGCAACCAGTTCAATCTGAAGTACGTGTATGCTTAATATCCTGTATCTGAAACCTGTTCTGCCCCCTCCCCCACACTTGGTGCCATTTTCATCTACACATGCAGCAGAGTAAGTTGACCCAGAATAGTACCAATTCAGATGGCAGATGGGAGAATGACAGTGCTGAATGCTTTCCCATGTAGAACAGTCCCTGCAAATAAAAACCTAGCATATTTGGAAGAGGGATGCTAGCCTAACCATTACCTTCTATGCTGTTACTATTTTTTTATTTTTATTTTACATAAGTAAAAAGTGACCTTTCCCCATCTGGCATGGTGGTGTGCCTCGAGATTTTTTTCATGAAACAAGTGTGCCTTTGCCCAAAAAAGGTTGGGAAACACTGGTCTACAGTGTAGTGATTCCATTCACCTGCCCATGCTATTCTGGCTTGCCACTGGAGGTTACCCCCCGACTTAATCTCTTACCTTTCTGGCTCTAACCTGTCCAGATTTCTTCCTCCCTTGCTTGTCTTGCCCTTGTCCCTCTTCCAACACCTGCTTCTTCCACTCATCAATGTCTTAGATCCTCATCCTCCAACACTCCCTTTTATGCAGCCGCCCTGCATGTCTGCTTAATGCTCTAAGCTGCTTCCATCCAGCTGTCCCTTTCTTGGCTCACCTGTGTTTTCATTTGAGTGACCTGGGAATGTCAAGGGAGGCAGCTGGAGCATTGTCATGCAACCACCACAATCTTTTCTGAAGTGGTACCTCCCTCGTCTGGCAAAAGGGAGCCCAGTGGAGTTGAACCCAAAATCCCACTAAGGGTACTCTAGTAGAAAATGGCTGCTTGGTTGCCCATGCAATCCAGATTTCAAGGCGTTTTGTATTCAGAGTACACAACATCCTTTTTATTTGAAGACAATTTACCATCCGACATGTTTTCCTTATCATGTTTGCTGTTAATCTTCTATTAGCTTTATCTTATCTACTCCTTTTGTAAGAAAATTTGGAGCAGAAAACACGAGCTAAGCATGGTATGCTGAGAGCCAGAACAAATGCCGAGAAGGGAAGACCAGGCCCATTGTCATGGCAACTACTATCCAATACAAATCGTTGGCGGGTGAGTGAAATTTCTTTCAGTGGGACAGTATTAAGATTTGTTGCAACGTTTCTATAAAATGTGGCTGTAATAGTGTAATAACAACTCATTCTATGCAATTATGCTCAGGAAACAGTAAGAGCATACTAGGCCAGCAGAAAATTCAGATGAGAATATTTCAGCAAACAACTGCTGTTCTTATTTTATTTCTATACTGCTCTTCTCCTAGCGGGAAACTGTGGCGCTGAACACAAAAATTGCAATCAGAAAATTAAAAACATCTTAAAATAAAGCTCTTACCAAATATAGAAGAAAAAAAGAACAACAGCTGCTCAAATTCCAATTGGAGTTCATGCTTCAAAAACCCAAGTTAAGCAGCTAAGTCTTCAATTTGCATCAGGGAGAAAATTCCTTGTATGATGTTGCCATTTGAAAAGTATTAAGATTTGTTGATTAAGATTTGTATGATGTTGCCATTTGAAAGTATTAAGATTTGTTGCAACGTTTCAACAATTGTAAAAACTTTTCAAGCAGACCTGAGCCACTTCATACTCTATGTATTCCACAATTATGGGGGTCAATTCTCCGCTCCGGGGCATTTAAACAGGCCGGTGCTGCTCTCAGCAGCTCAGTTGGCCCAGCACATCACCCACCCAGCCCAACCCACCCTCTAATCATGCCTCTTTTGCAACCTTTTTCTTTCCAGGTCAGCGGCCTAGCTATCGTTTTTTTAATGGTTTCGGTTTTTTGCAGAGCCAGGAAGGAATTTTCCCTGCATATCAGGTTTCCACCTTCCTCATAGCAACAACTTTGGCAGTTGGCGATAACAAGGTACCCCGTTAGAGGGGTACTGAGGAAAGCCTCTGTCCGTAAAGCCAGAAGCGTGTGGCTGGAGGGCCGTAAGAGATTCCCTCAGCGCCTGGGGAGGGGGGACCATTTGTGTAAACACATATTTTGTCGCGGTCCCATTTCCCCCCAACTGACCCTGTCATGCCTCAGACCCCCGGGCTGGGAGTCGAGAGGGATACACATCCAGTGCTTATGCCAAGGTTTACCTACAACTGAAAACAAAGTTGTGGCCATTTTTCAATCCCAAAGTGTTGTTGCATCCTTTCATTCGCCCATGGTGGCCTGGCTCCCTGGCTGCTGCGACAGGGTAGGCTATATCCTTTTATTTACTTTAAGCCCAGAATACTGATTTATTTGTAATGCCATTTTGAAGAAAATATCCTTTTATTATTAACTTTAAAACATAGTAACTTTTAAGATGTATTGATTTGCTCTCTCTTCTGTTATGAGCCCAATATTTTACCTATGCCTATTTTCTGTCACCGTCCCCACCCGCCCGCATAGAATTCCTGCTACCCCAAGCAAGGAATTTAGGTTAACATTCTGAAATCTAAGGTACACTAATAGCTGTTGTATTAAGACTAGATTGGCACACCACTTTACTTGCACTATTTGCACAGGGGTTGTGTTCTGGGTCATCGCGTGCAACAGCAAAGCTTGTATAAACCCCTTACGCCCTTTTCCTGCCACTTCCAGGTTTGTGGCGATGTGTGAGTGCATGGTCACGAATGCTTTGATCACGTGAAAAATGGTCATTGCCTGTATCTGAATGATCTGCAGTAATTTTGAAATCAACCAACTATACTTCCAACTAAGCCTTTAAGTTGATACAGCCCCCTGCCCCCCGGCCATAAATGGTGTCCAACAGTTAGGATGTATATGGTTTTGTAAGTTATTTTCACTCATCAGGAGTCTATACAGCAAAGAGAATTAGATGAGGTATTCCAGGTTCTCTGGTTACTGCGAAGATCTTGCACATAGTCCATAATCTAAGGATCATGTCTTCCTAACGGTAAGCCCTGGTGTTACACTCTTATTGGCATAGACAGAAGACCAACACAAACTGATGCTTTGGCAACAGGGAAATCTTTGGATTATATTGAATACTATTGCAACAGAAGGGAAGCGGGTGGCGCTGTGGGTTAAACCACAGAGCCTAGGGCTTGCCGATCAGAAGGTCGGCGGTTCGAATCCCTGCAACGGGGTGAGATCCCATTGCTTGGTCCCTACTCCTGCCAACCTAGCAGTTCAAAAGCACGTCAAAGTGCAAGTAGATAAACAGGTACCGCTCTGGTGAGAAGGTAAACAGCGTTTCCGTGTGCTGCTCTGGTTCGCCAGAAGCGGCTTAGTCATGCTGGCCACATGACCCAGCAGCTGTATGCCAGCTCCCTCGGCCAGTAAAGCGAGATAAGCGCCGCAACCCCAGAGTCGGTTATGACTGGACCTAATGGTCAGGGGTCCCTTTACCTTTTTTTACCTTTACCTTTTTTTACTGCAACAGAGAAAGCCAGAGCTGAACATTTTATCTCTAAAATAGTGATCAAAGCAGCTCGACAAAAAAGTTATCACATTTTTTTTTATTAGCAATCTTGCATCACACACCCCGCCCCCAAAGATATAAAATCTTCCTAGGGAAATATATATATATATGAAAACCTTCCAATTAAATCAGCTGGCTTCAAGGGACAGTATGAAAAAAAATTAGACACAATGTAAAGGAATGTTAAAAATCCTTAGCATGGTGGAACTCCTGCAACAAGAAATTTAGATTCAGGTTACATGATTGCTTTAAATGCACTGATTTTTTTTTAAAAAATGAACATAAATTGCTCTTAACATATATGGGCATCAAAACTGAGATTAAAAATGTGTACAAGTTTGGAAAATGTTCACAGGAAATGCAAGGAATAAAAACAGTAAATCCTGATTTTTTATCTTTCCTTAGATTAGTATGAACTGGACTGCAATTTTGACAACTTTATATTTTGTATTGAATTAATTGCCATTGCCTCAGAAGGCATTAGCTTTCAGACAAGAATTATTTTGACTTAATACAAACGTCTGCTGGTTAAGGAACATTCAGGCATGATTGTATAGCCGATGAAAAATAAATGAGTAGAAGAAGAAGAAGAGGAGTTTGGATTTGATATCCCGCCTTTCACTCCCCTTCAGGAGTCTCAAAGCAGCTAACATTCTCCTTTCCCTTCCTCCGTCACAACAAACACTCTGTGAGGTTAGTGGGGCTGAGAGACTTCAGAGAAGTGTGACTGGCCCAAGGTCACCCAGCAGCTGCATGTGGAGGAGCGGAGACGCGAACCCGGTTCCCCAGATTACGAGACTACCGCTCTTAACCACTACACCACACTAAAAAAATAGGCTGCAATCCTATGCTTGCTAACTAAGTAGTTTAGGCTGCAATCCTGAACACACTTACAAGGAAGTAAGTCCCATTTAACGCAACTTCCAAGTAGACATGCATTTTAATGTAGACTTACACAATAGGATTTCTGAGGGAACATGTTGTAAGATTGGGCTGTAGGTTTAGTCACATGAAACATTATTTGGAAGCGTGTTTTACAAGTAAACAGACTACAATTCATTGCATCTTTTTATTTTTCTGAATTTTAACCTTTTGAATAATTTTTACTCCCTTAAGAACAATTAGAGGCTTCTAGTAAATATTTCCCACTTATGGACATCATAAAACTGAAGAAGTAGTTACAGGAATGTTCTGCTGGCATTTAAGGATTTCATCTAAAGAAAAAGTATTCATTTTTTATGTTTATTGCATAAAATAATTCATTTATAGCTTCTTAATACTCTTCCACTGTACTATTTTTTCCCAACAGTTCACATGAAATTGTGTGAATGCAAAAAATGAAATAGGGAATCTATATAGTGTCCTCTGAAGAATGCCTTCAAAACATGAAAATTATAAAAGAATTTAATGTCATCAAGATGGGAAATGTGCCTGGATATCAACATGGCATAGATCAGATTGCTACAGTACAAAAATGTGCGGCTATAAAAGCCATTCCCCCATTAAAATATTAGTTTCAGAGGAAATTATGTATCAGCAAAACTTAAAAAAAGGTGAAGGTTAAAGGAACTGGAATCATACAGAATTGCAATTTACAGTGCATTCCTACATATGTCTACACAGGAGCAAGTCCCATTGGGTTCAATGGAACATGCCCCTAGGTGTTTATAGGACTGCAGCCTTTACTGGTTGCTAATAGTAAACAGTAACTTTATTTAGGGAAGTGGAACTTCTAAATCCCCATGGCTTCAAGAACTCAGTGTAAAATACTGGAGGCAGAAATACTGAGGAATAGCATCTTCAGAAATATGTAACAAACATTAGCAAAATAAGCATGGACATTTAAGTTTTTACAGTGACATTTTAAAAATATAGGCACATGATTCTCAATGCACTGTTTGCTACAATATACATGGCAAGGCAGCTTTTGCACACCTTTAAATTTATGTGTTTGTTGCAGTTTAACTGATAGATGAATTTTACAGTATTATTTATTCTTCCATTGTTTTAAATCATTACATCATTTTCTACATTCAATTAGAGCATTCAGACCACCACCACCAGAACAAATTTGGTGCAGGAGAACGGAATGTAACCACCACTGTCAAATAAAAAATATGTGTTTTAATGTCCTTCCCCCCTTCCCCCCAAAAAACACTACATGGACACCAAAAGAGTAACAAGATGTATCAAAAAATAAGGCACATTTATTTTGATATTGAAATATTGAAATAGAAAAAGGCTTTCAGAGAGCATTAGTATCCAAATGTTCTGTAAAAAAATCTTGTATTCATGAAATTATAGACTTAACTTTCTTTACTCTTCATAATGGAGTAATTGCACATATCCCAATGTGTCAAGTAACGAAACAGACGTTTGTTTGACATTTCCAAGAAAGATGAATCTAAAATTCCGGAATTTTAACTTCTGCCACTTCAAGATGGTAGGACAAGTGATTATAATTTTCCACACTTCTCAAAGGCTCTTGGATTTCACTCTACGGCTAGAGTGGGATAAATGCAGACTCCATGTGGAACAAAATTGTAACTGTCGCTTACAGAAGTCTTTACAAGTATTTGGACAATAGCTTTGCCAGAGCATATTCAGGGTTTTAATTCCAGACTGTACTATCTGGGATTTCAACAATATGTAATTATTTAAGACCCAATTACAGATCAGAAAACTATTTAAAAATCAACAGTCCCAACCTTTCAAACACAAAAATCATAAACTTAGAAGCCATAAACTAACATTTAACCTGAGATTCACTATGTCAATGAAAATATCCTTTGTTTTTCTTCCACTTCTTATACTGATGTTGGCATTTTGTTAATGGTAAAGTTGCTTGCTTGCATCATGGCTTTTTACTGTGCTGGAGATCAAATAAATTCTAGAGTGAATGTACTGTCACAGTATCCAAGAAGCTGGAATAGAAATGTGCTTCTTATTGCACACCAATCTTTGAGAAAAGTTGCAGATTCTTCTTTAGCATTTGAGTTCTAAAGGTCAAGTTTCATCTCAGCTGAATTCTGTATGTGTTTATCTCCATAGGACTCATACTGATTTCACTAATGTTTCTGGCATCTGGAGGTGAATGCATCAAAGATAAGGATGTAGGTATAAGACTTCCCACATGGAACTTGTTAAAGAGTCTGTGCACCTTTAGCTGGAGAAGTAAAAAAAAAGATCATTATTTATAACACAGAATTGGACATGAATTTTAACTTCACTCTTTAATGATTTTCCAACTGAGTTCCTCGTAAGTAGATTCTAACTAGGGCTGGGCGAAATATGGATATATCGTCCAAAACCGGCTTGAAGTTCACATCGTGAAAACCGTTTCATAATATTTATAACCTGGCAATATATTACAAATCACAATGTGTGTGAGGGCTGGGCAATATCTGGCTTTCAAAATCGTGATATATCACCAGCAAAACATCACGATATCTGAAATAAGCATGGAACTATGCAGAGGTGAGCAGGGCACTACAATTCTGCTCACTTAAGTTAACTGCAGGCTTGTGTTTCTCAAGCAGCAGTCCCTTGTCATGCAACATGGGAGACGTCTCTTAAATTGAAGAGACTTTCAGGACTGATTTGTGGCATAGTATAAGAGCCTGCTACTGCAAGGAAAGAAGGTAGAAAATCCAATTGAGCAGGTCCACTGTATTCTGCTCTGGTCAGACCTCACCTGGAGTACTGTGTCCAGTTCTGGGCACCACAGTTCAAGAAGGACACTGACAAACTGGAACGTGTCCAGAGGAGGGCAACCAAAATGGTCAAAGGCCTGGAAACGATGCCTTATGAGGAACGGATAAGGGAGCTGGGCATGTTTAGCCTGGAGAAGAGGAGGTTAAGGGGTGATATGATAGCCATGTTCAAATATATAAAAGGATGTCACATAGAGGAGGGAGAAAGGTTGTTTTCTGCTGCTCCAGAGAAGCGGACACGGAGCAATGGATCCAAACTACAAGAAAGAAGATTCCACCTAAACATTAGGAAGAACTTCCTGACAGTAAGAGCTGTTCGACAGTGGAATTTGCTGCCAAGGAGTGTGGTGGAGTCTCCTACTTTGGAGGTCTTTAAGCAGAGGCTTGACAACCATATGTCAGGAGTGCTCTGATGGTGTTTCCTGCTTGGCAGGGGGTTGGACTCGATGGCCCTTGTGGTCTCTTCCAACTCTATGATTCTATGATTCTAAGCCATTATCAAAAGCAGCCGACTCAATCTCTGCCAACTTGTTTCTCTACAACCGTATGAATACATCTAAAATATTGTAGAATACCTTTCCCTGAGTTGTAGAGCAGTGGAGGCCCAGGTCTGTGCTTGTGAACCTACAATCAAATCCCTTCCTGTGAACGATCAGGGCTGCTTCCTCAGACGGCCCAGAATCTGCCTGCAAAACAAAAGGAGAAATTGTGGGCAAAGGGGGTGGGGAGAGGAGGAAAGAACTGTAGAGTCTGGCCAGAGGCACAAACTTTTGAATCGTGACTGAAACTGCTAGGAAATTGACAAGTGACTCTGGAGCCCAACATTGCATAACTTCACTGATTATTGCTATGATTTTAGACCTCAGTTATATGGCCATAACAGGTTCAGTCACATACATAATTTTAATTACTATACTAAAACTTAGAAGATTTTGGCATACATAGCAGTTATATCCCAAAATGCATGTGTGCAGGAATACAGATGTTATCTGAAGCAGGTTATGGGCTAATAAACAGCTCAGTAAGACGAACAAAGCATCTGTTACTTTATATACCATTAGATTCACTTGGCAGTGGCACTAAAAACTAAGCAAGAAATTCAGGCAAAATAACCTCCCACATAACTAAAACAGTACATACAATTGTACAAAAAGTAAGTGTCTAAGCTTTTTTAGGTTTTTTTTAAAGGATTCAGGAGCCTACAATGTTAGCAGGCACATACAACAGCTCTTCTAAAAGGCAGAAGATGGGAATACATGATAGGTGTGCAAAATATGTACATTTTTTTGAAGCGGAACTCTCAAAACCCATGCTGTCAGCTACTAAATGATACAGAAAACACCATTAGAGAAATTTACACAAAGAGCCATCCATGACTAGTAGCCTACATGAAGCTGTCTAATTAAAGCCAATTAAAACTAGTGGCCACCATCATATCTTATGGCAATAGTATGTTGTGCCCTGCACTGAAGTACATTTCTGGCGTATCATCTATCCCTTTAATGATAGCAAAACAAATACGGCAGCGAATTTCAGCATGCCTACCTGTTGTCCATTAAGCAAGATTGTCTGCTTTTTTGTTAGGCTTTTGCTTTAAAATATTTGTTTTTCTAAAGTCTGCCCACTATCCACCCCGTGTGTAAGAACACTTCTCCCTTTATTTATTTAACGCTGTGAACAGGAGCATGGCTATTTTATGACAAGGCTTCATCACACCTTCCCTATTTTTGCGGGGGGGGGGGGAGGAAAGATGCTACTGCCGAGAGAGAGAGAACAGAGGCAAATGTTATCTGGAAAAGTCTTTTGGTTCTTCTTGATTACCAAAATTCATCTTATTCTCTGCCTAGTTTAAATCTGAGTATTTTAATGCTACTAATGAAAGATTGCAACATTTCGTAATTTCACATTGTCTTAAATACGTTGACGTTTATCATTCCAATAATATGCACCATTAGGCAGAGAAATCTACAATTTTATTGTTCCTTGTACAAAAATGATGGTTTGTGGTCTATAAGGAAGCAGACATTCATCACTCTCTACTTCAGTAGACTCACATAATGAAAGCCCATACGTAGCAAACGCAGAGTTATTGCCCATAGAAATTAATTCTGTTTGTGGTGTAGAAAAGAAGTGACTGCATCTGTAAATCTACATTCATGGAAGTACATGTCACAAGCTAGGTTGCAAAGCATTGTTATAAGTAGGTAAGGAGCTTTGCATCTCAAATAAATCATCCTAGTAATCAAGACTCAAGCCCTTACTCACTTCTCAAACTTACTTCTGCACTGCTCTTTGACACCAGAGAGTATCATTAACAGTGTCAATAATGCCAGGCACATTTTATAGTGTTTAGGAGCAAAAGATGCTAAGACTGTACTAATTTCTTCAGAGACCCATTTCAGAAGTCTTGTAAAGGGGCTTTCTAGAAAGCAATAGTTTTGAGTATACTGAAATAGCTATTTCAAACTTATTTCAAGCTTACCTTTGATTGTATGGTTCTTAAGTTAACTATATTCATATCACAGGGCATGGATGACATTAATGGAGAAAAGGTATTCAACAGCGATGGGATGCCGATGTCTGCATAGGTAATCATTGGAATCAAAGGATGATTTATGAAAGATGATGTTATATGACTAAGGAGAGAAGGAAAGCTGACTGTCGATTTTTCTTCTTTCTATTAAAAAAAGAAGATAGTAGTAAGCTATTTTCAGTTGTGGTACATTGAACATATATGCATTCATTTAAGCTGATAAATGAACCCATGAATAAAACTAAATGGCATTTGGGACATAGGTAGCCAACAGTGTTTTAAAGTCAACAGTGCTCCCAAAAGATTACCATAAACAGACATACTCTAGCGGCCAAAAGAAGCCACAGCACTGTTAGGGCACAGTACAGTAGTACCTCGGGTTACATACGCTTCAGGTTACATACACTTCAGGTTACAGACTCCGCTAACCCAGAAATAGTACCTCAGGTTAAGAACTTTGCTTCAGGATGAGAACAGAAATCGTGCTCTGATGGTGCGGCGGCAGCAGGAGGCCCCATCAGGTAAAGTGGTGCTTCAGGTTAAGAACAGTTTCAGGTTAAGAACGGACCTCTGGAACGAATTAAGTACTTAACCAGAGGTACCACTGTATTGTGTAGTTTCTCTTTCTCTCATATAGAAGTGGTTATGCAGCATTTGGGAGTGCTTAGCTGATCTATTGGGGGTCTATATGCATATACCAAAGGAACTGGTTCTTTATCATCCATACTCTCTGTGGGGGTCTTCTGCATCCCTCTGTCATGCTGGTTCCTGATGGATAACTGAACAGTGTGCTCTTTTAATCCTGAAGCAAACAAAGGTACCCTTTTCTTGGTTTACTGGGCTGTTTCTCTGTGTGTCTCATTTAACTAGGTAACCTGCTATACTCTGCCTGTATCCAACATTTGTAGCACCATTTATGGCTTTTCAGGCAGCGTTAATAAAGATTTCAAATTTAACTGCTACTACCTCAGACTTCCCTGGGGTCCCAGTATAATGATCTGTGACTACACCATAGACTGGAATGGTGTTTATCTTTGTCAAATCTGTACCACTTAAGACTGTGATAAATAAATACTTTTAATTTAAAGCAGCTTGGCTTGTACACTCAGGATGTTCTTTATGCACCCCTGTGAAAATTTGCTAAGTTGTGCATCTGTATGACTTCACTCTATAGTAGATAAAGTCATATGACGCAAAGCATGATGCTGAAATATTTCATCTTAAGAGTAGAGGACCAAATATTCAACTATTGTCATTGCTATCCCGCTCCCAACAATGAGCCTACTGTTGGTCCCCATTGCCTTTACCACCACAATCACTGTTTCTATTCCCCCCCCCTTCTGCATGTAGAAGGCCCCATGTGCTCCCCTGCAAACCACAGGAGTCTTACAGTGATGCCCGATGTCTACAGTTCTGCAGATGGAATAATCACCTTTCGCCCAACCCCCTTCCACCAGAATTTATTTGGACTTAGTGAGTGACATTATAGCAACATATTCTTTCATATGAACTCCCTAAAACAGGGAAGAACAGAAAAACCTTATGACACACCATAGTCAGGTTCAATAACATAAGTGAATCCATATTTGGAAAACTGAAAGATTAATGTACTAATTAGAGATATGGAGAATCCCTTGGTAAAATGTTCTTATGATACATATACATGTACATATATTTGGAAGCTAATGTTTAAGAAACTGAAATCAAGTTATTTGTAACACTTCTCCTACCATATCTACTCCATTTCTTTTCTCCAACAGAATTCGGAATAGATTAGCTGTGATTTTGTTATCTTGTACACCTTGTCCTAAACCTCGATTGTCGTCCTGCATAAGCCGGCGATCCATGATGACCTCTAATTGGCCTAAAAACAAACATTCGTCTTATTTTGGATCCACCACTCAGCACTCTGTTAAAGTATCTAAAAATCATGCTAATACAAAAAGACAGACCACCCATTATTCTACATATGCATAAAGGATAGAAATATTAACAGGTATAAAAAATTGGACGTCTTAAAGCTCTCCTGATCCAAGATCTTTTGTCCAAAATATTCATAAACATTGCTCTACTTATATTACTTTTTCCTCTAATGTTTCAGCAAGCACCTACATATCTTATCAACTATTCATAGAGCCTTGATTAGCCTTGGAGAATTCCATGGAACTTGAAGGCCTTTGAGCTATGTTATGACCACAACATGGTTTACTTTCCAGCATAGTCAGTCTTTAAAACCTTCTAGTGTTACTTACCACTTTTTAAACTTGCAACGCCAAGAGACTGAGCAGAAAGAAGAGACAAGCGTATCTTGCTATCCTGGACATAAGCCATTGTTGCCATTGGATAAATATTTGCTTGAAGAGGCAATTTGCTCATTGTCTGTCTAGGCTGAATCTAAATTAACAAATGTGACTTCAGTAAATTTCATTGATAATTTACATAAGACAAATAGAAAAAAACCTTTTGCTAAATGGTAATTGAATACAGTCGTACCTTGGAAGTTGAATAGAATCTGTTCCAGAAGTCCGTTCGACTTCCGAAACATTTGACTTCCAATGTGTGGCTTATGATTGGCTTCAGGAGCATCCTGTAGCCAACTGGAAGCTGTGGAAGCCCCATCGGACATTCTGCTTCCAAAAGAACATTTGAAAACCGGAACACTCACTTCCGTTTTTCGATTGTCTGGGAGCCGAAATGTTAAACTCCCAAGGTATTAGGGAGCCAAGGAATGACTGTACTATACTTTCAGGCTTGCCCAATTTCTGTCTCTTTCCCTAAAACCAAGTTATTGATGACAGCCTATAAACAAGTTATCTTTCTAACTAATATTTTAACAAACAAACATCTGTATGCAACACAGCTAAATCTGTGGGAGCTCCCAGAGGAAAGTCACAGATTATAATCTCAGTGAAAGGGTGAACTGGTATAAGAGAAGGTGGTTAACAACTGGGTTTTTATTTCTCTTCATCATTTTTGAGATTCACTTGCTTTCTGTGTGCCTCCTTATCTTCTAATTTACCATGTGCAAGAGCTTGCGTACATGTTGCTGAAAATACAGGGAGCTTGCCTGAGTGAGGTCTGCTGCATTCCACCATGGCTGTGGGTTCATCAGCAAACATACTGATTGCACCAACCTCAGGTTATGCTAGTTGATAACTCCCTTTTAAAGGGAATGGAAGCACCTCTCTGCTGTCCTGACTTGGGAATCCAGGTAAGTGAGAGAGACAAAACATGGGGACAGACATGGTATCATTAGTGGGAGATAAAAGGCGGCATTTCTTCATTAATGTCTGATAAAATTGAGTGGAATTTTTAAAAAATAGGGGATGAGGAGGATGGGAAGATAACATAAATATTTTAAGATTTTCATCCAGTTTATAGAATTTTTTTTTAAATTGTTACTATTTTTTTAAAAAAAACACCACTCCAATAAAAGATGGGAGTAAATGTTAACAAAAAGGCTAATCTAAAACGTAGAACATAACCCCTGTGTTTAAATTAACACATGCCGTTTACCTGGTATCCATTGAGGTCAGTGTAAAATTTGTTGTGGCTTTCTATGTCAGATGAAATCCGCATTGCAATCTCACGATTGTATTCTCCTCTAATGTCCACAATGTTGGATACCTCAAGGGACTGGCCTTCAAGCCCTAAATATAAAATGAGATTCAGTAACTTCCAAATACTAGTCAAACCCATGATCCTAAGCAGTAAGGAACCAGTCAAGTGCAACATATATTTGCAGCTCAATAGGAGCCTCGTAAAGAGGGGTTTCATAGATGCTTCTATTGGTTAAATCTCTAGAGCTGAATATCCTGCTTTAGAAGAGGACTGCAACCAAAGGAAAGATGTCAGAAAACGCCACCTTTTGCACATGATATATTTATTAATTCAACTGATTCCACCTTTGTTGCTCTCCTTTGATTTTCAAAAGTAGTGTGAATTAAAGAATGAGTTGGGAAATTATTTATGATGAGTTGGGGGGGGGGATGTTTAGATCTACCTTCCACCAAAAAACCAGAGCCCTTTTTGTTGGGAATAACCCAGACAGAAATTCCCAGGTGCCAGAAAAGTTTTGTTTATGTATGCAACATGTTAGCCCCCAAATGGAAATTGAGCAAAGGTCCCTTGTAAAGAGCACTTGGAACTTTAGATGTTAGAATATGAAGAGAAACTTGCAGGTTTAACCCACAGAATAAGAGAGCAAGAAGAACGTATATTTAAAGAAGAATGGAAAATATTTATTGAATATATGGAGAATAATTGTATTCAGCTGAAAACACTGGCAGCATTAAGATAAATTCAAAAGAGTAAACAATATTTGATTGATGTAAAAGTGGAAAATTGATTTGAATTGTTATAGTAAAATATGCAGGAAAGTATGATTTGTAATATGAACTATGGAAGGAGAAGAAGGGAAGCTATTGGATATTTTAAAGGTTGTATAATGTTTACCGTATATACTCAAGTATATGCCGACTTTTTCAGCAAATTTTTTATGCTGAAACCACCACCCCCATGGCTTTTACTTGAGTGAGGGTCCCTGGCAGAGGCTGTTGTTGTCTATATCTATAGATATATAGATATATAAGGCTGTTAGTTGAAACCAGTTGACGTTCCCAAACACTTTTCAAAGGCACCACCACAAACAATGGATTACATTAATCTAAAGTAGGCTGAATAAATGTAGCAGATCAAAGAGTTCATTTCTGAACAACTCTCACTGCAGTTAACAAGTTTCTAAAATGGTAAACTGTAGGAAAGTCAACTGTATTCACAACTGTATTCACAACCCTGAAAGAACTGGAACATAATTGCACAGCTAGATTTGCTCACAATACATTACCATGAACTTTGTAAAGTCGTATTGTGTGTGTCAAATGATGGAAAAAAGTAGTAACTTCAGAAAAGATCCTCCCATGTGTAACTCGTATGATAGGTGGATCAGAGAAAACATAGGGCTGCAAAAAGACAAAAGCAAAATTATGTTAGTACTTTGAATCTTCACATTTCATTGTCTTGCTTAAGGGGGGGGGGCACTGTTGTTGCGACCCTTCAGAGGAGCTCCAAAAAGTAGGAAGAAGCATGTCCCTCACACATCCTCTTTCACCTCATCCGTGGAATGCCTTGAAAGAGCTCCAAGTTAAAATCGTACTTTGTATGAGAGAGATGGATTTTGGGCCACATTTATCTTGTAAAAGATCCCTCAAGCTTCAACCAAGAGCTATATGAACAAAGGACAATTGTTATTCAACGACATCTGATCGCTAATTAAATAGTTTCCCTCTTTCTGGCACAGCTTTTCATAAAACTGGAATATTTATTTTTGGAAATCCCAAGAAAACCGGGAGATGGCCTTCTCAGTCATTGGCAGCGACAGCAAGCCCCCTCCCCTTATAAATGCACAACCAGGAGCACATTTCAAAGGTCCTGATCATTCATTGGCTGCCACATCTCCACCTGCCCCTCATCTGATGGAGGCCTGGGACAGGTGGTTGTGGTTTGGGGGAGGGGGTAATGGCTTCATGAGTCAAGCAGCGACCCCTCCCAGACCTAATTAGGTCTGTGGGTTGGATGCTCCTCAATGCTGCTGTAGATCCCCGTTTCCAAAATGTTTTGTATCTGCAGTTAATCTTCAGTTAAAAATGAAGGCCCATTTCACTATCTACTTCAATATTTTAGGTTGGCTGTGCAGTTGCCCTTCCACAAATGGAAAGCTTCCTTCCATTGATGGAAGAAGCTGTGGAGTACAAGACAATTCACCATGATTTCCTCACCTCATCTCTTACAACCTAGTTCTCCCAATCCTTAAGGGTATTGTTTTCAAGAAACACAAAGGGGCCGCAGCAGGAGGGAGTAACCAGCAAAAATCACCCTGCCTCTGTTTCTTCCAATAAGAGCATATCTGGATTAAGTCCATATATTTTTTTAGTGTTACCTATATAACACGACAAGTGATAAAAATGTTCTTGATCAGATCCCAGTTTACCACTAATGGATAGCTAAATGAGCACTGACTCTCAAGAGATTCATCCTCCTTTCTTCCCAGTCCGTCATGACTCACTTTTCTCAATCCAGTGCTTTCCTGGGAGGTCACAACATCTATTTCAAAAGTGGGGGAAGTTTTCCACTAGCAGAATGGTACCTCTGGATCAAAGCCAGTATATACACTCTTCCCTGCTTTCCTCAATATAGTCCAAACACAAGCCTATTATTACCTTGGCGTCTCCATCCGGTAAGAAGAGATAAGCCCCACTCTTATCTCTGTTACTTGTAGTCCCATACCAAACAAATTCCATCTTGACACGGTGATTTTTATTATTTTCTTTTGTATTTACTTTCTAAAGGAATAAATAATAATAATAATAATAATAATAATAATAATAATAATACTGTTATTCCACATTATTTCAATCTCAAAATATTTTCAAATAGTTAAATATACATACCTCAAGAAGCCCAGAATTCCCAGAGAACCAGACTTTCATGTAAGAGTTCTCTAGCATGATCTCATCCAGAGCATTCTGTATCTCTTTAACGTTGAAAACTCTATAGGGCTTGACTAGCTTAGCTTTGTCGTTATGATAGAGATTATAGTCTGCCAATGCAGCTTCAGAACTCAGACCCTCCAGCAGCTGGTAAACTCCAAAACCCAAGGGTGGAATACGAACCAAGAAAGAAATCTGTTAAGTGAAGGCAAAGAAAGGTTATTTTTTTCCAATATCAAGAGCAGACATCCAAGTGTAAACAAAATTATTTGGTCCCCAAAGGATGACTTATACCAAGATCCTAAACTCACAACAGTGCTAGGAACTATTTTCTAATCAAAGCCAACATCCTTGTTATGAACAGACATGTGAAAATAATGGTACTCAAGAGAGCTAGATCTCATTTAGCAGGATTCTTTTCAGTTTATTAAATCCATGCTTTCCCTACAATAAAGCAGAACCTAGGACACAATATTAGCTACAATAGCTGCCTTTCAAATAAACTGTGTTCAGTCAAAGATTCCACTACATCAATTTATCCTCATTTTCTTCTATTCTAAGAAATTCAAAGGTAATGATGCAATCAAATTCTTCTACGTTTGAGAAACTTGAGGAGCAATGAATCAACAAAAAAATATTTTGGAGCAACAAACTATCCTTGTTTTAATCACTGCATGTACTCTTACTTGACTATATGAAGACTATATTGCAATGCTTTTCCTTAAAGTGGTTTCACACAAGTAAAGACGCTTACTTATATTTCAAGCAAGAGACAGAAAGGGAAATCAAGAACAGTTATTTTCTGCATGCTCCAACACTACAGCTGCATCCCCTCAGTAGGTTTCTTGTACTTCAGAAGTTGCAGGGGGGGGGGGGGGAAATGTTTTCATTTTTCACTTTTAGGAAACTCTTACAAAAAGCATAAGGATTATAGCAGGAAAAAAATGTTGGTGGAAATTCCACAGAATTTTATGAAATTGGAGAGCCAAGAGAATTTGAAAGGAAACGTAACCTGGATTCTCCTTTTCCAGAGCGACAAACAAAATAACTTATTTTATGTTCAGAGAATTGTTAACTTCAAACTTACACATTCTGCTCTGACTTCTCACCATCAGGAAAAACATAATTAAACTAAATATTTGAAATGAAAAATTGATATTTTTTTGTCACTTTGGAACTATAACCTGGATTAAAAGAAAGCTTTAGTAGGACTACAATCCTATACCCAAAAATTTCTTAGGAGCAACCTCCAAGAAATTAAAGTGAGCTTACTTCCAAGTAAACACACATGATGTAGTAATTTTATGCACCTTCCAAGTCTCAAATGCATAGGCATCTCATTACTATTTATAAAGGGGGAGACAATAATCAAATCCCAAAGTTAAAATTATTACTTGTATGGTTTAAAAAATTTCCCAAATACATTATCTAGCAACAGTTGTAGATGACTGAATTCCTTTTTTGTTTGTCATTTGTACTACTGCTTCCCACATACAAAATATTCCCATGCTTGTTCAATACAAGTTCGTAGAGGTATTACAAGTAGCTTGCCTGGTATGCATCGTATGTTATTTTAGCAGCTCCATCCCATACTGCGGTAAGCTGGACCACAACTGGTCTTCCAGAAGGAGACAATACTTTAACTCGAGGTGTATTCACGTAGACTGAAACCACTGATGAGCGTTCTTGTTCTGTAGGGTTATAAATCAAAAGGTACCTGCAAGAAATGTTGCCAGATCTTTACAAAAACAAAGTTATTTGATCAAAGACTTCTTTTTTCACCTGAATTACCAAGCTAGGAAATTATACCAAGAAAACATTAAAACAAAAAGAATACATGGGCTCAATGCATCTAGATGCACAATGCATCTAATAGGCTAGCTAGATATTAAGAGTTTTTCTTTTAAGAACACTTTTGAAGAGAAAATACTGAAAAGTTCTTGGCAAATCTTTTTCAGATAAATCTATTCATTTACCAGTCACCTGAAGTGTTTCATGTCTAGAGCCTCAAAATACACTTTAATATGGTGTGTATATTCTCTTAAAAGCATATACAACTTGTTGAAATTACTTTATATCATTGGGTTGGGGTTCAGATGAGCTTCCTCTGTTGGAGGAAACATTTTCCTCCTTCAGAAAGGTGCTTTTGAGATCTATCTGCAAAACACTGAATATCACCCAACAAACGAAGCCAAGTATTGTAGCTGAATCAAAGAACATCTGGACAGTTGCTATTTCTTAGCCCAAACCACAAGCAATTAGTATAGAAAGAAACGATGCAGCTATATCTTAAAATATGCATTCACATAAATTAAAAAGGAAAAAAAACTGTTGGAATATAATGAAAGCACTGGTATACATTTTATCAATTTCTGTTCTTACACTTTCTATCACACTACTTTGTCTCAGTTACTTAACTTCCTAGGTGATTTCCTGCAAGAGTGCATTTGTAAGCTGCACTGGTCAATGTGAATATACCGACATGACCTCTGTTTAAAAGGTTGATATTTAAAGAATCCAAAAAGTTAAAATCAACTGAATCACCCTTTCCCAATAAAATTCATCCAAAATTAACCTGAGAACAATGGCAAAGAAGAGTATTTATACTGCTAAACATCCAGATACCCCTTGTTTGAGTTACTCCCCATGTTCACTGGCATCTAAGAGACATGCAACTCACGTGTGACCGCGTATACATGCAGTGACGGGAAATAAATAATTCGATTCAAACCAGAAAGGAGTTCTTGTGGCTCACGAAAAGACTAACCCCAGAGCCGGAAGAGGGTATCAGTGGAGGTGGAGGAAGCCCTGAAGAGACTGGACTTGGTTTATGCTGCTCAGCCTCCCCGCCTAACAGTTGATGTGTGTGGTAGCGCAGCCGCCGCTGCCACCACTTTCCCACACATCCCTCCTGCCAGCTCCACAATTCTAGTTGTGGATATTTTTGGATAAAGCATTTTCCCCCCGGTATGGATTGAGGAGAGTGGCAGAGATGGCATTTAAAGGGTGCTCCCCACGTCACACAACTTCACTTATGCACACGCGTGCCTGCAATGTAACCCCCACGTAAGTGGGGGGTGCCTGTACTAGTGAAACTCATCACGACGACGTGGTTATATATATGCACCACCCAGTTTTTCATCTCACCACTAGGAAGTACCAGCATGCCTTAAGCCTTGGGCCTTCTCAAGATTTATTCTGTTCTCTGTACAAGAGAACATATCTTACTCATTCAAATGTAGAACTACAGTTGTCTCTAACTTTACATGAGCTGCAACAAATTATGAGACACACCGCTTGCACTTCAACAGTTCAATCTAAGACACAAATATTAAAAATGATGACATAAAATTTTCTATGGAAAAAAATGACAGGAAATGTGTTGGGGTTTTTTTTGCATATTATTTTTATGTAGTGTAAATTCAATGTCCTTCATAGACATAGCCAGCCTAGGCTTGCATAGACTATGTAGATGCTTGATTCTGAGATATATTATTATTAATTATGTGGTGTCATCTATGTACATGGTGCTTTCCAAGGAATGGGAGAACAGATCCCTACCTCAAAGTTGCCTCTAATCTCTCTGAATTTTAATGCCTGTGAATAATAATAATAATAATAATAATAATAATAATTTTATAAAAACATCAATCCTTAAAAACCTCCCTATACAGGGCTGCCTTCAGAGGTCTTCTAAAAGTCAGATAGTTGTTTATTTCCTTGACATCTGAAGGGAAGGTGCCACTACAGAGAAGAATTTCACAACAGAAATTCAGGCCATATAAGAACTTAATTCTCTCTCTCTCTCTCTCTCTCTCTCTCTCCTTCAGCATAGTGTCTTTAAGAGATATTGATACAAAAGGAAAACCAAATGACAAGTTGTTCTTGTTTCCACATCATCTGAACAGCAATTTAAAAATAACTGCTGCCTGAAATTGTCCTTGAATCTCCAAGCAGTGCAGATGTGGAAGTCCTATGTCAGATTAAAAACAAAGATGCACATGAATAGGAAGTTGCAATGCAGAAATATTATCCAAAGCCACTCTCCAGTGGGGGAAGATCAGAGAATAATTTAATGATAAATGTACCTAGAACCCCCAAAAGTTGAGGTCAACCAAACTCAACCATGTATTAAAATGTAACTGGGGAACAAACAGAAGGGAAGGTGAAAGAGGAAATTAGGAGTCCAATAAGAAGAGAAAACCTATATTGTGATTTTAGTCAAGAATTAAGCCCGCAATTTGGGAAATGAAAACACCATGCAAACAACAGGGCGCGTCCTGTCAATTTCAGGTACACAATTGTGTGTTTTACATTTATGACTAATACAGCTCTGTGATGCTATTTTTAAAGCTTTGCATCAGGTCCATCACTTAAAACATCATGTCACCTGTAACAAGATAGAAATCTACAATAAAAATCAAGACACCACACTCACAAAAGACTCTACTTCACTCATACTATGTGGCACAGCACAACATCCACCCATGTGGAAAGACAAATGCTAGATGTAACCCACCCACAAAAAAACAAGCATGGAGGCAGGTTTACTGAAGGAGGCTTTTCGTACCATCTAAAAAGGTCCCGTTAAAACTGGACTTAAGACAAGAACTCGGAGAAACTGAACATCTACCTCTGTTTCAGAGGCAATAGGCAGCTGTGCTGCTCTCACCATTCAGAGCACTTCTTTGTGGCACTGCCTCAGGGTCTATTTGCTGGAATTGATTTCTTCCTTCAAAAATTTAAAATTGCTCTCCTGTTTCCATCAGCCAGAAAGACCCTGAAGAAAAAAATTTCCAGTCAGAACATTTTACCCCAGATTCAGTAGTGAGGCTCGGCCCAGTCCATCATTAAAGTGCTCTCCAAAATGCCAATTTCTCCTCACACCACTAAGTTTTGTCTGACTCTTAACTGCCACATACCACGGAAATAACTCTATTCTGGAAGGTACCTGAGCTTTGGGCTCATGCACTAAAACTGATGGTAGCCACCATTAGAGATTTCACGAACAAGAAAATGCCCCTTATGAAGTCCTAGGGACATTAGCAGTACAAGCAAATAGCAAATTATGAGGTCATTAAGATCTGATTGCCCACACACAATAGTAACAGAACAGATGTTATCAAAAAGATTCCCGAAGAACATTTTCCAGAGACAGACGCCATCACCTGCTGCTCTTAACCTTTTTCAAGAAAAACACTTACCTCTATAGTGCCAGAGATACATTCAAGCAGAATTCTTACATAAACATATGCCCGGACATGGCATCATATAAATTGCAACTAGGATTAAATTTCATCAAATCTGCTCTGAAGCAGGAAAATTTAATGAAACCCCTTCAATGATATAGTACTATATCTTCCAGTGTTTTGATTATGCAACAGCCAAATAGTTTATTGTGATGATGATTCCAATAGTAGTAGCAGCAGTAATTATTATTATTATTTCTTCAGTGGTCACAAGATATAGAAATAAAGTGCAAGGTTGAGAAAAAGGCAAATGTCTGCTTCTGAGAAAGCAAAGATGCTCTACTGTTAGGTGACCATGAATATTAATGTAAGGTAATATGCAACCTCACACCCAAAATCTCATCTCTCAAAGCCTCAGCATATAAGTCAAAAGCCATCAATATAAATGTTTTTAATATTTCTGCCAAAAGTAGAAAAAAGAGCTGAATAAGAGCTGATGTATTTAAACTCGAAAATGATGCCCACAGAGAAAGAAAGAATAAAGTCCAAACTTGAGCAGGTTTCTCAAGCAAATTGTACAAGGGAAAATGAAGCAACATTACAAAATCTGTTCAACTACATGCATTTCCTTACATTAACATGTACGCAAAACAAGAGACTAATGGCCAAAAAAAAAAGAACCGCCATGACAATACTCCTTCATGGAACTGAGCTGAGGCCTAAAGGCTTTCATATGCACACCCCACACTATTTTGCCCAATCACACTGCAAATATGATACACAATTCAGGTGATGAGATTGGGCTTTTGAGCATTGACAGCAATATTATAACCAATATTCATATGCTATTTACATTCATATAATATATGAATTTAAGTCCTAAATGGCTTAGGATCTAAATATTTGATGGGTTGTCTGCTCCCATATAAGGGACGCGGGTGGCGCTGTGGTCTAAACCACAGAACCTAGGACTTGCCGATCAGAAGGTCGGCGGTTTGAATCCCCGCGACAGGGTGAGCTCCCGTTGCTCGGTCCCAGCTCCTGCCAACCTAGCAGTTCGAAAGCACGTCAAAGTGCAAGTAGATAAATAGGTACCACTCCGGCGGGAAGGTAAATGGCGTTTCCGTGTGCTGCTCTGGTTCGCCAGAAGCGGCTTAGTCATGCTGGCCACATGATCTGGAAAAATGTCTGCAGACCAATGTCGGCTCCCTCGGCCAGTAAAGCGAAATGAGCGCCGCAACCCCAGAGTCGTCTGCGACTGGACCTAATGGTCAGGGGTCCCTTTACCTTTACCTGCTCCCATATAAGATTTCCTGAAAATGACAATCAGGTGAGTATGCTCTCTTAATGGTGCTAAATTTGCATTATGAACTAAGAGTGTGATTGTGTGTTCTCAGCACCTTTTTGGGGAATGTTCTCTCCTCACAGATCTGACAGGCGTCAACCCTGATGGGTTTTTGGTGCCAGTTAAAAACCATTTTTATCTACTCAGGCTTTGGGCAGAACTGGTTGTGGGGGTAGGCAGCTTGTCCCTGCTGGAATCACTGGTATGTGATATGTGATTATGGGTTTATGTCAGGCATAGACAAACTTGGTCCTCCAGATGTTTTGGGACTACAACTCCCATCACCCCTAGCTAACAGGACCAGTGGTCAGGGATGATAGGAATTGTAGTCTCAAAACATCCGGTAGGCCGAGTTTGTCTATGCCTGGTGTATGTTATTTATTCTTGGTATTTCGCATTTGTTTTTATACATTGTGCCCTACTTTGGGATTATTTTAATAAACAGTGGGCTAAATTGCCAAAACAAACAATTTAAATATCTCATATATCTCATCAATCACATTATATTCCTGTGCATACCATCTTCATGTTTTACGATATAGCAGTATATACTTTTATATTTTAAAAAAACCACTCAATTTAATCCTTTACGTCTATAACCATTTTCTATAATCCCAGTAGAAGCAGAAGCACTTTGCACTCAAAACTCTAAATTCTCATCTACTTCGTAACTTACTCCAAAAGCCATCCTGCATCTCTGCCAGTTCCACAAATACTTCAAGATCCATGGTGCTGTATCCATTGATGACAAAAGTGCATGCAAATCTGCCAAAAAATTTTTAACTCCACAGAAAAATCTATACCACAATGCTACATGCTCTGGTGGATTTTACAAGGGAAAATGAAGCAGCACTAAAAATGCCGCTCCATTATATGAAGCAATCACAATAATTATTTAAATGAAAGCATCCATTTAAAGGTGACAATATTGCACAGCACAGGTACACTTCAATAGTTTTATTTAAGTTTGTTTCTTCAAACAAATTTTAATTAGGCAAAGGTTACCTTTATTTTTTTACATCTGTTTGTATTTACTGCTCATAACTACTCCAAATAAGATCTGGTGTCCAAGCTTACCACTACACTCACAAGCAATAAATACTTTCAGCTCAATTTAATCTTTCAACTACCAACTGAGTCTCTGAGACAGAGCCAGAACAAGCAATTATGAGTCCGTGGCGCCAGTGCTCTAGACCCCAATCCTGTTAAATTCACCTTTTCCTTTGTTGCTCTCATCTCTCTCAAACATCCTCCCCTCCCTGCTAACAATCTTAAGAGCAACTCTGTTCTGATCATATCCCTAAATTCTGAATTCACTGGGTTTTTGATTTCCTCTACGTAGTCACAAAATTACAGAAGTTGAGTGCTATCCCCCACACTCTCAACATGTTCCTGAACTGACTTCATCACTCACTTCTTTCAGGTACATACACATACACATACACACACGTGTTCAAAACTCCCATTGTTCTTGCGCATTTTGCAACAGGGAACTTCATTAGGGTGAGCAGTTTTTGAGTTCTGGGCGCAGTACTGCGACTAAGATTTCAGATTAAAATTGCAGAGTGGAAGGAAAGGAGGGCCTTTTTCTGCCTCCCCACTTCCAGCTGCTCTCTGAAGACTGGGGAAGAGACCCTCTTAAGAATATTAGAGGGGTGGGCAGGGGAGGGACTAGACCATGTGAAAAATGATTGTAATATTTTAGCAGCAATTCATTCATTTTCAGCTTTGTACTGTTATTAAAAAAAATGCACCTGGACATTCTGTTGTTGTACCCATAACCTAGATTTAAGGAGCCATTTAGCTCCTAGCTTTCATATCTCTGTTTCTAATACTGCACAAACACTCATGGTTGGTGAACATATGCCGCTGTCTATATTCTTTCACCTATTTTCCTTATTTGGCGGTATAAAATAAAGCATAGTATTTTTCATATTACAGGTGGTTCTGTTAAACTAGTATATTGTCTTGCTGGTGACCTAATGCCATAAAACACAACAAGGTGAGGACTCCAAGCAAACACAATGAAATCAATGCACTTAAGTGTACCGATTTCAATGTGACTACACAAAGTACGTAGGTTAGATATCATATCACAGCTTGGGTGATAATCTATGGAAAAAAACCTACTAATGGCAGCAAATGGCAATACATTAAAGTCCGGTTGATTTTCAAAGTTATGTTAGGACTCTCTCTTGCAACCTGAAGAGGCAGATCACACACCCCCAAATGGCAAGATCTATAGATAACTGTAAGAAACTGAGTATGTCACAAGCTGTATGTCGCCTACCACAACCACCATGTATAAATATCAGCTAAATAAACAAGCATGAGCCTGAAAAAGATTTATTTAGCAGCTGAATTCAACAGTAAAAATATTTCCTGAAAAATCACAACAAAAAGCCTACAAACAGTATCTGACTACACACAAGTCTGGAAGGGGTGAAGCAAAGAGAGGCACTGGAAGAAATCCGATTAAAAGTAAAGATAGCACAGACCTCTGCCTGCTCTCTCCTGACGAGTTATGACGATTCCTAGACTTTTGGACCTTTGCTGCATTTATTTATTGTAGTACAGCAGCCAAGAGCATAAATTCTGAGATGAAGGTTCATGATTTCAAGCTTAAGTTTTTAATATGGAATAATAAAGTTGTGCAAGCTTAAAAGACCATTGTAAGAAATGGTGAAAAATGATATTGGAAGTACTTTCAGCACACTGAGTAAAAGTTAGTTGAATACAATCCAGTGTACACCCACTGAAATTAATGGACCTAAGTTAGTCATGGTCATTAATTTCAGTGGGTGTACTCTGGGTAAAAGTTAACTTAATATAACTTTTTATATTTCTATAGTACACTGCAGTAAATTTTACCCTCCTTAAGAAGTCAGAAACATGTACCAAATTTTAAGCCAAACCTTTACAGAATCTCAAAGCCTAATAATATATTTTCCAGCATCTTTTTAAAATGTCCTAAGCACATTTCTTCAAATGTATCAATGATTTCTGCAAATATTACAATTGTGGTAAAAGAATCAATAGGTGACATTCAAAGGTGTTTCCCACTTGTGGAATTAATATCCACTCACCTAATGGGACTTCTTTCCCCTGCAGCCCCAAAATTTGGTCTTGCCCTGGCTCCCACTCTCAGACAAGAGACTCAGAGGACTTTCAGCTCAGGAAATCCCAAAGGATTTATTGATAAATCAGCACACAGTCTCATTATCAGCTCTAAGTACAAAATACATCGTTCATGAGAGTTCTAGGATCATGGCTAGGCATAAGCAGGCACCATCACAGGACCAGTCAGTTATGTGGATCTCATTCCCAGTGAAAAGACTGTGCTTGCAAGAGAGCACTCCTAAAAGAGGAGCTGCTGAGTCTGTTCAGATGGTGGCATCTTTTGTGATGGGTACAGAGTCCAACCCCCTACCTCTTACTCAGCTGGCTTGGCCGAATGGCTACCTGCCTCTTTGGCTACCCTGGAAACTTTGTGCTCAGGAGACTGAATAGGAACTGACCCAGCAGACTCCTGCTCCCTTACAGAAGAATTCAGCAGCAGTGCCACACGACCCTCTTCTCCATCACTACTGGAAACTTCCCCACCCCCAATTGAGGCTCTCATCCTCTGACAGATCCTGGCATGCCTACCCTTGTCCTGGCTGTGGCACATGACAGCTACGAAGGTTGAGTTGAAAGACCCATGGCTGCAGGGAAAGAAAGCCCTGCTGAATGCACTTGTGGCACTGGATAATCACCTAGTACCTACACCAGGTAATCAGACCATGGGTTTTTATCTAGCACAGATATGCAAAGAAAGATATACAGTGGTACCTCGGGTTACATACGCTTAAGGTTACATACGCTTCAGGTTACAGACTCCGCTAACCCAGAAATAGTGCTTCAGGTTAAGAACTTTGCTTCAGGGTGAGAACAGAAATCGTGCTCTGGCGGCGCGGCGGCAGCAGGAGGCCCCATTAGCTAAAGTGGTGCTTCAGGTTAAGAACAGTTTCAGGTTAAGAACGGACCTCTGGAATGAATTAAGTACTTAACCCGAGATACGCATTGTCTGTTCCAAAATTAGGTTTACAGTCATACCTCAGGTTGAAGTTTCTTCAGGTTGAGCGCTTTCGGGTTGCGCTCCGTGGTGACCCGGAAGTAACGGAACACGTTACTTCCAGGTTTCGCCGCTCGTGCATGCGCAGATGGTCAAAATGACGTCATGCGCATGCACAAAAGCGGGAAATCACGACCCGCACACACGCGGGTTGCGTTTACTTCAGGATGCGAACGGGGCTCCGGAACGGATCCTGTTCATATCCAGAGGTACCACTGTACATGCACTTATAACACCACCCATAGCCTCCTCATCAACATTATATCCAAGAAGACAGTTCTGGTGTTTATACAAACAATTCTGTAACACAGGCAACTCCTAAATTGTTACCTTTGCAAACTAACCAGACGTTCTATGGTGACAACCCATAACCCTCTGAAATGCTCTACATCAGCCTCAACCTGGTGCCCTCCTGATGGTTTGGATACAACTCCCTTCGGCTCCAGCCATCCTATTTAGGACCAATGGGGGTTGTGCTTCAAACATCTGGAGTGCATCAAGTTGGCATGCAACCCTCTTGAGACCTATCAAAAACTACTTCACAAGTTCGTAAGCAGAAAATAAGGCGGCTGTACAATCTTTGCTGAGCCTCAAAGTATTTACTGCTGAGCAATAAATACTTAAGCAGCACTTGGGCTAGACCACTCATCGCCTCTTCTCCCCAACTCAAATATTATTGGTTACGGTTGCCATACCGAATGAGACTATCAAAAGTGCTGATCTCATGGCAAAACAAAGCACGTGAAGAACTTCCATAGTCTAGAAAAGAGGAATTCAGAGTCTCCATGACACTGTTTGCAAACTATTGGCATTATTATTAGAAGCTGCACAAACACCACTTCCAATTCCATTTCCTTCCAATTCCTCAGGTTAGAAAAGAGAAAGGGGTCATGACCACAGGTTTCATAGCCCTGCTTTGCTGAACGCAGGGCAGTACTATGAGGGCTACCCCTATAGCTGCAATCCCAGTATTAGTGGCCCTTATGACAGCAATGGAGATATCTGCTGTAACTATTACCACAGACAACTAGGCAATTACAAAGTTTCAGTGTTATTCACTTCTGTACAAACTTGCACACAACATACTAATTTAAAACACTACATTTCTGAACTAGATAAGATACCTATAATATTAATAAAGAGGTATTCCTAGTGTTTATTCTTGAAATGAGCTACAGTTCAACCCCCAAAAAAGCACCAAACTGCAAATTCTGAAACACCACAGTAATCAATTCTTTCACCTAGTTTATTTGCTACCAATATTGTTGTTCAAGATTGAGAAATACTTAAGTATATCAAAACATTATGCTACACATATGCTATGCAATAGTATAGTACACAGTACGGTATAATAAACAGATACCATGCAATACTAAGACATTTCCAACCATAAGCAGCGTCAGTTTTTTTTTATAAAAAAAAGAGCGAATAAATTATGTTTTGCTTAACCCTACTGCTCAGTGCTTCTGTGACTATTTCACAGCAGATTAAAAAGGCATTGTCATGGTTACCTTTCTTAGCTAGAGGTGTATCTATCTCCTTCATTGTAGAGCTTTCAGCAGATGCTGAAGACACACCTCTTTACTTTGGTCTTTGACATCCTTTATTTATTTGTTTAACCTGTGTTGGTTCATTATTTTAATGATATTGTCTGACATTAAATTGTATGACTATATTGTTGTAACTCGCCATGAGACGTTATAGTGAGGGCTACGTAAGTAATCCTATAAATAAATATGTATTTAAGTGTCTGGTTATTAGAGCTGTTTTTCAAGCAAAGCATAAGCTTTGAGATGAGATATAGATGGTACTTTGTTTTCTCAATGTCGCCCTATTGCTAAATCCTCAAATGTATTTCTTTTTAAAAAACAAACTATGGCTTTAGACTTGGCATATCAAAAAATGCAAACATAAATGAAATGACACTGCTTTGGGGGTTATCTATAACTTTTCTTCCTCCCACCCAAGCTTCCTATTCTAATTTCTTCATAAATCATGAACTATCCTATTTTTATGGGTTAAATTTGCTTTATTTTTATTTCATAAAATGTATACACTGTAAATAAGAAAACCTCATCTCTATTTACAAAAAAGGATAAAACATTAACTAAAAATTAATTTACTGCAACTATACCACCTTGATTTTGTAATTTTAGCAAGTCCTGTAATATCTCCCTGAAACGGAATAGTTTAATTTTTTAAAAAATCAAAACCATAGTAGAACTTTTAACATTCTGCGTATTCTCATGCATTAAGAAAGAAAGCATTTACCTTGGCTGTTTACTCAGTTCTATGACAGTCTTGTGTGGCAAAGAGTCCTGTGTAGACTGCGCATCATCCTTCCAATGGGAAAAATGTTGAGGTTACTTACAGAGAATAAGAAGAAAAGTCTATTTGAAAATTCACCAAGGCTGCAACCCTGTACCCACTTATCTGGCAGCAAGTCTCATGGAACTCAGTGGATAGGAGTGTGCTGCTGAACAGAGTTGAGCCTACCATGCCACAGAACTCATGGAGTCATTCGAATCCCATTCACTTTATTTTTAAGGAAGTATACTGATCCCTCTTTAATTTTAAATGTTTTGAGGGTGGCTTATAAAATTTAGTAATAAAATCAAATCCACCAATAAAATGGCTTGGGATCCAAATATATGAATGAGTGCCTCTTTCCATACTAATTCTCCTATGCTTTGAGACCTTCAGGGACCTCCTTATTTCAGAAGTCATCATTCAAGAGGGAAGGCTACTTCAGTGGCAACGTCCTGGGCCTTTGGAACATCCTCCCCAATATTGCAAATCTTCTGGTGCCATGTAAAATCCTTGTTTACTGACCCAGGTGTTTCAAATCCATTGCAAATTAATTTTATGCACTGCACTTTATACTTTCGTTTTTGTATTACCATGACTGATGGTCCATTGCCCTCAAATTCTAAGGGTGCGGAAAAAATGTTTAAGCCACCACCACAAGATAAAGCAGATAAAAGGAAGCACTGAAGTAATCTCAGCAAGAATTAACAGGTAGCAAGCCACACACCACTGAGAGAGCCTCTCCCCATCACTATCTGCCTCAACCTCAGATGACGAAGACACCTGGAAGAAGGGACCTGAAGTAGGTATCAGTGCACAAAGTTGAAGTAAATGATTGCTCTAGGCAACTCAGCTCCCCAGTCTGGGAATTTGGAACTCTTTAATCATGCAAATTATACAAGATGTGATTTGTCATGCTTTCATGCTACAGTTTCATACAGTCAAGCTATTTAAAACTCAAATAAGAAAGAACCATAACATTACTTGGGGGGGGGGGTTCATTTTTGTTCACTATTTAACTATTTGAGAAGCCAACTGGCAATTGTTATAACCAGTCACAGTACCTACCATGTTGCAAGCACAGTCAGTTTAGGTGTAACATTCACTGTACTACTGTACTACAACTTAACTTGGTCACCCAGTATAATTGTATTATACAGTACCTTGTAAACAATGTAGGCATCTAACAGTGTCCGTTCACTCAAAGAATGGATTTGTCAATGAAACAGGATGGGGAGGGATGACATTTTCAGCAATTTTCCCTCCCCCTGCAACTCCCCTAAATCTGCTCAGGGGGTTTGAAAGGAACACTGAAAATTATCTCCCTTCTCCCATGCCACTGACATTCTTTTCATCAAGAGGACACCATTGAACACCGCATGAAGTAAATGGCTAATAAGTTCACCAGCAAAATTTAGCACATTCCTTCTCCCAAACTTTTTCTTTATGGTATGATTACAAAAAAATGTTGTCCAGGCTGCATTAGGTGCCAGGTGAGGTGCATAATGCAGCCAACCATCTCATGCTAAGAACCTAAAACAAGACTGGCCTATTCACCAACACAACTGTTGCCTCCTGCAAATAATTTCTTCATGATTATAAGGATTATTGCCATAAACTCACCATTGTAAGAAATGGGGTTGATGGGTTGTAACGATACATTTCTTGGTCCTTTAGAATAAGAACGTGAGCAGAATCAGTGATAATTTTCTTCACGTTTATTAACGAATGGAATAGCCTGTGAACAAAATAAATACTGCAGCTGTGGGAGGTTGGATTCAAGCATTCTTTATGTTAAAGGGCTACAAAAAAAGCAGCAATTACTAAGTGTTGACTAACACAAAGCTATTAATATGTGGAACGCCCTCCCATCAGATGTCAAAGCGATAAACAACTACCTGACATTCAGAAGACATCTGAAGGCAGCCCTGTTCAGGGAAGTTTTTAATATGTGACATTTTTGTGTATTTTTCATCTTTGTTGGAAGCCGCCCAGAGTGGCTGGGGAAACCCAGCCAGATGGGCGGGGTACAAATAATAAATTATTATTGTTGTTGTTGTTGTTGTTGTTGTTGTTGTTGTTGTTGTTATGTTTACTTAAATATAAAATCAAGAGAAGTTTGTCCAAAATAGGAGACCAAATAATCAGATCTCCCCTCAAGCCAAGAAATACACCAGAGGCAGTATGAAATGCGGGACACTTACCTAGTGCCATAATCCACAACAACCCAGTCTTTAGCTGTTCCTGTGATAGCATCATGATGTTGAAAAAGTCCCAAGTTTCTTCTCGCCTCTGTTAGTAATTTGTAGTGGTCCACCGAAGGAAATACTTTCATTTTCTCGGTTTTTTTAGACTGTACCACAGCCAAGGAGTAAAGAATTTCAGCAGCCCTGAAACAAAAAAAGATATATTTTTTAAAAAAATGTTTATAATATTTGTATACCAACCTTTCAACATAAAGTTCCCCAAGAGGTTTCCATAATACAACTGAACAAGACTTACAACATCCTATTATTCACTTCAGCATTAGGTCAATGAGAAGCTACTTTCTTTCAAGGGTCTGAAACACAAGGCTAACAAAGCCTTAAGTATAAAAACTTGTTTATGTTTAGAACTAATTAAAATACACCTAGCATCTATTGCAAGTTCTGGTTCTGTTTTCCTCAAGCACATTTATAAGTTGTCAAGTGATCAAGTCTTCACGAACTTTCTCTTAAGCTACTTTCTGCTATACGCAAAGCCATGAGAGCAGACCGTTTTGGGAAAGGGATTAAACTGGACCCAGTGGTATGTACAAAGACACACACCTGACCATTCAATACCGTCTTCATCAGCAGTATGTCATGCAAACTAACAAATCCCTAGCTAGCTCTCGGGGGTAAAGCAAGAAGAAAGCAACCTAACTCGCTTCTAACATCAAAATATCTTTGCACAATAGGGTGCACCATTGACTACAGAGCTAAGTATTCATACAAGTTGTTTTTAACTATTTGAAAGAACCCTCTTTGGTGTGGTGTGCCATTTTCCCACTCCACCTACATTTCCTTTCCCAAGAAGAACTCAAAGTACAAGAAATGCTAGAAAACTCCAAACTAAAAACGTATCAAACACATTTGCTGAAATATGGGAGGATATAAACAGGAGATGTGTAACTCCCCGAACACACAAACACCAGTGTTCACAGGCAAATGGAAGCACCAACCTTTCTTTCAAACCACCCTAGAACTTCCTTTCAAAAAAAGGGTTGCAAGACCCATCATGCCGGTCAATCTGGCCCTTTAGCTAGAGGACTAACCCAGCACACCTAGTCCCACAATAGATTGTTCAGGAAAACAGGCACAAGATCAGTACGACTGGAAGTAACCCCACGTTTGAAGTAGTGCAAACTAACTCAACCCCCTGCCCAAAAAAGCCAGTGACCCTACTTACCTTAAATATGACTCTAGAATCCTATCTAGGCGTTTGTAGAAGGGGCGTGAAGTAAAATATCCACTCCAGTAATGATTATCTCTGTCTGCATATGTGAAGAAATCGCCACTCAGAACAGGAAACACTGAATTACTGTTCTTTTCATCCAAATTACTAGCTTTACGGAGAGCCTCAAAATAATCTGACAAAGTCCCAAACTGAGCCTGAAGCAAATTAAAATATGGTATATAAGTTCTTTACACTGCGTTCAGTCGAAGCACATTCTGTTCTTGGAGACCGGCGTTTTTGGCAGGCATCTGCTGTTCCGTTTCAGTACTGAAGCTCACGTTGCTTCCATTAGCTCTGGAATGGAACCTACCCTCATCCTTTCTCCACCCCACCCCACCTTCTCTGAATACATAAATCATGAATCTTCAAGTTTGAGAATTTATAGAGAGTCTCTAAGAATTCTGTGTTCAAGCATACAGTAAGCCAGCAAATTACATGGGAGTTACGTTCCAGGGTTCACGACTGAAGTCAAAACTGTGTATAGTCAAAACATGCTGAGTGCCATGGCGGGTGGGACTGCCAAATACTCCCCCCCCACACACACACACCTGCCCCCCCCCCCGTTTTACATGTCAAGCATGTAAAGTCACCTGAATACGACTTAGTTGTATATCACCCACATATTCTTAAAACATGTCTAGGAATATGTTTACTATGAAGTATATTCCTCTGTGTTCAAGGTGGCTTACTGCACCTGGATTCATTCTAGAGTTCTTTCTATCACTGAGAATGCATAACCAACCAGCAAAGAAGCAAAACTGAAGTTTAAATGAACCGTGAAGGCAATGAAATCCATTTAACAACCGACTTATAGTAGGACTGTACCTTACCTTAACATGGAACTCTGGGTGAGAATTCATGTAATCAAAAAGCTTCTGATAATTTTGATACTGCTGATCCCATTCTGAACTCTCAGTGTAGCGGAAATCATCTCCCAGTGGAGCCAACAAAACTTTGGTGCGGAAAAGCTTCGATTTCTTTCTGTACTGATCTAAAATCATCCATGCCCTTGGGGGAAAAAATAAAATTTGAGGGGGAAAGATAGAATAAGTGGATAAACCAACATGAACAGATATTTTGCAACAATACTCATTCTTACTAAGTCTGCAAAATTTCACCCAAATGGGGTGAATTAAAGTTTTCTAAAAGAGTTATGGCAGCCAAGTTGATTTGATTCCAATAGTTCTGACCTACAGTTCTGACATCAGAAGTGAGGAGGAAGAGCAGCTGGACTGATTTTTTTAAAATAATGATTGCAAGTTGCGGCACAACTCTTCAAAATAAATAAACAAACTGGTGCAACCCGGTCCTATGCGTGCTTCTTGAAAACAAAGTTCCACCAAGTTCAATGTGACAATATTCCAAAGTATATATAAGGCTGTAGCCTTAGATGATTTGTGTTTAGTCAGTACAAGGAGACAAATACAATGCTTCTAAGAGTAACTTGATGATAAAAGAATCAATGCATCTACAAAACATATATCAATGAAATTTCAACATTTAATATTGTTTCTCAACCTATTTAGGTTTTATAGTTTAAATTCCATGCAAATCACATGGAATTTAATTCCATGTAATTTCCTCTGTTCTCAAGTTCATCTAATCTTTGCAGTTCACTGTCCATAAGTACAGTGATACCTCGGGTTACAGACACTTCAGGTTACAGACTCCACTAACCCAGAAATGGTACCTTGGGTTAATAACTTTGCTTCAGGATGAGAACAGAAATCATGCGGCGGCAGCAGGTGGCCCCATTAGTGGTACCTCAGGTTAAGAACAGTTTCAGGTTAAGAATGGACCTCCAGAACGAATTAAGTTCTTAACCCGAGGTGCCACTGTAACATATTTTCCCCCACATCCACTAAAATCAACAGATTCTTCTTTTAAAGGATTCATTTTTTAAAACAATGATGGATGACAGCAGACTTAGGTGTCTGTACTATAAAAACTGTCTACATCCCAATCCACCGAGAACACCCTTTGAAGAAATTGAGAGCTTCTGTCGTACAACAGAAAGGATATTCAGCTCAAGGGATGCTTCCAAGAGCTTTAGTTTAAGAAAATCCCAGGACAGTTGCAACAATCATAAAACACACTTAGTCAAAAACATAGGGTAAAAATAGTAAAGTTAAAACAAACTCAGTTTGCCCACAGGGAGATCTGCATAAGCAAAAAGATAATTTACCCAGCTTAGAAAAGAAATCAAATTGGGTGCCGGATAAGACCGATGGGGTGGGGTTGTCAATTCAGGGCATTCTCTCCTGTTATCACTTGTCTCCCTTCAAAATAGGAGGAGGGAAGAGACCTCTGGTATTAGTATTCATCCAGGCTCATGTGGGGCATTAATGGTCCTTATAATATTTAGCTAGTAAAGAATTCTCAACTAGGTTTATTATCATTTCCTAGTTTTGTATATATGTCCGAATTCTTCAGAACTGCCACAAGATACGAAACACTTCAGAAGAAAAAAATAAGGATCAAAGGACATCAAAAGCAATAGAGGTTTACAAACTTCCGGAAGTCCATTCTTAAACCAAAGCATTATTAAACCAAGGCACGCTTTCCCTAATGAGGCCTCCCACTGCCGGTGCCCTTCCACGGTTCGGCTTCCGTTCTTAGACCGAGGTAAAGTTTGCAAACCGGGACACTACTTCTGGTTTTGCGGAGTTCGTAAACTGAATAGTTCGTAAACAGGGCTGTTCGTAGACTGAGGTACCACTGTACAGTTGTACCTTGGATCCCAAACACCTTGCGAGTCAAACGTTTTGGCTCCCGAACGCCGCAAACCCGGAAGTGAGTGTTGCGGTTTGCAAACATTCTTTGGAACCCGAACATCCGACGGGGCTTCTGCTGCTTCCTGCAGCAAATCAGAAGCTGTGCTTTGGTTTCTGAATGTTTTGGAAGTCGAACAGTCTTCTGGAACGTATTCCATTCGACTTCCAAGGTACGACTGTATTGTAAAGCCTATTCCAAATTAATGATTGTTCAAAGACAAGGTGCAGCTCCCTGCACAATGTGAGATTTCATCCCAAGGGATTCAGGGCCATCGGCACCGTATGAGACAAGCCACCTGCAGGGTCAGTAAGATCACCCATACCTCTTGACAAAGCCAACTTTTATTCATATTAAAATTATTTAACTTCCACATCCTACATACTTTGAATTTAGATGGTTGACATTGTTCCAAGATATGACTGGCCATGAAATTAATGGGCAGCACTGTGTACTTACCTGTGATGAATGTTTCCAGAATGAATGGCTTCAGGAGGAACTCTCCAGGGACAACTGACTCTTCCTCCAGGAAGGCGCTTAAAATCAAATTGGCAGCAAATTTTAGGATCTGGTCCACAAGTGTGAGGAATATCATAGCTATAAAAAGGCATCATGTGGCAGAGAATATCCGTATTAGATCCCAAATCTAGAATTAAAATAGGCAAGATAAAGATAAAAGGAATACTCTGTCCTTTCTCATTCATATCTCATTCATGCCCATTACATGACATGCCTTTTCTCTAACCAGAACAACATTTCAGATAATTTTTATTTCCACCAGTAAAACATGGTAAAGGTAAAGAACCCCTGGATGGTTAAGTCCAGTCAAAGGGCGACTATGGGATTGTGGCGCTCAACTCACTTTCAGGCCGAGGGAGCCGGCGTTTGTCCACAGACAGCTTTCTGGGTCATATGGCCAGCATGACTAAACTGCTTCTGGCACAACGGAACACTGTGACGGAAACCAGAACACAGGGAAAGGCCGTTTGCAGTGGTACCTATTTATCTACTTGCACTGTCATGCTTTCAAACTGCTAGGTTGGCAGGAGCTAGGACAGAGCAACAGGAGCACACCCCACCACGGGGATTCGAACCGCTGACCTTCTGATCGGCAAGCCCAAGAGGCTCAGTGGTTTAGACCACAGCGCCATCTGCATCCCATTTCCACCAGTAATTAGCTCCAGGTATGCTCTTTGGCCTGTACTTTTTTTGACAAGTCTACTGACGTAATACGGAAGTCCATGTGTGGTATCTATGTCACTTTAGGCCATGTCTCCCTAGGTCTGTTATTTAGTGCGCCCATTTAGAAGGACCCATCATGAGCCAAAAAACTGTCATTCCATCTTATCAGCTGACAGAATTAGTACTTTAATAATTTCCCATTCTATAATCTGAAATTGCAGTTGAAAGGCCTTTGGAAGACTGTTGGATCACAGCCAACCGTAACACGTTTTGCAGCTATAAATGGTCTTATGACATAAGCTACCTCCCATACCCATGGGCCTGGTAAGCTTTGCAAACCTGGCAATGATACCCAAACTGCCAATAATTCGCCACACAGCAAAAATAATTCACTGTATATTCAATCCAGTAAGCTTCTGTTATTCGAGTTAACATGGTGACCAGATTTATTGCTCACAAATATTTCAATAACTCAGTGACTTAAAGATAAATATAACAGTGTTAAGTAAAGGATAGTGCAGAGAAACCCAACGAAATACAATGCCAGGTAACCCTGAAATGCCAAATTCAATACGGAAGAGATTGAAACAGCTTCAGGAGCAACAGGTCTAAGCCCCGGCTCAAAAACATAGAAACGCCATCTTAATAAAGCAGTCTATCATTAGAGACTTACAAACATTGTGTTTCTAAAAAGGAGACTTTGAAAGTTGATCATCTTCATCAGTGCATTTAAGCTAACCCAGGTGGTGGTGGGGGGGGGAATGGTTCCAATCCTTAGACCCAACCCATCTACTCCAAGCTTTCCTCAATTTTTATTTTATAAAATTCCTTTATTATCTTTGTTAGCACTGTCTACTCTGCAGAGGCAAAGAAGGAAGGGAAACCAAGCAGCCCCCAAAATAGGGTAAACTAAATTTTGATCAATTCCACCATCCAGTTTTACTCAATGGATTTTTTTCAAAGCAATGTCAAAAAAAATGCCTGCTGAACATAAAACAAGAATACTGGCAAATAATCTGTTTAGAGCCATAACCACACTTTCTTGAGCCACAGATACAATCGTAATCTCACTTGTTGCATAATTTTAAATCCCTTAATTATATATTGTACATTGGCCTTGGGGTTCTTTGTAATATTGCTTAACAATATGTTGTGTGCTTTGCTTATTAGTTCTTGTTGTGTATGCCAAACTTTGAAATTGGCAAGTGTGCTGTACAAAGAATTCGGGACACTACATTTCCTTGCATAAATTTAACATGCCAAATATAGTTGAGACAACTTCCTACAGCAACGGAGGATTAAGTTTAATAAGACAGTTTTCTGGTGCCAAATAGTTTCCAGGCTAGGTCTGCCATATGTCCGGATTTTTCTGGACATTACCAGGATTTTCAAAGGTGGAATTGACATCCAGAGGAATTTTTGAAAAGCAGCGCTTTGTCCTGGATCTTAGGCAAGTCAACCTTTGGGGTGCCCTGATTTTTACTTTTTGAAATATGGCAACTTTAGCCCAGGCACTTTCCAACATTTGTTTCCCTCTGTAAGTATAACCTTTGCCTCTGTCTCAAATAGAAAGAATTGCTTGAAACACTTTCCGTCTTCAGTTTTCCAAAGCAAACTCCAATTATTCCTCAATCACTAAGGACAAAGAAAGAATCTCTTTGTTTGCCAGCATGAGCTTTAAATAGCGATATTACATAGTCACTCCTGGCTTTTCAAACTTTAAGGTGCTGCTTTCAGTACTTTATGTGATATGACATAGGTGAGCTCCACATGCAATTTCTTGAAGGTCACTGAGCATTTTCAGAGTTCTGTAAAAGTAACACTCATTTAACACCTTAACATCCTTGTGACCTGCAATCTGGAAATAGCTAAAAGGAGTATAAAGAAATGTCAAAAATAATCCTATTTTCCACTGCTGATCCCTTCCCCATGACATGGCTTCAATGAACACTGACCAACCTGATTACAATTATTGTATATTTTAACCTACTATCCACCACAGTTTTCAAGAAAAAATCTGTTATGAAGACCTGTTTTGACAATTCCAGTGCAAGATTAACGCTGGGCAAGTGTGAACGCTGTACTAAACCATGGTTTAATTCTAAATGGCGGTGCCTCAGCATGCCTGAGAGAAGCAGATTCACATATTTCCCTCTACCCCGTGCTAAACGTTAACCAACCACTGTTGTAAGTCAGAATTCCTGACTTATCCATAAAACTAAGTCAAGGTTATTTGAAACTGAAAGCAAACATGACAGAAGGTCTCCTCCTGACTGCAAGAGACTTAGGCTCCATCACATAGCGCTAAACCATGGTTTAGCATTATGTGCAAACCAGCCCACTATCTTTTCATTTCTGAATAGCTATATTTTTGTGTTTCAGCAAAACCGAGCAAGACTCCTGCAGCACCTTACAAACTGAAATTTATTATAGTATGAGCTTTCGTTAGACTAAAGTCTAGTGCATCGGATGAATAGTGTATTGCATGCAGTTCTATAAATCATTTTGAAGTTACAAATTAGTTCTGAAGATAGCAACATAGAAAACTGTATTATCTATTAAATGTTCCAGGTCAAAGCAAGACCTTTCAGTTTCAAAGTATTTGTTGCTATGACAGTTCTTGGCATAAGGTCATGCAAAAAAGGAATACATACCCCAATTCTGTCTCCAGAAAAATTCTAGTGTCTTCTGGGCTGCATGATACTTTTTAATTGAATAATGAACTCTCTGTATAAGCATATTGGAAAATCCAGTGCGTTTCAAAAGATAAGCCATGGTTGGTGAATGTCCAAAGGGATCAACTGCCCAACCAGATTTTGGTTTCACTCCTAATAATAAAAGAATACATGTTGAAAATGCACGCCATAGTGGAATAAAAATGAAAGTGCACCTTGTCTTGCACAGTTAAGATCTCATCCTATAGAAACTCAAATCCTTACCACTTAACTACGTTAAAAGAAGGGGGGGCAGAAATTTAATTTACTTATCAGGGAAGAGCTTTTATAATTCGGCTAGTGTTTGTTTATGCACCTGCGGATTCACAGAAAATAAATATTTTTTTTCTCGTATCAAAAATGTCTGGCTTGCACCCCTAACCAATTATGCAAGAATGAAAACAAAACAGTATGGCTAAAAATGACATTCCACTTGTCTACAGGACTGCAATTATACTTTACTAATTGAAGTTGTTGTTTTTCAAGTGGCATTTATTTTAAGGATTCTTTCTATGCAATTTTTAATTGCTTAAATTTCAAATTACACATTGGGAATGTCAAGATTGCAATCTCTTAATAATTAAGAGACTAGCATGCTCATCCTCCCACATGTAAAGTCACCCTCCTTTTTTAAAAGAAACTAACCACTGTGCACTATTATGTCGGCACCAATTTTAACCATTAGTAGCTCAATCATGTTTTTTTTCTTCAAAGCAGGGCACTTTGAAGCTAGCCATGATTAGGATTACACTACAATAGATTATGACCAGGAAAGCATTTAAAAATGATTACTATGGCAAACCACTGCAGTCTATGGATAAAAATAATCAATAACAACAAGTAACTGAATTATTTATTTTGTAGGTGGTAGGTACAGATTAATATCTGTAGGTGGTAAAAATCTGCTGCATTAACAGTGTTAGGCTTAACTGAGTTCTCTTACGTGTTTTCACAATGACATCTGCTTCCTCTATAACTCTGGTATGGTAAAGCAAGTTTCACCATATAAAACTCAAAGGTACACTATTACATAAACTAACAACAGTTATTTATAACTTTCCTGCAACTAATGTACAGTGGTACCTTGGTTTAAGAACAGCTTAGTTTATGAACAACTTGGATTGAGAACGCTGCAAACCCAGAAGTAGGTGTTTTGGTGTGTGAACTTTGCCGTGGAATAAGAACATGTTTCGCTTCCTGTTGAGTGTGTTCCATTTGTAAACCGAGTCCCACTGAGTCCCCCGCTGCTATGGGAAAGCATGCCTTGGTTTAAGAACGGACTTCCGGAATGGATTAAGTTTATATACCAAGGTTGTCAATATTGAAAACGCAATCATTTAATTAACGGAAAACAGTTTTTCTGAAATACTGTTAATGAAATAAAGTACCTTGTCACAATGAAATCACAAGGCAAAAGTTACATGAACCCACCTAGTGCCTTCTCGAGCCATTGATGCCCTTCTATCAGCTGGTCAATTATAGCAAAATAATGAGCAGACGCTTCGTCAGGCATGACCCATCCCCCTGTTACAATTTCAAACTGTCCATCTTCAATTAACCTGAAAAACATATTTACTGAACTTTTATTCATGCATGTAACTATTTCCAATCAATATGTTATCTGGAGTAGCAACATACAGTGGTGGCAGCAATGATACTTAAATATTAACAATACTTCACCATGCCATAGATGTTGTGGTGAAAGAAGAATGGCAACTTAAGTTGACAGAATACGCGCAGCTTGCAGACTTAACATAGAGAATAAGAGAACAATGAGAACATACATTTATAGAGAAGATTGGAAAACATTGATTGACTATATGAGAAATAATTGTGTACAGCTGAAAACGCTGGCAGCATTAAGATAAACTCAACAGTGTTAATAAGCTTTGATGGATGCAATAATGGAATACTGAATAGTATAGTTTTTGTAAAATATGCAGGGGTTTATGATATGTAACATGAACCATGGAAAGAGAAGTCATTTATATCTTAAGGATGTAAAAATGAGTATTTTAAATTGTAAAACAGAAAATTTAATAAAAATTATATACAAACAACAATACTTTCACCATGCAACAAGACCATTCTTAGCCCCCTGTAAAATGTTAAGAAACAGATTCCATTAGGAATCATATACACAATTAACCATCTTTTTTGGTATGGAACATCTTCTAACGATAAAATCATTTTCAAGGTGACTGGTCCGAAACTCAGCAGCACTGAACCCCGCCCCCTCAGCCCATCAACTGACGTCACCCAGTGACATCAGCTGATGGACAGGTGGCTGTGGTTTGGGGTGATTGGCCTGTGAAACAGAGTCTTCACCCCTTGTCTAAAACCTGTTTTACTCAAGCTTTGGAAGAGCGGCACTCTCAATTCTAGAGAAACCGAAATGCTCTAAAAGCTTCAGCTTTGACCGCTCTGAACAGCACCCTCTTGAAATAAGAATGGCCACAGGCAGTATCTTAAATCAAACTTAAGCACTTTTTGACTCCTAACCTATTTCCATTGTGTAGCTGGCATGTTCAATGGGATTAAGACAGTGTGACTTAAATCAGTGGGTTCAATAAAGTGCAACTGTTGACAGACTGTGCTTATATTTTAAACACGGGTGGATCGTCTGTCCTCCCCCCACCTATTATAAAAAGATGTTTCATTCTCAAGTTGCTGTACTAACCTGAGTTAGCAATAGTTTACCCTCGTTTGTTTAGAAAAGGTTGGCAGGTAATCTATCTCTAGAAAGCAGCTATTTATATGACACAGGCAATTCACCTGGAATACCCATCCCTCTGCCCATGTCCAGATTTTAAAAGCCATATCCCTTGGACTAAATTAAGAAAAACAGGAAGATTGAGACGGAATTAATTTCCTTTGGGCCCTTTTCCACTTCCTTCTCCCTCAAACCCGTAGGCAGCTGCCAGTTCTAGTTTTTATTCATGAGAATAAATAAACTCTTTTCTCAAGCTTCCTCATCATTCCCTTCAATACTTGTTCCTCAGAGAAGATGACCACTAAAAGTAGCTCACATAGTGCGGACAGCAGAATTTGTAGACGAAAAGCCAATGGAAAAGTGTGTCCAAAAATGGGCTCCAAGGGGAACACACTGCAGATTTTATCAACTTCTGCCCTAATAACGTATATGCAGACAAATCTGAAACAAATGTTGAACATTCCAATTTGTGTGGCTGTGAAAAATGAAAGTATATATACTTACACTGTTATTCCTAAAGCGTGAAATCCACGCACGGAAATTCACTTTGATTTAGCTTCTGTGTCTTAATGCAAGTCAAAAGTGTCTAATTGCCAATTACCAAGTCATTATAAATTAGCAGCAGTATCAAAGAGGACTTTCTTACAATCAATAAATAATTTGTTGATTAGCACCTCTTCTTCTTTTTAAATTGAGACTAACAGGATTTTTAACAGAATGTGAGGATCCCACAAATTATGTTCTAGCTCAGTAGCCCAAGAGGTTCCTTCATTGCTGCACAAAACTTTTGGAGCAGGCAGGCTGAGTGTCCCGGACATTAAGGAGATCCAGAGACACCCCAGTAATAGAATTTACATTGCCATATACAGTACCCGGTCCTTCTTCCAATCTAAGGCTTCTCTTCCTCAGCACAGATCAAGCATCTTAGCTAGGCCCTGCAAGCATTTCCCTTCTTTACTGTTTATGCTGGATTTTGGTGGAAGGTACTGTGCTCCTAGCTCAAGTTGGTAGAGCACGAGACTCTTACTCTCAGGGTTGTGGGTTCAAGCCCCACGTTGGGAAAAGGATCCCTGCGTTGCAAGGGGGTGGGCTAGATGACTCTCACGGTCCCTTCCAACTCTTTAATTCTATGATTCATTGACACACAATGGCAAACACAGAGGAGTCAAGTTTGCGGCAAGAAAAAGGCACACCACAATTTGCCATGACAGCTAAATGAATCTCCCTGCCTGTTGCTGTATCACAAATTCAGCATCTGAGTACAGTGGTACCTCGGGTTACATACGCTTCAGGTTACAGATGCTTCAGGTTACAGACTCCGCTAACCCAGAAATAGTGCTTCAGGTTAAGAACTTTGCTTCAGGATGAGAACAGAAATTGTGCAGCAGCAGAGCGGCGGCCCCATTAGCTAAAGTGGTGCTTCAGGTTAAGAACAGGTTAAGAATGGACCTCCAGAACGAATTAAGTTCTTAACCCGAGGTACCATTGTACTACCAAATGTTGGGGAGCCAAACAACAAAGGATAATGATCACCGCCATCACCCTGCTTGTGACGGGCAAGTATCTGAAACAGAACGCTGAACTAGACAGGCAGTTCGTACAGAAAAAAATGCTGAGCATTAAAAAAAATAATACACTCTCTCTCCAGCATCAACTTTTTAAAGCACTAATTGGAAAGGCTCTCACTGACTTGAACTACATTGCTTCTGGATATCAACCTAGAGGTGTTATCAAGCAGGTTGTAATGAACACTCAGAATACCAATATGCTTGTTTTGAATGCAAAATATACTAAGCCATAAAGCTCACTATTGAAAAATTATGCATCATGACAACACTATTTGGGACAATACCATAGCAATGAATGCTGCAAGCCAAATCTCTTTCAAAGGGTTTCAAGAAAAATGAATGTTGATCCGTATGCTTTGTGTCAGCAACACAAAGTTAATTTGCATCTCTCTGTGGAGTTAAGAGCACCAGATCTGACGCAGTAATTTCATTTTCACTTGTCATTCTATTTTCACTTTCCAGTCCTGTGATTTAGTCACACTCGTCAATCAGCCTCGAGAACTGTCCCCACTTGACTTGTACGCAGTGCTAATAAAGCTACGGCTGCCCTGCCCTTTGGTCCGTGGCATGCACTTGAATACTTATTGGGAACGCTCCTGCCAACAACTTGCCACATTCGCTACAGCATTGTTAATGCTTCCGGTTTCAGAAACAGAAAATTCAACTGAAGCTACAACAAATGAGTGACAACCACATGAAAGAAAACAGCAAAGAAACAGTAAAACCATTGGGAGAAAAATGCCTAATTCAACAACTTTCTAGAGTAGCTGAATACTGGCATTTCTGTACCTTAAAAGCCAGCCAAATAACCACCTTATTGAAGGTCTGTTTTTTTTTTTGTTTAAGTGGTAACCCATGACACTGTTTTCACTGAAGAATTGCTTGTGCCACCTCTTAAGATTTCTGCTCCGAAGTGTTCATCTTATGGCGCTTGGTAATTTAACTGTTAAGGAATTCCACTAAATTGTATATCGGGGGGGGGGGGGGTTCCCAGATACAGCAACATGTTAGAACTCTACAATTTATGAACCTGTGAATAACGAAAACAACTATAGTTAATATTGATGTGCCTTTAGGGCCTCTGACAGAATGGGAGGCATATACATATACATACAATAAATAAATAAAATATACAGACCTTTTCACAGCATCCTTCTTCTGACTATCTATTCCATCCCACCACTTGGAAAAATAAGAGATTTCAGACCATATAAATTTCCTCCCTTTGTCTTCTTGCAGCTTTAGAACCATGTTATTGAGAATATGCTGCGTCTGATCTCTAAAGTAGTCATCAAATGTCTTCAGCCAGCCTTTTAATCATAAAAAGATCACACAGTGACTAAATTAAGTAGAATACAAGATTTACCAGAAACAATAGTCAAGAGTCATTTACCTGACTAAGGTTACACTGGAAGCATTTTGCAGACTGGCAGTGACACATACACAGAGACACTGAAAAATTAAGTGCATCTTATATCTTGTTGCTTTTTAGCACTTCAAAAACAAAAGTTATGGTGGTAATACTGCATCTTGGTGAATGATCTGAGCATCTAATGCTGTAAGACAGGGCTAACCAACATAATGCTAAACCAGGCACAGGCAAACTCGGCACTCTAGATGTTTCTGAGACTACAATTCCCATCATCCCTGACCCCTGGTCCTGTTAGCTAGGGATGGTGGGTGTTGTAGTCCCAAAACATCTGGAGGAACGAGTTTGCCTATGCCTGTGCTAAACAATGGTGTATCCATCTACAACTCCCACCATTGGCTATGGTGGCAGAGGCTGATGGGAGCAGCTTCTGGAGGTCACCAAATTAGCTACTCATGGGGAACGGCACATGTTTTGAAATAATAAAAAATGAACCAACGAAAGTCAGTTCAGTTGCATGGCCATCCCCTTTGTAAAGAAATACCATGAGCAGCAAACACATTGGGTTAGGAAGTTCTCCCTAACATGTACTCTGAATCCTTTGTCTTACAACTTGAACCCATTTGTTTAGGTCCTACCCTCTGGAGTAACAAAAAATACATTTTGTCTATCACCTATGTGGCAGCCCTTCAAATATTTGAATATGTCTATCGTATTGCCTTTTTAATCATCTCTTCTCCAGGCTAAGTATACCCAAGTCCTTCAACCTCTCCTCAAAGGACTTGTTCTCCAGGCCCCTCACCATCTTTGTTTCCCTCCTCTCTCAACAAATTCCGGTTTGTCAATCTGTCTTAAACTGCAATGCCCAGAACTCACCACAGTACTCCAGGTGATATCTGACCAAAGCAGAATAGAGCAGTACAATTACTTCTTGCAAACTGGCCTCATATTTCTATTGACGCAACCTAGAACTGCATTAGCCTTTTTCAATCTCACATCGAGGTGCAGACCTATTTAGCCTACGTGCCATTAATACTTCTACCTCCTTTTCATATATACTGCTGCCAAACCAAGCATCACCTATCCTGTATTTCTGCATCTTCTGTTCCAAGGTAAATGCAGAACTTTAGTTATCCATTGGAATATGTTATTAGCTTTAGTCCTTTTCTGTTTTATGTAAATAATAAAATAATAATAATAATAATAATAATAATAATAATAATAATAATAATAATAATAATGGCATGTTTCCCATGCAAGCTTTGGGCTCTCAACATTTCTCAATCCGTCTGTTCCTTAAATAAGCTTACTGGTCTTATCCAAAGAATCAAATGGCTCTGGATTTTAGAGTGTTAAGACTCTTACTCGCCAGATATGCCTTGTGCTACTGCCCTTCAAGGGATAAAACCTGTCCTACACAGAAAGAATGTCAAGGACCACATTTCAGCCACATCTGAGGCCCAGCAGATAGAGATGGCAACTGCCATGCAAAAATAAATCTCCAAATCCTTTTAGAATTTTGTATTACCTGGATCATTATGCGAATGAGGCACAACAAAAACTTGAAGAGGTTCACTGTCCCACTCGTGTTCATCATACGTGATATCAAATCCTTGTTTCCAAACTCCACCATCTGGATTATCAAAAGGAAGAATGTCATAGACATCTAGCATCTAAAATGGATGAAGAAAAAAGGTTACATGAGAACACATTCAGTGGTTGAAGTACACAGTTCTGCACTTACAAAGGCAAGGCTGTAGTCAATTGCAATTTAAAAAAAAAATAGTAAGGGGGAAAAATTCACACTGAAAATTTGTCTATGTTCTTTATTCAAATGAGAATTTACATGGAATACTTTGAGCAAAGTATCTGATTAAGTTATTTAAATGAAACTTTGCACCTACTGAATGTGATCAATAATCACCACAACCCCACTTTCTGCATGCCTAGAGAGTTAACTCCTTTCTGAACAAGAACAAGGCATCAAATACGACTACAGTCGTACCTTGGCTCTCGAACGCCCTGGAACACAGACGTTTTGGCTCCTGAACGCCGCAAACCCGAAAGTGAGTGTTCCGGTTTGCGAATGTTCTTTTGGAACCCAAATGTCTGACAGGGCTTCCGCAGCTTCTGATTGGCTGCAGGAGCTTCCTGCAGCCAGTCGAAAGCTGCGCTTTGGTTTCCGAACATTTGGGAAGTCGAACAGACTTCCGGAACGGAATCCATTCGACTTCCAAGCTACAAATGTATGAGAAAAGCCAATGAAACAACAGACACCAGCACATACCAGCAGTTCCCAATTATGCTCAAAAAAATCTTTTATATGTCTAATATTTATTGAAGACTTCTTGAAAACATTTTCAAGGTGACTTGCAGCATGGAAGTCCCGTCCGTCCACCCCCACCCCCACCCCACCCCGTCTCAAGGAGTATAAATATTTTCTGTCTTAAAGACATGTTTAGTTGCTGTCGTTTCCTTGAGCTCCCTTTGTCCCATGAAAGAAAGTATTCTAGCAATAGTAATACTATTTATGCTGGGATTTGTTTTTCAAGTGTGCCATCACATGAGTCTTAATAACCCACTATAATTACAAGCACAAGGCTGATGGAATCAGCATTAAATCAAGTATTAACACAGTGAGCTGATATGTGTGTGCTTTTTTCTTGATTTGTTCAAAGTACAAGACGTAAACAGGGAAGCTTGAGCGTGACTACTCTCCATGACACATTTGATTCTGCAATTACGGCTTACCTTTCCCACAAAACCTGCTCAAAGGTAACCAAGCAACTATTACACCTTACAGTAAGTGAACACGATGGGACACGATGCATTCTACACTCTTTTTAATAAAGATGCTGCAACATGGGCATCAATCTTCAGTCCTACAAACTAAAATCCTATCTAAACCTTGCAAAGCACGCAGTTGCATGTCAGTGTTCTGTTGCAGAATAAAGTCTTTCGGATCAAAATCAGGGTTTGCATAACTGATATTAACTGCAACTGCTGAGATGCTGACCAGGTATCAATGAATTCCGTTCATTGCAACTAGAATTATCTTCTCCTTTGGGGGATTTGTATGACGATGATCTTACCACAGTGGCTTTCATCTATACAGTAATGCAGTAGTATTTTTGTATTTATGACACAGAAGCCTCCGTCAACAATCACCTAAACTTTCTTAATGTTGGAAGGGGTTAGAAAAGTCACTTGGCTGTCACTGACTGGAGACAGAAAGGGTCTAAACAAAGAAACCTAATAAGATGCTGTGGCCCAGGAAAAGCAGCAGCAGCAGATACCTGGGCAGTTAATGGACCACAGTAAAAAGGGGGGAAGGAGTGTTGAATATGATGGATGGGAAAGAAAACTGTCCAGAGGGGAAAAAAGAGGTCAGAGAAAGAAAAGAAGCTGAGAAAGAATAGCAGGCACATTCACATGGCCAAGAGCTAAAATGCCAACGAAAGCCGTCATTTACATAATGACCTGGGAAAAACAGTCAAATCTCTGGCTGTTGGACTCAAGCAGTGCTTTGTTTACAAAAAGCCTCATAACACAAAACAAGGCTAATTCCATACCAGCAACCTGGCTCAATCTTTTGAGCTTGCAGACCTCCCGTTATTCAGTATCTTCATATCTTGAAACATTTTAACATCCATGTTATAGCGTTTCAGATTTAAGTTTAGTTTTTAAATGTAATTTAAAATCATAAAGATGTATCTTTTAACATGCCAATAGAAAAATACTCTCTGCGGGCATAAACATTCCAAAGCACAATGAGAATGCTGCAACTATATAATGCCACACCATGGCATGACCTCTCATTTCTTAGGTGAGCCAAGAGTACCCACCAGTTATCCACTCATATTCCACCTGGAAAGAATGAGGCAATTCCTTAAAACCAAAGAAGTGAGCAAAAAACATCCCTCAGGCTGCAACACAGCCACCTTTTCTTGTATGTCCCACTGACTTAAGTATAACTTACACTCAAGTGTTATTTGATTAACCTGCAAGTCAACTAAGTTGTTTGGGAAACTCGCTTAAGGACCCACTTTAAAAAGCTTAGTATTGGTTAGGAGAGGAATTAGTCTAGTCTGTTTTCCTGACTTTGGCTGAGGTTTGAAAAAAAGCTTCCAGTTGCATTTCACCATGGGTAGGCAAACTAAGGCCTGGGGGCCGGATCTGGCTCAATCGACTTCTAAATCCAGCCCGCGGACGGTCTGGGTATCAGCGTGTGTTTACATGAGTAGAATGTGTCCTTTTATTTAAAATGCATCTCTGGGTTATTTGTGGGGCATAGGAATTCATTCATTATTTTTTTCTTCAAAATACAGACCGCAAGGTCTGAGGGACAGTGGACCGGCCCCCTGCTGAAAAAGTTTGCTGACCCCTGCATTGCAAAAGATCTGCACAAAATGCATATTTTATGGATGGGTGTATTTTATGTAAAAAGTATATACAAGAATTGTAGTTTAAATGTGGACTTTCTGTGCATTCTTAAAGAAGAAAAAGAAAAACCTGCACAAACAGGATTAACCTACGACTGAGCACCCAGTGAGACTGAAAGGAATGGAATTAAATACACAGCTCATCCCTAGCAATAAATTCACTATATTCTTACCTGTACATCTGAGGCTTGGCTTCCACTTTTTGATGCAAACTGACAATCTTCAGGGTCAACTGAGAGGTACATAGTGGCAAGAGGTGACAGCTCAGAGAAGTTTCCTTGACTGAAGTTTATAGCCTCTGGAGTACGTTGTCCGTCTTTGACAGATTCACTCAAATTGATCACAGAATCTCTTATGTTTGAAATTATTTCATTATTTTCTGCCAATAAGCGCTCCAGGTGGTCTATTTTCTCTTGCAGTATTGAAAGCTGACCCTGTGGAGAGGCACAACATTAGTCCTTCAAATGTGCAAGCTACTGTATTTCACATCCCACTTGTGCTGAACGAAACTCACAACTCTACTTAACAGGCCTTCAGAGTCCAAAGGAAAAGAAAAGCCCCTGATGACCAAAGAAAACTTTCTCAGAAAAAGATTAAAATAATGAAGACTGTTTTCTTCAGTAATCAAAAGTCTTAATAAAAAAATAACAGTAGGAAAGCACATTGCACAAATCCGTTACAAAGCAAGTGAAAAGACAGACATTTTCAAATTTTAACTTTTCAATTCTTTTCAGCCATGCTAAAAGCACATCTGAGAACTTGTCTTCCTATTAAGGCAAGACCTGACTGAAAGGTTTTGTAACCTGCTGCAAAAGGTAATAAAAGATGGTCTAATATTTTCATTAATATGCAGACATTTCCTTTATGACATATGATTTTAATAACCCATTTTCAGGAGGAGCTGGAAAAAGTTTCAGGAGAGCAAAAGAACAAGTTCGACCAGCTGAAGCTTGTCCACACCGTCAATGTCCTGGGAAGCAGGTGTTATTTCCTCCCTGGTTTATTGGGAATTTTTCCACACATCTTCCCTTGTGCTATTGCTTGGGTCATGTAAGCTGCCTTTCCCAGGCACAAAAAGGCACTAATCTGTGCAGAGAGGTGTAACTTCTCCAGTGCATTCCTTGCTAATGGCAACTGTTGTTCAACGTCCAACAGCTGCTGTTAAGCGGATTGCCACCAACATATTGGTTACAAACTGGTCTAGACTAGGATCATTTAACCAACTGCCAAATGCACTTGAGGAAAAATGCAGCGCCATGACAGGTGCTAGCTACCTATTTTATGCAAATGTAAAACAATCGTTTATATGCCAGTTTTAACATTGCCACAACAATCTAAAACAGCAACTTTTAATCCACTGGTGACCGAAAGTTTAAAGGCAGTGCCAACAAAAGAAGAGTGGCAGATCAAACTGATGGGCTATGCCGAGTTGGCGAAATTAACTGGGAAAATTCGGAAGCAGAAAGACCAGACTTTCCTGAAAGATTGGAAGAAATTTATGATATATTTGAAAGACAACTGTAATCAACTGACATCGCTTGTAGGGTTGCGAGAAGTTTTGTAAGGAGAACTATATGAATTATTGCAAAAAAGGACTAAGGAGGAGTTTATTTAGGATCTGGATTTTAGAGCAATAACTATTAAAATAAAATGCAAAATCAGAAAGAAAGCTAGAAAACCATTAGTCAAGGTTGTGGTAGCCAAAGGTTTGTTATACTGTATGAGATGGGATGTTGTGTTATGTTTGGAAAACATGTGTAAAAACCAACAAAAATTATTTTTTAAAAAAAATAAAGTTTAAAGACAGTGATCTGCCCAAAGTCCACAAGAGAAAATGCACAGGAACACACGTTGAACCAGCTAAAACTGAAATTCTATCTACTGAAGGGCAATACATCCTGTTTTATACCAGGTACAATAACGCTAATCCATTCAACAGCATATAAATTCTCCTTCGGGGCATTTCTGTTTCTTATTAGTATTTCTGCAGGAATCCTGGGGGTTGTTGTCTTTCCCCCAGTCTAGATCATCTGCAGCTAGCTCCTTTATTTTCTGTCTTAATACACAGTTGCATTTTTTAAGCTTCTGTCTGAATGAGCTGCTTTCTAAAAGGAATGTTCATTAGTACCTTTCCATTCAAATGTTACAGTTTTTATCAGGTTTACAAGCCACACTAGTTGCTGATTAGATCATTCCTTTGATGTGACAGATTTTTGGGGGGGGGGGGATACAAAGGTTCGCAGTATTCTTTCTGGCATCTGCAAAGCTGAACATCTGAAAGCAATTTATAAATATTATGGCAGCACTGAGAAAGTTTTTTTAAAAAAAGAGCTAAAGCACTGAAGTGTTACTTCATGCCCCCTGGTGGTACATTAACCAAATGTCTAAGGCCAAAATTATCTGAAACATTCTAATCTTAGCAGTCCTTGAGAATTATACAACAACAAAATCACTTCCAGTTAAGACAATGAGCGAGCGGTGTGCATTTCAAATCTATTACTTTATTACCATAATTTTGGAACACCTGAACTAATGATTCCAGGGAACACAGATATGATATTTGGCTAGAGAAGTAATGTTTTGCAACCACATGCGAGTTGGTTCCTGCTTTTCCTCAAGCAGGGGCATCAGGTATAAAATTGACTTAGTATTTTTTGAAACCTCACAACCTCAATTAATTCACCGTTGCATCTCAAACAATACAAAACTTGAATTCTTTGTAATCGCAATTATGGATTCTCACAGGGCTGAAGGCTTTCATTCTTTAGTAGCATTCTGGAATATCAAAAATACTTTAAGAATACAACAGCTTTAGAAGAAAAATGAAAGACTCTACCAGCACCTAATGATAATACACTTATTTTGGCGAATGTAACCTTTCATGGACTACAGTCCACTTCCTTGAAATCTTATGCCATAATAAAAAGCTTTGGCTTTGTGATGCAAAAGTGTTGTTTTTGCTGCAACAGATAAAAATTAGCTTTAGACGAGGAACTGCTTCGTTCATAATTATACTTTACTCATGGGCTTCCCGCCCCCTCCTAGCCTTGGGGAGCACTGAAGCTATGCAGAGTTCTGGGTATCCAAAACTCAGTAATCACAGTCAATTTAGCTGATAAAAGTGATTTGCACAATACTACCAAGCGAGCTTAGGGACGCAGGTGGCGCTGTGGGGAAAACCTCAGCGCCTAGGACTTGCCGATCGCATGGTCGGCGGTTCGAATCCCCGCGGCGGGGTGAGCTCCCGTCTTTCGGTCCCAGCTCCTGCCCACCTAGCAGTTCGAAAGCACCCCTAAGTGCAAGTAGATAAATAGGTACCGATTTATAGCGGGAAGGTAAACGGCGTTTCCGTGTGCTGCGCTGGTGCTGGCTCACCAGAGCAGCTTCGTCACGCTGGCCACGTGACCCGGAAGTGTCTCCAGACAGCGCTGGCCCCCGGCCTCTTAAGTGAGATGGGCGCGCAACCCTAGAGTCGGACACGACTGGCCCGTACGGGCAGGGGTACCTTTACCTTTACCTTACCAAGCAAGCTTAATGGCTGAGCAGACAATTCAATGTTAAAAATTCCCCAGGCACTAGGCGTATTATGCACAGGTCCAACTGCGAACACGTGGAGATCACTGGATGCCAAGCTGGCAACTGACATCTCCATCTGGCTGGCCCCTCCAGCTTTCTTAAGATGGTAAGCAGAAGAGCTTATCTATTGCATTTATATCCCATCTTTTACTCCAAGGAGTACTCCCCTCCTCAGTTAATCCCTGCAGCAACTGGCCCAAAGTAACCTGTGAGCTTCACGACTGAATAGGGATTTGAACCCTGATCTCCCAGTCCAACACTAACCACTACACTATACGGGCTTCCTAGAGTACTTCTGCTTTGGGGCAGCTATATAAATTAAGTAGGTAATATGGGGAAAGCAAAATGTCACTTAGGGAATGATCTGAAATATTTTTATTGAAGCTTGTATTTGTTTCATACTGAATTGTTTTATTTAATGTGTTGTAAATGGCTATGAGATTTTTTTTCTTTAAACGATAGAAAGGTATAGAAATGAAATGAATCATCATCATCATAAACTTCATTGTTTTTTAAAAAAGGTGTCTAGACCAGGCATCCCCAACCTTCGGCCCTCCAGATGTTTGGACTACAATTCCCATCATCCCTGACCACTGGTCCTGTTAGCTAGGGATTATGGGAGTTGTAGGCTGAAACATCTGGAGGGCCACAGGCTGGGGATGCCTGGTCTAGACATTCCATTGTGGCGGCTGTAACCTAGGTCTTAGGTGCCGTTTGGCAATTAGCTCATATATCTGAGTGTCTAACACTGGCAGACATATAAATTCAGATCTCCCAAGTCTTCCCCTCTAGGGACGGGGAAGTTTGCATGGGAAATGACAGATCAGACAAAAGGAGGAATGAGACCTCAAAACATGCTCCTAAGCTCCAACTAAGGTTAGGAGATGATTACACTGTCCTCTGGGAGATTTTGCCACGTTGGGCAAAAGATTCAAAAGAGTTGGACTAGATGATCCTCATGGTCCCATCTAACTCTACAATTCTATGAACACTACAACAGATTATGTTGTTACTGCATTGTTATTAATATTTACAGCCTGAACTTCACCAGGAAGTCACAAGATGGGTCACAACAATCTAAAAATCAACATTAAAAGCTGTTTGAACAAAGGACAGCCATAGGAATAGGGTAGGTTCTGCAAACACATTATCTCAAGTATCAAAGGTCAGGGCAAAGAGGTGCATCTTTATCATATGACAAAAGCTGCATAATGAAGATGCCAAACACATCTGCCACACATAATACCTTTTTCCGCCCAACATCTGAGGGAGGTGGAACTACCAAGAGGGCTCCTACTGCTGGTCTTAATACTCAAGAGGGTCTGTAGAGGAGGAGGTGGTATTTCAGATATTTGGCGCCCAAGTAATTTAGGGTTTCAAACACTAACATGAGCACCTTGAATTGGGCCCAGACTGGTAATCAATGCAGCTGTTATATGCATTCTGAAGGGAACCCCTGCCAGTAACTAGCAGTTGAATTTTGGACTACTTGGAACAGGCTTCTTCAACCTTGGCCCTCCAGATGTTTTTGGCCTACAACTCCCATGATCTTTAGCTAGCAGGTTCGGTGGTCAGGGATGATGGGAATTGTAGTCTCAACACATCTGGAGGGCAGAGGTTGAGGAAGCCTGACTTGGAAGTTTCCATTCAGACAGTAATGACAACCCTGTTTATATTTTTTAAACTTTAGCTACACTCTTTAGAAAACCAAAGAGTCACTTTGTTTAAATGAAGAAGTTTAGATTTAAGGAAAGCCACACTTAACTGATTATTTTATGGCATTTGTGCCAAGTGTCACATCGTTCAATAAATCTAAAAAGGGCACAAAACTTTCCAGGGAGGATCGTATTCAAACAGAGCCAGGCATTTTGTGCCATGTACACTTTAAGGCCAAAATGCCTTGAGGTTATCTTTTGAGCTGTTAGCGAGTGCTGTGTTATAGAAACATTGATCTGTTTTCCCACTAACAGATCTAGCAAGATTCAGCTTGCAGCCCGTAAATGAATCGGTAATCTCTTGTTTTGCTACTGAAAGTCAGAGCTGACTCCTTTTGCAAACACAAGTCGTACTTTTCATTGTTCTTCTAACAACTTTCAGCTGCACGCTTGGATGGATTAATTAAAAAATGTATGGTAGAGGAGTCTTACCCTTTGGAATAACTTTGCTCAACTAGGAAACCATTGAACACCCAGATAGTCTTATTCTTTGATATTTCAACTATATAAAGAGAGAGAGAGAGAGAGAGAGACAGAGAGATCTGCTCTGCATGTGACAGAACAAGTCTGTGCATTACCACGCTGGGTCAATTGTGCCTGTTCTGTAAAGTTTGCAAAACGTTTGCACGTTTGAGAACAGGTAGTAGAAGACTGATAACACAGGGAGGAAAGTTTAAAAGGGCTTTTTTGCTTCTTTGCTTCTTCCTGCTTATGTGCAGATGAAGCAAACCTTGACCCCTGGATTACTGTTACGTCCAACTTTGGAAGGCTCAAAACAAATGTTCGACATAGATACCAAGAGAATAAAAACAATGTTGTGCTGCAGGCTGATTTTGAGGTACTTAGCTTTGAGGAACTAGGTGCTGCTGTTTTATTTTAAGAACCTGAGCTACAATAAAGAGCTCTGCATCACTGAACACCAGAACAATTTTGTCGGTTTTGTTTGTTTTGTTGACAGCGACACTACAGATGTAACACAGAGCCAGTGCTGGCAGGGAGGGAGCAAGACAGACCACAAATATGTGTTCAAACTAAACCCACTGACTATGGTTTACTGTGAAGGTGCAAACCAGGCCCCTATGCTAAATGCTCTTCAGCCGTTACAGGAAAAGTGCATTTAAGTGCATTTGATCTGCCTTGCCTCGTGTGGACTGTGTGTTCAAGTGTCTTTCAATCATGCCAAAATGTTGATGTTTACCCATGGCAGTGAGACACAGGGACCAATCTTACTCTGTAATGTGTGGAGCTGCCTTGCCATCTCCACAGATTCAGTTTGCTGAGGAGCACTTCACTGAACTCTACCCCCAAAGCCAAAGTACATATTGATTTTTAAACTGAAGCGACTTCAAGTCAAGTTTCTCACTTTAAAAAATCAAGTATTGTGTACTGACTGGTGCCTGATCTTGCTTATCCCCTCCCCCAATGTCCTTATCCTCTCCTCTTCTGAATTGTGTACAGTACTATGTTGTAAACCTGTAGCAGGTCTTCTGCTGTTTGGGGTTTTTATTTCATTTTGTCCACACTTAAAAACTTCAGGAGCTTTAGAATTAGTTTCTTAAACATTAGTTTCCTTTCTTTAGGGGAAAGGGCCACAGCAAAGCACCACTAGAGTCTTCCATGGGTGTACCAGGAAGTCTCCTATGTCTATGACATGCGTGCCGTCTGACTCATGACCCTCAGTCTCTGGATATTTGTGTATTGTGGGCACAAGATCACACACAATTGGCTGTGAATAGAAATGATGTGTATAAGTCCCTTTGGGTTGGGAAGGCTTGAATCCCTAGTCTGAAAGAAGTGACAAACTGATGTAGCAAGAGACAAACTCATTCCAGTCAGAAAACTGCACAGCTACCAGGACTGTGTTCTTTCAGCACTTGCGTATTAACAGCCCAATCCTATGAAGAATTAGGTTTACTTAAATCCACTGGTCTCACTGAATATTTTAAAATATGCCTGACTCTGCATACTAACAGGCCTTAAATCCAGGGCTTTTTTTTCTTCCGGAACTCTCCGGAACTCAGTCCCAGCATCTCTCAGGTGGGCACCATGGACATTCTAAGAGAATGAGGGAGAAGTTCATGTTGAGTTCTGGCACCTCTTTTTCTAGAAAATCAGCACTGCGTAAGTCCTATTATTTAGATTTCAACCAACACATACTGGAGAACCACATGTCAACACACTGAATTTAACTTCCAATTAAAATGTCCAGAATCTACATAGAATAGAACCAAAGCTATACTTGTTATCTAGTCTATTTTGGTCTGGACAGTGCCTGGGTGTGAGACTACCTGGGAACCCAAAGTACACCACCTTGTACACATGTTGAGTTTCATGACGGAAGCAAGGCTAGATATAAATGCACTAAACAATGTCCTTTTGTTTGACACTACGCATGCAAATGGTAAGAACGAACTACTTCACATGCCTTATCACACATTTCCTCCCTTCAAAAAAACTTTGGAATACTGAAGAAACAAGCGCTCAAGGCAATTAAGTTATCCGTAGTGTTAGGAATATATGACGCCATCTGAGTTAAATATGATCGCTTTGAGTCTGCATCTGCTGAGGCCAGCCTGCCTATTTTTCAAAGGGCGAACTGTGTGTGTGTTTCTTAAGCTGACACTCTAGACAGTATCAGAACACCCCAGATGCCACACTGTCTGTGAAGACAAGCTGGAACTTGCCCTGGTCTGCCATTCAAGATCAGATCGTGCCCTGGGGCTAGTTCACAGCCAAGTATACAACCAGGAATATTGTAGGAGGCTTAATGGTGAACTAATGAATACTACACAGTACCCTTCTGCCAAGTAGAAAGGTCCTGAATCTGAATAAGAATTACTGCCTTTTCCTCTGGATCTGTAACCAGGCAAGCATAAACATCTGTCTGACACATTTATTGAGAGGCACGTTTTAAACTAGAAATTGCATTTTACCTTGATTTCTGCAAGTGCATTTTTAATGTTTTGTTTTAAACAATAAAGTGATCTTCTTGGCTAAGGAAACTTGATCTGAACAGATTTCTAAACTAGGCTCTTGTCACCTCACATGAGTGCTTTATCTGTTCAGCAAAGACTGATCATTATCCCTTTAGAGAGGGAAGATGGCTGTTGAGAGGGTCCAAAGGTGGAATACTTGCAACTCAGTACCCTAACTGGATCTTTTAACTGAAGTAGTAAGAATCCATACTGCTCCCTCAGTAAGTGGCAGCAACTATTGATTTGAGTGTGTTTTGTGGTGAGATAATCACACCACAAAAAGTTACCAAGAGTAACTAGAAAACCCTCTATTTTCAAGCCGCTGCTGAGCTAAGGCTCTCTCAAACACAAAACCAGGAATGTCACAACTCTTTCCAACAGCTTCCACAGGCCTTCTTCCTATGCAACCTAGCATGCTGGCGTACTGTTGCACAGGAAAACTTTCTAAGCAGCTTTTTTTAAAAAAATCAAAGCACTAAACACTTTAGAAACCTATCATTTCCATAATATCTGTGCTCCATAAAGGCAAGGATACCACTTTCTAGAATGTGCATATTAAAGCACGGGTTACGCAAGAGATGAGAGATTTACTAGCAGTCTTTGGTAACTATACTTTACTTAATAGCATAGGAATTTGGAAATTTTAGAACCACAGAGCTGGAATAGTGCAAGAGTCCCCCACCCCAGCCCTGTACTAAATGTTGAAATAACGTGGGTTGTGTAACAAAGTAAGTGTAAGTTTTACAGTTCTGAGCATTAGGCCAAGATCTGCAGGAAAAGCTGGTTTAAATAAAATAAGCTCTTTCCTACTGATATAAGATACTAATTTCAATTCTTTTCCAGCAGTACATTCTAACCTGTTAAGCAGCTGAAAAGCCTCATTTATCCAATTCAAATGCACACCTCTCTGTGCCAAAGTTACCTGTCTCAGAACAAGCACACCCTCTTATATATCCCGGGGAAATTATTCAGCCTGACATAACTCTTCTATGTGACTTGATCCTAGCCAGGAACGTCTTAGATTACTTGATTTGTACTTGTCATATAAAATCAGGAAAAGTACAAATCATAAAACAAGGTGTGTTTATGTGTAGAAAATAAGCGCTATGCTTTCACACTGTGTTAACTTTCTAGCAACAAGCAAGTAACTTGATAATGTAATGTAACTACAATGGACTTCAAACATGGAAACCTAGCTCCAAGCTAACTTGGCAGCCTCAGTCCAGCCTCACACACAGGGCCTGAAGTATGCCAAATAATTTTTGTTTAGAAAACAAAATAAAACACGGCAACTCCCATGTATTTTGCCTTGAGTTATTTGGAGAATAAGGGGGAATATAGAGGGTGAGAAAAATAAGACTTTGCAAATAAAAAACAGTTGTGCCTTGGGACCAGTAGAGCACCCATTTAACAGGCACACAGGAAAAACTTGCTTTTTCCAGTCTCCAAATGAGTTTCCCTCCCACATTCACGCAGCTCCTATCAAGCAGTTAACAGCCGCCACCCCCTTCGCTTCACAGGTCTCCCTTAGGGGAGCAGAGTATTGTAGTCCTTTTCTGAGAGCCACGCCACCTGTCTGAAGCCTTGCACCCCACTCCCTGGCTGTGACTCCTCTGGAGTAAGTATAGGACAGATAGTAGCAGGCACTTTTTATTACTACAGTACGTACTACAAGGCTGTGCCGAGCGTGACATTCAAATCTGGCTCCGGGACTGGCCTGCGGCTCGAATTAAGCCTACCCAACATAGAAAGTAGGGCACTAAGGCGCTGAGCTCCCATTCGAAGTCGGTCAGGATGCGACTTTTCCCCAGGGGAAGGCTGCAATCCCACGTGCAGACTGATAAGTGGGCGCAGAAAGGGGGCAGATAGGAGTCTCTCCATCGAACCGCCCTAACAAGGGGGAAGTATGAGCAACTTCCCCTTTCCTTTCCGGAGACACCCCAACCCCTAACCCCACTTGACTCAGATCCTATCTACCGGCAAGGGCGGAATCGGTTTATGGTCGCTAAAACGAGCTTTCTGCATTTCCTTCTCTCCTGGCAACTGCTCACAGTTGCGACACAACCCTGTATGATACACAAATACACACACAAACACGCGCACCCACGATCCATCTGCCCCTTAACCCCGCACCAACTCACCTGGGGGAAGGAGCCTTCGCGGCGGTGGTTCTTGGGGTGGTCAAGGTGGCCCCGATCCAGCATCAAGTAGAGCGAGAAGATCACCACGCAGAAGATCGCGCTGCCAAACACCGTGAACTGCCGGCTCAGCTTCATCGCCGCGCCGAGCAAAGGCGGAGAAGCCCAAAAAAGAGCCCCGAGCGCAGCTACCCAAATGCGCCCCGCGCCCTACCCCGCCCAGTAGCAGCTCCGGCTCCAACTAAACTTCTGAGCGCGATCTCCAACAATCCCGGCCCCGCCGCCGGGCCGGAGAGCTCGGCAGGAAGGACAAAAGTTCCCTCCCGGGCCCGGGCGGACGCCAGCCAGCGGGGCCGGGGCGAAGCCAAGCCTCCAGCCGCTTCTCCAAGTCCCTCGGGGCAAGTTCTCCCCTCCCGTCGGGGCCCCTCGACAAATCCACCAAGATACGCCCGGGAGTTTCGGGGAAAGGCGAGAAGGCTCCCCCGCTCGAGCTCCTCCGGCGCGAAGGGGAGCGACGAAGCCGCGCGGGGCCGGCGAAGGGCAGCCAGCCGCCCGAGCGCCTCGACGCAGCCGGAGCTCCGGATGCGCTGCTTCCTGATCGCCTCCGCCAGAAGCGGGACTTGGAACCGGCGGCGGCGGGCGAGGAGGGCTCGGCGCTCCCACGCTCGGCACGGCTGATAAGGAAGCGGGGAGGAGCCGCGGCCGCCTGGCCCGCCAGTCCAGCAGCAACAGCGCCTGCTGCCGCCGCCGGAGAGCGACGAGCTCCGCCCCCAGACACGCACCGGGGAGGAGAGGCGAGGCGGAGCCTGGCCCACCACCAGCCACACAGCGCCACGACCACGCTGGTCGGCGAGGCGGGCGGCGAGGCGTTCGGCGATCGCGCCTCGTTCTGCCGCCGTTATTACGTTTTCGAGGCGGCTCGCGGCTGTTCTGCGCGCCCCGGACTCTTCCCGCCCGCCCCGGTGGTTTCGCTTGCACCGTAGCGATCGCGCTTCCCGCGGAAAGGCGGCACTTGGGGGATCTCGGCGCAGAGATCAGTTCCCCCTTTCCCCCCAAAAAAGATGCTTGCACAAACCCAGAGCCCTAGGAAGGGATTCCCACCCCCCTCAAGCCGAGGGGTTGCATAGGGTCCTGCACAGGATCGCAGCTGCGCGTCAATGGGAGGAAGCGAGCTTGGCATGCCCGGCCGGCAGGAGAATGCGCCTTTTGTGTTTTGCGGCGCGGGGAGCGGAGCAGCAGCTGCTGCGCCCGCTTCCCTGGAGCCTTCGGAGGCTTCCAGCTGTTGCTGCCTTAGAGACGGCGGGCAGGTGCGAGGCGGGACACAGGCACTTGCCTGGCGCTCCTCTTCCGCGAGAGAGACGGAGCGAGGGCCCTCGATGCCCGCCTGGGCGGGGCGGCCTCCCTCCCCGGCACGAGTTAGAAAGTTGTCCCGCTCTTGCCGGGGGCGGAGCGGAAGGCGCGGCTCGCTCCCACGTACGTCGGGGGGTAATTGCAGGGCTCGGCAATGGAGGCCGGAAGAGCGCGCGCCTGCTTAGCTTGCAGCGCCTTGGCATCGGGTGCTTGCTCGGAAGTCTTCAGTCACGCTAAGAAGCGAGGGGAGATGGGTTCGGAAATAGCTGAAAAACCGCATCCTTCCCCTGTGGGGCTGGAGATCGCAGGGGAGCCTCTCGGGAATTCCCCCACACTTGGGAGTTGGCGCCCCCCCAAAAAAATGACGTTTTTATATGTGTTGCAAGCCACCCAGAATGGCTGGGACAACCCAGCCAAATAAACGGGGTATTATTATTATTATTATTATTATTAATATAATTCCCCTGTTTATGGAAGCTTTCAGTGTTTGGTGTTTTATTGTGCTTTAATATTCTGTTGGGAGCTGCCCAGAGTGTCTGGGGAAACCCAGCCAGATGGGTGGGGTATAAATAATAAATTATTACTATAATTATTATGTGGTCCGCCAGAGGGCGGTTTGTGTGTCAGCCCCAAAACTTTTAGAATTTCCTCCCCCCTTGCCTGCTCTATGACAACTGGAATATATATTTTAGGACCCACCCCTCTTCTTTTTTATGTTAATTATTAAAACCAAATTTAATATTTAATATTCTGTTGTAAATTGTTTAAACTTATTTTAATATTGTAGTATTATGTTATAGAAAGCCTTGGGACCTTATGGCGAAAGTATAAATAACTATGGCTGCAAACCTAACCTTTATGACTAAATCTCATTGAATGATATAGGACTTAGCAGTACTTCTGGGTTTGTGCCTTTAATCCTTTGACTACACATAAGCAAATGCCATTTAATTCAAGGAGACTCAGGCCTGGGTGAATGTGTGTACAATGTCAGCCTTGTGGTATATTGAACAAACTGCCTAGTCTTCTATAGTAACTTTAGTATCTTGCATATGTACCTTCCAAGCTTCTGGAGTTCAGTGGAATAATTTATTCCCAAAAAATTGTGCAAAAAGCTAGAATAGGATGTCATTCACACTTTCCTCAGAGGAACCCCATTGACAGCCTGGGTATTTAGGTTCCTGTTTCCCTTAGACTAATGTTACTTAAAGCTGCAGGCCTTTACATACATACTTGGATAGGAGTAATTCTCGCTGAGCTCATTTGGACTAACTTGCAAACACATATAATATTGGCAATGCAGAATTCATATATTGTGGGAATCCCTCCTATAACCCTTGTTGTAGATGGGAGGTGGCAAAATATTTGTGTGCTCATGTCTAAGGCTATCTTTGAATAATTCAGTCAAATTCATGAGGCTTATTTGTGAGTAGGACTGTACTACAGCTATTTTGTTAAATTGTACTTGTATCATCTTATGTGCCCTTTTCAGCATAGGGGTGGTGCCGTTTGCTAGAAAGTTTGCTTTCAGCTACCCAGAAAGTTCACTGGTCAGAATGGAGGAAAAATAAATTTAGAGCTGCCTGCTGCCACCATCTTCAGCCATCATGCATTTTCATCTGTTAAGCATGATGCTTCCACTTCATTGACTGTTACTTAAATAGAGAACAGTTACAAGTCACTGAGTAAATTTCAGCATTGGTCAGTCTGTTCATACCTGGATAAATTATACTGCATACCAGTCTCCTTTATACTATTAACAATAATTTACATAAAACTGCAAACCAAGGTATCAGAGTTGTTTATATAAAACTGCTTTTACCAATAGTTTTTTTTAAAAACCGCCTGTTTGCAACATCAAAAAATCTTATTCTAAAAAAAGAAAGTTCTGCATTACTTCATGAAATATGAGCAAATATTTTTAATTTTCCCCCACAACCGGTTCACAACCTTACCAAAGGGTTAAAAGTAATCATAGTACAGTGGTACCTCAGGTTACATACGCTTCAGGTTACAAACGCTTCAGGTTACAGACTCCCCTAACCCAGAAATAGTACCTCGGGTTAAGAACTTTGCTTCAGGATGAGAACAGAAATCGTGCTCCGGCGGCAGCAGGAGGCCCCATTAGCTAAAGTGGTGCTTCAGGTTAAGAACGGACCTCTGGAATGAGTTAAGTCCATAACCAGAGGTACCACTGTACAAATTGCTCATGGAAGAGTAGGTGCCAATCCCCTTATTGCTGGATGTGAGGACATCTTTGTAAACTGCACATTTATAATTCACCATAGCTCAAAATATGTGAGTGGAAGCCATTCATAACCACAATGTGAAGAGGTTACTACTTTGGTTCAAGACTCAAAAAGACTTCTGCTTAAATATGCATTTTTTTTAAAAAAAAAAATAGGCCTCACTGAAGTCCTGTGAAATCTTTTATCATCAAACCTCACCACAATGAAAGTAAGTATAAACACGCTAGAATGGTGTCCCCGAGCTTAAGTGGCGCCATATTCAGTACCTCCCATAACTGAACCAGAGTGACATGGGGGCAAGAGAGAATTTTAAAAGCCTGGAGGAGAAATGTGGCAAGGCAGGTTTGACTGGTCAGGCTTCAAGGACTGCATGATGCTTCATTAGCAAAATACCCTTAATTAAACGATTGTCCACAGATTTGAGCACACGCATTGCTGGCCCCAGGGAAATCTGCTTTGCAACCAACATCCCTGGTTTGGATCCTGGGATAGAAAAATGATAAAAGAAGCAAAAGGCATTTTAGGCTGAATTCCAAGACACACTACAGAGTAAGTGGGGGGGGGGGTTTTCTGTGTAAACATGTTTAGGATTGCATGGTTAAAACTCAAACCAGAAAGTGTGCACAGAGGCCAGTCGGGTATAGCCACATTCCAAGCAGAGATAGGAACTTGGAAAAGCAAATAAATGAATCTGTATTAGTCAGAGTTCATCTGATACCTTGCTGAAGCTGAGGAAAGACCTTTAGGTTCTGCCTACAGTTTATTGCCAAAGCAATACTAAAGAATTGGCCTGAAGCAGCTGGAGAAATCATTCAGTACTGTCCAGACTCTCAACCTCAAAATCTTTGGTATCAGAAAGCAACATTATTTCCTTCTGAACTCAGCCATTAACATACCTACACAAACGTATATATCCCTCTCTCTCTGTTTGTGTGTGTGTGTGTGTGTGTGTGTGTAGATAGACCTGTACACACACACACACTCCTGCCAGCTAACACATCTGATAAACTAGACTGGACTGTAGTTCATTAAAGCTTATGAAATAATAAAGTTTGCTCATCTCAAAAATGTTCCTTCTCTTTGTTGCCACAAATACAACTGGCTCTGAAAACCGCAGTTTAAATTAGACTCTGCCTTGCCTTGAGTACATGTTGCATTTGTGATAAAGTTGCATAGTGTACAATTAAACACTGCCCAACAGGATTCTCTTAGGACACCAGTCTGAGAAAAGTAGAAGAGAACCAGAAGGCTGATTCATGGAAGCTCACTTTTGTCCCAGCCTTTGCATCGTTCTATCTGAAATCTCTGGATACTTGTAATTAGTGTTGGCTGCTGTTTTTTCGCCCTCACATGGGAACGCTTAATTGCTAGTCCTGAGACAGGAACTTCCTCTTTGAGGACACTTCCTAGTGAAAATGTAACCTTGCATTCCTAAATAGAAGCAGGTTTATTTACCTGTTCAGGTTTGCTTAGGACTATAGCCAATGATGCAAAGATGATTCTCAGCATCCTTAGCCGGACATATTTTTTGTTAGATGGGCTTATTTGTATTAGAGGAGCTGGAATGTTCTTACTAGCCCTTTATCCCAAGGATCATTTCCCAACTTCTGCATGGCAGTCGCTCATGTAAAGACAAGCAACACTTGAACCCAAAGCCTTCCGGGATGTTGACGACTAGGTATTTTGTGGCCATGCAACGTAAGTACTAAGCCAAATGGTAAAGAGACATCTGTACTGTATAATCATCACGGTTTGGAACAAAATTGTTGTATGGAATGACTCAAGAGCTTTCTTTCCCCCTCTGTGAATATGCTTCCATGGTTGCAAATAACATCAACTGTACCTAACTATTTATTCCTCTTTTGGTGGTTTGTTTGAATCCTTCTCTTAAAAAAGAGAGAAAAAGTAGTCACTATAATAACTTCAGAATGCAAACATTCCTGAGTGTGTGTCAGATGTTTTAACGTATGGTACACAAACTAATTAAATCATCACATATGTCTCAGAATTTGCAGTCCCTGGAATAATTTTGACAATATGGAACACAATTTGCATAATTTGTGCTGATTGTTACTTAGCACATACTGAAATACAAAGTGGGTTTTTAAAAATTATTTTATTACTTCTGTCAGATTTCGGGGAAGTTGAATTGTACACACTATAGGGAGGATATTAAGAGTTTAAAGCAGGCTTTCTGGAAACATTTATTCCTTGAATGTAGCACAAGGGGTGGAAAGAGCTTTGTTTGCTGAGTCATCCTTCTCCCTACTTACATTTAAAATAAAACTGCTTTATTATTATTGACTAATAATATAAGTGCAGAGAGGAAAAAGTGAAAAAGGTAGACAATTGGTATGGGGGCTTCGGGGCCATATGTAAGTCACTGTATAGGCCGCTCTGCTTGGTTCCAGAGGAGGAGCTCCAGTAACTTACTGTAGACTTGGAAAGTAAATCAAAAGGTGTTGTGGAATGTTAGCTGACAACTGGAACACTGGATAGCTCAGCTGGTTAGAACATGGTGCCAATAACGCCAAAGTCACAGGTTTGATCCCCAGCTGCATATTCTTGCACTGCAGGCAGTTGGGCGAGATGATTCTCAGGGTATTTTCCAGCGCTATGATTCTATGAAAGCGCATGCCAAATCAGTGCAGTTATTCCTAAATACAGACACAAATAGCACAACCAGGAAGAAAATCCAAAGATCAAAGCTAATGATTTGCATCTGCATTTTATTATGTTCTTATTGATAACCCTGCAAGGTAGTTTGGTATAATTATTATCATCATTCCATATTGTACACTGAGGCAGAGAGTAGCTTACCTAAGAAAGCTCCCACAGCAAAAGGAAGAAGATTCCAACTGGAGACGTCTTAAATTGTAGGTCAGCTTCTCAGCTGCGACACTACATTAGCTCATGAGATCATTCTGCACTGTGGGCTTTAAACATCAAAGATGGTGAAAGCTTTTCAGCCTGAGGGCCGCAATCCCTTACAGGCAACTTTCTGGGGGCCACATGTGAGAGGCAGGCAAGGTCAGAAGCAAAGGGGGGGGGGACACAATTGGGCCAGGCAAGCAATATGATGTCTTAGCTTTGTGCAGCAGGATACATTCCAGCCATTCAAAAGTCAGAGGGCACATCGCCATAGACACCCCTCTTCATCCGAGTAAGAAAAGGCCATTATCATGAACACATTCTAGCTTAGCAAAAGCACTCGCGGAGGGTGCAGGTTAGGGGTGTAGCTTACAGAAGGCGCTTGGTCTGGGCCGTGGCAGACTTTGGGTTCTCAAATTTCAGTGGAGAAGCAAAAAAATTCAGGCCCCGCCTCTCTCGTGCTCCTTCTACAGTGTTGAGGTTTGAACCTACAACTCTACTCCCCCATTCAAATAACTAGCTTCCTGTGGCTGCTTGGCAGTAGATGGGAGGGGCAGGGGTAGGAGGCATCCGAAAATCTGATCACAGACCTGCTTCATCGCATGTACTTTAGCCCTAGTCATATGACTTTGCTTGTCCTCTCCCTTCCTACAGACTGCTTCACTGGCTCAGGCAGCATTGTAACTTGGGTGCTCAGAAGAAGAAAGGGTTAACAGGCTGTGTTTAATCCACTTTTGACTTTTAATCTCTAAGAAATCCTCCTCCCCCCCCCCAAAAAAAAATCCTCCATAAATGCTACAGAAAATTAACCATAGCAAGGTTGCTCATGTTTGTAGGCTTCTGTGCCATTGAGATGTACGTTCTCCCTCTTCTCACACCTATTTGCATAATTGCAACCCCCCACCCACCAACACTGACGAGAAACTATTGCACTTTCCGTGCCGCTAATTCATAAGGTTGCCTAGCAACTGGATGGGCTCTCTCACCTCAGACTAATCTATTCATATATACTGTGGCCTTTGCCCAGTTCTGTAGCACTTGAAGAACCATGTGCCTTACATCCCGGATATTCAGAGAAGGAATTTACGACGGCACTAAAAAGATAACCCAATTACATATACCTGGAAATTTTGCAGGGAAATTACTAGGCAAGGCACATGCCAGGTGTGAGATCTGGGCTAATGATAGTGAACAATAGATGGATTAAATACTCAGGGCAGATGTTGTGAGGCACAAGGAAAAGTTGGTAAATGAAAATGAGCAGCAGGGAACTGGGAGGCTTGTGGAGAACCCCATGAAATATGTGAAAAGAGGAAAAAATGAAAGTTAGCCCTGGGGACCAAGGAGTTACCTGCCTCTGAGTTATGTTTTCATCACCATTTGGTGACAGTTTGCCTAAGAGTTCCATTTTAAGTTAGTATAAATTAGTGCTGTGCTGGATTTCTATCTCAACCACCCACCCACACCCCATTTTTTTTTTTACCGTTCTCCATCAGTTAATGAGAAAAGAACTAACTAGCATTCCAAAATTATCAAAGGGCAGAGAAAATTTCAGATAAATTCTCAAGGGCGGAGCACACGGTTTTTGCTGCACTTACTTTTAATATGGCCTAGGGGTGCTTCTTTCCTTCACGCTACACATCAAATCTCTAGTGGTCCGCATTCTGCAGCTTTCCTGGGTACCCATATTCCCTAAGAACCTCATGATGTCCTTGTTCTTCTTTTAAGCAAAGTCTTTTGATTAATTAATTCAGGCATAGGCAAACTCGGCCCTCCAGATGTTTTGGGACTACAACTCCCACCATCCCTAGCTAACAGGGCCAGTGGTCAGGGATGATGGGAGTTGTAGTCCCAAAACATCTGCAGGGCCAAGTCTGCCTATGCCTGAATTAATTTATTTTAAGGAATTGTGCACAAAGCTTTTTTAACGGAAAGACCTTCCTAAAAAATAAAATAAAACCAGCACATATGCCCATCTCAGGCCCTCGGTAGCCAGGGCTCCCACCTTTGTGTGTTTCAATTAAAGCTCAGAGAAGACCTTCTGAGAGGACTCTTCCTATAGGTCTTGTTCAGATCAGGAAGTGCAGGCAGCTAGGGAGGCTGCAGAGTTCAAACCACCCATGGTCACCTTGCAAAGTTAAAATAAGCTCAACCCTGTCCCCACCAAAAGTTGAAAGAAATTCAAAAGCTCGCCGAGAATGACAAAGCCAAATGGAAGCATCTTTCTTAAAGGAATGAATATTTTCGGAAATAGGAGAACAGGATTCAGCTCAGCACTGTTATACAGTGTTATACAGAGGATACTCTGGCATAGCAATTTTTCCCCCATACTATAGCAGTAATAAAAGAAATAGCCACGCTATACATGCAGCGATTCCCAAGAGGAGGCCTTATTAATTTCACACTAAGCAAAAAGTGCTATTTGAATCTTGTTTATTATATATACCACAGCGGTTATGTTACACTGCGGGCTGGGCTCCAAAATTGTTCAACTGCCGCTCCTGTCCTTTTCCAGCAACATGCTGAAACAGGAAGGGTGGGGGGAAATATCTCCCAGATATTGTTAACTCCCAGATCTTGCCATCTCCAGACAGCATGGCCAATGGTTAGAGATGATCGGAGTTGTGATTCAACAACATTCGGAGGGCAACATGTTGGCTTCTCCTGAGAACGTAACCAGAAAAGGAAAAGATAGCAGCAGGGGTGTTTTTAGAGACAAAGATAAGCAAGCTATGGCTGTAATCTTATACAGTGGTACCTCGGGTTACAGACGCTTCAGGTTACAGACACTTCAGGTTCCAGACTCCGCTAACCAAGAAATAGTACCTCGGGTTAAGAACTTTGCTTCAGGATGAGAACAGAAATCTCATGGCAGCAGCGGGAGGCTCCATTAGGTAAAGTGGTACCTCAGGTTAAGAACAGTTCAGGTTAAGAATGGACCTCCAGAACGAATTAAGTTCTTAACCCGAGGTACCACTGTACTTACTTACCATTAAATTCAGTGGGATTTATGTCTGAGTAATTGTGATTATGCCATGAGTCTTTTCAAAACACAGCCTTGGACATTTGCCCCATAATTAAAGCGTAAACTCAAAGGAGAAAAGCTTTCAGGTAGTTGATTTTATAGGTATACTTAGGGGAAGGCCCAGGAGGCCAGAGGCCCAGGTCCCTTGTGCTGGGACCCATATCTCCTATTCTACCATGGCCCCCTCAGCTTTGTCAGGATCTGGCATGATTTGACAGCCTGAAATGCAAACAGGAGGAGCAGATGAGGGACTGGAAGGTGGGCACCCAGGGGTGAAGCAGGGAGGGCGTCCCTTTGTAACTCTAAAAGTCAGAGAGGAGGAACCAGATATAGAAGATCTCTCCCTTGCCCCTTCTGTGGAGCGCAGAACGTCACCAGGCAGGGGGACTTGAACCAGCCAGAAGAAGAAGAAGAAGAGAGGAGGAGGAGTTTGGATTTGATATCCCGCATTATCACTACCCTAAGGTGTCTCAAAGCTGCTAACGTTCTCCTTTCCCTTCCTCCCCCACAACAAACACTCTGTGAGGTGAGTGAGGCTGAGAGACTTCAAAGAAGTGTGGCTAGCCCATGGTCACCCAGCAGCTGCATGTGGAGAAGTGAGGAAGTGAACCCGGTTCACCAGATTACGAATCCAATGCTCTTAACCACTACACCACGCTGGCTCTCTGGAGTAGAATCTGGAGGCACAGTGGGGGCAGCTCCCCCTCTTTCCCTGTTGCTGCAGGGGGGTGGGGTGGATGAGGGCCACCAGTTGCTGTAGCCATGCTGCCACCACGCTTGGCTCCACCCCCTGGCTCCGTGCGACATCATACGCATGACGTCAGGACATTGTCTTGGGCCCCTGCAATGTTTTCGAGAAGTTGGTGTCAGTTGTCATTTATTAGTACAGAAAGTATTAATCTGATGTGTAGAGATCCTTCCTATTCTGTTTACTACAAGAAGGTTCAAGAAACTTCTCTGTGTGAAAGGAGGTTTCTGTTTGGGTTATTTCTCTGGGAAGCTGAGTACAGCTGGTTTAAACTGGTTCTGTTATCTTTCTGCCAAGGTTATGCTGACTATAATAGTAAGACCAGGAGGTCTCACTTGCTTTCTCTTTTCTGTCTCCTTTGTTCTGGTGATCTGTTTCTGCATGCTGTAGTGTTAAGTTTTAGACCAGGCTTCCTCAACCTCACCCCTCCAGATGTTTTTGGCCTACAACTCCCATGATCCTTATCTAGCAGGACCAGTGGTCAGGGATGATGGGGATTGTAGTCTCAAAACATATGGAGAGCCGAGGTTGAGGAAGCCTGTTTTAGACTTATTATAAGTTTTGTAAGTTTCATGGTAAGTGCTGCAACTGGATTTCTTATGGACAGTGCAAATCCTGAATGTATTGGATTTGTGACCATTTGTGCTCTTTTGCCTTCAGCACCAGTAAAAGCTCTGCTGGATGAAGTACAATTGCTTCTGGTCTATTTAAGTTTTTTCCTGCTCCCTATTCATGGGTGTCAATTGGTGCCTTTGCCCTGCAGGTACCCTCCCAAATTTGTTCTGGGGATTCCCTCAGCCCTTGCATGCAAGTGATGAAACCACATGGGTGAGGTTGGAAATGGGCACCATTACAATCACAAATAAAGCCCCATTACTTGAATTCTAATTTTCTACATTGCTAAAAGTAATTTTATCAGATTCTCTTACTATTTCTTCATGTTCAGAACAGAACTCCTTACGGCGATCCCAGCACTGCTGCCCTAACACCTGGAATGTTATTTCAGACATTCAGCTCCTTCATGTAAAATTCCCAATATTACAGGAATCCACTGAAAGGCAGGAGAAGAAAGAGAAAAGTTTCCAAAACATGTTGGAGGCGAAGTATCACATTCAACCACGAAAGCAACTCTTTGAGCCCTGAGGATTTGCTTGCATTTAATTTGCAACTCATCTTCGTTTTATTTTTATTTCTTAAGATGCAGATAGCTTTCAAATCTCTACGGCACACAATGATCCAACATGAAAACAGATAGGATACCAGAAAGGTCACAGAGACAGAAAATTCAATAGAATATTATTATTATTTTTAAAGGTGGGGGGATCCATATTTTTCAACTGATGGGAGAAAACTCTTTCCCAGGGGAAGGAGAGACACCTTCCAAGCCTTGGCAGCATCCCAGGCCCAGAAGAGTTACCTAGGATGATTATTCTAAAACTCCTGTGCTTACTTAGATAAGCAGAGTTGTTAGCGGCATGCCAGGAGAACAGTTATGATCACCTGGAAGAATTTTTCTGCTTTCATGTCCCCAACCACAACAGCAAAGAGACAGTGTTTTAAAGAATTCCTGCCTATAGAGATAAGGAAATGATTATAACATTTCAAACTAATGGGCCAGCCTTACCCATTAAGCAGAGTGAGGTGGCTATGTCAAGCAACAGAGGCTGGCGGGATGGGGGGGGGGTACAATGACAAAGTACTGGAGAACAAAGCAGTTTATGTCATGCCATCTGCCCTGCTGCCCTCAGATGCAGCAGGTGACAAACCAATGTTGCTCAATTGCCAGTCGTATAGGAATATTGTATACAGAACTGGGAGTTCGGAGGGCATCTCAGCAAAGGCCCATGGGCTGGACATGACTGGCTTTCTTCATTATGTCAATAAGAACTGTTTGCAGTGAAAATACGAACTTTATATGCTTCGTTGACAAAAGTTTATTCCTTCCGCTCCCCCCTTTTCTGTTGAAATGCTTGTTTGCCCTTTATTTTGGCCTTTTAGAAGTTTGAGAAGCTGCTTATAATTAGGGACGGGGAGAATTTGGGTTCACTTCTCATTTCTATGTGAACCTATGCAATTTGCACTTTCTAAAATAATACAGAAACTGAAATGCAGCTAACCTTTTGAAATTCACACTTCTCTGAATTCTGCTTTGCTGTATCTATACCTGGTTTGGTACAACCGCAGGTGGCCCTGAAACTGTTGTAAGTCAAGTGCTGACGGGCTTTTCTGTACCCTATCTATAATAACCATGCTGGATTTACAAAATATTTTATTTCTTCAGAGCCTCGGGACATTTGGATGGCAGGCCTTTGAAAGGAGCTTTTTAAGACAGAGACCTGTCAGCTCTCAACCTAAGTGTCTGTTGGAACTGCATGAATGTTTCCTTGCAGTAAAGTTATGGGATCAGCTGGGAACCTGAAACGCCCTCCAGAACCAGAGAAGGCCTCACGTGAGTTTGGGTACACAGGAATTCCAAAGAAAGATGCTCAAACCAGCAGAGTGATCAGGTCTAACGATTTATTAAAAAAGGGTACAGACTTACAACAAAAGTCCAACATTTCCCTCCTTGCCCCTGGCTCACAGCATTCTGTGGGACAGATTCCACAGCAAGGGGATGGCTCATCCACACCCAAATAAAGATACACACAATCTTTATAGGCTCAGGTAGGCTACATCACATAGGAACACAAGGGGCTATTATTAACCACTTCCTACCCGTCTAGCTACGCCTGGGGCCTGTGGATACATCAGAGTGTGTGAAACATGTATAAGCTCACTGCTACAGCTGCTACCAATTAGGTAGGAGGTCATCTGGATCATCAATATGCTGCGAGTAGGGTTTCCAGACAAGCTTGCATTTTCAGGTCAACTCAGGACCAGATTTCTTTGGCTGGTTCTGTTCCCCTATCCAATGGCATACAAATTATGTCCATTGCTGGGACTGGGAGGGCCAAGCTACGATGTGGGAGGGTGCCGCAGATAAGAATTGTAAATATTATGCAAGTGAATGTCCTTCCTAAACCTCTGCATGTGTCTGCCATTCCTTCTGCTTCAACAAGAAAGAGACATGAATGTATGATTGTTCAAAGTAACAGCAATCATACTTTGAGCTGTAATAGAAAATGTAACCATGAATGGAAAGGAAGACTATTGGCCCAGTGAAAACTGCGAAGGGAAGATTTTGAAATGCGGTTTACGCACTTATGGAAGAAGTTGCTTTTACGCGTGAACAGAAGGCGTACCTTTGGTTGCTCAAGAATGGGAATGGAAGGTGTTACTAATGCCTGCATTTTGTATACGTCCTCATCTTGGAGAAAGAGTAAGAAATAAGTGAGAAATGGCCTTGTCTAAGGACAAAATAAGCCTCCCTTTTAGTAATGATGTGTCAGGTACGTTTTGGTTCAGCCTTCCTTTGGTATGAGGCAGCAAGGGCAATGAGAATGGCTGAATGCCCTCAGTCAGGCATTAAAAACATTAATAAATGTTTCAATTAATGCTTGGGGAGGGAATCAATGGTGAACAGTATAACATATGCTTAGTTTCCTTGCAAGATAGAATGGCTTTGGATTACATTTGGCCAAAGGAGTGTGCGCCCTGGCTAGGAACGAATGCTGCACCTATAGTCCAGATAACAGCAGGGGAATGGGTAAGGATATTGATTTGGGGCCCTAAGCTATAGCTTGTTTAGCTTATACGTAAATCCGGCACTGCATATGGTTAAGATAGATTGGGGGAGGGGAAATGGATGGATGGGTAGAAGAGAAAAGAGGGGTAAAAAAGTTAGGAGTGAGATTAGCATCATAAGGTGATACCCAACAGAATATCAGGAGCGAGGGATGCAGGGACTGAAAGAGTTAATTTGTCATGAAGAGAAACTGCTAGGTGGAATGAAAACAAGGCGATATTTGACTGGATTGAAAGGGGAGTAAGCAAGCTATGTTACAGGTATCAAAACATTTGGAGACAGTTGGGAGATGGAGAATGCAACAAATCACACTGTAGGAGCTTCAAAGAGAATTGCAGATTGAGCAGTTATGCATAGCTGACGGTGTAAAATAGGGTAGCAACAAAGGGAACTAACTGTGCCACGTCAAAAGGTGTAAACAGCTTATTGGTTCTTGTCGCTGAAATGATGCTTTAAGATTGTGTTGAACTAAGGCAACGACAGGGTGGGTTTGATGTTGATGTACCTATGCTTCCATGGCGTTTGAATTATTTGTAGTGGCTTCTTCATTGGGGTTTACTATGCAATAAATCTTCCCTTCTTCATAGGTAAAGGTAAAGGGACCCCTGACCATTAGGTCCAGTCGTGGCCGACTCTGGGGTTGCGGCGCTCATCTCGCTTTATTGGCCGAGGGAGCCGGTGTACAGCTTCCGGGTCATGTGGCCAGCATGACTAAGATGCTTCTGGCAAACCAGAGCAGCGCACGGAAATGCCGTTTACCTTTCCGCTGGAGCGGTACCTTATTTATCTACTTGCACTTGACGTGCTTTCGAACTGCTAGGTTGGCAGGAGCAGGGACTGAGCAATGGGAGCTCACCCCATCGCGGGGATTCGAACCACCGACCTTCTGATCAGCAAGCCCTAGGCTCTGTGGTTTAACCCACAGCGCCACCCATGTCCCTCCCTTATTCATACCTCATTACTATTGCCCTCTGGGAAGGGAACCTAAAATTCACCTGCAAGAAGAGCCTACTGGATTTGCCCAATGGCCCATCTCTTCCGGCATCCTGCTCTCACAGTGGCCAACCACATGCCTGTGGGAAGCAGACAAGGTGGACCTTTAGTAGACCAGCACTCTGCCCTCCTGCAGTTTCCAGCAACTGACATGCAGATGTTGGAGGCAGAGCATAGTCATCATGGCTAGTAGTCATTTATAGCCTTGCCCTCCACAAAGGTGTCTAATCTTCTTTTAAAGCCATCTGGTTTTAAAGTGGAGCCAGCACATGCAGGGATTTTCCTGCACGCCCAGCCCTCCGCACTCCATTATGCAATGTTCCTTCTAACAGTGAGCTAAGGCGGTTTAGCGCCTATCACATTGGAAGTGAAATGGGACCATTCTTCATGTCTTTTTGTGTATGGAGGAAACCTACATAAACAAATGCCTGGTAGAAGCAATTACCTTTGCTTCCTCCTGACCGCTTATCCAACAGAGCCTCCTGGTCACCCTGTACTGTAAGAAGAACCAGGGTGGATCTACACACCGGGGGGACAGGACGGACGGACGCGCTATCAAAAAGTCAGAAATTAAATCATTATAACAAAAAGGGGGGAAACCGCTATGTGAAATCACATAGAACATTTTTCTGCTCTGCAGCGCCAACTGTAGAGATGCATCTGGTGTTGCATGCTTATAACGCATTCAAAATGTTTTTTTGACTAATGTAGCTGATTCCCCAAGCAGATAGTGGAAGCCTATTGCAGTGACAAACGCAGTTGTCTCCACCAATGCTTGCTCCATGCCTTTTGCTAATAATAAAGGGCTTGCCAAACAGTCCCGAGATGCAGAGATGGCCTCAGACAGACCCTGCCTTTTGAAAGCATCCCATTCTTCTAATGAGCCATTCACTAACATGCAAGAAAAGTCAAACTCCAGCTGTGTTCTCACAAGTATCTGCTGCTTTTTCAGTTACACTTAACTCCACTCTGAGATCGTTTGACAAAGGTCAGGCTGAAATAAATATTTAATACATGAAATAAAAATATTCCTTTCAGGCTTTGGGTTTATTTCATAGTGCAGAATTAATCAATTAGTTTACTTGGCCATTCATTAATGGAGGTGTTAAGCATTAAGTATTGGGAGGAGCCAAAATTTGTCATTCTTTCATTGCAGTGTTTCACAGTATATTATATTTGAAAATCTGGAAAAAGTCATCTGAGGTGTTCAAACAATCAGGAACATGGGCTTGAGTTGCAAGCAAATATGTTATGAGGTAACAACCCGTTATCAATTTTCTGGAAAGATGGGGAAAGTTTTACTTCCACCAGTCTTTAAACCCTTCCTCTTTTCTTCTCATCATTGCTCCCTCTTGATCAGAGATTTTAAAAATTACAATCGGCTTTAGCAGCACCCAGTAAATTTCACCAGCACCCCTAAAACCTTGTAGACAGAATCTAAACAATGGTCTTTCCTATCATGAATGTTTTTATCAGTAGTAGAGTATGTCCAAGTGACAGGAAAGAGAAAAGCCACACACATGCTCTGTACAGAAAGGACAATCAACCAGGGCTTCAGATTTGGCCATCTTTTGGAACATTAGAATAAATAGGCAAATATAAAATAAAATTACCAATACATGATGTTCTTTTTTACAATGCTGATGTAATTTGAAGGCGCCAGTATTCTGTGCTATCCAGCAGATCTGAGCTGCTTAATGTCCTTGATGCTGTTATTCTCCAGGAAAAGCAAACCAAACCAGTTTTGCATGCCTAAAACCACCTTATGGAAAGATTGCTTGGTGTGCCTTTCGCCTGCAAAACTGGAATTCAAAATGACAAAACTTTAACGAGACTGCTGTTAATGGGAGGCATAACCCCTGCTATTTGCCAAAGCAGAGATACTGCTCCCCCTCCCCAATTTTCATGGGTCCATTCTTCCCTTATGTACGTTGTGTGCATTGAGGGAGGTGAATATTTGTGACTGTTGTCAGTTGGGCCAGAGTCACAGGGCTTTGGAGTGGGGAAGAGTTGTTGAGTGTAATATCTCAGCCAGGAGATTCTTCATCAGAGGATGACATGAAAGTCCCAGCATTACACCAAGCCCTGAACAGGCTCAATTTATGAGTGTGGAGCTGGGATCCTTAACTGAAACTAAGGATGGGTCATCTGCAACATGGGTGAGTTTGGCCTTTAATATCAATGGTGGACCTTCATTTTGGGGGCCCTGAAGCTTGAACTGTTATGGGGGCCCCTTCGCAACCAGCAATAAGATCTGGGTGACCACTGATAGAGTGGTACCTCAGGTTAAGAACTTAATTCATTCTGGAGGTCCGTTCTTAATGTGAAAATGTTCTTAACCTGAGGTACCACTTTAGCCTCCCACTGCCTCTGTGCCACCGCCGCGCGATTACTGTTCTCCTCCTGAAGCAAAGTTCTTAACCTGAGGTACTATTTCTGGGTTAGTGGAGTCTGTAACCCGAGGTACCACTTTATTTTCTTCAATGGAGTTGTTCCACGACAGATCACCACACCTTTCTAACTTCTGTGCTACTGACTCTCAAACTTTGGGATTGTTAAAATATATGCTAATCATCATCATCAACATCAAATTGAGCTGTGTGACTCGAATTGGATCTACTAGATCCAAAATTTTAAGCAATGTGCACTAAAGTTACTTCTGTGACCCCTCTGGAATTAGGGGCCCTGAAGTTTCATTAGTTTCATAGTAGAACCACCCCTGTCTAACATGAATGCTTGTTTACTCAGGCAAGCCCAGGACACATTTTTTTTTACTTATGCCACTGGCAAACACCCTGGTAAATGAACAACCTAGTGACAGCAGAACAATGAGGCCGGTTTATATATATATATATATATATGTGTGTGTGTGTGTGTGTGTACACACACACACACACAGAGTGGTACCTCAGGTTAAGTACTTAATTCGTTCCAGAGGTCCGTACTTAACCTGAAACTGTTCTTAACCTGAAGCACCACTTTAGCTAATGGGGCCTCCTGCTTCCGCCGCGCCACCAGAGCACGATTTCTGTTCTCATCCTGAAGCAAAGTTCTTAACCTGAAGCACTATTTCTGGGTTAGCGGAGTCTGTAACCTGAAGCGTATGTAATCCGAGGTACCACTGTATATAAAATTACCTTAAAAGGGAAAATAATACCTAAGTCACTGCTCCAAACACTCAAAATGGAATCTGGAGGCTCATGGGACTGACAGCTTAGCTTTTCTACTTGTAAGACTGACTTCCTCTCCACTGCCTGGTCAACGCATTAAGTTGAACCAATGGAATCTGCTTCATCTTGCCATGGCTTAATGGTTATTGATATGGTGGCACCAGTATCATAGAATGCATCCCCTGCTGAAATATGAGGGCGCAATGTGTGGTGGTATTTACCAGCTTTCAAAGATGATGCTTCTGTTTATACCGGCATTCCCTTGATCTCTCTGCCTGAGTCTCCAGTTTAAATTGTGGTGTTATTTCAACAGGATTGTTTTATTGCATATTTTCAAGTGTGGGTGTTAATATTTAAGTGTTTTATGGGATTGTTTTATTGTATATTTTAATGATGGATTTTAATGGCTTCTACACCTGTAAACTGCTTATAAGTGGTATGTAAATAAATGAATAGTTTTTAAAAGGAGAAGGGATGAAACAAACCCTCGACACCCAAACTTGCAGAAACAAAACCCAGATTTATATTCCATGTAATCGTCAGAGAGAGGTCTTGCTCCCCAAACTCCATAGCTCCCTGTGGCAAAAATGCTGGTCCAAATATTCAACCCCAGCACAAACATCACACAGTGCTGCTGTTGAGATGCGTTTGAGCTGTAGATTGGACAAAACGTTCCTGGTATGCGTATTGGGATATTATAAGAAGTATGCCCCTATTTTCCTCACTCAGACACCAGCGTACATAAAAATACAGTTGGGAAATATTGACACTTAGCCATGTGCATTTTGAAAGGTTTTATACCAAACTGCATGTTGCAAAACATTTATATACCTACTCGCTTGCTGTTCTGCAAAAGGTCAGCGAGAACAGAGCTATCTTGTAAGTCGATTTTTGGATGTAACCTAGATATCCTTCTTTATTGCACAATAAATAATGTATTATCATAGTGCATTGACCTGTGGTCCTTTTGTGTGTGCTTTCTCTCCCTTGCCTAATAACTTATATTTATCTTAGCCAACTGTTTTGTCTTTATCCTTTGATCAGAAGGACCCTGTAACTAAGTACCTTTATAAATAGAAACCCATTTGGTGCTGTCTGTGCTTTGGAGACAATATCCTAAGTTATCGAATTTGTTTGTAAGATTACGATGACTTACTAGGTCTTTTGAAAATTAGCTTAGAGGATTTTTGAGCCTGTATTGCTGCAATCTACAAAGACCTTGTCACCAAATTAAATTTTATTCAGAATAATGCTTTCTTTCTCTTTGTGTTATTTTTTTGCCTGCATACACAAAATATACTTTAAACATATGTGTCAGTTGCACTTTTAGTTCGGACATTATAGTTGCCACTGTATAGCTGTATCTTGCATCTTGTGTTACGCCACTTTCCCCATGGCCGCCATTTTGTCATAGGCCTCACCTTGTGGCAGCCATTTTGCAAGAGTTGTTCATAGCACTCCCACAAAAATCCAAAGGTGTCGAATACTGAAAAATATTGAAATTTAGAAACTTTTGTAATATTTAAGGGATTTTTAAAAAATAAAGATCCAAATAAGTCCCCAGCAAGCTATTACAATACATTTAAAGATCAGACATTCATTAAACTGCAAAAAGTATAAAGCTTTAAATTCAGCAAAGAGTTCAAATAAAATCAAACCAGGATCTATTCATTATTTTAAATAGAGAAACTCTTGAGATTGTTTATTGTAAAGAGCAGTCATATTATCTGTTGCTGTCTAACACTATTCTTAAATAAGAACCAGCATTTACCTGTCTTTCTTAGTTTGGACAGCTGCTGTCACAATACTCATCTGCTGCTTAAAGAACAGCATGCCACATATTTTCCTGACAATGGGCATTGCTATATCTCAAAAGAATCCACACAGCAAAACAATGTTTTCGTATTACCAGGAAAGCTTAATGTAGGATTGTTGGTTTTATTAGCATTTACTAGTTTTGCCTTTATAAGAATCAAGTCCATGATGTATAGTTAGCTTTTTGCAGAGGGGTACTTGGGATGTCTTTGATTCTGGTAAGTGGATTGTTGAAACATCACAAACAGGTCATTGATGACAGGTGTTTTGTTTTTAAGGTCAAATTTTCCCATGAAAGGCTAAATGGGGGAAAATATGGACTAGCATTTTGCTGAGGACAACGTCATAAAGATGCTGCAACACACACACACACACACACACACACACACACACACACACACAAACCCTGCATGTGTGAGGAGCACCTGTCCAACAATTCACAGCCATCTGGAAGCACCCAAAGATGAAAAGGACTGCCAAGTACCTTGCAAGAAAATGATAAGTCATGCAGACCAAAGAGGTAGCAAATGTTTAGTCGGAAGCAGGGAATACGTAAGAAATCATTGTGTGGCACCACGAAACTCTTGAGGACCCACTTCATCCATCTAACACTCAAACAAGCAAATAAGTCATTAACCTTTCAGGTGCCACAAGACTCTTTGATGTTTCATTCAAACCAAGATTGCGACGTCAGTGTGCACATTGTGGATTATTTGGGAACCATACTGCCGTTTTAATGTGCAATGTCCTATATCTCAGTTTGTATTTTCTAAATCCTGTCCATATAAAGGCAGGGCTTAAGATGACATCATAGAAAACAATGACATGACTCATGGGTGTCCAACAGGGGTGAAGAACCCGTCATGGAGTAAGGGCTGAACCTGGGGAGTGAGCTCAGTCCCGTTGCTGCATAGGAAAGCTGGATCAAAGAATGGATTATTTTGAAAAACACAGATTTGTTAGATTTAGAGGGATTTAACATCAGATTTGGTTGGCATGCCTATCTATGGCACAATAAAGAGAGGGTACATAAGGGCTTCTCCAATCACATCATTAGAGGTTCGTTGCTCGAAGTATGGGATAGGAACAAAAGACTTATTGAAAAAGACACGCCCTGGTGGTTATCACCAATTGACATTCTAACAATTAAAAAACTAAACATGGAAGGAGAAAGATGGACTTACGAAGACCTCCTGGTAAGATCAGGAAAAGGATGGAAAATTAGACCATATGAAGAGTTAAAGGATAAACTAACAAGATGGTTACAATTCCACCAAATTAATGCCCTATGGAACGAACACAAAAAAATGGGGATGAATGTAAAAAAGTCCAGATATCAGGTGGAAATTTTAGAAAGTAACTCCAAACTTTTATCCAAAATGTATAACCAACTGTTAGATTGGGAGACTAAGGATGAAGAAATAAAGGAGGTCATGATTAAATGGGCTATAGATCTTGGATATAATCTAGAGTATGACAGCTGGGTGAAACTCTGGAACAAGGGTATGAAATTTACAGCATGTGTTGGACTCCGAGAAAATATGGAAAAGATGATGTACCGATGGTACATCACACGTGTGAAATTGGAAAAAATGTACAAGACAGGAGACAAAACATGCTGGAAATGCAAAACTAAAGAGGGTAACTTTCACCACATGTGGTGGACCTGTGAAGAAGTGAAAAGGTTTTGGGGACTTATTTACGATGAATTAAAAAAAATATTGAAATACACCTTTCCCAAAAAAACCCGAAGCTTTTCTCTTGGGAATGATTGGAGAGGAGATTAAAAAAGAAGATCAAACATTATTCCAGTACGCAACGGTAGCCGCCAGGATACTGCTAGCGCAAAACTGGAAAACTCCTAACATCCCAACCGTCAGAGAATGGCAAATTAAATTATTCGAGTATATAGAATTAGCAAAGATGACACAGAAAATCAGACATCAAAAAAGTAGAAAGTTTATTAATGACTGGAACAAATTTGTAACATACATTGAAGCAAATCTAGGAAATATTAAAATCATAGTAGGTGAAATATAAAACCCGCGACGTACAGATTTGACCAAATAAAACTGCAGAGAGGTATGTGTTTGTATAGCTCAAACCGAGATGGAGGGAAGTCAATTAGCGTTTTAGAGTTTATTTGCTATGTGAGTTGTCTTCGTGTTTCCCCCCCCCCCATTTTTTTTCCCGTTTGTATTTTTCTTTGTTTTGTTTCTTAATGTTTTTATGTTTTTTGCTGTAAAGAACTCAATAAAAAGAATTTTTTTAAAAAAAGATTGTTTTCTATCTTAGAATATTAATCCATAAACTTTTTAGCATGCCAGTAACACTTTGGTAACAGGGAAGCGGGTGGCGCTGTGGGTTAAACCACAGAGCCTAGGACTTGCCGATCAGAAGGTCGGCGGTTCGAATCCCCACGACGGGGTGAGCTCCCGTTGCTCAGTCTCTGCTCCTGCCAACCTAGCAGTTCAAAAGCGCGTCAAAGTGCAAGTAGATAAATAGGTACCACTCCGGCGGGAAGGTAAACGGCGTTTCCATGAGCTGCTCTGATTCGCCAGAAGCGGCTTAGTCATGCTGGCCACATGACCCGGAAGCTGTACACCAGCTCCCTCGGCCAATAAAGCGAGATGAGCGCTGCAACCCCAAAGTCGGTCACGACTGGACCTAATGGTCAGGGGCCCCTTTACCTTTACCTTTAACACTTTGGTAATTGAGAAGACTGATTTGTTTGTGCCAGCGCTCTTTTTATTTTAACGGAGAGGCGGTTGTGGGGGGATATCAAACTGGAAGATGCTGCTCCATTATAGCCTCCCCCAGGCATGCTCCTCTCCAGATGTTTTGGACTACAACTCCCATCAGCTCTAGCCAGGGCAGCTGTGGCTGTATTAGATGACATGATAATGAATTCAGGCTTTAGCTACTTGATGATGAAACTACATCTGACAGGCAGAGCAATCCTCCTGCTGGCTAGGGATGTGGACAGATCCAAGCTGTCCCAATAAAAGGCCCCTTCCCAGGCCCCTTCCCAGGCCCCTCTCTGGGAAACACTCCATCTCAAGATCCACTGGGTCCACTGACATACCATTACTTCCTCATTTGGAGACCTCTGCTGGCTACCATTTATAGGAACATCTCTGGCTGTAGCTTCGTCCCTGTTGATGCTTTTGGTGGGTTCATTGAGTCCTCCATGGTGGTGGATGCTCACTTGCCGGAATAGACTGGTGGAGGATGCACAGAAGGAGCACTTCTGCTGAATCCTAATCCAGGTTAGGAGGTTAGGATTTCACTTTAAATCAAGGAACCTCAAACTCTGCTACAGGAAGCTTCAGTGAATGATCCCCAATTCAGGAGAGAGAAAACCTTGCGGCAGGATACAAATGCAACAGATACATAAAACCCCCCACTGTTTTAAAGTTCAATAATTTTCAGACAACTACTTTAAAATGCTAAAACCTTTTCATAATTCTGGCAAAATGCACCCTCCAGATGTTTGCAATTGAACAGAATTAATGTACAACCCTAGCCTCAAAACATAGCCTTCGTCCACAGCCATTAAATCCCACTTGTTTCAGCTGGCAGTGTTCCTGCGGAGGTGTTTGAGAACTAGGATTTGATGAATTTATTCCTGACCATCCATGCTTCCTTTCCAAATGATGAACTTGAGCAGCAATATTTATTTTACTTGTTTTGTTTCTTTTTAAAAAAAAAAACTGTTCTCTTTCTCAACATAGAGAACTAACATTTTATGGTATATTCCAGCAGAGACTCAAAAAGCCATTTAACATATCAATTGCTTAATTTATAACTACCATCTGGCATTCTTAGGCAATAGACCACCTGTGTTTAGAACAAATTGCACCTGCCTCTAAATTCAGCTTGCTTCTCTTCACCTTTAATAGCACAGAACCTGAGCACACTTAGCAAGATCAGTGGGAAAGGATCATAGCTCAGTGGTAAAACACATGTTTTGTGCACCAAAGGCCTTGGGTTCAATCTCTGGTATTTCCAGGTAGACAGTATTAAGCTGCATGCACCAGCGGTCTCCGTATAAGGCAGCTTCCGGCGTCAGATCATATTGGACTTCTAAAGAAAATCACACCTGGAGTCAGTACTAAATGATCATTTGGCTTAATGCCCAGCTCAGAAGATCAAGCCTGAGGCTAAATCAGGTTTTGAATGTTAGTCAGGGGATTGAGCAAGTTTATATATAGGACTAGACACAGAAACCAGGGAGGTTGCAAAATCGCAAGGAAGGAATCACAAGGAGCACCAAAATGCAGGAACAGAGAGATTACATACAGTAGCTGTGGAGCAACTGGTTGGACAGCTACAACAATGTATGAGAAGAAGACCAGCCCTTTCTGAACTCTTTGCATCATAATGGAAAAAAGCAAGCAGAGTTGCTTGTAATGTGGTTCTGTGCTTTCATAGACCAATCCCAACTATGGCCCATATGACTAAAAACTTCTGTATATCCAAATCCAGACATTTAAAGCTTGCATGATCTTCATTTTAGGATCTGTGATTGTTATCCTTGACATTACTGCAGAAGATACTAAAAAGCAGGGGTGTCATTTAGGAAAAGTAGCCATGCCATGTTTCAGACCACATGCAATTTTTTCGCAGGAATTCGGTACTTAGCGTTTGTCTCTGGCTGAGTGATTCTGTATACTCAGAAACCAAACTATGGGCCCCTCCAGACATGCTTTTTATTGTGTATTCATGATGCTTTGTGTTTATGGTGCTATCAAGGCAGTGAACTGTCTGTCACCCTGTTAGTTATAATTTTGTTAATGTTGTTAATATTGTTCCATAGATTATAAATGCCATATTGATTTGTTAATCAGATAATCTGACTTTTCTTGTAATTGTAAGCTGTTTTTTTTTAGTTGCTGTTTCATTAATACTATTATATAGGTTGTAACGGTTTTGTTGATGATTTGTTGATTATATAGTTTATGCTGCATTTGTGATGTTCTATTATGTTATTGAAATTCTTTGTTGGTAAGCCACTTGGAGATTCATTTGAATGAAAAGCAGCGTTGTTGTTATTGGCATCTGTCTTGAGAGACAATGGAGTGTGCCTCTGGGGGCTTCAGCAGCAGCACTGAAGTGACCCCCACCCCCAAGGTGTGAGCATAAGCAGTGTGTTTCAAAGTCCTGAGCTGACCAGACAACAAGACCCCTTTCTCAGTCCAAAGGAAAGCAATATGTCTGGCAACAGCTTGGCTGCAGGAGTTGCCAGAAGGAGGCATACCAGGCACCATCCTTGCGGGATTTAGAGACTCCACTCTGGATTTGTGCAGTGTTTTTACTCCCTAGCCTTTTCTTCTCCCAAAGATATCTCCCAAGGCAGTGGAGGTTTAGGATCAGAGTTTTCCTTCTCCTAGATGGGCTACCTTCCCAGGTTGACGAGCCCCATCTGCCCCTCACTTCTCTCTACAGCGTGTGCAGAAACCACCTTCTTAACCGTGAGGCCCACTATTGGTCTCCTCTGCTCAATCTGCAGCATAGATAAACAATAAATCAAATCAATCCTGCGTGATCCTACAAAAGTCCCCCCCCCCCATTTATACTTTTCAAATTTATACATTTCTTTAATTTTACATTCCATTTAACATTTCAAAATTTGACTTCCTTCCCCCTTTTCTGTGGTTCCTTAAATTAATTTTTTCATATGTTCTGCATATCCAAATTCATTTAATTTACTCATTTAATTATCTACTGTAAATATATACTCTTATAAAACTGCAGGTTATTACAATAATCCTGCTAATGTTTTAATCTGTTTACATTTCTGTATATTCCATAAGTTTTGATCCTACAAAAGTTTTGGGGCAGGCATACAGTTTCCTTTTCAATTGGTGCATATCCTGTAACTTCCTGCTGCAGTTGTGTGTGTGATGTCCCAAGGGTTCCTACATGAGACATTTGGGATTCCAATAAGGGCTGTGGTACCAGAGAACACACACAATTTTCCGGATCTGAATTGCATCCCCATCCAAGTGTTGCTATTTACGTGTACCTGTGTGATCAGGGATGGGAGTAGGGCGCAACGGATGAGAATTCTTTTGTAACAAAAGAAGATGGAGGACACAAAAAATTGAACTCCCATGGGATCCTGTTTTCAAAGTTCCTTAAGAAATGCATTTATTAGTAATGATTACTTGATACTTTCATGGGGCAGAAAAGCCACACAACAGACTATAAGCTACTCAGTCAGGAATATTCTGTGAATATTCATTCTACACCAACCTCATTAGCAGTTCTGCTTTGCCTCAACCTTTTCTATAGGCTGCAGATAAATGCCAGATGGGACCACAGTGCAGTGTAATTCACGTAGATCTAATGTTTATTGCCATACAGAAATATACAGTTATATGTACCTTCCCTCTGACACTGGACAGATGAAAAGAGAAACATGCACGTTGTGTTCCTGTTTGCATGCTTGAGATCTTCCATCCTGCTTGCTATACATTACTGAAGACTCTGCTTCACCTACTTTACTCAGCCACAGCTTGCCTTATGATTATTTAAACGCAGACGATGCTTTTTCTCCAGTTAAAGGGATTAGAAAAAACATGGTTGTCGTCCAATATGGTATATCAATCCTTCAAAATGGATTTCAGCAGCTGCGGCATGTGAAATGGCGGACCGTGCTATGTGGGACTTTAGCATCAAAGCGCATGCCTATAGTATGTGCATTTATTATAATTTTATGCTACCCAATAACAGTGTGCCCTGGGTGCTTACAATAAAACATTTTTTTTAAAAAAAAAAGTTAACACGGATATCCCGTGTGGATGAGGTGGAGGTGTCCCTCTGCACAGACCTGCCTGGCTGTGCCAGACTCTGCCAGCAGAGACACCAGGCATTTTGGAGGTGGGGAGGGGCAGGGAGGAGGGGGAAAGGGGGCAGCCAAGAATCCACTGTCAGAGTTAGAATTTTGCCCTCCTCTAGAGGTAAAGCTATAAAAAAGCATCAAAGGCGGCAAGTAAAATAGAATGCTAAGATACACAGCATCACTAAAAGCAGATCACCAAAACTTCAGTGGGTTAAAAGTGCACAGATACAAAAATCCTGGGACAATAAGGACTGTTGAAAAAAGATAATATGGAAGGCATTAGGCAAACTTCTAACTGAGGTGCCATCACTAAAAAATACCCTTTCCCCAATATCCACCTGTTGTACCTCATGTGGCAGGAGCATCTAGAGAAGCATAGCTGTCAACTTACAGATTTGAAAATAAGGGACCAGCAGCCTCAAAAATAAGGGATCAGCAGCCAAAATAAGGGATTTTGCTATTGTAAAGAGTTACATACATTGGTAGGATTGACAGATGCTGTCAATCTGGCATGAGGCGGTTGCGTCGTCACGGCAGCCGCTGAAGCGCCGCCCTTCTGCGTCCCTCCCCATCCCGTCCTCTTCCTCCTCCCTCAGGCCGCCTCCTCAGCTGCCACCACTGCTGCCGCCTCCGAGCTCGCAGGCGGCATGGGCGAGAGTCTCTCTCCCCCCCCCCCTTGGGCAGGGAAGGGCCAATGGAACTCCTCGTGCAAGGACGACGGTGCCAGCGCGCACTCTCTCGCGCGGTGGAGGACCCCGAACCGCTGCTTCCCTCCCGAGCCGGGCAAGGATGAAACACGGGAAATTTAAAGGACATCATCAATAACGGACAGCGGCGGGACACAGCACTGGGATAAGGGAGTTTCCCGCCAAATAAGGGACGGTTGACAGCTATGGAGAAGGCTTGGGGTCCAGGTGGCTGCATCTGTGAGGAAACAATCGTTCAGGTAACCTGGTACCAAGTTGTTAGGGGCTTCAGGGGTCAAAGCCAGCATTTTTAGTTGTGCCTGGACACAGGCTAGGAGCCAGGGCAGATGACAGAACACTGGCATAATATGGTCAAATTAACCAGTCCATGTTTAGACACTTGTTGCCCCTTTCTGAAGCTCCCGCACCATTTTCAAAAGCAGCTCCCACACGCAATACATTGCAGCAATCCAGGAGCGTAGGTGACTGAAATAAGGCACTGTGCATCCCCGTGATATTGCAGGAAGGCCATATCATTGGGATCTGGTAAAAGGTGCTCTGAGCCCATTTGAGCCTCTGTTGATGAAACTGGATCAATCAATACACCCAAACGGCAAACCTGATCCTTTAAGAGCTTTGCAACCCCACTCTGTAACCTGGGCAGATGAACCACCTCCTAACAGCAATAGTGTGGCGGCAAATTCAGAAGTGCAGGGTCCCTTCATGATAGTCACGTCCATAACTTTCTACAAGTATACAATGATCGTATAATTATGCAATAACAATGCATTGCAATGATCAATGCATATGTTGCCTTTCAGCTCAATCTACTATTTTCTGTGCCCATACCTGGGCAAATGATTTGGAGTGCTCCAACATCTTCTTTTGGAGCGACTGTTTCCCATGAAATTCCATTTTATGGAACAAAACTTGCATACCTTTCTCTCAAAACTGAAGTGTCTTGTGTTCCTAAATGCTCAGCATTAGAGCATACAGGGGCTAAAATGCTTCCCTTTCATGTTGAGCAGGTGATTCTAGGGTACAGGGGGGGGGGATAGATAAAGCTGGGTGTCACCAGCTTTATCCATTGATTTAACGTCTTAACCAATTTGGGGGAGGGAGCTGAACTTGAGTGTCACAATGTTAATAACAAAATCTTCTCATCCGCCTGCCCAAATAAAATGGGGTGGTGGGGCGAAATAGGGACAGTGATTTACTAGGGACCAGCCCTGGCTTTTGGACAGTTGGAGAGTATGTAGTTACAAACAGCCAAAAAGGAAATCAGGGAACTAATGGCTTATTGATTAGCAGTCATTGATTGCATATTCATTTATTTTTGTGAAGCCATTTAAATTATTTACAACTTGTATTTGTGCACTGAGATAATGAATGTAAATCTCTCCCATTTTCTTGTTCACCCCTATTCTCTGATCTCTCACGCCCAATGCTGTCTATTTCCCCTTGTTTTGGATTCAAGTTCCATACAGGCAACGAGGTTTACCAACATAAACTTCGGATGCTGCAAGTATTAAAAACGGGAGTTCTCAAAGATACAGGCTTGAATAAGACAGCCCAAATTCATGGCAGAAACACAGGCCCTCCTAGGGTAGTCATGTGTCCTATTTTTCAGAGAAGAGTCCTCTATTTGGAAGGCCTACCAGATGCCAGTCCTTTAGCTGAAGGTTCCATCTGTTTGAAGGCTTCAGGTCTGGTTTAAAGATAAGGAACCACATTCATATAAAATGGTCTGGTTTAAAGATAAGGGACGCGGGTGGCGCTGTGGGTTAAACCACAGAGCCTAGGACTTGCCAATCAGAAGGTCGGCGGTTCGAATCCCCGCGATGGTGTGAGCTCCCGTTGCTCGGTCCCTGCTCCTGCCAACCTAGCAGTTCAAAAGCACGTCAAAAGTGCAAGTAGATAAATAGGTACCGCTCCTGCGGGAAGGTAAACGGCGTTTCCATGTGCTGCTCTGGTTCACCAGAAGCGGCTTAGTCATGCTGGCCACATGACCCGGAAGCTGTACGCTGGCTCCCTTGGCCAATAAAGCGAGATGAGTGCCGCAACCCCAGAGTCGGTCACGACTGGACCTAATGGTCAGGGGTCCCCCTTTACCCCTTTACCAGATGCCAGTTCTTTAGCTGAAGGTTCCATCTGTTTGAAGGCTTCAGGTCTGGCTTAAAGATAAGGAACCACAGAAAGGAAGGGCAGAAACTTTGAAGTTGCCATCCACAATTAGCAGCACCTGGTCAGCAGACTAAGCAGGTACACAACTCACAATATCACTTAAAACACGCTGCTTCCTATACAGTCTCAGTGCACTGCCTTGGCAGGGTTCTGTTTGTTTGAGTGGCTCCTCTTCCTTGCTGAGCCACCTGACTTTGCTGGGAGAGAATCTGCTCTGTGACACAAGTGTCAAGCATTTTAATGAATTATAGAAATCCCTTTTCTCACTGTGTCAGCAAGGTAATCAAGGGACTTGAGCACACCTGTCTGGCTTCTCCCCACCCCCACGCAGAACCCATCTGGCTCTTCATTAATAAATGAGGGCCTGGTGCTTCCAACAGATGTGCTAGGGAGGGCAATTACCTCTTTGCAGAAGCCAAGTGCAGTCAGCAAAATCCATGTTCATAGCTCAGTTGCAGTGCTTGGCATGCAGAAGGCCTCGGGTTCGACTCCTGGCATCGTCAGTTAAAACGCTCAGGCAGCAGGCGACGAGAGCTATCGCGTGTCAGCGTAGAAAATACTGGACTAGGTGGGACTCATAGCCTGACCTGGTACAAGGCACCTTCCTGCATGTTTCACTGAAGTGCTGGAGTTCCTAGGATTTATGAAGCAAACCAGGTGGATATCATTTCTCTTAGCCTTAATAATGCATGTGGAATATCAGCCGGGACCCTCTCAGTGGTGGCTCCCCATCTGTGACATGTTCTCCACAGTGAGGTCCGCCTGGCGCCTTTGCTGACATCTTCTCAACATCAGGTAAAGATTTATCTTCCCTACCCCAGGCTTTTGAGGGACCCAGTTAATTTTGTTCTGATGTTAGTTGCTACCAAGGCTTCCTGTAGGCTAGCTATTACGCAGAGTGTGTGTGTTGTGTGTGTAGGTGTTTATATTAGAATATCAATATTTTATATGATTTGTTTTATTGTCTAATATATTTGTTTGTTTTTAAATATCCAATTGCTTGGACACCTTAGCAACAAGTAACTAATATGTGGAATCCACCATTGATATCATTGTCCGCTTCCTAAAAGCTCATTGTATGGTTCACTCTACAAAAGACATATTCATATACTTAGCACACCTGTGTTTTCCTCTTTCTTTGATGAATGGCACTCAAACTATCCAAAGCCACCAGTAGCTTTTGAAGTCTCTGCCAAGTCTTAAAAGTAGCTTATAGATTGAAAGTGGGAAAGAGATTTCAGGGCTGGACTGTGTTGATGAAATGGGGATTTAGAAACAAGTTTGGGCACAGAAGCCTCTTGTACCCAGCTACAGGCTCTCCCCCACCCCACCTTTTGTGCAGAGATGCGAAACACCCGGAACAACTCCCTGGGATGCATAGGCAACATAATGCTCTCCACACGTTGTTGTACTCCAACTCCCATCATCCCTGGCTATTAGCCATACTGATCGGGGATGATGGGAACTGCAGTCTGACATCCGGGCGGCACCATGTGAGCTACTCTCTGCCCTAGGACTGCTTCAGCGATAGAATTGCCCTATCATACGCTCCGACATTCCTCAGATGGAAATAGGGACATTCTATTCTGCATCAGTGTCAATTCCTTAAAGGGGTAGCTGCCCCTTTTGCCTGGAATCGCTCCTTCTCTGGGTTCCTCCCACCTACCCCTCCAGTGCGCTGTGAGCAGGGAGGAGATGGACGTGTGACTACCCCTTTACTTCCATCTGCATGCCAAATGGAGAGAGGGTATTTTTCCTTCCCACGCTGCTATAGGTGGCAAAAGAGCTGGAGTGCTTAAGTGATGGGATGACTGTACTTCCCCTTCCCTAAGAAACCTAGTGGCTTTGAGAAGGTGGTCTGAGGACTCTGTCAGGGTCCTAGAGTCCACCCTCTTTCTTCCCAAAGCTTGGAGGAAGTGCTCACCAGGCTTTGGGAAGGAGACCTCACACCTCCTCCCAATGCCGCCTGCTGGCTGGGGGAATCTGGGACTCTGTGTGACCAAGTGAGAAGCCTCAATGGCTTAAGGCAGCCTTTCTCAACCTGTAGGTCCCCAGATGTTGTTAAACTACTAGGCCAGAGCTCAGGGATGATGGGAGTTGTAGTCCAACAACATCTGGGGACCCACAGGTTGAGAAGCGCTGGCTTAAGGTTTTTCGTGACTATCCCAGCCTATTTGGGGCACTTGGAGGGTTTGTCCTATGACTGCGGTTCCCAGTTGGTGGTCTGCAGACCACAGGGAGCCGGCAAAACTCACCTGAGGGGGTCTGTGGCACCTTTTATGTAACAAAAGCTACCACTGAGATATTAAAATTTTTAAAAGTATGGGTCTGTGGCTTTGTTTTTGAAAAACGGGGGGTCTGCAGTACTTAGGTAATTGGGAATCACTGCCCTGTGAGGGGGTTTTTTCTGCAAAGGCCAACTAAACCCATATATTGCTAAGAAGCGCCCAATAAAAACCAGAGCACCACCTCTCAAGTGAAGTTCCAATGAATACAAAGGGATGCTGTTGCTTTGCATTATTCCCATAGGACAACAGCCTTCAGTTTAGTCCTCTCTTTCCATTGTCTTTTAAGGCGACAGCACATTGGTATTTGCATCTGTGTGTGGTGGTGGTGGTGAACGTATTTGAAAAATCAGCTCACTTCAAAGTAAACAGAAGCCTATATTTGCATTAAATTAAAATTCAAAGAGGTGCAAATTACATTTACTTTCTATTTGCTAACATTCCATTCCTTGTCTATGAGCAAATACTCTAAAACATTTATAGTAACTATTCTTAGCCCCGCTAAAAACCATGCCTCATACCTTAAAATACTTTGGTGCAATTTTCGCTTGCATTAATTAGCAAGCGTATTCGAAGCATTTTAGCATGGATGTTGCTGCATTCCACTTTGTGACCTCCATGTCTCCTCGTTGTCTTTCTCTTTCAACTACACTGCAACTATCTCTCTATTATTCACACATTTAGAATTCAACAATTATTGCTACTGAGCAGGTCACTAAATAGGTTTGTATTAAACATTAACCTGCATAGCACTTTGCCTCTATACCCATCAATTACTCAGATTATTCATATCGATTTGCTAAATTATTCAGCATGTCCTTATGTACATTAATTTGTGGAATCAATTTGTGCTTAATTTCCTGTTACATTTCTCTGGGAGTTGTGTGTGTGTGTGTTTGCTGCTATGGTATTGATACTGTGCAAATCTTTCCGACTTGCTAATCCATCATTTGAAACAGAGTCCACATTTCTACAACTTTTCAACTAATTGGGTTTAAAAAAAAAGTTTTGGCATTCAGGCATTCTTTTTGCCCTTATTATACCCCAGCATTTTTCCACGAAACCTTGTCATGATCATTTGAAAGATTATAGGCTATTTCAGTATAAGAGCTATTTAATTAGTTGGTGTCTATTTTTAAAAATAAAGAAAATCATGAATAATACACTAAAGAGCAGAGACCTTACTACCACCACCTGTGCATTAGCAATTTCCACAAATTAGATGGAACTGTATGCTGGACTCAACTGTGACCCCTACAATCACCCTTGCTTTATTAACCTCTAGAATTTCTGCTATAATGGTCTGCCTTCCAAGTCTGTTCAGACACAGGTGAAAAATATATGCAATGTGGTGCCCATCTGAAGTTGTGGACTTCGTATCCCATCATCCCAACCACTGGCCATGCAGGCAGGCGCTGATGGGAATTGTAGTCCAAACAATCCAGAGGGCACCATATTGGCAACCCCTGCAATAATGCAATACAGTGGTACCTTGGTTTTTGAACGTAATCCGTTCCGGAAGACCGTTCGAAAACCAAAAACTCAATACAGAAGCCTCAATACAGAAAACTCAGTATGGAAGCCGCATGGCATGTTCGACTTCTGAGGCGTATTTGAAAACTGAGGCATTTACTTCTGGGTTTATGGTGTTCGAAAACTGAAATGTTCATCAGTGGAGATGTTCGAAAACCAAGGTACCACTGTATCCATAAATGGGGGGAAATGGGTGTGTGAGAGAGAAAAGAATGAATGGTCAATATTGTTATGAATGCTCTCTGGGATCAGAGGAGGAGTGCACAGGAACAAAGTCCTAGTTTTCAAAACTGTTTACTAATTTTCATTTATTCGAGAGTTCTCAGCCATACAACACATTCACACATGTTCTGCAGGGATATAGTTGCAAATGTTGTTGCTGTGTCTTACTATGGGCAGATCCAGCTTAGCAGCACAGAGAAACAGTGGAACGGGATCAAGATGGCACTTCACATTGCACCATGAAGTGCTTCAGAGATCTTCCTTCCAAAGATTGTTCTGACACTCACAACTCCCTCTTTTGATTATCTGGCACAGTCTTGATTGTACATATTATTGGGGTTGCAGGATTGGCTTGAAAAGTTCGCAGGATTGCAAGATCCTTGCATCATCTTTGCGATCCCTCCTTGCCATCTGAATGCCTGTAGGTCTATGGCATGGAACAAGTATTTATTGGTGGCAATGGCCAAGCTTTGGAATGTCCACCCCCAAGAGGTCCATGTTTATGGCCAATAAAAGTAAAGGACCCTTGGATGGTTACGTCCAGTCAAAAGCGACTATGGGGTGCAGCGCTCATCTCGCTTTCAAACTGAGGGAGCCAGCGTTTGTCCACAGATAGCTTTCTGGGTAATGTAGCCAGCATGACTAAACCGCTTCTGGCACAACGGAAGAGCGCTGGGAAACGCCATTTACCTTTCCGCCGCAGTGGTACGTATTTATCTACTTGGACTAGCGTGCCTTCGAACTGCTAGGTTGGCAGGAGCTGGGTCCGAAGAAGGGGAGCTCATCCCGTCGCAGGGATTCAAACCACCGACCTTCCAATCGGCAAGCCCAAGAGGCTCAGTGGTTTAGACCACAGCGCCACCCACGTCCCTGTTATGTTCTGCAACTATTATGGCCAATAGCTGCAGAACTTCACAACGAAAACTGTTACCTTCCATTAACATTTTATTTGCGGAAATATTGCTTTGCTCAAGTTGTTGTTTCTTGCTCTGACTTGAAAAGAACTTCATTGAAAATAAGGGTCTTGGAATTTCAAGTACCAGTACGTTCTGTTAAGTTTTCCCCCCTGTATGGAACACACAGCACAATCCTGATCCCCCCAAATTGATGCTAGAAGGGGTTAGGTTAGCATGTTGGTGCCTCTTTGCTGAACTCGACCAGCAGAGAGAAGTTTCACCATTGAAGGGGCTCTGTCATGCCAGAAGTTGTCAGCCTGGAACTTGAGTAGGAACAAAAACCTCATCCACTCCACCAACAAAAATATATTTGATGGTGTGGACTCCCTGACCTCATTTAGGATTGCTCCGAGAATATTTTATAGTCCTTCCGCCCCGCCCCCCTCCCCGAATACAAAACTTTGGATGCATTCAAGATTGCTTTAGTTTTTCCTTGGTAGTCTCAAACATGGCAGTGGTTTTCTTTTTAAGAACAAGCGGGTACATTTGTGCACTCATAACCACGTAGAAAGAGTGTGTTTGTTTATTTTAATAAGATATATCCCACCATTAGAAATCTTTATTCATAAGGGAATGTGCCATAAAAGAAAATGTAATAAAAAAATTCTGCATACAAATCTTGCAGGTCATGTGCTCAGAAGTACAGTAGGTGTATTCATACATAATCCAAATGGCTCCTTCTTTTACAATCCTTTTAAGACTCAATCTGGGAAATTGCTTTGAAACAATGAAGTCACAAAATCAAATCACATGGAAGACTATTGGCTAGAAATAATGATATTTGGAGATATGCTGTTTATTCTCTGCGTTCAACAGGAAGATCATATGTGCAACAGCAGCCACAGCAGTTCAACATGAAATATGAATTTGCCTTTTATGCATTAAAAATCTCTAGACAAGGAGAAGGCAACAGAGGGTGGGGAATTGGCTAAAAACCCATCGTATGCTTTTTGTGGTTATGCAGAAAATTCAATAAAAAGAGAAGTGGAAGAAAGTTATATTATAAGCTCACAGTTGGGTGAGAAACCATTCATTATGAGTAGGTAAAAAGGTAAAGGACCCCTGGACAGTTAAGTCCAGTCAAAGGTAACTATGGGGCTGCAGCGCTCATCTCACTTTCCAGTCCAAGGGAGCTGGCATTTGTCCACAGACAGCTTTCCGGGTCATGTGGCCAGCATGACTAAACCACTTCTGGTGCAACAGGACACCGTGACGGAAACCAGAGCGCAGGGAAACACAGTTTACCTTCCTGCCACAGTGGTACTTATTTATCTACTCACACTGGTGTGCTTTCAAACTGCTAGGTTGGCAGGAGCTGGGACAGAGCAACAGGAGTTCACTCCGTCATGGGGATTCAAACTGCTGACCTTCCGATCGGCCAGCTGAAGAGGCTCAGTGGTTTAGACCACAGCACCGCCCGCCTCCCTTTAGTTCCCATAAAGACAGCTGCAGTGGTGGCAGGAACCTTACAGGGCTGGGGAAAGGCTTCAACATCTGTTTTAGCTGTGGCATCAACAAGAGCCAAGCCATGTCCCATCTGCCTCCCACAAGGCGTCCAGCCCCTAGTGACCTTTTTACATATTGACCCAGCATTTTTACCAGCTTGGGGGATAGGGGTGGGACGCTCCTTACAGCAGCTTAGAAAGATCAATAATAAGATTGTTGTTGTCCTAAGGCTTACAAACAAACAAACAAAAAGAAACACAGCACAAAAGAGAGAGAATGAGAGGAGGCAAAGACCACTGCCCTGCCTCCTAACAGGGCCTTCTACCTCCATCTGCCTTGTGGGAAAGATCCTAACAAATTGTTGCTTTAACATTGCTGTTTTATTAATATATCTTTGTTACTTGTAAGCCTTTGTATCCTGAAAGGCAGGTATAAACAAGTAAACACACACATATGAATTGGGAGAGAGGAAGAAACACAAGCAAACTCAGATACTAGTTGTTGTTTTTTTTACAATGGTCTATGCAGGAAGGTCAGTCCTTCTAGGTTTGGGTGCACGCGAGAGGATGAGAGAGTTTTAAGGGGATTCCAGATTTTGGGGTTCGTAGTTTGTCGTTAATGAGGCTAATTCTGGCCTGTGGAGCCTAAAAGACAGGACTGTGTGTATATGCGTGTTTCTCTTACTGACGTAAGGTATTTTGAGAGACAGGGACATGGTTGGCGCTGTGGGTTAAACCACAGAGCCTAGGACTTGCCGATCAGAAGGTTGGTAGTTCGAATCCCCGCGATGGGGTGAGCTCCTGTTGCTCAGTCCCTTCTCCTGCCAACCTAGTAGTTCGAAAGCATGTCAAAGTGCAAGTAGATAAATAGGTACCTCTCCAGTGGGAAGGTAAATGGCGTTTCCGTGCACTGCTCTGGTTCGCCAGAAGCGGCTTAGTCATGCTGGCCACATGACCCAGAAGCTGTACGCCGGCTCCCTTGGCCAATAAAGCGAGATGAGCACCACAACCCCAGAGTCGGCCACGACTGGACCTAATGGTCAGGGGTCCCTTTACCTTTACCATACTTTGAAAGGGAAAATTCATCTGAAAAACAGGCTAACAATTAATTTGAAAATATGGATTGAGGTAGTCTTCACTGTGTGTGGGAGGAGTCCATGTTAGATGTAGGACAAATATTTTCAGGGATAGTGACCTTCCCTATAATAATTCCCTTAACCATTTCAAGAAGTGACTTGACTGCTCTCAGCAGCCGAGCTACATTCTTGGGATAGAATACCCCTGGAAAGAACATGTAGTATCGATCTCTGGGCAATCAGCTCCAGAAATATGGAGGGGTGGTTGAGGGCAGCAAAGCTATTACTTGAACTGGTGGTGAGGCTTCTCCATCCTGCTTGTTGTTGAGTGGAAAAAGGACCCAGAACTGCCTTGTATTTAAAGGTAAGACCAGGGGGTTTTTTTGGCCAGAACTCAGGTGGGCGCCATTGCCATTATAAGAAAACAAGAGAGGTTTTCATGGTGAGTTCCGGCACCTCTTTTTCTAGAAAAATAGCAGTGAGTAAGACCATACCCTCCAACATTTCTCTGATGAAAATAGGGACGTCCCATTCCATAATGATAATTTTACCGTTTATACCCCACACATCCTACTGAGTTGCCCCAGCCACTCTGGGCAGCTTCCAACATTTATAAAAGCATGATACAAAATTAAACATTAAAAAAGCTTCTCTATACAGGATTGCCTTCGGACGACTCAGGGGTCGGAAAACTCCATACCCTCCAACATTTCTCTGGTGAAAATAGGAACATCCTAGGGAAAAGTGGGACATTCTGTGATCAAATCAGAAACCGGGATGGCTTCTCTAAATCAGGGATGTCCCTGGAAAATAGGGACACTTGGATGTAAGACTGAAATATACTCTGAGTCAAGTGTGGATTTCATGCTCTTTATCCAGCTCATAGTAGTGAGGAATGAAAATTTCCCCAAAATAACTGCTTTATATACATTATTTACACAATGGGCCGCATGTGATTGGTTAATTCTGGGATTCTCCTGTAGGCCAATCAGGTTGCGGATTCACTTCCACCTGGAGCTGGATTGGGTGGCTCCTGTGGACCAAGCATACTGTTGCATTGTTCTAGGACCAATCATACTGCTGCATTCTGGACCCTACTGTTCTAGGACCAATCAGACTGCTGCATTCTGAATCCTATTGTTCTATGACCAATCAGACTGCTGCCTTTTGGATCCTATTCAACTCAGTACATAACAAAGACCATCACTCCAAAACTGTTAGAACTTTTCTGCTCCCTCCTCCAAAGATAAATCCAATCTTTGGGGGATGTTTTTGCCCCTTGCCCCTTCCTCTTGTGCTAGCTAATACACCCTGGAAGCTTCTTTCCTAAGAGCCACAGCAGCTCCCAGACTCACTGCTTTTTTCGAGTAACTCTCCAAGTTCCTTTTTGTTTGTCCTTGAGAATGTTAGCCTGTAAATACATCTTCATGCAATTTCTCTGCTTAATGAAATGCAAGCATTTGATCATTCACTTGTCTATCTATGTCCCCTCCTCTGCATTTTACCATTGATTAAGTGTGATGTACTGAGGAACTAGGCCTGTGTTGATGTGATTTAAAGATCTGCTTAAGCTGCCTTCTCATTTGGACTCATCTAGAAGAAATTACTTTTAAACGGCTGTTGTTTGGGACCAATAGTGCCAATGCTCTAACTGCATACAAAGTGATAGGGTAATGAAGTATTTAACACAGCGGCAATGAATTCTCTTAGCAGAGAGCCGTGCACATCTTAAACTTCCAGAATAACCAGATACCCAAAAGATCTAAAACATTCAGCAAAGGACGTGTCAAGAGATAAGCAGTCAATATGCAAAATGGAAAGCCAAAAGGCTATATAGTCTCTGACACATTTTATCACTCTACATGTAAGTCAAGATAATGTGGACAGATTTTATATGAAGATCGTATGTGGCATCAGCAGTGAATTCCTGTTGTTTTCCTCTTGCAAAGGAAGACTGAGGGAAATACAGATAGGAGCAGTCTGGGGAATCTTGTTGAAGATTCTCACCGTTGCTTCACACAAGGTGACTTTCCTTGTCTGCCCTGTATAAAGTTGTATTTAGGCAGCCATGTGAGATCAATGTACACATTCCTATGTGGCCATGGCTGGACTCATCTCTGCCAACCCAGTCCACAATCCACCCATAGCTAGGGCTAGGGAAGAAATTCAATTCAGTTGACATTTAAGGCTGAACCCACCAAATCCTCTGTTTCAAAAACAATACACAGACCAAAACAGTCAGGTAGTGTGTGTAAAAATGTGCATGCTAAGGTAAAGTCTGCATAAGAATACTTATATTAGTGAAAATATACACGCTATACAAAAACACACTGTAAGGGGAAATTACTTTGCAAAAATGTGTACATTAGGCAAATTTGCGTAGAAAAAATGTGCATATTAGGAGAGATTAGCAATAAAATGTGGACAACTTCATACTATACAAAAACATGTTGAAGCCGAAATTCAGGATGCCATCTTCCCAGAACCCCCCTTTTTTTATTGCAAGAGCATGGAATCCATTTTAGTTGCTGTGATCTCAGTCCTCTCCTCAAAAAAACTTTTTTTGCAGGGGTGGGGGTGGGAATCGCACTGTGAAATCACATAAGATCATAGTAACCAAAATGGCCACCTTTCTTTTGTGATAAAAATGTGGATGTCCCGTTTTTTTCCGGGACACTGGGGGGTGGTGGTATGTAGCTTTTCGTGGGAGTTAAAAAAAATAAATAAATCGCAAATTGCTGTAGAAAGGCAGTGAAAAGAATTTAAGATTGGAAAAATGAGAAACTGGGAGAACTAATACTGTAGTGGATACTGTTGAGTACACTGGTGCCTGTGGGCACCAGGTTGGCAATCTCTGTACTACATTCCTTCCTAGGGGCTCGTAGTGAATATATCTGCACAAAAAATGGAATGTGATCCAACTTAAAATGATCAAAATAAAGTTAGAGATTTAAAAGAGAGAAGTCAGGATATAAAAAAAAAAAGCCTTTTAAAACCTTGGAGGAAAATACACTACTGATTTGTCTGAGAGAGTCAGCCTCATTATGAACACTGAAATGCTTAAATATCTGTAGATTTGGCACATGTGTAATTTAGGTCCTGAATCAATTTGTCAAAATGAAAATTGACAAGTTACATTGATTTGGTTCCTTGTAGCCTTTGCCACTTTTTAATAAAGCAGTAGCAAAATTATATCGGTGAGGAATCATTTTCAGACAAACAGTTTTCTTCTCTAATAACCTTGGCGCCTTCAGAATAGAGAAGAGAAATGTCCAAACAGTGGAGGAAAGAAATAGAATATTAAAAAGGTCATGGCTGTGTGACACAATATTTTAATTCATAAAATATGGGATGTACTCTAAATGCCTCTTGACACATCATTCCAATGACAAATTCCGTAATAAGGACCACAGAATGGCACAAATTATTCCATCCGCTTGACGAAGATTATGATGAGAGTGCAAAATGGTGCAAAAATTAATCGCTTCCTTTTGCATTGTTTAGTCTTGCACTCTTCCTTGGATATATTATTTAGAAATATGATACAACATATTTAAAACCGCTATTAAATATGATAAAAAAGAAAACGGGTCACATTTTCCCTCCAGTCATTAATAATCTTAAGTTTTAAATAAAATAATCATGAAACTGGGTTAGCACTCCATCATTTCCCCTTTTATTTGTACATAATGTTTTCTGCAAATGTTGTATATTAACTCTCCTTCCTTTCACGAAATGCTCCACTGGAGCACAAATCCCATCTTACATGAGTGGATAAAATTGATAAAACCCATTAATAGGCTTCTTAGCAAGCCTGTTAATGTAGGCTGTTTCTGCAATTTATTAAAATATTTGAGAGAGTGTGTTGTTATTGCTGTCCTATGGCATTCTACTTGTGCTTTTAAAAGTTTTATATTTCATGAATATTTACTTCACTGAACAGCGGTACACTTTGTCAGTTTTGGCGCTCTTCACTGGAAACAAGGAGGAAAGCTGTTAGCTTGGGGGCGTAACAAGGGGCCTATACCAGGGGTAGCCAACTTCCAAGAGACTGCGATCTACTCACAGAGTTAAAGACTAGCAATGATCTACCCCCCTTTTTTGGGTTCAGATCCAAGTTGTTGAGCTTTCTTTAGGGAGAAGGAAAGCCCCATTTGGGGGGGGGGTGCAAGGCAAAAGTTTTTGAGCTTTTTTTAGGGGAGCCAAACTTGTTGGGCTTCTTTGGGGGGAGCCAATGATCTACTACAGACGTCCAGTGATCTACTGGTAGATCACTATCTACCTGTTGGACGGGCCTGGCCTATACAATCAAAAACCAGAGAGAAGATGTACCACAATCTCTTTGGAAAAACTGAAGACAGCAGGAATGTATAACAGCGAGTAGTTAAAGACATACCAGTTGTGCCATTAGGTAATGTGAGATGGCTGGTTTGGGGTATCCTGAAATGGCAGCAAATTGTTATTCTTTAAAAATGATTCTCACTGTACTTCTACTCCCGGGAAGGGGTGCTTGTGGCATTTTCTGCCCTGGCCAGCTTTGGGTGTTATAGGGGCATGCATCAGATTAGAATGCCATATGTCCAAATTTCTCCAGACATTACTGGGATTTCAAAGGCAGGGAGAATTTTTGAAAGGTGGTGCTTTATCCTGGATCTTAGGCAAGTCAATCGAAAAATAGCAGGGGGTTTTTTGTCGGGGAGGGAATCAACAACTTTCGGGGTGTCCTGGATTTTACTTTTTGAAATACAGCAACGCTAGATTAGGATGGATTCTGCTCGCCAGAGGTGAAGAAATATCTCTGCATGAGTTGCACCAAGGCACTTCAATGATCCATACATTTTTTAAATGCTGTAGGTGAGCATCTGCAGAAAGTGGGATTTCTTTAAGCTTATCGGATCACAACAATAGGATGGGATCGTGGGTGTAGAGAGGCTAAACACCTTGGGGGAGAGGGCACAGATGGGAAACTCCGTTGTGACTGACAGGTCTAGCTTGTAATCAGAGGGAATTATTTTACCTGTGCTCTCTAATCCCAGTGCTCAGGGAAAAGAGCAGATTTACCAGAGTGAAATTTATGACTCTAAGCTTCAGGAACATGCCAGGATGTGGCGGGCAGAGGACTCGGAAGGAGAGCTCCATCATGACTGATAGCTCAAGTTTGTAATCATAAGGAATGATTTTACCTAGAAAGTGAATTTCTTCATTTTTCCCATCACAAAACGGAATATAAAGGTGCCTAGGACAAAGTCCCTGGACTTGTTTTTTATTTCATTTTATCAGTGAACAAAATAAATCAAAGACAAAGAACAAACATCCCTGGACTTTTTGTCTGTAATTTGGCGGGTTTCTTACCCAGAGGCACTTCTTTCATGTTTGCAATTTTCTGATCGGTTGCCAATAAAACAGAAGGGGAGATTAAGTTATTCCTACCTTAAAACTGTAAGGGTAGGCGCTGTGGGTTAAACCACTGAGCCTAGGGCTTGCCGATCAGAAGGTCGGCGGTTTGAATCACCGCGACGGGGTGAGCTTCCGTTGCTCGGTCCCTGCTCCTGCCAACCTAGCAGTTCGAAAGCACAAAGTGCAAGTAGATAAACAGGTACCGTTGCAGCGGGAAGGTAAACGGCGTTTCCGTGCGCTGCTCTGGTTCGCCAGAAGCAGCTTAGTCATGCTGGCCACATGACCCGGAAGCTGTAGGCCGGCTCCCTCGGCCAATAAAGCGAGATGAGCGCCACAACCCCAGAGTCGGTCACGACTGGACCTAATGGTCAGGAGCCCCCTTTACCTTTACCTTAAAACTATAGCACCTACTTTACAGGGAAACCATTGTAGCGATCTGTCAGGGAACTGACATCTGAACCAGAGGCGGAGGCGAGGCTCTCAAACGATGCTTGAGAAGGGCCCAGCAGGGGGAGAGGCGGCTCACCAGCTGGGGAAGGAAATCAGCGTAACACCAGGGATAAAGGGGGGCAGATGGGGGAATCGGCGAGGGGGCTCCAGGACTCTTCGCCGGAGACCAGCGGGGAGAGCACGGGTCCTCCGCTACCCATGCCCTCCCTGCACAGAAGACGTCCGCGCAGAGAGAGTAGGAGGAGACTTGGAGTCAAACAACTTTTATGCTGGAAAAGGTTTAAGAAATGCCCACTGACGGATTCTGCCAGCGACTGAACAGCCACGAAGTGTAGGGCTGTCCAGACAGAAAAGGTTTAACAAGGCAAACTAGCCAGGAGTGGCACCAACTTGCGCACGAGTAACCCCTACAGTTATTACACGATCCTTCTGAAATTTGGCGGAATTCATACCCTCTGAAGGGGTGACCTTGCCTGCCCCAAACTGAAGGCAAGGCTTCAGAAATCTGTAGGTGAACTCCATTATGACGAAATACAGATTTATTCTTCTTTTTTCTATTCCACCTATGCCATTCGTTTGGTAAGGGGTGCACAATCACAAGAAATGGTATGGGTTGATCACAGGATGCAAATATGGCTCCAAGTCATAGAAGGAAATGAAATACAGTGCTGAGGTGTATTGTATGTATATTTAAATTATTTGCACTTCCCTCCTCCATGTCCAGCATGAAAGCAGAGCCTGCTTAAAACGATTGTTAAAAAATGGCACACTAGTAACTCTGGACTTATTTACATGCCTGGTTTTACTTCATGTGTAATTTGGCTGTGGAGCAGCCTTCTGATGAACAAACAGTTGCTCATCTGTTCTTTTGGGTTACATATATGGAAGTTTATCTAGCTTTTGGTCATTACTCTTTCCCTTTCCCTTTTTCTGTTATTCTATTCTGCTTCTGCTTTTCGAACAAAAAGATACCTGTTCCTTCTCATTCCAAATTCTCCCACCTTCTTTTTGTTCTTTTGCTTTCCTCCGTTTCCACATATCATTGTCTGGTTTTCTGTTTGTACCAAAGTCACCGCAGCCATCCAGGCAGCTTTTTATTTCCCTGCTATTGCTGTCTCTGCAAAGTATTCATTGACACATCCTACGAAGGACATTTATACCAAAATAAATCAAATTCTCACTTTTTTATCACTCAGGCTTTAGCAAACATACTGTATAGGGAAATAGATCTGGATTTTATAAATACGGTCTTAGGTGAAGCAGGGTTTTCATAAAAAGCAGATTTTCAAAATTGCTCACAGAAGATAAGCTCAGAAATGCAACTGGGGGAAGATCTATTGTGTATACATAAAGAAAAATTATTGCTGAGCAATTCTACTGGAATAATAGAATTTAAGACAGCAGTAACACAAACTATAACAAGTACTATTCACCTTGGTATATATGAAAACATGATGAAAGGAACTCATTGACATACTCATCTCACTCTTCTTTTTAACCTGTTGCTGCATGTATCAGTAAGCTTAAGAGTGTTGTCGCGCTGCATGCCACCTCAATCTCCATCCGAGCCGTGTGAGATTCCAGGAGCTCCAGGCTGGTGTTTCCTTTTGGAGGCACAGCCAAGACTGTGGTGTCTTTAGGATCCATGGTTTAGTTACACATATATACAACCTGAACATATGGTAGAGGGGTTCACAGCATTAACACCCCAAAGGGTCTTATTTCTCGCATAGCGACAACCTTGGATTCAAACAGCAGTCAAGCATTGCTCTCAGTCATCGCTCTGACTCTCTCTGCTACTTGCTTTTTCACTTCTAGGGCACATCACTGCCATTTTCAACTCTAAACTCGGGCTTTGTCCTTTTTCCACCCATTTGCTGTATCACACAGAGCCCCTTTCCTTTGTTACCCTGAATGGCCCATCGCCCAGGCAATCGCCTCAACACTGGAATCTTGCCTGGCTTATCTTTTAACACTTTTTGGATCCAGGAGTTAGAAGGATCTCATATACAGTCATACCTTGTGTTGAAGTAGTTTCAGGTTGAGTGTTTTCGGGTTGCGCTCCGCAGCGACCCAGAAGTAACGGAGCATGTTACTTCCAGGTTTCGCTGCTCGCGCAGACGCTCAAAATGACGTCACGCGCATGCGCAGAAGCGGCAAATCATGACACGTGCAGACACGGGTTGCGTTCGCTTCAGGATGTGAACGGGGCTCCGGAACGGATCCTGTTCGCATCCAGAGGTACCACTGTATAGCCACTCCCCACTTTGGGTTGGTAACAGGGCAGCATCTTCCATGACACCTGAGAGCAGTGCAGCGTAGGCTAGTTTATAGCAGTCTAGTTTAGAGGGAAAAGCGGAACGGGGGTCCTGCCATCTCAAACTGACTCTACCTAGCACCCACTTACTGAGGCTGCTGTCTCACCCTGCCTAATAGCAGAGTCACCCCTCTTTTCAAGATCAGATCTTGAGCATCACTCAAGAGTGCCAGGCAGCAGCCTGGGCTCTCAGAAAGACAGTCCAGCGGGATCCACCAGCTCAGTGGCACTGGATGAAAATATTAGAGCTCTCACCTGGAGCACAGCCTAGGACACAACTCATGAGGGTCGGCCTGATCCAGTAACACTATAGGATAGCCTCTGCCCCAACACCATGCCCAAGCTGGGAGCCCAGCAGAGCAGGGACTCCGGAGCCCAAGATCCCTGAGCCGGGACCTCCAGAGTCTGTACCCTTCAAACCTACACCCTTTGTGATCAATCCCTTTTATGCCATGTCCCCAGGATGCCCCACCAATACATGCAGCATCCTTGTAGGAACCTTTATGAAGATGTAGTGATGACACCAACTTGGGTGGATTTAAAGGGGAATTAGAAAAATCAGCAGAGAACAAGTCTGTTGGTTGCTACTAATCATGACAACTAGTATATATTACTTCCGATATACAGTATGAGGTCTCTGGATACCAGTTGCCACAGATCACAAGTGGAGGCATGCTGTTCAGCTCCTGACCTGCTGCTGTGGCTTCACATGCACATCTGGCTGGCCACTGTGGAAACAGCATGCTGGATTATCTGGGAATTTGGTCTGATCCAACAATGCTCTTCTCATGTAGAACTGCTGAGCTCTGAGCCTGAGGCCTTCCCCTTTGAGGCCTTCTATCCCTTGAGGAAGGGATGGGGCCTGGGAAGGGTGACCTGGCCCCATAAAAGTTTTGAGCTCATTGAAGAAAATTGCTCACTTGGAAGTGATCCTAAGTGCCGTCTTGCCAAAACCAGATCAAGAGAGAAAAAGAGGAGCCAACAGTGAACAGCTATTTCAGCATCTCTTTCCCCCTATGGTTAGTTGGCTGGAAAGAATCTTATGAGATATTGGCCCTAGCTGGCTTACTATAGTTTTGTTTAAAACACACACAAACATATGACAACCACTATCATAACTGATAACAGAAAGCTAAAAGAAATGGGAGCAACAAGAAAACCACGGCAGCAGGATAATACTGTAATTAAAACCAGCCAACTGTGTAGCAAAGTGGGTCTCCTCCTGAAGACCACGAAGGAGGAGGAAGTCGATTGTTTTGTTGATAGCCTTGCCTTGCTCTGCCTTCCACTCACGCCATTTTGTTTTCCCTTGTACTGCCTTCTGAGATCAGTCTTGGACGTCAGCTTCGTGCCTGGTGCCTCTGCTCTTGGGAAGTACATGTTTCTAATGATCTGCTTTCATCTGCAGATGATTTATAATGTGGTTCCACTGTGTTCTTTTTTTAACCTGTTGGGTGAACATACATCAGTAAACATGATTGATTGAATAGCTGTGCCTCAGTTTTGCATTAAAAGATTTGCAAGGTTGATCTCCTGCTGCTGAAGGGGGAATTCATAAGTTACCTTATTCATATAAGAACTGTAAATGACATTTGATAACCCCGGTGTGTGAAAGCAACACACAGTCATCTGCGCTGTTTGCTGGATTTTTATGCAGAGAATGCTTTGTCTATAGTGGGCATATGGCAATTGCATAAGTAATAGGCAGCTCCCCTGGCTACTGGACTGTCAGCTGTGGTCCTTCCTTTTGTGCCCACAAATGAAAAGGGGTGTCATCAGCAATGACCATATTTGAACAACTGGTCAAGGGGCCTACAACTCATGTCAAGGGATTAGTCTCCCTGTTGTACAAGATGCTAATAAATGTCTCTTTCGGTTCTGACCAAGCTCAGAGGTTCTGATGAGAGCTTAACTAGAATGCTCCATTGGAAGAACTGTGGAACAGGTTATGGGCTAAGTCTTTGTCAGCTCAGACGAAGTAGACGTCACTAAAAGTAGCCTGTGGTTGGCATCTTTTGAGGCAGCTCTCTTTCCTACAACCAGGTAGTTCACCCATGTGCTGGAGGGAGTGCCAAGTAGTTGGAACCTATAAACACACGTGGTGGGAATGCCCTAAGATTTCTGATTTCTGGGGGAAAGTATTTAGTAAGATTTCTTTAATAACAAGATAGACCATTGTCTGTCCCCCCTTGGCTCTTTTACATCTATATTTTGTCTGAGATTGCAGGGTGTTGGACTAGATCAGGCTTCCTTAACCTCGGCCCTCCAGATGTTTTTGGCCTACCACTCCCGTGATCCCTAGCTAGCAGAACCAGTGGTCAGGGATGATGGGAATTGTAGTCTCAAAACATCTGGAGGGCCGAGGTTGAGGAAGGCTGGACTAGATTACCCTTGGGGGTCCCTTCCAACTCTATGATTCTGTAATCTCATGCAGGTGAGTTGAGACAGCAGATAGCTGTTTCTACTGCTTTGTTGTGTCCAACATTTTCTCTTAAATATTGCCATGAGATGCAACATTGATCTGAATGATATGGATCCAAACCCTGGCAAACTTCTCTTCTTGGAACAATCTCCCGCGAGTTGAAAGTAGCTAGAGGACAAGAGACCTTTTTCTTTTCTTTTTTTGCCCTATGGCATTACTCCATTAATAACAATGACAAACACCCCTTCACGGCATTTAAATTGCCCACAGCATTTAAAATGACACGTATTTACAGGAAATTCTGCAAAATATCTCTTGAAGTATTACATATCAGGTTCATCACTTCAATTGAAACTGGTTTTTCAACTGATGTGCCAGGCAGAGAAAAAAGAGAAGTTGGCAAGAGTGACATTTCAGTTTGATAGAGGTAAGGGTCAGTTTGTCCTGCCCTCTCTATATTTTCAGGCCACATGTGATCAGCCTTCAGAAGTCCATCTTTCTCCTTTACACAGCCTCAATATCTGCTGTGAGTGACTGACTATTACCCCTATGGGTAATGGCCATAACTTACTGGTCGAACATCTCCAATTCAGTCCCCAGCATCTCCAGGACAGAAACTCTGGAGAGCAGCTGGTGGTCAATAAAGACTATGCTGAGTGCAATTGTCCGATGCAGTATAAGGCAGCTTCCTAGGTTCACCCCTGAAATCTGAAGTGACTCCACGGGACAGAGGATGAAAAATGGACAGACTGATAAATGTGCGCGCTTCCTTCTAGTTGTGATCTGCACACCAGGAACTATCTTTATGCACAAAGTATTTTTCCCTGCATGGAATTGCACTTTGATAATCCTCCACTGAATCTGTATTCTTTAGAACTATAAATACAGCTGAACTGCTGTGCCTTTTCTTTAAAATTCAACTGGTCTCTTGTCCTGATCAACTCTGAGCTGCTGCGCTACCTCTTCCAAAATACACGTGCTGAAAATCTGGGTCTTGTAGTTTTTATACAGGCAAGATAGCAGTTGAGTTTCTCCGAGCACAACTTATTTCATAAATTGATAATGATGTGACTAGGAGCTATTTATAACTCTGCTCCTGTGTCAGCTCTTTAAAAGTAAACACGCTATTTCAATGCAGCAATGTACTGCAGATCAGATCTTTAGAGGTAAGCATCAGATTCAGAGGCAGCATATTTCTGAGTACCAGTTATTGGGAGCGACATCAGGAGAAAGCTATTGCTTTCCTATCCTACTTACGGGTTCTCCAATCTGATTGCCATTTGTAGAAAGCAGGATGGCTTTTTGGTCTGATCCGGCAGACCCAACAGGGACGCAGGTGGCGCTGTGGGTTAAACCACAGAGCCTAGGACTTGCTGATCAGAAGGTCGGCTGTTCGAATCCCTGTGACGGGGTGAGCTCCTGTTGCTCGGTCCCTGCTCCTGCCAACCTAGCAGTTCGAAAGCATGTCAAAGTGCAAGTAGATAAATAGGTACCTCTCCAGCGGGAAGGTAAACGGCGTTTTCGTGCACTGCTCTGGTTCGCCAGAAGCGGCTTAGTCATGCTGGCCGCATGACCCAGAAGCTGTACGCCGGCTCCCTTGGCCAATAAAGCGAGATGAGCGCTGCAACCCCAGAGTCGGTCACGACCGGACCTAATGGTCAGGGGTCCCTTTACCTTTACCTTCAGCAGACCCAACACCTCATGCAGGTGACTTGAGACACAGTTAGCCTTTTCACCTGCTTCGTTGTGTCCAATGTTTCCTCTTAAATATTGCCATGAGATGTGGAATCTTAAGGCTTAAAACTGAGTGAAAAATATTTTAGCTTATTTTATGAGGAACAGGTTCAGCAATATTCGGTTATAAGATGGGCTTAACACAACATGTCGGAAACAGGTTTCCATCAATAGTGTCTAGTTGCATTTGCATATATAGTAATTGTTCCTTTTTAAACAGAGTTTGCAATTCAGATGAATATTTGAATCGGGTAGAGAATTGGCTTGAAAACTCTGTAATTCAGTTGTTTAGAGAAACGGGACGGGGGATAAATAGTTTACTGCATGTTTTGCTTTCAAATTACTAAGTACCTCAACAAAATTACTAATATTTTTATCACGACCCATCTCCATCCATCTTTCTGTGTTCTCCCATTTCCTTGCATCACAACTTACCCATGCTGGTAGCATCATCCATCTGATTCAGAGATGATTCCATTAGCTGGATCCCGTTTGATTCAAGTCAAGCCTTTATTTTTCTGTTTTATTTTATAAAAGCTCATTAATACCTTATCCTTTAGGGGGGGGGACCCATGGCAACAAAATGAAAACATCACCCCAAAATAATCACCAAGCAAGTTGTGTTGAAAAAATGACTCATGACTTTCAATTGTACTGTTAAGATGTTTTTATTTAGTCGGGCTATTGGCTTTTGCTGAATTTTCCTCTTGCTGTGTTGCTTTTGGTTTTAATGTGTTTAATATTTCTGTTCTGTGCTGTCATATTTCATTGTATTAGTTGTGCAAATCATCATTTTAATTGCAAGCCACCTTGAGGGCTGTTGTTAGGGCTGCAAGGGGGTGTAAATGGATTTGCAAAAGAATCAATAAAACACTCATGTCCGTGTATTTCATGGTAATCATTCACAAAGCTTTTCTGTGAGTACAAAACCTTACTAGTTGCGAATACACTTACTAGGAAGTAAGTTCCATGCTGAAATTGATGGAACATTCACATAAAGGTGTTTACAATCAGAATGCCAATTCCTCATATCCTTTATATACACATCACCCCTGGTGACTGTGCCAATAACCATTTGGTGCCTATTCCCTTTATTGAAAAGCTGCACAGCTCTTCTTGTTTAGTCCTATGGGGTTCTGTGGAGTCGGAGTCAATGGCAGGCAGAGCCATCTCATTCTAACTTAGTCCACATAGTCCTCCTCCTTGCTCAGTTGCGCGTCAAGGCCCCTCAACACCCCCCCCCATTTAATGAATAAAACATGTTGACAGCCGTATTTTAGGTTAATGGGCTAATCAAGGCCACAACTTTATTGGTTATGAACTGTGAGTGGTATCGGCTTAGGCATTGGACCTGAACCAATTATATCTGACTCCTGCCTGCCATGCAGAGAGTCTCTCAAGGGTTAACCAGCAGTAGGGGGAGCCTTGTTGATGTACATCAACTCAGAACTCCCCTCAGGGTCACCGGAGAGGTCGTGCCATGGCCCTAGCCTCTACCCAGACTTTGGACAGGAACTATGACCCCCGGATTCCTTTAACGGAATACCCTTAAAAGGGAGTGGCAGGTGATAGCCACAGCCTCCCCTCCTATCAACCACGCTTTTCCAGTGCCTAACCGCCAAACCTTACGAAGTTGTGACGATTTGCTACAAGGTAGGCAAAAACCAAGTGGCTGGTGCCAATCTGCCAAGTGGGAAAATTCCTACCAGGCCCCTTCAACGGGCAACCACTGAGGTCCATAGCAAGGTCAAGGTGTCGAATGCAAGAAGAAAAGGTGGGAGATCTGCAGGAAGCTGAGGGAAGAGCTCCTGGCCTTAAATGTGGCAAACCACACACCCCAGTCAGCTGGATTGGCTGGCTGCGGCTGTGAATGGGCCGGGACTCCCCATGTCCCCCACGATGTGAGGGACTTGTCATGCCCCCGCTAAGGGCGGGAGAGTGCGAGACCAGCACACAACCCAGGCCTTCCTGTGAAGGAGAGCAGCTTTCTGAGACTAAGGAGGGGGAAGCTAATAGCCATGGCTGCCCCATGGACAGGATGTAAATAAGGGGCTGGCTGAGGGCAGAATGAGGTGGTGCCCCACTTTCCCTAGCAGACCAGTCCATGCTGGCAAAAGGGTTGCCTGTGCTTTAAGAAAAAAACAGGGCTTCTTTTCATCAGGAACTCACCAGAGCTCAGTTCCAGCGCTTCTCAGGTGGGTGCCATTGCCATTATAAAAGGGAAAAAGGGAGGTGTTCATGGTGAGTTCTGGCACCTCTTTTTCTAGAAAAATAGCACTGGGTAAAGGAAATGGGCTCCATAAAGCATGTCCTAAGAAATCTGATGGAAAATAAAGAGGAATTTCCACAGAAGGAGGCCACAGTAAGAGCTTTATCGTAACAAAGTACTCAGATATGCCACAAGCCTATGGCATAAGAAGCCATTTAATGACTACTTGTGCAAGAATATTGTACGGTAGGCTATCTACTTCAGATTACTGAAATTTCAGGTGTCCTTGTTAGTCCTCTCTTTCATAGTCATGAGTTACTTGGAGGCATAATTACCTTTACAGCTAAAAAGATGAATTTTCTCCAGGGGATTAATTGTAGCAATTTAAAATACCATTGTGAGTCGTTAACATCTCTTAATAATCACTGAGAGGCTCATGTTGTAAATGTTAGCAAGGCTATTCAAAGCATGGCATAAATTCATGACCTAATCATTTAATGCAGCACAGTTTCTCCAGCAATAGACCTTCCCCTCTTCCCTAGAACATGTTCCTACAATCACACTCTACTGCTGCAACTCCTCAAAGTGGAAAATGGCCAAGTGACTTGCGTGCCAAAGATGGGATAAGAACAGTTCTGTGCTTTAAGCAACAATAGTGATGGTTGAAGGTTTTCTGCTTTGTTTTTATAGCTGCATTTCCCACAGGAAACACAAAGCTTGAATGGCTGTTGAGCATCTTAAAAAAAAATCCAGTGTGCGTACATCAGGAAGCGATGGCCTAATCTGAGCCTCCAGGCAAGGCTGCACATGGGTGTTTAAGAATGTCCAACTGGCATTCACACTTTATGTATTTGCTCTAGGAAGCACCTGTACAGCACTACTGAATCCACACAAACTGCTTTATATTTAGTGATGGGAGTAAAGTTAGAATTGGGAGAGTTCAAAACACAAACTCGCACATTTTGAAAAGCCTCTCGTGCCATTTTGAGCCAAGCCCAGACCCCTTTAGATCTGGGTCTTTGGAATGGGGTTCGTCATTCACACTGCGGCCAGTCAGCCTTGCCTCTGAGTTCTCCAATCCACTTCCCAAGCCTGCTCCACCCTGAACCCGGCCCACCCATTGGGCACAGAGCCACTTGGCAACCCTCATCCCATAGGCCGGTTCTGCTGAGTGATGCAGAGAATGGAACAGTGTTAGATATTTTCACTGTGAGCCCATAGTCCTTGCTTCAGGAGTTTTTAAGCCCTAGCCAGGGCTTTTTTTCAGCCAGAACTCGGTTCTGGCACCTCTTAGGTGGATGCCATTGCCATTATAAGAAAACAAGGGGAGCGTTCATGGTGAGTTCTGGCACCTCTTTTTCCAGAAAGATAGCACTGGCCCTACCTCAAGGATCCCCCTTTGCTGGAACAGGCAGGACATGCATACAGCAAATTCTCTTATGCTGCATATATTGGTCTTGGACTCTGTACAAAGCAGAAATAGTAGGATTGTCATGGTGATTCGCCCTCTGTTGGTACTGGTGCCACCCTCTGGAGCTGGCCATGGGTTTGGGTGAACAACCCTTCCCAGCTGGACAAAGAATGGCAGGTTCCCCACACTGGAGGAGGAAGAGAAGTACAGTGGGAGCACATCGCCCCGGCAGCGCGATCCCGGTAGGGTGCCATCACAGCTGCCCCCCTGCTCGCACTGGGTGCATACCCCTGGGACGCGCGCCAGCCCCACCCTGCCCCCTGGTGCTGGAGCAAGAAGCTCCACCACTGGTTCCCCATTCCATATGGAAGCTCCAAAGTCAAATCTTTCCTCAGCCGTAAAATTTCCATTGCGTCTTTGGACAAATCACTGTCTCTCAGCCTTACTCTCTGTCATAGGATTATACTGATAAATGAGACAAAAATAGCCAAGTATTGTGTACACTGAAAAGTGCTATAGAAACAAGAAACAATTATGTTATGAATCATTTCACCACAGTACTCTCTATCTGAAGAAAAATTAGCTGTGTCACCAATTGGAGATAACATCATTGGAGATTTTGCCTTGAGCTGTTATGTGGTAGAAATCTGTCATTCTTCACTGCAGCAATGTTCTCGGTCACAATGAATAAAATTCCCTGCCACATATTTTCCAGTATTTGTACCATTGATCATTTCTATGGAAGGTTTTTGTCTTGAATTGTTCTGGGATCAGCCACAATTCTACTGCTCTCCAAAGACCGCTGCGACTTGTCTCACAATATGGAGTGCTTTCCTTGTCTGAAACCCTGAAGAGATGCTGCCAGTCAGTGCAGACAATACTGAGCTAGATGGACTGTTGGTCTGACTCAATATCCTATCCTGACTGCAGGGGCGGAGGAAGCGGGGTGCAGTGGGGGGTGGGCCGTCCCGGGTGTCTTTGCTGAGGGGGGTGACATTTGGTGTACCGCCTGCCCGCAATTCCCAGGCCTACCCCAAACTGTCGGGGTTCGGGGGGGGGCTGCGCTGCTTTGCCGGCAGCATTCTCCCCTGTTAAGTTGTGGGTGAACATATCAGACGACACAGTGATTCTCCAAACAGCTCTTGTTTATTCACAGGTCAGAACTGAACTGAACTGAAGGGTTCAGTCAGCCTGCTTATATAGAGCTCCACTACAACGTCACTGTAACAACTTTCTGTAACTATCCAGTCACTGAATGTCACTTTCGATCCCTTATTTGCATATGTGGACCTGAGTAAAAACTATCTAGCGTATCCCCCTGCTGGCCCAGGATGAGAACTTCAGTACATAACATCCCCTACCCTCTTTGTTTTGAAAGGTCAGGGGAGGCTTGGGAGTTGCGGGCGGGCAGTGCACTGAATGTCCGTCATCAGCGGCTCACTCCACCCCCATGGGCAGCTCGCTCCACCACCTGGTTCAGGGTGCGTGCGCTGCTCTGTGCACCTGAGGGGCTATCCCGCACCTGGGAGGGCACCCTCCGTGCCCCACGCCCCTCGGGAGTGCACCCACCATGGGCATCATGGGCATATGCTCCGCTGCTGCCTAACTATCAGAGTCATTGTCAGCGCTCGCCTATATTCAGCTGCTGAGCAGGAGGCAGGAGCTGAGCCAGCAAAGAGAACTGGTCATCAGAGTGAGAGAACAAGATGGGATCCAGACACAGAAAAGGCCATCCGCAAAAGCCCAGCCTGAACTGAAAGCTTTGGACTGTGGGTGTTCTTTGTCGGTGGTGGATTGCTCTCTTTGTTTTGCATTTCTGCCAATAAGAGTGGCTGGTGCCCATTGTCAACAGTAGGGTGGGAAGGCAGAAAGCCCTAACAGCAGTTGAAGCCAGAGCCAATGACCACACAAGACAACCAATTCTAGTTTTGTCCAACCTTCTCCTCATTGCTGAGTTCTACAAGAGTAGATAAAAGTAAAGGTAAAGACCCCTGGACGGTTAAGTCCAGTCAAAGGCGACTATGGGGTTGCAATGCTCATCTTGCTTTCAGGCCGAGGGAGCCGGCGTTTGTCCACAGACAGCTTTCTGGGTCATGTGGCCAGCAGGACTAAACCGCTTCTGATGCAACAGAACACTGTGATGAAAACCAGAATGCACAGAAACGTCGTTTACCTCCCTGCCACAGCAGTTCCTATTTATCTATTTGCACTGGTATCCTTTTGAACTGCTAGGTTGGCAGGAGCTGGGACAGAGCAACCAGGAGCTCACCCCGTCGTGGGGCTTCGAACCGCCAACCTTCCGATCGGCCAGCCCAAGAGGCACAGTGGTTTAGACCACAGCACCACCTTTTACCTTTACCTTTTAGCTTCTACAAGAGTAACACTGAGACTATTGGGGAGGAAGAAGACAGGCATGCAATGTTACCCCTCAGACTGATGGTAAGTAAAAAAGCAGGCTGGCTGGCTCAGGTCAGACAGGATGGTGTGGCAGTGACACATTTGCCCTCATTGAATAGCTTCCACAGACTCCTGCATACCTTGGGCTTTACCTGAGTATTCTAATCCTCCCTCTTGATTGTCCATGATCCCTCCAGTTTTGTTGGCACTCAACCACCTTGGCTCACTATTAGAGGGAATAAAGTTAGTTATGGCAGTGCTTTCCTACCTCCTACTATTTATTGGAGGCCCTCATCATCAGTTGGAGAAAAGATGGATTATTCTGCTAGATTGTGATTCTGAATTTGCATTATATTTCTCTTTGTGTATGTGCAATCCTTTTAAACATTCCACTCTCTATATGTCAAACTTAAGTCATATGAATGAATCAGTGTCTCATTTCCATACCACCTTGGCACAGCTCAGGCATATAAAATATATTTGTGGGCACATTCTTTTTCATTGCATTCTCAGGTATCCTGAATCAAACTGTTTAGCTCTTATATTTTATTATCGAAGAAAATAGTAGAAATCTAATGGGAAGGGGAAGGGGAAGCCAGGCTTATTATATGTTGTGGGTGCCAGGGTTTGTGGGTGCCAGATTTCCCTAAATTCTGGATTTGGATTTGGTAAGTGTTAGAACTTAATCAATGCTTGGAGGGTTAAAGTGAAAGTCAGACTCTTAATAGCTGGACTCAGCTTCATGTGTTCAGGAGATCACCTGAGAGATGGGCCATTAACACAGAACAAAGAGAGGGAGATAATACCTATTGGAGTGTTAATGCTATGAGCCTCTCCATCGCAGGCTCGGGTTGTATATGTGTTTGAATAAACCAGAAAGCATAAAGACACCACCATATCTGCTGTGCCTCATTGCCAAAGGAAACATGAACCCTGGGTAATTGCCTGGAACTCCTGGAATCTTGCACCGCTCAGAGATCGGGGTGGCGTCTCACAACACAAATCTAATGGAGTTCGCACCTGAAGCTGGAGAATGAAAGAGTTAATTTCATTAGCATTCCAATTTTCCTTTCAATTAATACATCTAAATGGCACTCTGTGAACGAATATAAAAAGAGACTCCAAATATACCACCTTTTGCTATAAAAGGAGGCATATTGGCCCATAATTTTATATTGTCTATAAATGGTAAAATCTATGTGGCACTAAAGTCTTTAAATGTACTTACTGGTGCATGCCCAGTTTCCTTTGACTTTCAAAGCAATGACCCTCATCTCCAGTGGAATGTTTCAATAAAAGGTGGATTGCTACAGAAGACTGTCAGAGGTATGGGAGACAATGAGCTGCTTTGAGGAGGAACACTGGGAAGAAGCAGCTGAGCATGATTTTGTCCTAGTGAGCAGTGGCCTTTGAAGGTGTTGGTGTTAGAATACACAGCTGCTATTTAGCATTTAGAGGAGGAGCAAAAAGCTTGGATCGGGAGAGCACCATTGGTTGCATATCTTGCATAAATGGAAGCAAGACCAAATTGGACATAGACACCTTGCATAGGCCAGTGTGGTGTAGTGATTAGAGTATTGGACTAGGACAGGGGTCTGCAACCTTTAAGACAAAAAGAGCCACTTGGACCCGTTTCTGAAGGGAAAAAAACTGGGAGCCGCAAAACTCGTCATTATAAAAATAACTTTTTTGTCACCTTTTTAATTATTTCTTTGTTTGACCCCTCAGAATTACTCCTCCTCATAGAAATAAACGTTAAATTAACAAGTTACCTTTTTGTGTGTGTGTGTTCTTCACTTCCCTTCAAAACAGTGACCAGCTTACATGCCCCCTTTCAATGCAGTGACCAGCGTACATGCCCCTTACAATGTAGCGGGTGGGCGGGCGGGAAGGTGACGTCGGGACGGTGCGTGACTAATGCACACACCGCCCCCATGCGACGTCACAGCCAGTACAGCGCCCACCACAGTGGGGAGTGTCGGGGCGCACAATGCGCCTCCTCCCCTCGCTAGTATCCGCCCCGGAGCCGCGGCAAAGGTGTAAAAGAGCCACATGCGGCTCCGGAGCCGCGGGTTGCAGACCCCTGGACTAGGACCTGGGAGACCAGGGTTCAAATCCCGACTTGGCTGTGAGGCTCACTGGATGACCTTGGGCTGGTCACTGCCTCTCAGCCTAACCTACTTCACGGGGTTGTTGTGTAAGGTTACCAGATGTGCCCATTTCCCAGGGACAGTCCCTGGATTTACAAATCAGTCCCCTGACAAAATCCATCTATTTATCAGGAAGCTGAAAAGTGTCCTTGGATTCATTGAATATATTGTGTGGATTAAATGAGGAGGGGGAGAACCAAATATGCCCCCTTGAGTTCCTAGGGGGGAAAAGGTGGGATATAAATGAAGTAAATAAAATAAACAATGAGATCAGGGATGTTTTTAGCGCACAGTTGGAAACAGAATATAGAGTTGGAAACACATTTGAGCAGTTGGAAAGCTGATAATGTGAAGTTTAAAAAATGAAAAAAATGATACTTTTTTATGCTTGCAAAAACATTTTTGTATAGATTAGCCTACCGAGTTATATATAACATGTGGATGTATGTTTTAATCTGCTTTTGGTTTATTGCTGATTTTAATTTCTCTGTTCTGCGTGTTCTGTGGTGCTTGTTCACTAGTAAGGGTATTTAGGATTTCAGCCTAAATGGAGCAGAAAACACACACGCAAGTTTTTATTTGACACATTTTTGTTAACATTCATAAAATAAAGATTTGAAAACAAAGACTCTCCTTTACAGAAAAATGGTGCCCATGCAGGACTTTTATTTTATTTGTGTTATTAGCATTTTGATCTGCATCAATCTGTCTTCCATTAACTATTTTTCAGTCAGAATAGGCAGTTCTGATCTAAAATATATTTCTTGGCCTTCCTGTTGTGAACCAGATTGCACACCTAAAAAAAGCCATATTTTCATCAGTTATGTTGTGTGGTGACTAATGACTAATGAATGGTAGGCTAAGAATTCCCTGTTAAACCCTTTTAAAAAAGAGGTCTTTCCAAGCAGGTGAATGCATTTCCTTTTTCTTCTCCCAGGCCACATTTTATCAATATTCTTGGTCATATTGTACAGGTATGAAATATTAAACTCTCTGAAGTAAGGCAAGCTAATGGGATATTGTCCAAGCAGTGGCGTAGCGTGGGGGGTGCCAGGGGTGCCGGCCGCACCGGGCGCAACATCTGGGGGGGGCGTGAGTCCAGAGGGAAGGGACAAGTTTCTTCCTCCGCCGGGCTCCCCGCCGCCACCGCCACCGCCAGCCTTGCGCCCTAGCGCGCGCACGCCCCCTGCCGCTGCTACGGCTGTGCTCCACTCACTGCTCGCAGGAGGAGCAGCCGCTGCAGCAGCGCCGACACCGCCAACGACGCCTGGCCGGGCACGGGCAGCCTCCGCACCCCGCCATCCCCTCGGCCCAGCCACAGGCGGCGGCTGCTTCTGCCGACTGGGAGGGAGGAGAGCTCCAAGGGGCCTCGCTGCGCCCTGCGCTCCCCAAAACCCTCCGAGAGGAAGCCGGCGGGCGGGCAAGGGTCTCCCGGCAGAAGGGGGCGCCGCTGGCTCCGGCTCTCAGGGCAAGTCTCAGCCGCGGGGGGGGGGGCGAGGACGGAGCACGGCTGGAAGCCCCCGGACCCGGCCGGGAGGAGGAGAGGCGCTCGCCAAGCCCGGATCTGGAGCTCCACCTACAGCCCAAGGAGAGGAGGGGGCGGGGAGGCGCCTGAGGGGAGGGGGCTTCGGCTGCCTCGGCCCGCGGGGGCTCCGCAAATAATAAATTTAATAAATTCCTGCTGAGCCTTTGGGGGAGGTCCTTGGCTCCTTCGCTCGCCCCCAGCCCCAGTGGCGTAGCGTGGGTGGGTGCAGGGGGGCCGGGTGCAACATCTGGGGGGGGCGCGCGCTCGCACTCGAGTGCTAAAATCCACGGGTTGGGGGCGCAAATTATTTGCCTTGCCCTGGGTGCTGACAACCCACGCTACGCCACTGTGTCCAAGACAGTCATGCCTGCATCTAAATAAATTAGTTGTATATATATATTTTCAGTTTTCTCTCGGACAAAGCAAGCTGATAAAATAGTATTATGATTATTACTATCCTTTCTTCATCTCTGTAACTCAGTCAATAAGAGCATGAGACTCTTAATCTCCGGGTCATGGGTTTGAGCCTCACATGTTAGGGATGGGCTGGATGGGAAGTGATGGGGGGCTCCAACCAGAAAACCCCCCTAGGGAAGCGTCAGAGGAGGAAGAATCAGAAGGCAGGTCAGAGGATGAAGTGGGGACAGAATGAGTGGATCCTGAACAAGCAACAGGCTTGAGTGAGAGAGGAACCAGAGGCAGAAAAGCACCGCAGACACGGGGCAGGCAGCTGACATGGAATAAACCAGGCATGTCCAAAGTCCATTTCGGGGGTCTAATTCGGCCTGCCCGTCGATATAATCCGGCTCCTGTGGCAGTATATGTCCTGGGATAAAATCCTTTAAAAAGCTCAATAACTTTGTTCAGCCCTCACACATGTTCACTTCATCAAATTCTTTGAAAAAAGTTTGGGCACCCCTGGAATAAACCATCCAAGTTCCATGAAAATAGATTTTTAAAAATTCTATGTTTGCATGGCAGTTGCAGATGTTTGGGAAGACAATGGCATTCTAACTGCACAACCTAAATCTACTAACAACACAGCCCACAACATGGGTTTACTCAGAAAGCAAATCCCATTGAGTTCAATGGAGCTTACTCCTGAGTAAGTGGCCATAGGAGTGCCAAGGACATGTTTCGGCTATGGTATATTGCGCAGGTTGGCAGTGTGCTGGTAAGATTGATTTTTGAATCCAGCCCTGCACTACAGCAGCTTGTGTAGAAATAGTATGTATATACGTTCTGATTAGTTGAAAGTCACACTGGTCAGACTTCAAGCCACCTGCTGTTGCAAGAGAATTAACAGTTCTTGACATGAACATATCATCAAGTGTCAGTCTCCATTAGTATGTAATGGACTCCTTCACTGGAAAGAGCTAAGGAAATAATTTGTGTTGAATAAGATGAAGCAGCAGCAGTAGCATTAATAGTACAAACAGAGCAAATCACAAAAGAGCTAAGAATAGCACACACATTAATTAAGAGCACAGCCCTAACCTATGAGAGAAGGAATGGAAACAAATAGAAATGAACATCAATTTACTCTTGAAACATGCATTTTTTTAAAAAAATAATACTCTGATTACCCTATCTTAAGTAACATTTCATGTTTCCTAAGTTTGATAATTGCATAACAGTATTTGAAAGGGAGTTGCTGGATGTTCTGTGATAGAGACAGGTGTACAGTGGTACCTCGGGTTATAAATTTAATTTGTTCTGGAGGTCCGTTCTTAACCTGAAACAGTTCTTAACCTGAGGTACCACTTTAGCTAATGGGGCCTCCCGCTGCTGCTGCGCGATTTCTGTTCTCATCCTGAGGTAAAGTTCTTAACTCGAGGTACTACTTCCGGGTTAGCAGAGTCTGTAACCTGAAGTGTTTGTGACCTGAGGTGTTTGTAACCCGAGGTACCACTGTAGTTCAAAAGACAGCGAACTGTTGGAGAAATCAAACAAAAAAAGCCACATACATGTTTACATTATTATGTTCCCGTTGTGCGAAGGGGAGGAAACATGGAACACCCCATATTCCTGATCTACCATTGTTTCATTCGCCTCAGAGTATTAGTTAGTCTGTCCGTAAGTAGCACAGAAAAAAAAGGAATGGATGGATTGCATCAAAGGCTCATACACATAATGATACATAAAATAAATTGTCGTGACTCAAACTACTGATTAAATGCAGTTAACAAGCAAAAAAGTGAATCACATTTTTTATTCTTCTGATCGCATCTAGGAAACGAGGCAGAGCCAGGGATTAACAGGCTAACAAAAAAGAACCTGCCCATATTATGCAAATGTCATCCTAAACACATGATACTGTTACAAACAATGCAAAACGGATCTGTAACTTGTTTAAATTAGATTATATTTCACACCAAAAAACGAGGCAATAAAAATGAGCACTTGTGTTTTCCCAGCTGCTGCTGCTGCTACCAGCAATGCTGTCAAGGAGGGAAGGGAAGGAAATCAGATGGATTTAATTAGCTATTAATTGAGATTGCTACACTTAATATAAGACATTAAAACAAAGAGTTTGCAGCGTGGGCTTAGAATCTTAGAAAAATGGGGGAGGGACTGTGCTTGTGCCATCTGGATTTCCCATTCCCTCCTTCTCCCACCTAGAAAAAAGCTGCACCTAAGGGTCAGGAGTATAGGGATGCGGGTGGCGCTGTGGTCTAAACCACAGAGCCTAGGACTTTCTGATCAGAAGGTCGGCGGTTCGAATCCCCATGACGGGGTGAGCTCCCATTGCTCGGTCCCTGCTCCTGCCAACCTAGCAGTTCGAAAGCACGTCAAAGTGCAAGTAGATAAAAAGGTACCACTCTGGCGGGAAGGTAAACGGTGTTTCCGTGTGCTGCTCTGGTTTGCCAGAAGCGCATAGTCATGCTGGCCACATGACCCAGAAGCTGTACTGGCTCCCTCAGCCAGTAAAGCGAGATGAGCACCGCAATCCCAGAGTTGTCCGCAACTGGATTTAACGGTCAGGGGGTCCCTTTACCTTTAAGGGTCAGGAGAAGTTTCAGAATGGAAGGGAGGGGATTTAGTGGAAATTTGGGAGTGGGTAGCAATGTTGTGCACGGGGGAAAATCTTTCTGCTAGAGCAAGACAGCTTTGGATCCATGCCATTGTTGCGGCAAACTTCACATTGGAGTAGAAAACGAACAACCGACTGTATTACGGTCACAGGCAGAATCAAATATGTTAAAAGATGTTAAAATAATACATACAAATGTACTGAGGAACCATCTGCTTTCTACTTTGTTTGAATATGGAAGGAATATAGCTACCTTATCGGTAAAATAAATAGTCCTCAAGTGGTCAGAAAGGGACCGACATGTCTTCTAGGCAGAGTTCTTTCAGGAACAGAGGGTGAAATGGATGGCATTGCAATTAAATGTTCAACAGCACCGCACAAGCTATGTTGAGAAACCACTTGATCATGGATTTTGTGTGTGTGTGATTGTATTCTAGCAAGTTATATGTTTTAAAATCCCCCTTTAATTAAAAAAAGTCAAAAAGTAAAATCCTTGTTTGAAATTGAAATACATATATATTTTGAAATACACATGCATGTGCTTGAAACACATATGAATTTCCCATTACTTGCCATTAGCAGCAGTTGTCTGTACCTTCTGATTTTTTCCCCAGTATTAGAGTTGCCATATGTCCGGAATTTCCCAGATTTGGCCGTCAGAAAGTGTCCGGGTGGAAATAGCTTAAATGTCTGGGCAGTCCGTGTTGGAAGAGTAGATTTTGGCAAATTTCCTTAAAAATAGCTCAAAAAAAATAGTTGTTGGGTCAACAACTTTGCAGAAAACAACAACATCCCTCTAGATTTTCACTTTTTGAAATACGGCAACACTATACAGTATTGTTGGTATTAAAGGGTTAAGAAGCTCTAATCAAGACGCTCTAGTCACTGAGCAGCTGGAGGTCGTTAGGCTTCCAGGAATGTGAGTTTATATAAATAGTCAACTCACTTGTGTGTGTGCCTCTCCTTCTTCCCCCTTCCTTTCTTTTGGAGCGTGTTTGCTGAAATGTGTGATTCTTCACCAGGGTTTTTTGTTTTGTGTAAATAAACCTTTTATTTGAGTTCCAAACCGCTTGCTCCAAGATTCCTTTATTGAAGAGATGCTGACTCTCCAGCCCTTCTTGAGCCGCTGTGCGAAATGCTCTGCTGTAATGGGACATTGTGGCATCGGAAGCGCACTGGACATGTGCTAATCATTAAACTAATTAAAGTTTAATGGGACAGGTTATGGTTGTTTGTACGTCAAGAAGGAGATAAGGAGTGCAGTTCAGAGTGATTTATGAAAGGACTGGAGCGAAGACAGAAGCGGTTGCCGACAACAAAAGCCTTCAAAGCAGCTTGAGTCCTGCAACGTGCCTAGGAAAAGTTTTAAAGAGGCACTGTGCAGTTTGTACTCGCTGGAAGACGTCTTATTCCTCGAGGAGCCACCTCAGCAGCTGGGAGACGGTCTACAGGTCTGTGAGTATCGTTCCTAAGCCCCAGGGAGGATGGCAGAGTCCCAGGAAAGTTTTGCTGTCCCATTTACGCGACTCAATGGGAAAAATTGGCAAGATTGGAAGGCTAGAGTAAGGGTTTGGTTGCAAGCAAAAGAGTTGTGGAGTTGTACTGAAGCACCGCCTTTACAGGCAGCTGCAGACGCGTCTGCAGAAGACAAAGCAGCAGCAGCAGTTTCTCAGAAACGCGACAAGAAAGCCCAAGGTCTACTAGTTTTGGCAGTGGGACCAGAGCAAATGCCTTATGTTTCTGAGTTAAAGAACACGCATGAGGTCTGGACGGTTCTGCAGCGGCTAAATTCCAGAAACACTGCGGGGGCCAAGATCCATGCTACAAGATGTTTGTTTGATTTACGTCTCCAACCGGGAGCGTGTGTGAAAGAACATATTGCCAAAATGGTGTCTGCCTTTAATCAACTAAGACAGCTGGGCATTCCTTTCTCTATGGAGCAGCAGTCATACATTTTGTTGTCTTCTCTTGATAAAAGCTATGAGACTCTAGCTTTAACTTTGGAAGCTATGCCTTCAACTGAATTAACCCTTGAATACATTTCTTCTCGACTTGCAGATGAACAGGATAAAAGGCAAAGAGAAAGAGGTTTGTCTTCAAAGGGGAGTTATGCTGTGCCTAAGAGTGGGGATGCTGAGTTTGAGAACACAGTAAATGCTTTTGCAGCTAGACGCTGTTTTCGCTGTGGTTCCTCTTCCCATTTAATCAGGAATTGTACACGTGAACCTGGTCAAGACAGCACCAAGGCCGTTACCCCTAGTTACCAGACAAGGAGTTCCAGGGGACGTCGAAGAAGAGGAGGAGGTTGTGGCTACTCCCACAGCACACAGCACATGGCTTCAGCAATGGCGTTGATGCAAGGGCGTGGCCAAGGCAGCAATCTACGCTGGTTGATCGACAGTGGTGCATCTCATCACCTGGTGGCGCCATCTAGTGTCCGTTTGCAGAATTGCAGACATTTGCAAACCCTTAAAGTTGTGACAATGGCAGATTCAACTAAACGTTCCTTAGAGACCGTAGGCACAGTGTTTTTGAAGTGTTTGCAAACAGAAATTGATGCCTACGTGCTAAAGGGAATGAAGGGGTGTATTTTGTCTGTGTCAGAACTTGATAGAAATGGGTTTAAAACTGTGTTTGAAAATGGGGTTTGCACTATTTCAAAGAATAACGTATCTCTTTTGCAGGTGGAATGCAGAGATGGGTTATATTATTTTGAGACAAGTCCAGATGAAGTTGAACAGGTTCATGCTGGTTGTGTGAACTCGCCTACCCATAATTCTTGTGTTCATTTATGGCATCGCCGTTTGGGACATATTAATTTTCAGTATGTTAAAAGACAACCTGAATTATCAGAAGGGTGCAAATTGAACAAATGTACTAAGTATTTGGATTGTACTGCATGCAAAAGGGCGAAGGTTCATAGATGCAGCTATCCCAGTTCAAATAGGAAATCTGACAAAGTATTCCAACTTGTGCATATGGACCTATGTGGCCCAATCCCTGTTGCTAGCATGGGAGGTTCGAGGTATGCACTGTGTCTCTCAGATGACAAAACAAAGGTTACATGGTTTTTTCCTCTCAAAACAAAAGCAGATACTGCAGAAACAGTTAAAAATTGGGTTCATGCAGTAGAACTTGAATTTGGTACTAGAGTTCTTGCTTTTCAGACAGACAGAGGGTCAGAATTTACCGGGTCTGTGTTGCAGAATTTCTTTAAGAAAAAGGGAATTAAGCATCGTCTGTCTACACCTTATTCCCCCCAAGAAGGAGGCGTGGCCGAACGTAAAAACAGGGTTCTGCAAGAGTTGGCAAACTCTATGTTGTTTGATGCTAAACTTCCTCAAAGTTACTGGGCGGAAGCCTGGAAGACGGCTACTCATGTTCTGAACCGAGTATATAATTCGGTAATTGATACTACGCCATATTTTGCTTTATATGGGAAGAAGCCCAAAGTTAATTACTTTCGGGTGTTTGGATCTCAAGCCTATGTACTTATCCCAAAAGCGTTAAGGAAAAAGGGAAGTCCAAGGGCTAGGAAACTCATCTTTTGTGGGTACGAACCACATGCCAAATCTTGGAGGTTCGTGAACCCAGATGGGGATACTACAAGAGTGATCCTCAGTAGGAGCGCTGAATTTTGTGAGCAATCCGGATGGACTCACTTACATGCTAACCCTGACATTTTGAGAGATGATTTAGGCATTTATACTGAGAAAGAAAGTCCAGAGGGTGTTGAGCCAGAAGGGGATGGTGCACATGGTCCAGATGCAGATTCTGACCAGGCACAAGGTTCTTCTCCTAAGGTAGAAAAGCCAGAATCTAAAAGTGTTCCAACATCGCCAGTCATTAGGCCTAGCAGACAGCAAAAGCGAAGCAGGTCGCCTGCAACACCAAGCCCAAGGGAGGTATCTAAACGGAGGTCTTTATCCCTAGGGGCGCGTCCAGATATAAAGTCTGAGACAGATTCTGACAGCCAACGGTCAGAGGGGGCACAAGAGGAGCAATTGCGCAGGTCAAAACGTGCCACAAAGGGCAAGCCGCCAGAGCGGTTTAAGGTGACAAGTGTATACGTAAATATGGCACAGTGTGAGCCAGATAGCTATGTAGAGGTACAACAGCTTCCAAGCTCAGAAGCCTCAAAGTGGCAGGAAGCAATGGAAAAAGAGATGGCTTCAATGAAGTCTCTCGGTGTGTTTACAAGTACAGAGCTTCCAAAAGGGCAACAAGCTGTAGGTTGTCGATGGGTATATCGTTTAAAGCCCACAACTACTGAGGAGTTGCAATATAAAGCCCGACTAGTTGCAAAAGGGTTTTCGCAGCGCAAAGGAGTTCACTATTCTCAAATTTATGCCCCTACTTCAAGATCGGAGTCGTTAAGAATGCTTTTAGCCTCTTCAGCTAAGAAGGGAAATAAGCTGTTTCATTTTGATGTCAATGTGGCTTATTTAAATGCAGACTTACAGGAGGAAGTCTATATGACGCCACCACCAGGTTTTGAAGGAGACAAGCCAAACCAGGTCTGGCGCCTACACAAATCCATTTATGGGTTGAAACAGTCCGCCCGTAATTGGAATTCCTGCTTAAACGATGCTCTAGAGAGCATGGGGTTCAGAAAGAGTGCAGCAGATGCGTGTCTTTATCTAAAAGGCTCGGGATGTGAACAAGAAGCAGTCTTGATATTTGTTGACGATTTATTATACAGTGGAAAGGATGATAAACTTGCACAACAATTTGCCACAAAGCTTGGAGAAAGGTTTCAGATAAAATCACTAGGCAATGTATCTGTTTATCTAGGAGTTAAAATTCAGCAAGATGAAGATGGGAACTATTGGCTCAGCCAAGAAGCTAAGATCCAGCAGTTGCTGGAAAGGTTTAAAATGGACAACTGTGCTGGTGTTAAAACCCCAATGGAGTTAAGTTACACAAAGGATGCTCAAACTGAGCAACAGGCAGAGTTCAGTAATCCCGGGGTTTATCAGTCAGCGATAGGCAGTCTACTCCACATTGCACAGTGGACTCGGCCCGATATAACATATGCTGTCAACATGCTGTGTAGACAAGCTGAAAAACCCTCAATGCATGCTTGGCAAGGAGTAAAAAGAGTTTTAAGGTATCTCCAAACTACCAAAAGGTTTCGCTTAAAACTATCAGCAGAGGGCAGCACACAACTTGAATGTTGGGCCGACAGCAGTTGGGCTGATGCTGGACCAGATAGAAAATCAGTGTCAGGAATGGCAATAAAATTTGGAAATGCACTAATTGGTTGGAGATCAAGAAAGCAATCACTTATAGCTTTAAGTTCAACTGAATCTGAGTTCAATGCATTATCAGATGTATGTAGAGAACTGGAATTTTATAAGCAACTGGTACAAGAATTGTTTGGAGAATGTTCCCTACCTATCAGAGTGTGGGAAGACAATCAACCTTGTATTAAACTAGCTAAATCAGGTCAATTCAAGGCACACACAAAACATTTGGATATCCGTTATCAAAATGTATGCCAAAGTGTAAAACAAGGTTTAATTGAACTAAAGTATTGTCCAAGCCAAGAAAATCTCGCAGACGGTTTTACAAAAGCTTTGAGTCCGCAATCTCATAAATGTTTCTGTTCAGGTTTAAATTTGAATTAAGGTTGGTACAGCTCAGTGTTACGAGCGAGAGGGGGTGTTGGTATTAAAGGGTTAAGAAGCTCTAATCAAGACGCTCTAGTCACTGAGCAGCTGGAGGTCGTTAGGCTTCCAGGAATGTGAGTTTATATAAATAGTCAACTCACTTGTGTGTGTGCCTCTCCTTCTTCCCCCTTCCTTTCTTTTGGAGCGTGTTTGCTGAAATGTGTGATTCTTCACCAGGGTTTTTTGTTTTGTGTAAATAAACCTTTTATTTGAGTTCCAAACCGCTTGCTCCAAGATTCCTTTATTGAAGAGATGCTGACTCTCCAGCCCTTCTTGAGCCGCTGTGCGAAATGCTCTGCTGTAATGGGACATTGTGGCATCGGAAGCGCACTGGACATGTGCTAATCATTAAACTAATTAAAGTTTAATGGGACAAGTATGCCCCTGTTACCAGCTCTGCTGTTTCCCTGGAGAAGTGCAGAAGCATGTGAACAGATCACCCTGCAAATGGCAACTTGGCATGTGGCTAGAGCCACCATGTAGCAAGCTTTTAAACATCCATCACAGATGTAGAAATTGAGACTTTGTCAAATGCAGTACAGAAGGGAAGAGAGGCCTCTTATTAAAAAGTGCAATACAAATATTGTGTGAACATATGGATCCACCAATTTAAAGCTCACCAGTTCAAACCGTCTCTTGCCTGGTCAGTGGATTTTTCTATTTAGAACATCATATTGATATTTAGCTGTTGATAACATAAATGTTGATAAGCACAAGAATGTGCTGGCTGTATCAGAGTTTCAATTCCAAGAAAGAACGAGACGTTTTAATGACAGTGACAGTAAATCAGTGACAAGCAAAGGAAACAGAGGCAGCTATGCAACACTAACTTAAGTGTTAGCTGCAGGTTTTTGTGTTTGTTTTGCTTTTTTAATGAAAGGTTTATTTTGTGTTGAACTCTACTGGAATCTTGTACATATGCCAATAAAAGTTTGAGAATGAGAAAATGAGAAAGCAGTGGCTGTGTACAAACCATACATGGTTTCCCCAAAGGAATCCTGGGATCAGACGTTTACCCCTCACAAAGCTATGATTCCTGGCACTCATAGGAAGACCCCTAAAATGTTGAGCTTTTTTAAGACAAACCCCAAAGTTGCTGACCTTTTTTATCCAAAAATGCCAAAGTCGATTGACTTGCCTAAGGTCCAGGACATAGCACTGCCATTTGAAAATTTCCCGTGGGAATTGAGATCACAGACGTATGGCAGCCCTATCTTAATAAACTGGAGTTTCCAGCAGGGCAGGGTGAGATGGCTCCAGTTTCCAGTGAGATGTTGCCAAAATCTTATGAGATCTTGAGTGCACACGAGATCTTTTGAGGTTTCAGCGCCCCTGCTTTGTGGGCACAACTCAGGTAATGGAGTTTACGGTGGTATGTCAAAACAGGGCACAACACGCCTGGTTCCCAGAGTTCTTTCCGGGAAGTAATGTGCTTTAAATGTATGGTGTGTACACAGCCCAAATGGCAAAAGTCATAACGGCATTCTCTCCAAAGGAGAAAGCAGGTGCCGAGGTTGTTGTTTTTCTTCCGCTGTTTATTTTTTCCATGTTGAGCTGATTCTTCAAAAGAAAAAAAAGCACCATAGAACAAAGGCAGAACAGCATGAGCTTTGAGAACAAAGTGTTTCAGTACCCCCTCCCCAAAATATGGTGAAAACAGGAGAAAAAAATCGACATTTTCAGTGGATATTCAGGTGGTTGCCTAAAATTAACTTTTTAAAAAAAAAATGTAAACACAAATCAGTCTTTAACAGCCAGATGGTTAATGAAGGCAAGCTAGGCAACTTCTATAATTCACAATAATGCTTATGGTAATGAGCCTGCATTATAAACTGCCAAGTGATACATAGCACCTACTTCATATAACAAAGCCCTTGGAGTGGTTGATACTAAAAAGAGAAATGTTTCATCTCTGTGAAGAAATATTGGAAGTATAATTAACAACCCTCGTTAAGCACTCACTTGAATAGAACACTCAATGTTTGTTCTAAACAAACGCTTTCAGCTGAAAATCTTTGTAATGCACTGTGGAAGAGCCAGGCTAGAAGCAGGAGAAAAGTAAAAAGTAGCCACTAGAGGAAATGAGTTCGTTTATCCTGGTTTTCAATCAGGACACCGTTTCCTTTTTCCATTTGTTTTGCTGCTAGCAGAGAAACTGGGGTACCATGGGGGAAGCTGCAGATAATGTTAAACTTGTGACTTTTCCTCACATGCCACTTACAGTTGTTCAATTTTTTTAAGAGTGAATCTGTAGCTAATTGTCTACACTTTTGGTCCCATGTCACTGTTTTTGGAGAGTCGGTATGTAGCCTAATATTAGTCCAGATATAAGTTGGAAAATGTCCATTTCTCTTTTTTAATCTATCATACAGAAAGCAATGGTCACATCCAGACATCACAAAGGACAATATTTTGCGGTAACAAGAATGTACTGTGACATACAAGCATGTACAGTCAACCCTTGGAACTCAAACAGGTCTGTTGCTGAACGTTTCAGTTCCTGAACGCCGAAAACCCAGAAGTAAGCGTTCTGGTTTTCAAACATTTCTCAGAACTCGAACGTCTGACGTGGCTTCCGCTTGAGTGCCAGAAGCTCTTGCAACCAATAGGAAGCTGTGCCTCAGTTGTCGAACATTTTGGAAGTCGGAACGGATTACGTTCGAGTTCCGAGGTGTGACTATGCTTTTCCCTATTCTCCATCCCTCCTTCATATAAAGGAAGTTTTAGTTAACAGGCTTACTGGTGTTACAGGCTGTCTGCTTTAGATGTCATGTATATTTCTTCAGTTCAGAAGTGGGCAGTAATCTCTTTCTCTTCCTCGCTCCTCCACTCATTCATAGGAGACAACTCCTAGGAACCATGGAGGCTTCAGCCTCCCCATAAAATATTTGAGGGGGGCTGCCCTCAAAAATCAATGGGCATTGCTATTCAAATTGTGTGCATGCAGCATGCCATGTGATCAATTATGCAGGGCAGTGCTTACCTGCCCCCCCCATAATTTATTCAAGATGGAGCCCCTGCACCCATTCCATGCTTTACAAGTGCTAATAGGTTCTTGATATGTTACAGAACAAGGAAAATAGTTTGAAATACTGATAAAAATTTTATATGTTCTGAACACGTGCAGTTTTAAACTTGCTTAAATCCCAGCTCCATCACATAAACTGGAGTTTTCCTCTGCCGCAATTGTGCTAAATAAATTTGCTTGGGTATTAGCACCATTTTGTCATTGATTTAGAGTGTTTCCCTGCTTGCTATATGCACCTTTGCCTCATATTTCAGGAGAGATTTGGGGTGGGGTTGGGGGTACTGGTTGCTGCAGGGGAAGAAGAGGAACAGGAAACTGTCGTTCATCAAAATTACTTACGTTATGAGCCAAGCCATGGCTTGCTGCAGAATCTGAACATAACAACAATGGTTGTCAAAAGCTCTACACCACAACTGTGCTTATTATGCTGCTGTCGGAGGCTTTCAACATATTCCAAACATAATAATAGAGACTCCCCCATTATGGCTGCTTTCTTTCTTGGTCGCAGTCCAGCTACCTTAAGTAAAACCCATTACCACAACATCTATAAGTGTGATGGTTTTCCATGGTTTAAGGCTACATCTCCAAATAAGTTCATTTTTTTCTGCTTTGCACATTATCTTTATTAAGCAGCCGAAGAACCTGCTGTTATAAATGTCTTCCAAAAGCTTTACTTTTGTTTCAGTCTCTGGCTCAGATTCTCCACACTCCCAGCCATACTGGACTTGGCTTATTGTTTGGTGCCGTGTGGCTTCCATTACCCAGTTTGCTGTTCTTTTGTTTCAAGTCTATGGTTTCTCCCGCTCTTCCAATCATGCTGTTAAATGGCTTTGTTGTCTTGCAGCATTTCTGTCTGGCTTGTTTCATTCTAGAGTCGGTTTGGATACTCTGTGTATGAGGCTATTAATATATACACAAAAATATTTGGAACTATCTTTTGAAATGGGAAGAATTTAAATTGGCTGAATCTAACTGAATGAAAAGGGACGCGGGTGGCGCTGTGGTCTAAACCAATGAGCCTAGGGCTTACCTTTCCCTTTCCCTTTACCTAACTGAATGAAAACAGGTTTCAGTTGCGGGGGGGGGGGTATGCTTTCCCATTAAACACCCCAGATGAAGATTTTCTTGTACAATAAATGCACAATTGGTAATTTGTTCTGGTGAGTAATCCAAACACCTTTCTTTAAGCCACCTTCAATTCTTGAATTTATGTTAAAATATGTGCTATTTTATTGGTGAATGTGGTGTGTATATACAGTGGTGCCCCGCAAGACGAATGCCTCACAAGACGAAAAACTCGCTAGACGAAAGGGTTTTTCGGTTTTGCGTTGCTTCGCTAGACAAATTTCCCTATGGGCTTGCTTCGCAAGACGAAAACGTCTTGCGCTTTTTTCTTAAAGCCGCTTGAAGAAGCGCAGTTGCGACGGACCGTGCTTCGCAAGACGAAAAACATCGCAAGACGAAAAGACTTGCGGAGCGAATTATTTTCGTCTTGCGAGGCACCACTGTACTTCCCCAACAAGCCTTAATAAGAATAATGTTTTAAAGATGATGGATCAAACTGTATCCCCACTGAGTCACAGAAAGTCTAAGAATTAAATCAGCATTTCTTTTTTTTAATTTTTATTTATAAAGTTTCAAATCTAACAAGAGAGCCAGTGTGGTGTAGTGGTTAAGAGCGGTAGTCACGTAATCTGGGAAACCGGGTTCGTGTCTCCGCTCCTCCACATGCAGCTGCTGGGTGACCTTGGGCCAGTCACACTTCTGTGAAGTCTCTCAGCCCCACTCACCTCACAGAGTGTTTGTTGTGGGGGAGGAAGGGAAAGGAGAATGTTAGCCGCTTTGAGACTCCTGAAGGGGAGTGAAAGGCAGGATATCAAATCCAAACTCTTCTTCTTCTAACAATAAAAAAAACATTCCATTTAAAATATACATCCAATTCTAATCTTTCCACTTTCAGACTTCCTTCAGTCTATCTGGAAATTTTCATGTTTTCACAATTGTTCACATTTCTTGTATCTGTATTGTTTTGTTTTGGGGTTTTTTTTTTATCAAATTAATCTTAACAATTATTATAAAACAATATTTCTTTCCCTTATTATCACAGAGCTTCTTGAAAACCTACAAACGTTAATTGACCTTCACATGTATTTTTAATATACTCTGTAAATTTATTCCAGTCCTCAGTAAATCTCTGGGCTCGCTGATTCCGAATTCTCCCCGTTAGTTTGTCTAATTCTGCGTATTCCATCAACTTCATTCTCCATTCTTCTTTCATCGGAATTTCTTCTTGTTTCCATTTTTGTGCCACCAAAATTCTTGCCGCTGTTACTGCATATAAAAACAACTTCTCATCCTTCTTTTGTATGTCATTTCTTAATATTCCTAACAGAAAAGTTTCTGGCTTTTTAACAAAGGTATACTTCAACATTTTTTTCAATTCATTATAAATCATTTCCCAGAAACCTTTCATTTTTTTACATTCCCACCACATATGATAAAATGTTGCTTCTTTCTCCTGGCATTTCCAACATTTATTACTCACTTTGTACATATTTCCAAGTTTTACTGGTGTAACATACCATCTATATAACATCTTCATAACATTTTCTTTTATTGTGGTACATGCAGTAAATTTCATTCCTTCTTTCCATAATCTTATCTGTGATGGGATGATGAGCTGCTTGTGCATAAAATCCAAATCCCTCAGAGTTTGCTCAAGTCTGCAAACCTCTGTCTGTAACGGAGCCCCTTAAGCATGGCTCCGTCAGTCGCTGGCAGATTCCGAAAGTGGTTGCTTTCGAAATCTCTTCCAACATAAAAGCTCCTTAACGGAAACACGTCTTCTGGACTCTCTGCATGACAGTTTCCGGCGAGGGGTGGGTGTCCCTACAGGAGGTCCTGAAACCTCCCCACTACCCTCGCTGGAAGTCTCCCTGAGCCATCCCTCCTGCTCACTTTCCCTCGGATCACCTCGTCTCCCCCTGCTGGTTCCCTCTTCCGCTGCTGAGTCTCTCCCAACCTGTGTGAGCCCTTCCACCTCCCGTCCTTCCGATGGCAGTTCCCTGACATTATCCAATCATCAAATTGAATATTATAACCAAAATCTTTGGACGAATTAAATCAGCATTTCAACACAGATTATAATCAACGAAAATCCTTTCCAACTGTGATATGGAAAATATTAATCATAATTTGCTGAAAATTATGAAAGTTAAGAAAGTATCCCTATTTAGTTTCAAACATATTTGTTCTAGAATAACTAAAGTGGGTTAATCTGGTAAACTTTGTTAAATCCCATCTCTTCCATAAAGGTTCTATGGGAATATTTGGGAACTTTCTGCAGTGAGCTGTTACTCTTAGCCATTGTACATATGCTCAAAACAAATTCCACATCAACCAACACCATATCATTAAGTAACTCAGTAGAAATATCAAAGAACCAAAAGGCAAATCATATCCAATAAAATTTCTCATAATGCTGACTCCTATTTTGCACACTGCAACAGTGGTAATGGTTTGCACTAATAAGTCCACACTTTCAACAGTATATATTATTGATATGTAGCAGCAGTCTGTGAGCCAACAAAGAGGAGAATGGCTTGACCACATAATGCTAAATTGTTTGGCTTACAGGTAGTCAGTGTGGTGCCATCCAGATCTTGTGGACTACAATAGACAGGGAAGATGGGAGTTGGTCATGACGGCTGGGGCTGATGGGAAATGTAGTCCACAATTACCTGGAGGGAACCATATTGATACACACACACACCATCAGAAACGTCTGTCTAAAACCTATTAAAGTGAAGGAGAGTTAATCTATATTCTTTCATAATTCCAATGAAACTGGGCAAGAAAAAAGTCCTCAGGGAGTTAAGCCTAATATTCCAGTGACAGTGAAGCATATTGCCCTCCCAAGAAGGTCTGATATCCCACAATGAGCTATTAAAACAAAGAACTTTTAAAAATAGCATGCATGGAAATTATGAGTAGATTAACACTATTTGAGGTGGTTATTAGTATGAATATTCGGACCCTTTGAATATTTCTTAATAATGTTCAACATATGACAGCAACCAAGCAGGATGAAGTCCTCATCGAATAAAACTCCTATTTCCTCAAAGGGTGTTCAGGTATTTGTTCAGCTGAGCAATCATTTATTTCCTCAACTATTTGCCAAAGACAGTAGCCAGGGGATTCTACTTGGCACAAAGCAAATAGCATGAATATTCAAGAGTGTGTTGCAGTATTACAAGAAACTCCTCAAAGTGTACTGTCAAAGTATTTCTGCTGAACACACACATGTCCCCAAATGTCTTAGCGCAAGCTTTGACAGGTAAAATCCAATCACTTACCATACTGCTGTCTGGCGTGAGAAATTCTGCACTACACAGTGACCTGTCAAACGTGATTTTACATCCATGCAAATTTGGAGTGTTTCTTAAGGGTCACTGCACCGAAATCAATGGCATAAAGAACAGAGACTCAACACTTGCAAACATCAGCATACAGCCAGTTTGAAATGCAATCCAGTGGAAGCTCAGGTGCATGTCAAACAGTTTCCCGTTGCAAGATTCAGACTCAGAGATTTTTGCCACTTTCATGAGCAACCTGCTTCTATGCAACCCAAACATGGTCCCCAGCCATGTGGAGAGAGACTATGCATGTGTGGCTTACCGTATTTTTTGCTCTATAAGACTCACTTTTTCCCTCCTAAAAAGTAAGGGGAAATGTGTGTGCATCTTATGGAGCGAATGCAGGCTGCGCAGCTATCCCAGAAGCCAGAACAGCAAGAGGGATTGCTACTTTCACTGCGCAGCGATCCTTCTTGCTGTTCTGGCTTCTGAGATTCAGAATATTTTTTTTCTTGTTTTCCTCCTCCAAAAATTAGGTGCGTCTTGTGGTCTGGTGCATTTTATAGAGCGAAAAATACGGTATACATACATACATGCATTCATACATACATACATACATACATACAAACACTCCGTTCATTACAGGACACTAAACACATGGAGGTAGGGATAGCTGGTACAATACTGCTTCTCTTTCACATAAAGTCTGCTTCTGCTTCTAGGTATTCCTTGCAATGTGTGAATTGCCTGCTTATGTTCCATCCCCCGCCTCCCTTTGCCGTCTTTGTAAAACCTGAGCAACTGCGAATGAATCTGTGTGAGTTTTCCTAGAGCTGTCATCAACGAAGCAGCAATCCCACTCTTAATTCCTCTATCTCCACAGCTGCATCATACTATATCGGCATAATATTATTTTTTTTACCCTTTTCATTTCAGCCCAGTGTAGTGCTTGCTTCCACTGGGAATTTGTAACCGAATATGTAATTTAAGCACATCTATATACAACATTTTTATTCAACTTATTGTTTGCATTCATTGTAACATCTACATTCAATAATGTTCTTACTCGCTGCATTGTGGAATGTAGCACTGAGTTTATGAGCTTTCATTTATTGCTTATATCAAAGAGAGATTAAAGAAGAAGAACAAAAAACCCCTAAAGCCTCAAATCTCCCTCTGACTGTTTTAATATTGCAATCAACCTGTCTCTTCATCCATTCTGACTCTTTATACACACTTACCCTGAAGTAAATTGCACTGAAATCAGTGGGGCTTACTCCCAAGTAAGGAGGACTAAACATGTCAGGATTGCATCGCCTTTCTTTTTAATGTACCCCATCCAAACATTACTACAGCTGAAAAGGGAACTAAAACAATGGGAGGGAGGGATTTTAATCATTTTTACTCGGTAATAAATCACCATGTATAAATATAAAATGTTTTAAGCTCTTTATAGCTGAGCACTTTGCTAGATAATTAAACACTTTCTCTCTGAAAACATGCAATCTTTCTGTCTGTCACAATAACAGTTACTGCGATGTGCTAAGGGGGACTGTTTACCAGTCAGGATGGCATGCAGAAAGGGATAACCACAGTCACTTCAGAAAAGATTGGCTTCCACCAGGAAACAGGCACTCCTCGCAAATCAATACCTCATTGCCTACTACCTGCGTTGTGTATTCCTAATCTGACGGATCTTGTTTAGAGGAAGATGGAGAATGACAGACCAATCCTAACACCTAGATCCGCTGGCTACAGTGGGCTGAGACTGCAGGGAAATGCTTCTCTATTGGCAAAGAAGAGCTGCGCTGGCAGAGGCTCTTACCTGCAGAAAGGTCCCTGGCACACCCTCCAAGTAACAACATTCTCACCTGCTTCTGATTAGCATTCCTTTTCTTTATTTTTACACTTCTGGGTAAAGTGCAGAATAGACTGAGATAGGCCTACTGTATCCTAGTTTGGATGGGACGTGGGTGGCGCTGTGGTCTAAACTACTGGGCAGGGCCATCTTAAGCATATCCGGCACCATGGTTCAAAGATCCCTCTGGCGGAGCCCCCCCTTTCCCAGAGTTGTTGACCTTTCCCCAAGCCTCTGCGGGGATCGCTCTCCTCCCACGGAGGCTTGGGAGGCAAGCTGCAAGCCCTCCAGCCATATAGTTGATGGGGCACAGCTGGCGGGCGTGCAGGGAAAGGGGAGGCCGCCAGCAAAGCCGCGCAGCTCCCCCACTCGCTGGGGCGCCGCTGAGAGGCCAGCGCCCTGCCGCAACGCGCCAGTAACCCCAATAGGAAAGACGGCTCTGCCACTGAGCATTGGGCTTGCCAATCAGAAGGTAGCCGTTTCGAATTCCTGTGGCGGGGTGAGCTCCTGTTGTTTGGTCCCAGCTCCTGCTAACCTAGCAATCTGAAAGCACACAGTGCAAGTAGATAAATAGGTACTGCTCTGGCGGGAAGGTAAATGGTGTTTCCATGCACTGCTCAGGTTTCGCCAGAAGCGGCTTAGTCATGCTGGCCACATGACCCAGAAAACCTGTCTGCGGACAAACGTCGGCTCCCTCGGCCAGTAAAGCGAGATGAGCACCGCAACCCCAGAATTGTTTGCGACTGGACATAACTGTCAGGCGTCCTTTACCTTCTTTTATCCTAGCTTGGAATGATACCATCTGAATTGATTGTTTCTCCTACATGACTTAGCAGCATGGTCATCCATTTGGCTTGGACACTGAACTAGAAAAAGAAGAAGATCAAGAGTATTTTATAGATCTAATAAGTCAGACGAGTCAGAACACAAAGCTACAACAATAACTTTTCCCGGGGGCAGCAATATACACCAGAATCTCTTTGGAGAATTAAAGTGAACGGGGGTGGGGGTGGGGGGAGGATAAATTCAAAGTAAACAAATGAAAGTATATATCAATACCTTCCACCTACTAGACATTCTATTTGGAAAAAGAGCTGGCTTCATTTCTACCAAAAAAAAAAATCATTTCTTGTGCATTCTTAACTGATTATATTTCCAGTAATCTTAATTACTGGCCTAGCTGGGATAAAATGGGTTTTAAACAATACAGAAGGAGTGGCAGCTGACATGAATTGCAGGTATGGATCTTGAACAGATGACTGCAATTCAATTGAAACTTGCTGGGGAGAAAACCTATAACAACTGAGGAAAGTCAGACTGCTCAGGAATGAAGTTGTCAATTGCTTCTGGGGCCTCGGTTGAATACTGTCAAGCTATGTGACACATTAAATATTACTACAATTATATATATTTTGCTGTGTGTTCAAGTCTACCCTGAAATACGCAATTCATTTATTTCCATTTATGGAATTTTGGAATTGTACTGCATGCTTTTATACTCTTTGTAATAAGATGAATAGTGCTGATTTTTGTAGCACATTCAATCCACTCAGAAACAAACTAGAAGCAGGCAATAGTGCTCCTCACATCTACTCAGTCACATAGCTCTGCAATAATCCTTCATTAAACAGTCACATTTTTACACTAAAGATGCTGCAGTTTAATGAAGGGTGGCTCCTAACAAATCCTGCCAAATTTTCTAGAGGATCTGAGGTGTGAGGGGCTCAGCTACGACGTTGCTGACATGCCACAAAGCTTCAAAATAAGCTTGCAGTTCCCAAATCCAACTTGCTCTAGTTACGCTGTTGCTGTTTTTGGAAGAGCACTGTGGGTTAAACCACAGAGCCTAGGACTTGCCCATCAGAAGGTTGGCGGTTCAAATCCCCGTGACGGGGTGAGCTCCCGTTGCTCAGTCCCTGTTCCTGCCAACCTAGCAGTTCGAAAGCACATCAAAGTGCAAGTAGATAAATAGGTACTGCTTCGGCGGGAAGGTAAACGGCGTTTCCGTGCGCTGCTCTGGTTCACCAGAAGCGGCTTAGTCATGCTGGCCATGCTGTACGCCGGCTCCCTCGGTCAATAAAGCGAGATGAGCACTGGAACCCCAGAGTCGGCCACGACTGGACCTAATGGTCAGGGGTCCCTTTACCTTTACCTTACCATAGTAAAAATCTGGGCACATCTCTGTGGAAGGCCGTATTTATTATTTTACCCAATCCATCTTTCTGCACAAGTCCTTTCTGAACATATGTATTACAGTGGTACCTCAGGTTACAGATGCTTCAGGTTACAGACTCCGCTAACCCAGAAATAGTACCTTGGGTTAAGAACTTTGCTTCAGGATGAGAACAGAAATTGCGTGGTGGTGGCGCAGCGGCAGTGGGAGGCCCCATTAGCTAAAGTGGTGCTTCAGGTTAAGAACAGTTTCAGGTTAAGAACGGACCTCCAGAACGAATTAAGTTCTTAACCCGAGGTACCACTGTACTTGGAATCCATAGGCATCTATTCAGAAAAGAATAACAAAGATATTGTTTTAAGTTGCAGGAGGTAGGTAGGTTGTATACTGAGACCCTTCTAAGCCCTGGATCCAGCAATTGTTAAAATATAAACCAGGCGAGGTGATAGCCTAGGTAATGGGCCATTCAGGAGGAAAAGGAAGTGTCTCGGCCCCAGAGGGCAAATTAGTGGGCCTCCTTCCCTCACCTGGCCAGTACCGTATATTTCCGTGCATAAGACAATACTTTTTTCTTAGAAATAATAGGCAAAAATAGTGGGTTGTCTTATACATGGATAGCAGAGGGGGGGACGGGTGATTGGTGGCAGCAGCCAGCTGGAGATAGTCAGTGGCAATTGGGCGTGTGATTGGTTGCTGCGGCAAGGCCTGTTGATTATTGGCTGTGGCTGTGGCAATTGGACATTGATTTACGACAGTGCGTAATTTGCTGTAGAGCGATTGGTGGCGGTGACTCCCCCCCCCCCAACAAGTGCAATAATTCTGGCCAATCCCCCCCCAAAAAAGCTCAATAACTTTGGGTAATCTCCCCCCCAAAAAATCTTTTTGTTGAGGTCCCCAAAAAATAGGGGTTGTCTTATACATGGGGGGTGTTATACACGGAAAAAATACGGTAATTAGGAAGAAAAATACCCAAGTGGAGAGTTGGGTGATATGAGCTAGAAGTGAGAAGTGGAAAAGCAGCAAGCTGGGAATCCAGCAGGGGTGCTGACTTGCTCCTCACCTGGAGGGGGCCCAGTGTCATGTTACCCATCCCATCCCTGCCCAGTGCATCAGAGATTTTGCATCAGCGGGGACTGGGGAGCCTGGAGGGTGTTCTCCACATTCTGCGCCTCCTGTTCCTTCCCAGCATGCCTGCACTCGCCCAGCTGGATGGGGGATGGCAGCCTCTTCTCTGTTGGGGGGCTCCGTCCCCTGCCCAGAAATATTGAGGGGGCTGAAGCCCCTTCCGCCCCTGTATTGGGTGCCCCTGGAAGCCAGAGAGAGAGAGAGGTTTGGTTTCCGTTTGAATCCAAGACTACAGCATTGGGGAAGCAAGGCACTGTGGGGTAATAATAATAATAATAATAATAATAATAATAATAATAATAATAATAATAATAATTTATTATTTATACCCCACCCATCTGGCTGGGTTTCCCCAGCCACTCTGGGCAGCTTCCAACAAAACACTAAAATACAATAACCTATTAAACATTAAAAGCTTCCCTAAACAGGGCTGCCTTCAGATGTCTTCTAAAAGTCTGGTAGTTATTTTTCTCTTTGACATCTGGTGGGAGGGTGTTCCACAGGGAGGGTGCCACTACCGAGAAGACCCTCTGCCTGGTTCCCTGTAATTTGGCTTTTCGCAGCAAGGGAACCGCCAGAAGGCCCTTAGCACTGGACCTCGATGTCCGGGCAGAACGATGGAGGTGGAGACGCTCCTTCAGGTATACTGAACCGAGGCCGTTTAGGGCTTTAAATGTCAGCACCAACACTTTGAATTGTGCTCAGAAATGCTGTGAACCCCTCCATTGCAGGCTCAGGTTGTATATATGTGTAAATCAGAGGTTCCCAAACTTATTTGGCATAATTTGACTAAAACTGGAGGGGGGAAGTCTGCAAAAAGGGCCTATGGGTTTCCTTAAGAGGCCCCCACTTTTGTTCTCATTATACAGGGAGTGTTCATCTTGTCACAGTTCAGTGCCATTTCTTCTGCATTTATGACCCTTGGCTGGCCCAGAGCGAACTAATTGTGCTTAGAGCTTTTTGGTAATTCAGGGAGTTGTATCAGTTGCAGCAGAACACTGAACGTCTAATCTCTTTATCTCCAGCCACTCAAAGTATTGCCATATTGCAGCCATTTTTATGGTCTTTACCATTGTCACTGACTTGCTGTTGAGGCATCAGGCATAAGCCTGCATTTTATTAATGTTTGATCAGGACTTGTATATTAAAGAGGGCTTAGATTTTCAAAAGTAGATTTTCAAAAGTATTCATGCCAGGCAAGAAGGCTAGCTGCTTAAGAAAACACTGGCACTGTTTTCCTAGACAAGGGCCCCTTTTTGATTGATAGCAGAAAACAATTCTCAAAGTCATAAAAGCTGAAATTACAGACTAAAAGCAGGACATTGACCCTACATGTTACAGAAGATAAAAAAGCAGAGATAAACATAATTAGGAATGGGCAAATAGTAAAATGATACCATGGGCCTCTTAAACCTTGAGCTGTATTTTCTAAGGCTAGAGGTAAATGGGAGAAAAAACATCTAGCTGGAAAGTCTTTTTAAAGCATCTAGCTGGGAAGTCTTTTTAAAGCATCTAGCTGGGAAGTCTTTTTAAAGCTGTTTCTTCCTTAAACAGATAATGGGAAAAGCAGCTTGCTGAAGGGGAGGAGGCTTCTTCTGAAACTGTTTTAAACTGAGTCCTTTTCTTTCTTTCTCTCTCTACTTTAAAAAGGCCTTATTCCTTTTAAGAGGCTATCTGTGTTGTGTATTAAATATGTTGGCTTAAATGTAATTATGCAAAGGATTTAACAAATGCTAGAAGAGTTGTATTTATCTTGAAATTAAGTCAGCCACCAGTCCAGCCTCTTGCCAGACAAGAAGACGCCATCAAATGCTGTCCTGATATATTAGCTGCCAGACATTTGTTTAGAAACCTTCAAATGAAGGATATCTTTCAATGTTGATGTGAAACTCAAGATCCTTGACATATGTTTAAGATAAAAATTTAAGATTAACCATTTGTTTTAGAAGGCAATAGGGCAGGGAGGGCAAGAGGTGAGCTGGTAATTAAGATTCCTTGTTGAGACACATGTAAGATATATTACTACTTATTTGTCATTTATAGATGTAACAATATATAGCTGTTTGTGTTCCTTATAAGGACAGGAGGATGTGGGTGTATCTTTTAGGATTGGATATAGCAATCAGCCAATAGGAAATCCAACCAGGCTGATTGGACAGAGGCAGCCCAAGGAGGAGCAAAGGGGGCTGGATTAAGGGAATATAAGTGCTGGCCATAATGGCAGGAGGCCAGGCCAGAGCTTGGTAACCATATACCACTGTGCCTCTCATTTATTTGTCTGACAAATAAATAATTATTTTAAATTCTCTATTGCTGCGTTGAATATTTCATTCCAGCTAAGCGTTAACCACAAGCAGGGTGCTACATTTTATGGTGCCCTGTGACTCGGATAAGTGGTCTGCTGGAACGCAGCCCCTTCGCTCTACTGAGCAGGGTACAAGAGAGAGGATCTCTAAACTGCTTACCCAAGCGCGCACTGGTAAATTTTTCCAGGGGGAACGCAGAAGTCTCGTCTGTCTGATACCCTGCTCACTGGCGGCGACGGACCGGGGGGAAACGGAACCAACCAGGGGTAAGTGCACTAAGGGGTTTTGGCCCTCCAATTAATTGGGAGGAAGAGAAGTCTTGATCAAACTTCTGCGTCTCAGTAAGTGGGAACTGAGTACGCTAGGTGGTTGGGTATATCAGATGGTGGTCTGGTGGGGGAAAAGGGGAAGTTGGGAGGTAGTGTGTGGTGAAGTATCCAGCGCATTGTATGTGTGAGAAAGTACAGAGCAATCTGTAGCTGACCTGAGTGTGGAGTGGGTAGTACTTCGGTTCCCAGTGAGGCGACTCCATCTGGGCAAGAAACCCCACGAAGCGTGTGTGTGAGTGACTGAGTGGATACTTCACAGGGCCATGCAATGGGAGTTGGGGGTTCAAAAGGGGAAAATACACCTCTTGAATGTATGTTAAATAATTTTAAGAAAGCCTTCTCAGGGGCGTATGGAGTCAAAATGACGCCAGAGCGCCTGAGAACGTTATGTGAATTAGAGTGGCCAAAGCAAAATACTGGATGGCCATCTCAGGGAACTTTTGATATAAATTTAGTAAGCAAACTTTGGTCTAACATCGCCAAAGAAATTGGAGGGTGCCCAGAACAATTTTCATATATAGATTCCTGGCTGAGCACATTAAATAAAAATCCTCCATGGATAAGGGAATGCAAAGTCCAACGATGCAAATTATTGGCTGTAAAAGCCGAAGCCAGGAAAGGAATTTTGCCAAATAAACTCAAACCCATTTTTGAGGGACCAGAGGAAGAGCTGCTTCCACCTCCACCCTATGCTCCACATCGAAGGGAGCCTAATCCAAACACTCCACCAGTTGTAACCCCAAGGCAAGAAAGTGGAATGAATAATGGGGCTGGAGTCACAGAACTTGATTCCTTGATAGATTATGATAAATATCTTCAGGAGGCATTGGAGGCCTATAATAAAGCCCAAGCAGAAGTGGTTATTCCATCTGTGAGTCCCAGTAGAACTCCATCTACAGTCTCTTTTAGTGAAACAACTGATTGCCTACCCCAAACTCCTGTACATCCAAGTCCTAGAGAATTATTACAGAAGTTACAGGGAGACCTTAATCGGTCAGCAAGCAATACAGCCAGGCGTATAAAGCTGCTAAAAGAACGCCTTGGGACAAATACCATCCCCTATGATTTGAGGCCCCTAGAGCAAAGCGAAGAGAAAGATCACGTAGTAGCCCCTCTCAGAAGAGTATTTGATGCACTTGAGGAGCCTGTGCTGGTTAACGGGCTACCTGGACCAAGGCCACCTCGAACGTCGACCCTCCAGTACATTCCATTCACAACTACGGATCTGATGAATTGGAAAACACACACCCCATCTTTCGCAGAAAAACCTCAGGCTATGATGGACTTGGTGACTTCAATAATAAATACTCATAGTCCTACTTGGACAGATTGCCGCCAGCTCCTGAATACTCTGTTCACCACTGAGGAAAGGAGAGACATAATTGAAAAGGCACAGATATATTTGCGTGAGCAGGCCAGAGTGGGAAATATTTTTAATATTGACCGTCATCTCCAAGACAACTTTCCCTTGGAAGATCCTAATTGGGATCCAAACAATGTAATTCACCTGGCCAGACTTACCACCTACCGCCAGACGCTTGTGCAAGGTATCCGCAGGGCATGCCAGAAGCCCACTAATATGTCTAAAGTCTCAGAAGTAGAACAGAAACCAAATGAGAGTCCAGGAGACTTTTTAGAGAGGCTGCAAGAAGCCTATCGTATATGGACTCCTTTTGACCCTGAAGCCCCTGAAAACAGCAGAATGATTACTGCTACATTTGTGGCCCAGTGCGCTTCTGACATTCGTAAGAAAATTCAGAAATCAGAAGGATGGGAAGGGATGCTGATGAGCCAAATTATGGCCATTGCACGCCGAGTTTATGGGATGAGGCTGAGAAACAAGAGAAGAAGAAGTGGCAGAAGGAAAAGATGGTAATGCTAGCCACAGCAGTAAAGCAAGACTACCGCCCCTTAAATGGAGGAAGAGGGCGGGGAAGGAATCCACCACTGGGAAGGAATCAATGTGCAAATTGCAAGAAGGAGGGTCATTGGAAGCGGGAGTGTCCTGAACCCCTGAGGTTGGAAGAAGTACGCCCAGGCCCAGGCCCAGGCCCAGGCCCAGGCTCCGGCCCAAGAAACCAGGGACGGGGACGGGGAATGATCCGAAATGGAAGATATCAGAGACCTGGACAAGGACGGAGTAGGGACAATGTCATTGGACTGGCAGAGGAGGATTTTACCCAAGACTAGGAAAGACCGGACTCCATAAAGTTAGGCTTCCAGGAGCCCACGGTCACGATCCAATTAGGAAGCCATTTAATAGACTTTATGATTGATACTGGGGCTGAATACTCAGTACTCCCAGAACTATTGCAGAAAAAGGCATCCAAAAGTGTAGTCATTAAAAGTGCCACTGGTCAGTCAGCTAAGAGGTCTTTCCTCCAACCTTTGGAATGCCAGATTGGGGGACATCGTTTAACCCATCAGTTTTTGTATATACCTGAGTGTCCAATACCTCTCTTAGGTAGAGATATGCTGTCCAAATTGCAGGCCCAAATCACCTTCACTCCTCGAGGTCCAGAAATGAAACTGCCATCAAAGGCAGCAGGAATAATTTCCCTCTCAGTACCTAAGGAACAATCATGGCGCCTAATGTCAGCCCTGCAAGTCCAACCCACATTGGATACAGAGTTAAACAAGCTCCTCCGAACTCTACAGGTGCCACCAGGAGTATGGGCCGAAAATAGCCCACCAGGAATGGCCAAGAATATAGCTCCAATTGTAGTAACCTTAAAACCTATGGCTACCCCTGTATCTGTAAAGCAATATCCTTTACCCCGGCGAGCAGCAGAGGGCATCCAGAAACATTTGGACCGCCTATTAAAATATGGTCTGCTTAAGCCCTGCCAATCAGAATGGAACACACCCCTTTTGCCTGTTCGAAAACCTGGGACAGATGAATACAGGCCAGTGCAGGACTTGAGGCTCGTAAACCAGGCTATCGAGACCTTGCACCCAAATGTACCAAACCCATACACCCTGCTGAGTTTGATCCCACCAGAAGCAACATTTTTTACTGTATTGGACTTGAAAGATGCATTCTTCTGTTGCCGGCTGGCACCACAGAGCCAACCTATATTTGCCTTCCAGTGGGAAGACCCTTTAACAGGAACAAAAGGCCAGCTAACTTGGACGAGATTGCCCCAGGGATTCAAAAATTCCCCAACTTTATTTGGCACTGCCTTGGCGAAGGATCTAACAAGTTACCCCTCAATACCTGGAGAAAAGGTGGTTCTGCAATATGTAGATGACCTTATACTAGCAGCAAAGGATTTTGATACCTGTAAAGAAGGTACAGAGGAACTGCTCCACTTGCTCTGGCAAGCTGGCTACCGAGTTTCCCAGAAAAAGGCACAGTTATGTTTAGAAAAGGTCAAATATTTGGGCTTTGACATCTCACACCAACAACGAGCATTGAGGCCAGAGAGGAAAGAAGCTATTTGCCTTATCAAGGAACCTACCACAAGGAAACAACTCAGAGGATTCCTGGGAACAGCAGGGTTTTGTAGACTATGGATACCTGATTTCAGCAGTCTGGCCAAGCCCTTACATGAAAGCACTCGAGGTGCAGAAAAGGACCCATTCGTATGGGGACCTGAGCAGCAACAAGCCTTTTTAGTTATCAAACAACGACTTATGGAGGCCCCAGCCCTTGGACTGCCTAATTCGGAAAAACCCTTTCAGCTGTATGTACATGAACAGAATGGGATTGCAGCGGCAGTCCTGACCCAGAGATTAGGAAGTTGGAACCGTCCAGTAGCTTATTTGTCAAAACAATTGGACTCAGTAGCAAAAGGATGGCCTCCATGCCTAAGGGCAGTAGCGGCCACTGCAAGCCTTGTCAAAGAAGCTGATAAATTTACCTTCGGCCAGACGATGTATGTGAATGTACCTCATGCTGTTCTGACACTCATGGAATATAAGGGTAGTTATTGGCTAACGAACCCAAGGATGGCTAGGTACCAAGGCCTATTGTGTGAAAATCCCAGGATTCATCTACGAGTAGTGAATATGCTCAATCCAGCGACTTTGCTGCCCCTACCAGAGGTAGATGATGAAGAATCACATGATTGTCTCCAAATAATGGATGAAGTTTATTCCAGTAGACCCGATCTGAAAGATGAACCATTGAAAAATCCAGATGTTGTATATTATACTGATGGTAGCAGTTACCTGCATGAAGGTGCCAGACGAGCAGGATATGCTGTGGTCACCAATGAGGAAGTTGTGGAAGCTGAAGCTTTGCCTGCTGGCACCTCAGCACAAAAAGCTGAACTTATAGGTTTAACTAGAGCTCTGCAATTGGCAGCCGGATGTAAGGCAAACATCTATACTGATTCTAAATATGCCTTCTTAACCCTGCATGCACATGGTGCTCTATGGAAAGAAAGAGGTCTAATAGGAGCCCACGGGAAGGCCTTGAAATATGGACCTGAAGTAGAAATCCTGTTAGAAGCAGTATGGGCTCCAGAACAGATTGCTGTAATGCACTGCAAAGGTCATGGACGAGGAAGGGATCCAATAACCAGAGGAAATCATGCTGCTGACAAAGCAGCTCGAGAGGCAGCCCAAAAGCCTGTGGGAGGATTTATAGCAGCCCTCATACCAGAGGTAGCTCCAGAAGAAGTTAAACCTCACTATACCCCAGAAGAGAGGAAGTGGGCTGAACAGGAAGGAGCAGTTGTGAAGGACGGTTGGATGATCCTGCCAGACAATAGGATTTATGTACCTCATCATCTAGCAGGCACAATTGTAAGAAATTATCATGAATCTACTCACCTTGGCGGTACTGCAACCAGAGAAAGTCTCAGTCGGAAGTTGTATATTATTAACCTATCACAATTAGCAACTTGCATTTCACAGAAATGTGTTCTTTGTGCTAAAAACAATCCCAGGCAGGGACCGGTACAACCTCCTGGAATCCAACATGTGGGATATGTCCCCATGGAAAGCCTAATTGTGGACTTCACAGAGCTGGTCCCTTCTAAGGGATTCAAGTATCTCCTTGTGTTTGTAGATACTCTTACCAGATGGGTTGAAGCTTTTCCCACCCGAACTGAAAAGGCACGAGAGGTAACTAAGAGACTCCTCACTGAATTGATCCCGAGGTTTGGATTACCTAGATGCATTGGAAGTGACAATGGGCCAGCGTTCATTGATCAAGTAGTACAAGAAGTATGTCGAGTCCTACAAGTGAAATGGAGACTGCATGCAGCCTATAGGCCTCAGAGTTCAGGGAAAACTGAAAGAATGAATCGGACTCTGAAAACCCAATTGGCAAAATTAACCCAGGAAACGGGATTGGGATGGGTAGATGTGTTACCCATAACACTGTTTCGTGTTCGGTGTGCACCCACAAAAAGACTTAAGTTGTCACCTTTTGAGCTCCTGTATGGGAGACCGCCCTCCTTTGTTCAGGATATTCCAGCTGATCTTAAACAAATAGGAGACCATGTGACACAGGGACAAGTGCAATCTCTCTCCCGTGTTTTTGTTTCTCTTAACAGGTGGGTCCTCGAGCGCACGCCGTGCAGCATTGCCGAGCCGATTCATCAGTTCCAGGCTGGCGATAGCGTATGGGTGAAAGAGTGGAAACGTGATCCACTTGCACCTAAGTGGCGTGGACCTTACACCGTCTTGCTCTCTACTCCAACAGCGGTGAAGGTAGCTGAGGTGACCCCCTGGATTCATCACTCTCGTTTGAAGAAGTCCGAAGGCAGTTGGACGTGCAAAGGTGACCCCTCTAATCCTCTTAAACTGACTCTCTCCAAAAACCCCTGTATCTAGCCCTACCGGGAACGGGCTAGGTCACGGGCAACATTAGACGACCGGCCTGCTGCAGCCACAACCTGGAAGCTGGCTGACCTGCGCACGCCTGAAGCTTGAGGAGCATCTGAACCAGCGATTGTGAAAGGAAAGATTCTCTTATACAATTAATTGATTGCCCACCCCCTTGTGGAACAATTATCAGAGATATTACTCATTGGGGATCCTCGGGATATATGTTTTGGTCTTGGTGGTTCCCCATTTCTGTCACTGGGGGAATTATATTGGGACTAATATTTATTTGCTATCACTATAAGGTAATCTTTTGTGGAAGGAATGCATATGCTAGACATCAACATGATTCTATTATTAATCCTGATCCCTTGGGAAGGGGAAGGGTCCTTGAATCTGGCCAAATTGACTAAATATGGATTCCACCATGACCACAATATGTGGGTAGGTTTAGCTGAAATGGTAGCCAATGTTGCAAATAGGACCAATTGCCTTGTTTGCTCTCTTGGGCCAGATGATTCAGAGGGAGGTATGCCCTTATTACCGATACCATTAGATGCCATTGGTATGGTAAGCGAAATACCACACCAAACAGAAGTACAGAATTTCCCCGGATGGAACTCAACTAAACCATTACGAGTTATACCTGTACAAGGGGAATTCTGTGTACATAAATCATCAGATGCAGCTGATTCTACCATGATAGGCTCTTCTCATTGTCACTATACTTGGGATAATATTAAGAATACCTGGGCACACGATACTACCTATCGAACTCGGGATGCCTTGCCCTGTGCACCTCCTTTTATTCATGCATGGAAAGTGGTATGGAACATAACTGTGACAGAAAAAGGCAATCTAACATACTGCACTGTGAACTCTCTACCTCTTTTGCTATTTCGCCTTCTGTACTCCACGTACCAAAGACCTCAGACCCGATGGTTGTGGTGGATATGTGGAGAATGGGCATACAAGAAACTCCCCTCCAAATGGAGTGGGACTTGTTTCCTGGGATGGGTATTACCACCAATGTGGATTATGCCTACTAATTTGCCCAAGCGTACACGAAGAAACGCTGATATTTCTCATATAGCAGGAGGAAGTACCCAAAGTTGGAGCGGTACTGATGATTGGCCACCAGAGCGCATTATAGCCTATTATGATCCTGCCTCCTGGAATCCTGGTGAGCTCATACAAGGGGCACGGGATCCTATTTATAATCTAAACAGAATAATTCGATTGCAAGCAGTAGTGGAACTTGTAACCAATGCAACGGCCCGGAGTTTGAGACTTATTGCACAACAGTTGGATGAAAGTAGAGCCGCCATTTTGCAGCTGAAAATGGGAATGGATTATGTACTTGCCAAGCAGGGAGGCCTATGTGGAGTCTTGAACTTGACAGGGAATGCCTGTTGCTTTAACATTTCAGATAATGGTGAGGCAATCCGTGTGTTGGCCACAAAGATGGAGAATATAGCACATGTCCCAGTACAAACATGGGAAGGATGGGATATGGGATGGCTCACCAATTGGTTACCTAATGTCACAGGACTCAAAGGGATACTATTGTCTTGCTTGTTTTTCTTGACAGTAGTGGTAATGGTTTTATGTATGATGCCATGTATCATTTCATGTTTTAGAAGTACAATTAGCAAGATGGTTTCAAATGAAACTCTACCTCATATCATGGCCCTATACAGAGCTTTACCTCAGGAATATGATGAAGGTCAAGCTATCAAGGACACTTGGGACGAAGGTCCTTGAGCTTGAAAGGGGGGAATGAGGCATCAGGCATAAGCCTGCATTTTATTAATGTTTGATCAGGACTTGTATATTAAAGAGGGCTTAGATTTTCAAAAGTAGATTTTCAAAAGTATTCATGCCAGGCAAGAAGGCTAGCTGCTTAAGAAAACACTGGCACTGTTTTCCTAGACAAGGGCCCCTTTTTGATTGATAGCAGAAAACAATTCTCAAAGTCATAAAAGCTGAAATTACAGACTAAAAGCAGGACATTGACCCTACATGTTACAGAAGATAAAAAAGCAGAGATAAACATAATTAGGAATGGGCAAATAGTAAAATGATACCATGGGCCTCTTAAACCTTGAGCTGTATTTTCTAAGGCTAGAGGTAAATGGGAGAAAAAACATCTAGCTGGGAAGTCTTTTTAAAGCATCTAGCTGGGAAGTCTTTTTAAAGCATCTAGCTGGGAAGTCTTTTTAAAGCTGTTTCTTCCTTAAACAGATAATGGGAAAAGCAGCTTGCTGAAGGGGAGGAGGCTTCTTCTGAAACTGTTTTAAACTGAGTCCTTTTCTTTCTTTCTCTCTCTACTTTAAAAAGGCCTTATTCCTTTTAAGAGGCTATCTGTGTTGTGTATTAAATATGTTGGCTTAAATGTAATTATGCAAAGGATTTAACAAATGCTAGAAGAGTTGTATTTATCTTGAAATTAAGTCAGCCACCAGTCCAGCCTCTTGCCAGACAAGAAGACGCCATCAAATGCTGTCCTGATATATTAGCTGCCAGACATTTGTTTAGAAACCTTCAAATGAAGGATATCTTTCAATGTTGATGTGAAACTCAAGATCCTTGACATATGTTTAAGATAAAAATTTAAGATTAACCATTTGTTTTAGAAGGCAATAGGGCAGGGAGGGCAAGAGGTGAGCTGGTAATTAAGATTCCTTGTTGAGACACATGTAAGATATATTACTACTTATTTGTCATTTATAGATGTAACAATATATAGCTGTTTGTGTTCCTTATAAGGACAGGAGGATGTGGGTGTATCTTTTAGGATTGGATATAGCAATCAGCCAATAGGAAATCCAACCAGGCTGATTGGACAGAGGCAGCCCAAGGAGGAGCAAAGGGGGCTGGATTAAGGGAATATAAGTGCTGGCCATAATGGCAGGAGGCCAGGCCAGAGCTTGGTAACCATATACCACTGTGCCTCTCATTTATTTGTCTGACAAATAAATAATTATTTTAAATTCTCTATTGCTGCGTTGAATATTTCATTCCAGCTAAGCGTTAACCACAAGCAGGGTGCTACACTGTAATACCTAATCACTTCCCGTATTCATTTGGGCTTAAATGATAGCCCTTTTTTTCCAGTGTAGCTTTTTGACATGATTAGTCATAATTGGTATCATTTTTGTCAAGCATCTCTACAGTAGATGGGATAAACTGTCACGTTGGCTGCAATGATTGCTAGATAAAGGAAGAAAAACATTTTAAACCCCGCTCTCCTATGCTTTAACTATTCTTATGGGGGCCATTTCAGCTATTATTATATGAAGTGGAGGTTTCTGTTATTATGTGACAACATTTCTCCAAACTGAAAATATAACTCTGCATTTTATACTACAAAACAGGTTGATTGGAGGAAATTATATGTGCTTTCCTAAGAACTTATCACTGCAGAAGGAACCCAAAACCATTTAGGCAAATACTTTTAATCACAGGTTCTTGAAAAACTAGATTTTAGCATGGGAATTACTGTTGTTACTGTGGGAAGCACTTGGCACTTCCCATGTGGAAACCGAACTAAATTTTCAAAGTGAAAATCAGTCTTCTTTTTAAAGTGAGGAGGGCACGCAGATATAGTTAGAGTTGCCAAGTGATTAGGGTTTCACTAGCCCATATAGAATCTCATCTTCCATGCCAGAACGGGAGTAGTGAAAACCAGGGTAAAGTGATGGGTAAAAATGTGCCCCATGTGCACATGAGCAATAGTTGGCTAATAGCTTTGCTGTGGCAAGGGGTTTCACACGAGCCCATCATGGCATTGTACTGCCATACGCCTTGGAAATCAGACCCTGCAAATTAGGGTCATGGAACATGGAAGTTCAGGAAGGTGCTCTGGATTCTGGACTACAAGCTGACTGAACCTGATGGTTTGGATGCTGGTGCCAGGGGCCACCTGACTAGCAAATTGATGGGGTCTCACGGCATTTTGGTGGGTCAGGGAACTGAGCCTGCTGAAGCATTGAGGTTCAATGTCTAGGGCAGGGATGTAGAACCTGTGGCCTTCCAGATGTTCTCGGACCACTTCTCCCTCATCCCTGAACATCAGTTGGGTCTATTGACTGAATTTCCACATCTTTGCTTTTGGGCAAAATAAACCCAGTTATTCTGAACACTTAAAGGAATGTGCCACCTAAATGCAAAAATATTATTATGGTTGTGTCTGTTTTACAGCTGGTTGGATGAGGGAAGAGGCACACAAATCCCAACCACAAGGAAGGAGGGCATTTCAGAAGTTTTTGAGTGCTATAGATGTACAATAGCTGGAACTCATCAAGTCTGCCGTCCATAAGCCCTAAGCTAGAAAGCTGACAGGAGGATGTTTTCAATGGTTTGGAAAGGAAATACGTTGGTATTTGGTTGCTAGGCAATGGACTTGTAGGCCTCTGTCTCCCTACTTAAAGGACCACAGTGTCACTTCATTTTTATACCACTTCTGTCAAAGTCCTTGCCTGCTTGCATACATACATAATAACTACACACAGAAATGCCTATAATTCAAAACAACGCCAAATAAAACAAAAATCCTTGCATGGCACTTTTAAGAAACCCATTAAAACTTTGCCACTTTTCTCTAAGATATACCATCTGTCTGATAACAAATGTTGGAAGTGCAAGGAGGCTGAAGGAACATTCTTTCACCTTTGGTGGACTTGCCCAAGAGTGAAGGCCTTCTGGGAAATGATCTACAACGAGTTAAAAAAGGTGTTTAAGTACACCTTCCCTAAAAAACCGGAGGCCTTCCTCTTGGGTATTGTCGGCCAAAAGGTGTTAAAGGAGGATAGAACGTTTTTTATGTATGCTACCACAGCAGCAAGAATCCTGATTGCCAAATATTGGAAGATTCAAGATTTGCCCACGCTGGAAGAGTGGCAAACGCAACTGATTGACTACATGGAGTTGGCCGAAATGACTGCCAGAATCCGAGATCTGGGAGAAGAAGCAATGGAGGAGGACTGGAAAAAATTTAAGAACTATTTGAAAAAATTTTATAAGTTATATGAACTATAAAATGACGCAAAATTTGAAATGCTAGCCCCAGCAATGAGAGTGCAATATCTATGAAATTGGATAACATTATTGAAAGAATCAAAGTTTAAATGTTAAAAATGATAATATGCTTTGTTTTCAGAGTAAATGGACAATAAGGGATTTAAACTTAAACTGCAATTGAAAGTACAAAAGAATCACATGAAACAAGGTTATAATTTGCTGATAAATTTATTGTTAAGAATGCATTGTGCGGGAGATGCGGGGAAGTTCGATAGAAAGTTGAAATAAGCTGTTGAAAGGTCATGATTCTTTTTATCTTTTTTTGTTTTTTTCTTCTTTTTTTCTTCTTTCGTTTGTCTATGTCTGAAAAATGCAATAAAAACTATTTTTTTAAAAAAAAAAAACTTTGCCACTTTTCTGAGAAAGTTGTTTACACTCACCCTCCTGTCAGCTGTCTGGCTTATAGCCTTCTCATCATGTTAGCTTCTTGACCTTTCCGCCATATGTCTGCTGACCTTCTGGACTGTTCCCTTTATGGGATTCAGCCATATGCCCAGATCCCATGCTCAGAGCACCACTTCCAATAATGGATTAGAGCAGAGGCCTCAGAGATAAGAGCTGACATTGCTTTCCATTGTTGCTGTAACCTTTGCTAACTCAGCAGCACAGACACTCTCTCCCGGTCCCCGAGTTGCTGTTTCCTGCTGTTCAACGCCTGTTTCAGGAATGACCTACTTGATAGACATAGCACTGTCCAAACATCCGCAAAAGCCATTTTAAATCTAATGTTTGCTGCTAACATTAGATGTAAAGGGTGATGTACTACGGGCCATTAATCTGTATGTGTAATCTGCTTTTCATAGTGACATAATATAAGGTTTGTTTCATATCCTATTTGTCTTCCTGGCGAGACAGAAGCGCGCCCATGGGAATGCTGGGGACAAATTCTTGCATGTCAGGCACAAGATCCTGTTTTCACATACAGAATGGCTCTACCAGGGAGTTTGGTATGAAAATAAAATGAATTGTGTTCCCTGCCCTTCTCCTTGAATTTCACACTGTTTAGTCTTAAACCTGACTGTATATTTAACAGATGGGATTTTGGCTTTCTGAATCTTCGTTCAAATAAACACGATACGTGGACAGCGATATCGCAAACCAAACAAAAGCCTAAGCAATAGCTCTTCATGTTCTGTAGCTGCCACCTGCTTCTTCTGAATAGTACACTTTCATCATTTCATCTTCTGAATGGTACACTTTTCTTTTCTTTTGGAAACATGCTGTAAAAAGTGATTTTATGAAACGGTGGTTTCATCGCTAATGTTGGCATTGTACCAGAATCAAGTGGTCCCTTGATGCGGTTGCAAATCAACAAAGGACCACATGTAAGGGACGACACCATTAATCCATCATTTTTCCTTTGGCAAAGAACCTGGAATTTCCTATAATGTGCAAAATTATGCATATAGAATTTCTGTAATATAAAGGTATACAAATGTATAGGCCTCTTGCACCATTTCTTATCTGCTTCCTAAGCAAGCTGGTTTGCCTTCAAAGAGGTATTTAATCATGGTTATTGCTTCCGTTGATTCTTTGTTCATCCGTAATTCATAAGGGTAGAACTGGAAGTTTTTTTCCTTTCTTCAGGGAAAGGGGAGATTTAAAAAAATCCCAACAACTTGAACCGAGCCTTAAGTTTCAAGTACAATATTTCCTGGCAATTCCCAGAGCGAAAGGACTTCTGAAATTGTGAGCCTCCTCCCTTCCCCACCCACACAACAGATGGCTTATTACACCCTGCTCTGTGAGCTTACAATGTCTCCACAATGTCTCAACTGTCAGTTCTTCTTGTAGCGCTACTGGCAGAATGTGTTCTGCGTGATGGCTGCTCCTTCTGTAATTTTTTGATATTAGGTGTTGTATTGTTGTTGTTAAATAAAACAACAACAACAACCCCCACCAAGCCCAAGTGTCACGGTTTTGTATATTTGCCCACATTTTCAATCAAAGTTAAAATTGTGCACTGTGGGAATCTTGCATCGATCTCACATCCACGTTCTTTTCCCTAAAGGACATTCTATTGATTTCTCATTTTCTGTTCTTCCATCAAGGGCATAAACATAGCCAGAGCCATATCCACATGGAAGTTTCTTCTGCTTCGTTGCTTCTTTAGCAGATTGTGACTCTCTTTCTCAGTGTGTCCCTAAATGGGACAATATAGAGGTGCAGGTAGGTAAATTTTAGATTTTGGACTTGTGGTTGCATGGGTCCCCTTCAGAACATGGAGACCCTTCGTATTTTGCTGTGTGGGCCCTGGACTTGTGCCTCAAAGTCTTGCCCTGACAGCCCCACTCACACTCCAGATTCGCTTTACAAGCTCACTCAGTATGTAGTTAGAGTGCAAATCTCATTTTGTTTCAAGAGTGGTGAGGCTCCCAGGAAGACAAAGTAGGTCTATGTTAAACAGCATTGTTGAAATGTCAATGTGGTGAGTGAGGCTTCTGAAGGTTGATACATCATTGAAAGCTATTAAATTCATCAATGTAATGAATGTGCACTTATTTTAAGAAGTGCAAGAACACAGAAGGAGCAAACACAGCTAGCTAACTGGCCATAGATTTGTGACTGATCGGCAATAATGTTCAGAGTAGGAAAAACACTTGCAGTAAGTGTACATCCTGCCATTGTTCTGATCGCTCCCCAGGTTAAAGAAAGAAAGCTCTTTACTGTAAAGCAGGGCAGGATACTCCTGGCTCTCGCTTGTGAAAGATTACCAACAAAAGGAAGGAAAATTAAACACAACCTTTATTCCTAAAGGGCAGTCACAAAATTCACACACACACACACACACACACACACACACACACACAAAACCTTTGACGTCCCTGCTTCCTCCATGTTCACTGAACATGTGATGGAGAAGCAAGATGAATGATGTGGTGCTCCCCCACCCCCACCCCACCAGCAGTTGCATATTCAGCGTTAGTGAGAAAGGGCCCAAGTGTACAGACAGCTTTACACAAATAGGGCTCCTCTCTGCTTTTGGAAACCCCAGTTGACCAGGATTCCCAAAAGTATAGAGAAGCTGTATGCACATTTAGCTGGGCATGACTAGAGCCCCTTTCTCATGAATACAAAAAAATGGAGCCACTGGGATAATAGCCAATGGCCATGTTGGCATGGGGTGGGGGGGGTATTGCCAGTGGACTCTATCTTGCTCCACTCACTGCTTAATTGGGTTGTGTACTTTTTGATGTTTTATTTATTCTTCATGATTACTTTTGTAATGTTTGTAATTGTGTATTTTTTCATGTTGCAAGCCATCTTGAACATGGTTTTATCAGTGGAAAGGCAGAAGACAAATAAAATTATGTATGTATTTATGCAAGGGTGCCAACCTGAATAAAATATTGGGGGGGGGACCAGATAAGCCCCGCCCTGCATAATCAATCACAAGATGTGGCACACACACCATTTGAATGGCAATGCACATCAACTTTTTTGGGGGTCCGACTGAAGGGGGTCCCTGGCCCCTAGGCAGAGACGGAGGAAGGGGGTGTGGTGGGGGCAGGCCACCCAGGTATCACCACTCAGGGGGGGTTACAAAATGCTGGGCGGCACTCACCGCTGGGCCTGCAGCGCACCCGAGCCACATGTCTCTCCTGGGAGTGACGCGGTGGCTTGGGCGCCCGCAAGCTTCACACTGCCCCAAATGGTCCGCCCGCCACCTCCCCCTCAGCTATAGGGTGGCTGAGTGGGAGGAGCCAGGCAGACTCTTCAGAGGCCCCACGGCGTGTCCTGCTCTGGCTTGGCCACCCCGTGGGCAGCTGGCCCTGCCCCTGGGCACAGGGCGCGCACGACGCTCCAGGCGCCCTATTGGTTTGCTCTGCCGCTGCCCCTAGGAGTCAACTCCTATGTATTTAGGCAGTGGCGTAGCGTGGGTTGTCAGCACCCGGGGCAAGGCAAGTAATTTGCGCCCCCTAACCTGTGGATTTGCGCCCCCTAACCCTAACCCCCAGATGTTGCGCCCGGTGCGGCCGGGCCCCCCCTGCACCCCCCACGCTACGCCACTGTATTTAGGTATGTTCAGTGAATGTGCGAGCGAGTTTGTATGAACACTACCACACACAAATGCATATGCTTCAGGAACAACACTAAATTCCTAATGGACCTTAATTGCTGGTTGCAAGTGTGGCTGGCTTATTGCTGTGGTGTGGCCTAAAGGGTCACCTGAGAGGTGATCTGGGACTTAGAAAAAGAGATTAGTGTTTTCTGATGGCTGCAAATCTCCTCCAAAGTCTTTGGGGAGACTACCCTTCTGCTAGTGGGAGAGCCAATGAAACAATTTGTAAGAGTTGGACACATATATACCAAGAGCAGGGATGTTTAGTAGCATAATAGACTGGAACATAATAGACTGCAGGTATTCTTTTGCAACCTGATCCAGGACTAGTGGCTGTGTTGCCTGCTTTAGGAATCTCTTTGGATTCTCTTTGTATATTTGTAAATAAACAACAACTACGACATGACCATAGGCTTCCACAGTCTCTCTCATTCACGCCCCCTCAAAATCCTGTACTTCTATGCACTTGGAAGAGTGGAAATATCATGGGGAGATCGTTACATTTCAGTGTAAATATCTGGTGAAGCTAGACACTTTTAACTTTGAAGTGTAAGCTCCATAGCTGCATAATTTCTACTCTGAAATAATTATTTACATGTTTATTCCTGTGGTGGCTTCAGTGGCAAATCTTTCATTCACTCCCTCTTTTTCATCTCATTTCTTTTTGCCTGCGACGATAAATAGACAGATATCGAAACTGATTCTCTTTGTACATTGCCATATAAAGATGGCAATGTGTGCATTTGCATCGTATTATTTCTGATGAGGGTTTTCTTTTCCTTTTTTTTGACTGCCTAGCCAAATTTTAAAAGCGTTTGATTTTTGATGTGAAAGTTGCTGTAAATTATTGCTGAAAAACAAGCCCATTCCTTGCAAAAAATGGAAACCACAACAGCAGATCCTAGTTAGGATGCTGAGCCTTGTCTTGTTTGACACTATGGTTGCCAGAACATACCGCCATAGGAGCTGCCAGCACTGTAGGGAAAAGCTGCTGTGTAGACAGGTTCCTTTGTCTCCATTGGTGCTGCTACTACCAGAGAAGCTGCTTTTATTCTGTGGTTTCCAGCATGGCTTCTGGTAATGATGTACATTATAATGATGTGATGATACATTGTGCACTGTTAGTGGAAGACATGGAGCCACGTATCACAAGCACTTGGGTCCCGTTCTGACACCCCTGTCCCAAGGGAAGCTTACAAAAATGGGGTGCCTCTTTTGGACTGGACAAGAGGGGTTTGAGATGTGCTTCCACACTTTTTGTGTCAAGCGGTACTTGAAGTGGAGATGGGTTCCCACGAGGCAAGACACAGTGATAACAGCAAGAACCTTTATTGAACTAACAGAACTGAGCAACAGGGGCAAAGCAACTCCTTATATACATTTCTGAAGGCCTGGGCCACTCCCACTCCCAACGTGATTGGCTGTCTAAACTTCCAAGCTGCGAATCATGACCCAGAGTTTAAGGGCCAATGGCAGAGGCCCAAATCCTGAAATGTTTTGTGATTGGATATCATGTATCAAATCAGAACAAAGGGGCTCAGAATCCTTAGGCCAGACTCAAGCGCAGGCAAACAGAGACCACTGAAAACTGGTGGACAAACTAAGGGATTCTGATTAAATCTGATAAGATCAATATGCGAGCACAGTCTTGAGACGTCTAGATCTCATCACTTTCGGGAGCTTTTATTTTCTTGCATGCTTATCTTTAAATGATGAAATTTCCAGAGCAGAGATGAGTTGATAGGGCAAACACTCCTTCATAATTTTTGTAGGGCACAGAGTGAATTGAAGCCCATTGGAAATTAGCTGATTCATAATTGCTAGCTCAAGGAGTAATTGCCATCTCAAAATAACTACCATGAAATGGCAGATCACTATATTCAGCATTCTTCTAATACACTGTAACCCTCCAGATTTCCTTCTTGGCCTCTTGTCTAAATGATGAGATGGTTCTCAGTATAGTAGTTTCTTCTTGTTCTGTCTGGGAGATGATAGTCACATTGGGTATGGTCGTAACAATAGCAGTTATTGTGGTTTTAAGTTACTGGGTCTTCAGCAGTGCTGTGAAACAAAGCACTATATTTCCAGACTTTTAACGGCTCAGTCAATTGAGTTCTGGCACTGGATATGCTTGCAAAATACTCAAAGTCCTACTTGCCTTGCTCTTTTTAGCTCTGCAGGGTGCCTCCAGAAAGAGCAATAGCCATCAGTTGTTTATGAAAAGTACATGAGCAAATTTCTGCTTCGGATTTATGTCAAGCTGGGTGGTGCTTACGATAACTTCTCTTTGAGCCACTCTGAACTGACCTTCTGGTGCACTAGCTTTGATCTTTCTCCCCGTGGACAAGACATTTTGCTGCCTGAGGCAAAGGGCAAGTTGGTTCCTTCTCTCCCACATGCTGAGTGGATTGGCAGTTGGCTCTTTCTTCAATATGGACAGTAGAATAGCACCTGAGGGCAGCAGATTGGTTCAGAGGCTGCTGGCCAAGTCTAGCACACATAGCTCTGGTCTCCAACAGAGAAAAATGGTTTGGAAGCTCATGGGGAGCAGCTACAGGGGCTGCTGCTCCCCAGCCTTGGCCACCTGGGGCGATTGTCTCAGCTAAAACTCCCAGAATTCCCTGGGAAGAGGGACTGTGACTGACTGACTGACTGACTGACTGACTGACTGACTGACCAATAAACCACTCTAGGAATTGTAGTTCTGTGAGGGGAATAGGAGTCTTCTAACAATTCTCAGCACCCTTAATGAACTACAGTTCCCAAGATGCCTTGGGGAAAGCCATGACTGTTATAGTGGTACAAGAGTGCTTTAAATGTGTGATACGGGTGTGCCCTGAGTGTTTTGTACTTATTTTGTTATTATTATTATTTACACACATAAACACACACATATATAATGCTTGCTTAACTTTATATCATTCAGTGCCTTGTGAGAAGTTGAGATAGAAATTTATTAGTCAGATAGATACGTACATATAAAGCTAGACAGATATAATATAACCCACGATTCTCCTACAAACCCGAATATTCAAAATGCACAGCCCTCATTTTTAGCTTCCTTTTTGAATGATTGTTTCGTGGCTGTATTCCCTATTTAAGCTATGTTTATTCAAAACTCTTTGGTTCCCGTGTCTGCTGGGTAATTTGGCTTGTAGCAGGGCTAGCTTATAATTACTAGCTTGTGATTTGGCTGGTAGTGATATTAGCATTCTGGTTTACTCTGCTTAATGATGACAAGCACCCAACTTTGTGATGATTGTCTGCAGGAATCTGCCAGAAGTCCACATTTGTTCAAATTTCCCACTGCTTTTGCATTTGGTAGATAGGGTGGATTTCAACAGTCAGCTGCTGATGGGCAATTTTGATGCCACATTTTGCTCGTATTCAGCATTCATGAACATGTTGCTGCTATGGAAACATCTCCGTGCTGCTAAATGTTCAAGTTATTAAAACTTATTTTGGAGAAAATTACTCATTCCTAAGGCTGCTATGCCACACACACACAAAATATTTGCAGGAGGTTTACAGCAAAATGATTTCCCATTCCATGTAGAAAGGTAGGATACAAGTTAAAAAGTTATTCCCTCTGTTGTGTGTGGGCATATATATATATGCAAACATTCACTTTAGAAAACATCCAAATGCATGATCATTAGCTCTTTTCAGCATTTATTTTTAGAATAATAAAATGTTAGGCAAATCCAAAGTGCCTTGATATGTTGTTGTTGTTTAGTTGTGTCCGACTCTTCGTGACCCCATGGACCAGAGCACGCCAGGCACTCCTGTCTTCCACTGCCTCCTGCAGTTTGGTCAAACTCAAGTTGGTAGCTTCGAGAACACTGTCCAACCATCTCGTCCTCTGTCGTCCGCTTCTCCTTGTGCCCTCCATCTTTCCCAACATCAGGGTCTTTTCTAGGGAGTCTTCTCTTCTCATGAGGTGGCCACAGTACTCATATACCTCTAGATTCCAGAGTCTAGAACCATGGTTCCCAACATGGGGCACACGCCCCACAGGGGGGCAGTTTTATTTTTAAGGGGGGCAGTTTGAGAATGAGTTAATAACAGTGGGCTTTTTTGCATTTATTGTGGTTCTAGGGGGCTCATATACAGTACACAAATATATATTGTGGCATACACATTTTAAAAATTAAAATCAGAATGTACATGGCGGCCAGCTGGTGACAGTGAAGAGGTTATCTAAACAGAAATTACACTGGGCGCATTCAGGGGGGTAGCGTTCAGTCAACAGTTGTGGAATTTCCCCCTGAATGAGACAGCTCCATAACTGCTCGGTTGAAGCGGTCGCCATTTTTCAGTTCTCTGTTATATGTTTTGAAACTTTATTTGCTATTTTTCATATCACTTCATATATTTTATTTATTTATTTATTTTAACAATTTCTTAGTGATTTCTTCCTCAGTACTTCAACTGTCCTTTTCATTCTTTTATTTTTTCTTTCATGGGTGCCATGTTCTTTGGAGGCTTGCTTAGACCAAGTTAATGGCCTTTTAGGCTTCCTCCACGTGAATAGTTCACTTTTTTGAAAAATAAGAATGATATGTAACGAGGAGGGGAGAGGATCAGGATTTTAGAGATTCTTAGGTGGGGCATGGCCAAAAAAAAGGTTGGGAACCACTGCTCTAGAGTAATAATCATTCCAGCCATGGAATTGGTAGCAAAGTTGCCAATGTGATTTAGGTTGAATGGCAATGACCAGCCCTTTTCTTACACTTTCTCTCTGCCTATTCAATGAGGATTGAGATTCTGCTCCCAGCATCTACATATGCACTCTCTCTGAGCCCGACTTCCATATAAGGGGTGGAACGTAAGAGAGGGTCCACCTTGTCACAACTATTGACCCCTATAGTTCACAGGGCCCATTTTAACATTCCTCCCCATCTGCAGAAAGCAGAAAGGTTGTCAAGCGATGCACGGTTCAAGGATGGGCTGGGACAGAATGAGATGAGTGCTAATAGCCCTGATCCTGCTATAGTCATGTTACACTAAGGTGCTATTTAGAAGGCAAGAGAGTTGGTACCTTTGCACAATCCTATCTACACTACAAAGCAGATGAGAGACTCATCTGGATCCAAACGTGCACATCAGATCCACATTCAATCAACATGCAAAAGGAAAAAAGGATCAGTGCAAGTGTATTTAATACACTTTAAGGCACAATTTAATACAATTTATTTAATAAATACCATTCTGGAGGCCCCGTTTGATCCTGAACCACGATATTCTGGAGGCTGTTCAAAATTTAAGAAGCCATTATATCTCTAATGGTCAAGAAAGCCAGGATGACTGTAATTATTCCAAAATGAATGTTCAGTTTCAGGGTTTTAATTTTGCAGCACATACTCACCCTGAATAGATGGATTTATTTTCCCTGCCAAAGCGCAGCAAGAATGCCAAATAATCTGTTTCTTAATCAATAGAAGGCTATGTGGCCTGTTGCAGGACTATTATGCATTCCAATATATGAATATGTTGACATCTAATTCAGCACAGAACTTTGCACTTCCTTAATGATAATGATAGCTTCTTTTTGCTGCTGACAGCATGCAAGATGCTGTCTAACACAAACTCAGCTGCAGCAATTTTAACATTTCCCCCTCAGAAAAGCTTGCTGCTGATTTATTCCAAGGAATATGGTTGAACCACAGCACTGTACTGCTGTATGAAGTGCACTGGAGAGCCATCTCTGAATAAAACATTGTAAGCATAGTCAAGAGCCATAGCCACTCCCACAGAAACTGTAGTTTGTTTCGAATGCTACGATTTGTTAGGAGACCCCTATTCCCCACACAGAGCTGCAAATCACATAGTAGTTTAACAATTGATCCTTCTGTCCAGGGGATCTTCCAGACCTCACTGCCTAACCTTTGAGATTCTTCCAAAGCCACACCCCTTCCTGTTCCTGTTTTTCCCAGGCCACACCCCTTCCTGTTCCTGCTTTGCACCTCCCTCAAGTGTTTTGCTTGGCTGCACTGTCTCATTGTTCTAGGCGCATTTTGCGACTGGGAATTTCATTAGCGCAAGCAGCTTCTGAGCTCTGGGTGTAGTACTGAGCCTAAGATTTCAGATTAAAAGGGCAGAGTAGTAGGAAAGGAGGACCTTTTTTTGCCTCCCCACTTCCAGCTACTCTCTGAAGACTGCAGGTGAGACCCTCTTAAGAATATTAGGGGGTTGGGTGGTGGAAGGACTAGACCATGTGAAAAATTAACATAATATTTTAGCTGCAGTTCATTTTCAGCCTTGTATTCTTGTTATAAAAAAAAGCGTGGCTAAACATTCCGTCGTTGTGCCCATAACCTAGGTTTAAGGTGCCATTTAGCTCCTAGATAAATATCTCAGTTTCTAACACTGCCTGGCTGTAATGCATCCTTGAACTCTAATCATGCGTCTTCCTGGCTTGGATGGACAGAGAGGGTTTTGTTTTGGTGTTGTTGTTTTTTTGTTTTTAAAAAAATAATATTTATTACTTTTCCAACAATTTAAACACAACACTAAAAAGAAAAAAAAGAAAAATACAATACAATACAAAAACACTACATAACACTAACACATTAAACTAACAAAACCAAACAAAAACAGTTTAAAACACATCAAACAATTTCAGTATCTTATCTTTCATTCACTTATTTCAACAACCTCCTCACACCTCCCTTTTTGTATTCCACTTCTGTTAATTGTTTCAGCAATTCCTTTCCATCTTCCTCTGTTTTCTATCCTATAATTATCTTAACACATTCTAACCTTATTTTTCCTTTAATATTCTATTAATCTATTTATACTTAGTTCCTTATAACATTTCTACTAAAGCCATATAACTTCATTCCAACATTTTTCTAACATTCATTAATTTTACAGTATTACTGTAAATAGTCTTTAAACTTTTTCCAGTCTTCTTCCACCGACTCTTCTCCTTGGTCTCGGATTCTGCCAGTCATTTCCGCCAGTTCCATATAGTCCATCAACTTCATCTGCCATTCTTCCCTGGTGGGTAAATCTTGTGTCTTCCAATACTTCGCGATGAGTATTCTTGCTGCTGTATACATAAAGAAAGTTCTATCCTTTAGCACCAATTGGCCGACCATGCCGAGGAGAAAGGCCTCTGGTTTCTTCAGGAAGGTATATTTGAATACCTTTTTCATTTCGTTATAAATCATCTCCCAGAATGTCTTAATCCTTGGGCATGTCCATCAAAGGTGAAAGAATGTCCCTTCAGTCTCATTACATTTCCAACATTTATTGTCGGGCAAATGGTAAATTTTTTCAAGCTTGACTGGTGTCATGTACCGCCTATAAATCAGTTTCATTAAATTTTCTCTTAGGGCATTACATGCCGTGAATTTCATACCTGTGGTCCATAACTGTTCCCAGTCAGCCATCATTATGTTATGTCCAACATCTTGTGCCCATTTAATCATAGCTGATTTCACCGTTTCATCCTGAGTGTTCCATTTCAACAGCAAGTTATACATTCTTGACAAATTCTTGATTTTTGGATCTAACAATTCTGTTTCCAATTTTGATTTTTCCACCTGGAAACCAACTTTTTTGTCCAAATTGTACGCCTCCATTATTTGGTAATAATGGAGCCAATCTCGCACTTTGTTTTTCAATTTTTCAAAGCTCTGCAATTTTATTCTGTCTCCATCTTGTTCCAGAATTTCCCAATATTTCGGCCATTTGGCCTCCATATTGAGTTTTTTCTGTGCCTTCGCTTCCATTGGTGACAACCATCTTGGGGTTTTCTTTGCTAACAAATCCTTATATCTTATCCAAACATTAAACAATGCTTTTCTAACAATATGATTTTTAAACGCTTTATGTGCTTTTACCTTATCGTACCACAGATATCCATGCCAACCAAATGCATTATTGAAACCTTCTAAATCCAACACTTCAGTGTTTTCAAGAAGCAGCCATTCTCTCAGCCAGCAAAAAGCAGCTGATTCATAATAAAGTTTAAGGTCTGGCAGGGCAAATCCACCTCTTTCTTTGGCATCCGTTAATATCTTAAATTTTATTCAAGGCTTCTTGCCCTGCCAAACAAATCTGGAAATATCTTTCTGCCACTTCTTGAAACAATCCATCTTATCCAAAATTTGCAATGTTTGAAACAAAAACAACATCCTTGGCAACACATTCATTTTTATCACAGCAATTCAGCCTAACAATGATAACTTCAAATTTGTCCATACTTCTAAATCCTTTTTCACTTCAATCCAACATTTTTCATAATTATCCTTAAATAAATTCACATTTTTGGACAGAGAGGGTTTTGTAGGGTGTGCAGGAACCTACATTGCAAAGGTAAAAGTCATATTAATTGTCCTGCCCACTTTTGCCTCTCACCACTTAGTAGGGTGTCAGGTGTGTCAGGCAACTGCGACGGGTACCTGGGGCGTGCCCCGGAGTGGTGTGGGGATGCAGGGGTGCCCCAAAGGTGCACACGCCCCAGGAGGGCGGGGCATGGACGGTGAACGGAGCCCTCGCCCAGCCCATGCTGCCGCCACCCACCATACACTGATTTCATCAATAAAGCTCTTGGGAGTCCAGGTCTTTTGTTTGAGAGTGGGAGCCAGAACATTAATTTGTATGTATTTTCTAGATTATAAAGGTTCTACATAATTAAGGCTCTGATTTCTCACAATGCTCTGGAGCAGTGGTTTGCAATTAGCTAAGTACTGTGGACCCCCTGTTTTTGTTTTTGTTTTAAAAAAAAGTCTGGCAGAGTTTCCAAGTGCCCAACTTCTTCAAAGGACTATGTTGTTGGACATGTAACACTGTTGGTCTAATGGAAGTATGTGAAATGTAACTGATATGCTTTTGTGCCTAATTGAACCATTACGTGTAGTGCTGTATATAAGGAAACCATTACGATTGTAACTAATGCCTTATCTCGGTGGGGAGGGGTGTTATGTACTGAAGTTCTCACCCTGGGCCAGCAGGGGGATACTGTAGATAGTTATGCAAATGAAGGATCGAAAGTGACGTTCAGTGATTGGATAGTTACAGAAAATGGTTACTGTTGCGTTCTAGTGGAGCTCTATATAAGCAGGCTGGCTGAACCTTCAGTTCAGTTCTCTTCTGGCCTGTGAATAAACAAGAGCTGTTTGAAGAATCGCTGTGTCGTCTGATATGTTCACCCACAACTTAACACATGGACCCCCTAGTTTTGAAACTTTTGATATCTCTATGGTACTTTTTGTCATGTGAATGGTGCCAAGGACTTCCTGGTTGGATTATGCGGGTCCCCTGGGGTACACAGACCACTAATTGGGGACCACTGCTCTAGAATAACGCTAGATGCATTGTGGGAAAATAAACGGGCAGCTTCCCAGGTCCAGCCAACTAGAGCTTAGTGAAACCTGGTGGGTCTTGCTGATGTCTGCCACTGCCGGATAAGCCTTCTGGGGCAGGAGTGGGGGTAAAGAGGGATCCACCAGATGTTTTTTTCCCTGAGGATCCCCTTAATCCTGGATCCACCCCTGAGTGTACAGTAAATACTGTTGTCCTACTGCTGTGGACACAGAGCCCTTTCAAAGGCAGCACACTCCCATACATAATGCAAAGGAAAATGAGATGTCTTATTACTTTCTTCTCAGCTTTGGGACAAAATAAATAGGAACAGCAGTCCCTTAATAATCTCCACTCAGGTAGCTCTGCAAGCCTTACAGCAGTACTTTAATGAACCCATTTGCACCTGTCCTTCCAAACAACAGAGCGTTATTATTTCAGCAATAAGGAAGGACAGAGGATGCTGACTTTGAAAAGGGCAGTCTCACCAGCTACTGCTGACCAGGGTGACAGATTTAGTCGCATACTCTGCACGAAGAATATTCCGCGTTTTACCCTTCAAGCATCCAAGAGGAAAATGCTACCAGAACTTACAGCAATTTGACACCAAGGGGAAAGGTGACAGAGGCACAACCAGCAGAAGTTTGAGCAGTTGGACTGCCAATGGGCTCACATCCAAAATCAAAGTCAAACTGGACAAGAACCGTTAAAATTTTAATCAGGGAAGGGCTGCAGCACAGGTTGATCACACGATGGAGTTCCCAGGATCAATCCCTAGATCAGGGTTTCCGAAACGTGGGTCTCCCGCTGGTTTTGGACTACAATTCCCATCATCCCTGACCACTGGCACTGCTAGTTAGGGATGATGGGAGTTGTAGTCCAAAAACAGCGGGAGACCCAAGTTTCGGAAACGCTATCCTAGATCCCTGAGTTGGGGCTGGAATAGACTCCTGCCTGGATCCTTCAAGAGCTGCTCCCAGTCACAGTAATCCAGAAGTGGGGAAACTGTGGCTCTCCATCATCCCTGACCATGGGCCATGTCCAAACACATCTGGAGGACCATAAGTTCCCCGCCCAGCTGTAGTTAACGCCAAGGTAGATGAACCAGCGTTTCAACTTTGTACAGTGGTACCTCAGGTTAAGTACTTAATTTGTTCTGGATGTCTGTTCTTAACCTGAAACTGTTCTTAACCTGAAGCACCACTTTAGCTAATGGGGCCTCCTGCTGCTGCCGCGCCGCCGGAGCATGATTTCTGTTCTCATCCTGAAGCAAAGTTCTTAACCTGAAGCACTATTTCTGGGCTAGCAGAGTCTGTAACCTGAAGCGTCTGTAACCCGAGGTACCACTGTATAAGGCTGTTTCCTATGATCTGAAGAATTGCCAGATGTCTGTAAAAGTTAATTAGACTTTGTTGCAACAAGATTCATTTTCCTCCTTTGCTTCAAAAATAGAAGTGTCGAAACTTGGAAAAACAAAGGTCATTTGCTTCCTGCTTTTCAAGCTCCCTATAGCAGGCGAGCTGAAGCATATTCCATAAGTAACACTTGCTACACTAGTGTGAAACACGCGCCCCCCCCCCCGCATTTATCAGTCTGCAACCCCATTCATTTACTTGTGTGTGTAACATGTCTGCCGGACTGTATTGCTATTGAAAAAGAAAAAATAAAGTACATTATTAACTCTCCCATTAAAATTGATAGGTCTTACATGTTAAAAATTCTGGCAGGATTGTTTAGGATACAGATAGCCAACTGGGGTACCAACTTGAATATAATACTGGGGGGACAGGTAAGCCCTGTCAGTATCTCAGCTCACAGTCAGAGGTAACTGGCCTCCCCCGGGCAAACTGAGTGAGATACTTGTTTACCTTCCGTCTGCTCCTCCCGGCAGGCTAGGTCGTAAATCGGCGATTCTCCTCTACTTGAGAAGAACACACCCTCTGCTACTTCTCTCTCCCAGCTTCCCCCCCCCCCCAGGGAGGGGAAATGAGACAGACAGGAGTCCTATTTACTTGTCTTTTATTCCTGTCATTCAGCAGTACATAGAAACGTGACTGCACCTTCCAGACTCCAGCAGAAGAGTCACAACTCCACCCCTGTACTTCCAGTACAGGTCAGATGACACTCTGAGCTAACATCCGGTGCTCAGTACAGAGAATAGACTCCTCCTTTTTCCCACCAGTACAGTTCGACACATCAACATCCTGTTTTGCATTCCAGCCACTTGCAGCTGGCTTTTGCATTGCTGCTTTTATCCAACAAGCCCAGCCCCACATAACTGATCACAGGACAGTGCACACACACCTTTTGAATGGCAATGTCCTTTAACTGGGGGGAGAGGGGACTACAACTCCCATCAACTAGCCAGTTTGACTGGGGATGATGGGAGGTGTGGTTCAAAACATCAGGAAGTCACCACATTGGCAACCCCTAGTTTAGGATATTGGCAAGCGGCTTCCACAGCAATGCATTGTTACCAACAGTACCATTGTGAAGAGAAGAAGAGTTTGGATTTGATATCCCGCCTTTCACTCCCCTTCAGGAGTCTCAAAGCGGCTAACATTCTCCTTTCCCTTCCTCCCCCACAACAAACACTCTGTGAGGTGAGTGGGGCTGAGAGACTTCACAGAAGTGTGACTGGCCCAAGGTCACCCAGCAGCTGCATGTGGAGGAGCGGAGACACGAACCCGGTTTCCCAGATTACGTGACTACCGCTCTTAACCACTACACCACACTGGCTCTCAATTGTGCTGTTGTCATAAATCAGTCCACGATAGTTAATTAGTGAGGCAGCCATAGCTGTCAACTTTTCCCTTTTCTTGCAAGGAATCCTATTCGGAATAAGGTAATTTCCCTTTAAAAAAGGAAAACGTTGACAGCTATGCAGCATAGAGCGTTGCTGCTATGCTGGTAATGGACTGGACGAGAGCCAATAAACTGAAGCTCAATTCAGCGAAGACTGAAGCACTGTTAGTAGGTGGTTCCCTAGACCAGGGGTCTGCAACCCGCGGCTCCGGAGCCGCATGTGGCTCTTTTACACCTTTGCCGCGGCTCCGGGGTGGATACTAACGAGGGGAGGAGGCGCATTGTGCTCCCCAACACTCCCCACTGTGGTGGGCGCTGTACTGGCTGTGACGTCGCATGGGGGCGGTGCATGCGTTAGTCACGCACCGTCCCGACGTCACCTTCCCGCCCGCCCGCTACATAGTAAGGGGCATGTACGCTGGTCACTGTTTTGAAGGGGAGTGAAGAACACACACACACAAAAAGGTAACTTGTTAATTTAACGTTTATTTCTATGAGGAGGAGTAATTCTGAGGGCTCAAACAAAGAAATAATTAAAAAGTGACAAAAAAGTCCTCCTTTCCCCATATGAACTGACCAGGGCTCTGTGATCTTCTTTGTGTGCCCCCTCTATGAGAGGTTCAAAGAAGCAACACAAGAAGGGCCTTTTCTGCAGTGGCTCCCCAGTTGTGGAATGCTCTCCCCCAGGGTAGCTTGACTAACATTTTCTTTACATATCTTTAGGCGGAAGGCAAAAACTTTCCTCTTCAACCAGGCCTTTGGCCAATTAAACAACCACATTTAATGTGGTGAAAGCATGTCTTGGGCAGAACAAGAAACTTCTTACCTATGTGGTACCCTTAAGGCATGATAACCAATGCAACTTATGACACCTAATGTTTGGTAGCAACTTCTTATAATGGAATGCCAGTTTGTGCCATCAAATGTGTCTCACACATCCATAGGTAGGATGGGATTGTATCTGTATCAGCAATATAATTTACTACCCTTCACCCTATCAGTGATCAATGCCAGCATGATAGGTGAAATCTTTGTTCTTCTTTTGGAATGAGCTTTTTCAAATTTCATTTATTTTAGTTACCAGAATTTCCATGTTGCACAACAGTGATACACCTTTCAACCACAGCATTTTCTCAAATAGCTGTCTTTCAAGGAAAACAAAATGGCAGCCGCCAGGTGTGGCCACTGATGTCTCATAGAATCATAGAGTTGGAAGAGACCACAAGGGCCATCGAGTCCAACCCCCTGCCAAGCAGGAAACACCATCAGAGCACTCCTGACATATGGTTGTCAAGCCCCTGCTTAAAGACCTCCAAAGTAGGAGACTCCACCACACTCCTTGGCAGCAAATTCCACTGTCTAACAGCTCTTAATGTCAGGAAGTTCTTCCTAATGTTTAGGTGGAATCTTCTTTCTTGTAGTTTGGATCCATTGCTCCGTGTCCGCTTCTCTGGAGCAGCAGAAAACAACCTTTCTCCCTCCTCTATGTGGCATCCTTTTATATATTTGAACATGGCTATCATATCACCCCTTAACCACCTCTTCTCCAGGCTAAACATGCCCAGCTCCCTTAGCCGTTCCTCATAAGGCATCGTTTCCAGGCCTTTGACCATTTTGGTTGCCCTCCTCTGGACATGTTCCAGTTTGTCAGTGTCCTTCTTGAATTGTGGTGCCCAGAACTGGACACAGTACTCCAGGTGAGGTCTGACCAGAGCAGAATACAGTGGCACTATTACTTCCCTTGACTATACTCCTATTGATGCAGCCCAGAATTGCATTGGCTTTTTTAGCTGCCGCGTCACACTGTTGGCTCATGTTAAGTTTGTGGTCAACCAAGACTCCTAGATCCTTTTCACATGTACTGCTCTCAAGCCAGGTGTCACCCATCTTGTATTTGTGCCTCTCATTTTTTTTTGCCCAAGTGCAATACTTTACATTTCTCCCTGTTAAAATTCATCTTGTTTGTTTTGGCCCAGTTCTCTAATCTGACAAGGTCGTTTTGAAGTGTGACCCTGTCCTCTGGGGTGTTAGCCACCCCTCCCAGTTTGGTGTCATCTGCAAATTTGATCAGGATGCCCTTGAGTCCATCATCCAAGTCGTTGATAAAGATCTTCTAAGTCATGAAATGAGGAGGAGAGGAAAGTACTTGCAGATATTATTCCATTTAGAAATGTCCTGTGGTGAAGTGAGAAAGGCCGCAAAAGCCTTTTGTGCCTTAATGAAAGCACCTCTGTTTGAAAATATAATACACTCTTAAGAATTTTATTTCAAGATCTGGTTTAGTAGAGTATAGGAACTCACAAATTATTGAAGGTGATTCAGAGGGTTTTTTTTTGCTTTGTTTGGTGTTTTATTATTATTATTACTTGCTTATCATGAAGGTAGGCTGCAATTTATTTTCTGCTTGTAAAAGCATTTGAAATTCAGCCCTACTGCTTGCAAAGAATCTAGGGCACCCGAAAAGCCAGAGGGATTAGGACGTTACAAATAAATGGGAAAAATAAAACCCTGAAGCTGAAGATGAGAAATGATATATTCAATCTATTTAAACTTATGTAAGAATTAAGAAACATTTTTATATTTTTTAAAAAAATGAATTAATAAAGAACTGGAGTTCCCTATGCATGTGAAACAATGGCAATCAATATTAACAGCTGTCGGGTTCTGCTCCTTCAACCTTAGGCTACATCATACACAACAGAAACTTGTTTTTCAGTCATATGGACCCTGCCCTTTTCATTGTCTCTGTCAAAAGCATATCTACTGATATGTGTTGGCATTGTGGTGAGTGGGAACAGCACCGTAACTCATGACTTGGTCTCACCCTGCAGTGGCCCCGTTTGGAGCAGAAGTCCTTACCTGTATTAACTTGGTCCTAGAAGTATCTCCAAAATTTTCAGATGTCCATGCTGTACTTCATTATGTCCAAATCTCCTGGAATTTATTGGAGAAACGCCAGATCTGGACCTGGAGTGGCCAAGTAGCTGATCGTGCAGCACTGGAAGGAAAGAACAGTTCCTCCAGATGCCCATTGACTGAAACATCTCTTTTTTCTTGTTGCATATGAAAGAGCTGCTTGTTCAGCGGCGCACACACAAAAATAAATACTGTTGAGATTTGGGGCACCTATCTGGAACTGTTTGTGTGATCTATCCACTATGTGGAATCTGCTGTGGCCTGTTTCCTTCCTCCTCTTCCCTTTCCCAAGTCCTCCTAATTTCTCCTCTTCTTCTTTTATTATGCCTGGTTTTGATTACATATTCCCAGTGCTTTTTTCCTTTTAAAATGTTTAGGGGTACTCTCATTTTCCTACTCATATTGAAATACTGCCCCTCAATAAGGCCAAACTTAGATTCACAATAAACCATGTATTACAAAACATACACACTGGAATTAGCACACCAGAGTCTGATGCATATATTGTTGTTGAGTCGTGTCCGACTCTTTGTGACCCCATGGACCAGAGCACGCCAGGCACTCCTGTCTTCCACTGCCTCCTGCAGTTTGGTTAAACTCATGTTAGTAGCTTCGGGAACACTGTCCAACCATCTCGTCCTCTGTTGTCCCCTTCTCCTTGTGCCCTCCATCTTTCCCACCATCAGGGTCTTTTCCAGGGAGTCTTCTCTTCTCATGAGGTGGCCAAAGTATTGGAACCTCAGCTTCACGATCTGTCCTTCCAGTGAGCACTCAGGGCTGATTTCCTTCAGAATGGACAGGTTTGATCTCCTTGCAGTCCATGGGACTCTCAAGAGTCTCCTCCAGCACCATAATTCAAAAGCATCAATTCTTTGGCGATCAGCCTTCTTTATGGTCCAGCTCTCACTTCCGTACATCACTACTGGGAAAACCATAGCTTAAACTATACGGACCTTACATGTGTGCATTTTCCTTTCTTTTCTGTAGAATGCTGTGTGCATCTAGCTTTTGGGGCTCCATAATGGTAAATATGGGGACGTGGGTGGCGCTGTGGGTAAAAGCCTCAGTGCCTAGGGCTTGCCGATCGAAAGGTCAGCGGTTCGAATCCCCGCGGCGGGGTGAGTTCGGTCCCAGCTCCTGCCCACCTAGCAGTTCGAAAGCACCCCCGGGTGCAAGTAGATAAATAGGGACTGCTTACCATTGGGAAGGTAAACAGTGTTCCGTGTGCTGCGCCGGCTCGCCAGATGCCGCTTAGTCACGCTGGCCACGTGACCCGGAAGTGTCTGCGGACAGCGCTGGCCCCCGGCCTCTTAAGTGAGATGGGCGCACAACCCTAGAGTCTGTCAAGACTGGCCCGTACGGGCAGGGGTACCTTTACCTTTAATGGTAAATATAGGGGTACATCAAGAGTGTATGTGTGCTTGATCCATGTTTACATGCAGGTTTGCTACTCTGCACCAGTATATTGCCATGTGAGCATTACTGAATATCTTCAATCTGTTTTACTCAGTTTGGTTTTGCTACTTATGTCACCTGCCCCTTCTTTGTGCAATATTTTATATGGCAAGCAATTTTTCTTCCTTCTCTCCATATGCTAAGTTGTGTCTGGGTTGCAGTGTGGATCAAGTATGATCTGACCTGGGACTTGGGTTTTGTGAAAGCATCCTTAGCCCTTCAGAGTAAGGAGTCAGATATTGGCTTGATATTAAACAAACAAACCCAGGAACATCATTAGGCTATGGGACTAATAAGGCATTTTCCACCACTGTGTCTCATTTTCACAATTACTTGGAGAGAAACTGGGAAAATTCTATCCTAACACTAAGTTTTCCTGACCTTATTATTTCATGCTCCATAAAACAAGACGGTCAATAAGACCACTGGCATTGCAGATAACTTCACAGTGAGCTGGCGCCTTGCAAACTCTTCTTAGTAAATTGATATTTGGGGGAGAACAGCAATTAATTTGAAAGAAAAGGCAGAAGCATTTGACAGTGAATGTTTTTCTCTATCTGTTCTCAACAGTACATATTTTGGGAGTAGGTCCTTTCAATAGAACAACATGCACCCGGATGTGTTTCTGTATATCTTGACATGTCCTTAATGCAAATCTGTCTTCATTTCTGCCATGCTGCTGGTCTCTTTTTATTTTGTAGAGTCTTCATTTGACAGCATATCTGTGGAAAAGCCTTGAGAAATCAATATAAGCTACTTGCCTGAGAATGAAATCTATTATATTCACTGCTTTGCCACTATGGCTCTAATAATAACACTAACAATACGTTTTTACTCAAACATCAGAATAAGCAAAAGCTTTCTCTTGGTGACCAGGCAAGTCAATTTCACTCAATAAATTGCCAAGAGCTATAAGTACATGCATAATCGTCTTGTAAAAAAATTCAACACTCTCAATTTGTCAGGGGGGCGGTGCATTCTGACTAGGCCAGATTTAGTCCGCTGCCCCTTTTGGCATAGTTTTTCCCCATATGCTGTTGAGGAGGTTCCAAAAAAGATAAGAAAAATTGGGTCCTCCCTTAAAGAGGGCATGTATTGCGGTGAGACCTGGAAACCAATACCCTGTGTTGTGGGTGGGTTTGATTGATCAGCCACAACACCCGATTGGAGGTCCCTCGATGCTGGGTTTAATCGGGCCGATGGGGCAGAGTCCAAAGGGATCAAGGGACCTATTTATACCCATGCATGTAACCCAGAGCTTCCTCTTTCAGCGCGTGCATTTGGAACACCCGCCCACCTCTCCTTATTTTTAGGGCTTGCACGCTTGACCTTGCTATGCCGCCGTGTGTCATCTGTTGTTGGTACAAGGGCACGGCAGGAATTTTCTCACTTGTGGGATTGGCTGTTGCCATTTGGGTTTTGCTTGCCACGTAGCAAATTGTCACAACTTGTAAGGTTGCGGATAGGCTCTGGTTCAGGTGATAGGGATGGGAGAACGCTCTCGCCATCCCTATGTGAAGGGTATTTCATTAAAGGAATCCAGGGACTCAATGGTTTGGTCAACCCCTGAGAGGGGGCTGTGCCCGTGCTTCAGTTTTCGAATGGTTCTGGGAGTCGAACCAACTCCCAGAATGCATTCTGTTTGAAAACCAAGGTACCACTGTATACCATACAATACACCTGTATAGGGGACTTGTGAAAAGTCTTTATCTCCCTAGCTGGCATAGAATCATGTCCTAAACCTAAAGCATCTTAAATGCTACAAGAGGGGGGAGAAATAATGTACTGCCATGAGAAATGGATGCTGTGTTGCAAGGAAACATCCCAGCGAGGAAAATACAAAGAGGCACTCTATAGGGTTGTATCACATTTTCTTTTATTTGTGTATTATATAAGCAATATTAACTTGAAAGCTGTTTATGTGAATTCTGACAGAAAGGATGAAACTATATATGGTATTTTCTGCAAATTTGCCATCTCTTCTGTGACTACCTTTTAAAAGGTACTGCTTACAATACTTTATTGTGCTAATATATTGTTCCTTTAAAAAAAGGAGGCCCTGTGAAAGCCATAGCTAAATGCAGCACTGTCTGCAAGGGCCTAGTTCTTGCTTGAAATGGCAAACCTGTGTCAAAATTGTACACTTCAAACTACAGGTGGGAACTCCCATGGCTGAACCAAACACTTCCCATCAAAAAGAAGATATAGAGGCAAGCCTAAAACTAGGCTGGAATATTTCCCTGAAATCCACTTCTCAGTGCAGAGGGATTTTTATTTTATTTTATTGTATGAAACAGCATATAAATACTTATATATCTATTTTTACACAAAAAATTCTCTAGGTGGTTTACAAGCTAAAATAGAATGACAGTGGGTTTTTGGGTTTTTTTAAAAAAAGAGCAAATGCAGATGCTATTTTTGTTAGTTAAAAGAGTTTTAGCTTATTGTGTTGCTGTCTGTTATTTGCATTGTTAGCCACCATGATTGACAGAAAGATGGGTTAGAAACACTGTTTATTTAAGGCTATGATTCAATTAATCTCAGCTGTCCCCAATATGATTATTTCCCAGTCTTCTTGGCACAGAATCCCCAGGTCACCGAAATTCCTTTTACCCGTAGGCCTGGTCTCTTTATGCCAATTCCTATTCCTTCCCAAGTGCTTTTCCCACCTATGTTCAGTTCATTCCATTTCCTCTTGCTGCTTCCCTGCAAGTGAGCTCCCACTGTCCTATGCTTTCCCCATCTATCTCCCCACAATTATCCAGCCTGATAAAGCCTTTGGAGTTTCACAAAATCATAGAACTGTAGAGCTGGAAGGGAATCCTAAGGGTCGTGTAGTCCAACCCCCTACAATGCAGGAATCCTGCCCACAGCCATCGGAAGTTCTTACTCTAATGCAGTGATGGCCAAACTTGGCCCTCCAGCTGTTTTGGGACTACAATTCCCATAATCCCTGACCACTGGCCCTGTTAGCAAGGGATGGTGGGAGTTGTAGTCCCAAAACAGCTGGAGGGCCAAGTTTGGCCATCACTGCTAATGTGTCAAGAGTAGGGGGACCATGTGCCCTACTTTACAGAGGGCGATCCTCTGCTTGAATGCACCCTTTTATTTTTTTGGCAATGCATAAGTGGCCACCCTAGTCACAAGTTCATACCCCAGACTCTAGTCCTACATACCCTCCAACATTTCTCTGATGAAAATAGGGACGTCCTAAATAACAACAACAACAACAATTTTACTATTTATAACCCTCCCAACTGACTGGGTTGCCACTCTGGGTGGCTTCCAACATATATAAAAAACATAATAAAACATTAAACATTTTTTTTAAAAAAACTTCCCTATACAGGGCTGCCTTCAGATGTCGGATAACTCCATACCCTCAAACATTTCTCTGATAAAATAGGGACATCCTACTATAACCTCCAACATTTCTCTGATGAAAATAAGGATGTCCTAAGGAAAAGTGGGACATTCTAGGATCAGAAACCAGGACGGTTTCTGTAAATTTGGGACGTCCCTGGAGACCCTATGGGCACTTGGAGGATCTGCTCCTATATTAGTTTTGGAAGTAAGTTGCTAAGCACACTGAGTCTGTCGCTCAGTTCTGTGGTCTAGGTAAGATGGCTATTGCTGAGCTTTTACTTAGCTGGAATCTTTTGCTCAGTAAGAACCACCCACTGAAAACATCACAAGCACAACCAGCACAGTAACAACCATTCTCACAAAGCCCCTAGTAACTGCACAGTTAGTCTACCAATCACACTATTGCTCACAGACAGGTCCCTTAGCAATGATACAATAACAACACTCAGCAATAGCCAGCGATGTCACAATTGCTGAAGAGGATGGGTGACTCGTATGTGCTTAGGAGAGCATGTTTATTCAGAAGTAAGTGTGCTTTGGATTGCAGCCTTAAACCATACCTCCTTTCTCTCTCACACAATGATCAGGCAGAGGCTCAGGTATGCCAAGCCCAGCCTCCATATGGCTTTACAGGTAAGCGGCAATTTGACTTGGGACCTTAAGCTGATAAGCAGCCAGTACAACCGCAGCAGATGAATGGAAGTAAGATATTCCCTAATCCTGGTTTCCAGACAACAGCCAGACCAGGGTATTCTACAGTATCTGAATACTGTCCTGTGTAAATATTCATTTATTCTGCCAGTTACGAAAGTGTTGAAAGTCACTAAGCATGCAAAGGTGGCAGGGACATGGTATAGCATGCAAAATATCTGAGATACAATTCCTGGCATATGTAGGGGGGAAAGGCAAATAGTGATATGAAAGACCTCTGTCAGAAAGCTGCTGCTACTTAAGAGTAGAGATAGCACATCAATGGAAGTTTTCCATGCAGTTCTTATTGCAGGGATTGTGGTCCAAAGTCTGGTCTCTTGCCCTAGCTGCAAAACTTACACAAAGACATAAAATAAAAATCAATCAATCAATCCACCATATAAAATTAATTGCAGTATAGTATTTTATTTACCTGGAAGGGAAGAGAAAAAAATTAGTTTAGGAACATACCATAAATACACAATAACACACAGGTGAGACATTGAGAGCTCTGATATTAAGATCACACACTATTTAAAGAGATGGGGGGGCAGGTAGAGAGAGATCTACCTAGAGCCAAAATGTCCATAAAGAAAATGCGAGGAATGAGAATGTATATTGGGAAGAAATTAACTTCTTGGGTAACCTAGTCCAAAGATATAAAAAAGGTAAAGGACCCCTAACAGTTAAGTCCAGTCGCAGACGACTCTGGGGTTGCAGTGCTCATCAAGCTTTGTAAGCCGAGGGAGCCAGCGTTTGTCTGCAGACGGTTTTTCCGGGACATGTGGCCAGCATGAATAAGCTGCTTCTGGCGCAACAGAACACCGACACTAGAGCAGCGCACGGAAATGCTGTTTACCCTCCCACTGGAGTGGTACCTGTTTATCTACTTGCACTTTTTGGCGTGCTTTCGAACTGCTAGGTTGGCAGGAGCTGGGACTGAGCAATGGGAGCTCCCCCCGTCGCAGGAATTTGAACCGCCAACCTTCTGATCGGCAAGCCTAAGACGCTCAGTGGTTTAGACCACAGCATCACCCGCATCCAGTAGTCCAAAGATACTAAGGGCCTTTAGCAATTAAAACCAGCACTTTGAACTTGCCTTGGAAATGGATCCTGGGCACTAACATAATATTGTTGCACACCACCCTAATCACCACAGCAGTGCAAGATTCAGGGGGTCTCAGGTGCTCTGAACTCAGGGTCTGTGTTTCCTTTTGGACCAATGAGGCACAGTGGAGCCTGTGGTATCTTTATGATATGTGGTTTATTTACACCTGTACACAAACTGTGCTTGCTGTGGAGGGAGTTCCAAACATCACATCCCAAACGGCACCAGTTTCTTCCAAAGGCAGCAGCATCCCTCCCTTGGCAGTCTGCCTCCTCTGCACCCAAGGATCGCATTTCTTACCTGTTCTAACCTTGCTAACCTAAGCCCTGGCCTTCTGTAACACAAAAGGGAGGCCCCACTCACCTGCTTCCTCACACCTGGTGATTGATGCTTTGTTGTGCTAATACCCCCAGGCTCTCACCTCAAAGGAAATTAGGTTGACTCCATTACCTTTGAACCCATGTTAATTTCACAGGATTAAGGATGACTGGCACACTGTCCAGCACACAGGGTCTGACTTAATTAGCCTTCACCTGTGCTAATTAAAGGATTAACTGGGGTTATCACACAGTGTAAATACACCTGAGTCTGGCTATTAACTCCAGGTAAATTAGCTTTGACACCCCTAAACCCTAAGTTAAATTCTAGCACTGATAAATCAATAACAATAAGATGAAAGCACCCAGTCCCAATTTAAGATTTTGAAGACCTCTTTTTAGATCAACTGCCACTTCTAGATATGTTTTGAAGGCAGCCTCATGCACGATGCCTTGCAATAGTCTTACATATGGGGACACCAGAGCAGGGATACCTTTGTCCAGACTATCGCAGCAAAGAATGGTCCTGGCTGATGTACCAACTGGATAATTTCTCATAATTTTATGCTGTGAGATCTTTGGGTGTTATGCAAATTATTTAATTAATAATAGATTAAATAATAGATTAAATTAATTGATAGGTTAAATATAATAATATATTTCAAGGCAGCTTCTAAGCATGTATCGACAATGCTGGATGTATAAGTACCCCATCCAACCCATTACTCTGCCCAGTAATGTCGGTATATATGTTGGAAGCTATCCAGAGTGCTTGTTGCAACCCAGTCAGATGGGTGGGGTACAAATAATAAAAATCATTATTATCATTACTGCTGTTATTAGGGAGTCCGGCAGTGCCTCCATCCTTTCGATAACCTTGTTGCACCGGCCAATCTAGTTATTTTTTGCATCGCTAGGCTTGTCTGGTGTATCGGATTGCTGGACAATGGATAGGATCAGGCTGTTACTTCTAATCTGAAGAGAGAAAATGCCCATTTTATGTTAGCAGGGCCACTCTTCTTCTGTGACTTGCATTTGTTTCACCTAGGGCTCAGGATGGACAGCTGATAACTTTGTGTGTGTATGTGAATCATTATCCCTCGAGCATCTGCTATAAAATCAGACCACATACATTAGCAAGGTACTTTCCTGACCAAATCAGTGGCTGATTTCGAGTTTCCCAGCAATTGTGGGAACTCAAGGGTAGGGATATGCATTGCGTGTTACTTGTGTGCTGCTCAAGAAAAGCCCCGCTGCCAGGAGCTTATATACCCTCATAGCTCCGCAAGGACAACTTTACTGCGGGCAGCGGAGACCCTGCCTGGGAACCTTCCTCGGCCGAAACGTGCGCGAGGGATCTCCTGACAGACGCCCGCAAAACTCCGGCCCTCAGAGGGAACGAGGGAGAGCGGTGGGCGGGCCCTTCCAAAACCACCACCTTCATTTCCCCTCACCGATTGGCTTCCTCCCGAGAGGTGGGAGGCGGGATTGGCCGGCGCGTGCGAGGCTTTCCGGGCGGGATTGGCCGGGCCGGCTTTCCGTCCCGAGGTGGTGCGTCTCGACTGCCGCCGCCGCCGCCGCCCTGTCGCCCTTTGGCTTAAGGGGAGGCGGTGAGTTCTCGCGTCCGGATTCTTGAGGGCCGGCGGCCGGGTGGGCTCCGGGGCGCGCCACTGCGGGCCTTGGCGGGAGGAAGAGGCGGGCGGGCGCTTGGCTGGTTCCCCGCCCCCTCGCGGTTCTCCTCAGAGCGGAGGCCTGGGTGGGGGAGGGGAAGGAGGCCGAGCCGGCCACCCCTCCCCCCGCCCGCTTCTCTCTCCCCCTCGGTCTCCGCCCGGGGTTGGTTCTTCCCGTGAGAGGACGGGGGAACCGCCGTAGCTGGGTACTCTGAGGCGTGGGGGGGTGGGAGTGGGCCTGACAGGGATGCGGCGGGGCCTCGGAGTTTGCGCGGTGCCCAATTCTTGTGGGGGGTGGGGGAGCTTTGTGATGCGCAGAGTTACGTGTTTGTGTGTATATACATAGCGAATACCTTCTTGTGTGTGTGTATATATACAGTGAGATGTGAGCATGCTTCTTAGCGCGGGGGGGGGCTGCGCGTGATGGGCGCACGCGCGTAGGTCGCGCGAGAGTGGTGCAGCGAGGGGGCTGAGGGTTGGCTCCCTTTTTGACAGGCCTGCATTTGTTTCGGCCCGTGAGAGGTTTGCCACGGGCGTGTGATGCAAAGCTTCTTCCCCCCACCTACGTTCCTCCTCCCCACGTGGGTTTGATTTGGGAATGGAGCAGAGAGAGAGACGACTTGCATTGAGATTTGAACTGGGAACCAGATGAATTCTTCGGCTCTCCATCGGAGGCCCGGAGATATAAAATGTTGGTTTTTAATTTGCCATCTTCTGCACGTGTTTTCGTATTGTATGCACACCTGGGGCTTGTTGCTGTTTAGTCGTGTCCGACTCTTCGTGACCCCATGGACCAGAGCACTCCAGGCACTCCTGTCTTCCACTGCCTCCTGCAGTTTGGTCAAACTCATGCTGGTAGCTTCGAGAACACTGTCCAACCATCTCTTCCTCTGTCGTCCCCTTCTCCTTGGGCCCTCCATCTTTCCCAACATCAGGGTCTTTTCCAGGGAGTCTTCTCTTCTCATGAAGTGGCCAAAGTATTGGAGCCTCAGTTTCAGGATCTGTCCTTCCAGTGAGCACTCAGGGCTGATTTCCTTAAGAATGGAGAGGTTTGATCTTCTTGCAGTCCATGGGACTCTCAAGAGTCTCCTCCAGCACCACAATTCAAAAGCATCAATTATTCGGCAATCAGCCTTCTTTATGGTCCAGCTCTCACTTCCGCACCTGGGGCTTATGTAAAAACAAAAGAGAGAGAGAGAGAGAGAGCCCCCCCCCCCCCGCACACCAAGAGTTGTCTCCAGAAGTACTACCTAAGGGGGCCAGTGCATTTTGACATGGGATTCTGATTTGGAGGTAACAGAAGCAAACAAGATGGAATTGTCTTTATGCCTCTGCCCTATATAAATTGTGTGAGAGAGGGGGAGTTTGCAAGCATATACTGATTATATAAAAAGGAGTAGGGGAGCAATCTCATCTGCCCCTAAAGCACTTTGCTGCTTTAAGCAGTTTTCCAACACCAGAAGTGAGCTGGCCAGAAACAAACAAACAAAAACTATTAAAAGCAACAGAATGCTGGGGGGGGGGGTGTCAGTAAAATAGCATGCTTGAGCAGATAGCATGTAATACTGTTTTAGCTGATGGTTGATACGACTGGTTCAATTGCTCCTAAATAAGTTGTCTTGCATTTTGTTTGGTCTTCTGGGTCTCCCAGAAGAGTCCTACAACTCAAAATAGGGAGCGTCTAGTACACCTTTGAGATTTCATTCTTTCATTCCCATGTTGTTTCTTCAGTCTGCCTGCCTGTAGTTACCATACTGTGTTTGCATGCTAAACATTATTTATCTGTTTTGTATTCTTTCGTACTTATAAGGAACTTGGACAGTTGGGTGCACATAGAATTACTCCAGTTTCAAATTCTCTTTATTAAAACATACAGGGTTTAAGCAAATAAACCCACCTTTTTATTTTGTTTTTGCAGTATTGATCAAGCTGGAAATAAAGGCATCACATTTGAAAAAGTAGTCTTAACCTAAAAGCTGTTGTGGTATATTGGGCCTCAGTATGTTTCCTGAAGAAAGGGTTAAAACTTATGACTGGTTGCTCACAGAATCCAAGTTTGGAAAGGCTCAAAAGCCTGTTCAGTTCAGCCCCTGCTCCAAGGGCAGACACGTTCTCCTCTTTGTTCTCATCAGGCTACATAATCCAGTATGTTCCAAAGAGAAAAGTTTTTCTCATGTAAAATGTCACATCTGCTTGGCAAAAAGATATGTGTCATTGAAAGAGAGACACTGAGGCTATTTAGATCTTTATATTTCTATCTCAGATAATTAGTTTTATGCCCCTTTCCTCTGTTAAATAAAAAGAGGGGGGAATGCAAGCTTAAACCTACTTTTCAATATGTTACACATTGATTTAATACAAATATAAAAAGGAGCAGGAAAACTTCTAAATGCAGTGCTTTCAACTCTTAAGAAATTAAATGTACACTGGATAATTTAACGGTTTGATTTGGTTTGCAATTTGGTAATGCACTGGTGGAAAAACTTTAATCTTAAGGTCTGCATTTTCATTTATTTATTAAAAAAATTGACTCCTTTTCATCATCAGTGTGGCCCCAAAGCATTGCCTGATGGGCAGCCTTCAAGGAGTCATTTGACAAATGAATAGAGCAGGGTTGGTTAGAGGCATGGATGGGGAAGGAGGAAGAATCCTGAAGGCTGGATAGAGAGGTTTTTTGTGTCACATTTGGGCTATGGAGTGCACATTCCCTATTCCTGAGTTAGTAGATGCTGCTCAGCTTAGAATACTCAAATGGTAAAAGATTGCAATATGGTTTCCAGTTGATTGGTAGTAAGATTAGTTGATTTCAGAAAATATAAGTTCAAAAAATGGGCTTGATAAGACTTTCCAATTAAGAAATTTTGATCTGGTTTCTCATGTGAAAATTGTGAACATACTACTTTGTGTCACACTTAATGCAGTTATAATAAACAATGAATCCTATTCTTTTCTGACTAGGGTGTTTTTGGAAGATGATATCCATATCTGAGATAACATGCATGACAAGCTACTTTAATCTATTGGAGATGGGCACAAAGCATGACCTGGAAATCTTTAATCCTAGCTTCAAATTTATCTCTTTTTGCATTGTATGAACTGCTGAAAAACAGATGTGTAAGTGACTTGTGCCTCCACTGTAACAGTTAAAGGAGAATTCAAGTGGAGGCCATGTGTGAACTCAAGGTTCTTACAGAGCTAGTGCATTTGGCTTTCATGAGTATTCTTTGAAAGCTATGGTGAAAGTATGACTCACGTGTGTTGGCCTTGATAGTTTGTTTATAACCAAGGCCTGATGCAGATGTAAAATTCCTAATCTCAGGATCACAATTTAAGAGCAGGGATAGCTAATGTGCAGTCCTCCAGATGTTATTGGATACCATCAGCCCCAGTCAGCATGGTTAAGGATGTATGGGAGCAACATCTGGAGGGTCACAGGTTAGCCACCACATTTAGAAACCCCTGGTTTAATTTCCTCCTCCCCTTTTGGAGATAACTATTATATCTGCACCCATGTTAACACATTGTGTGGTTAGTGTCAAATCAAAGTTTGCCTCCAGGTATGCATGTTTGCATACCCTGATTAAATTTAACTGAGGCATTAACAAAAGTGGAAATGGAATAATTTCCATAGGAGAGGAGACAAGGGAGAGCAGCCTGGCTTAGAGATGTGGAACATGTTGCTTGTTCCAAGCTTTACAAGACAACCTAAATCAATAAAACGTGTTGTATTGTAAGGATAAGAAAACTAACCATGCAAAACCTTTGAACATACTTTAGGTGCTTCTGTTCTTATCATTTTTGTTGTAATCCTAAACTGTGATACATCAAGTATACACTTTAGAGATAATTACTTAAGTTATATCACTGCGCACAACACCACTATTTTTTATTTAGCTGCAAAGTGCCGCTGGCATGAATTTAAAATGTTTATTGTTTGTTTGAAGATGATTTCTTTAATATTACATAAAAAGTTGAAGTGTTGTAGTTCTAAATCCCAAACTCCTGGAATCTGAATATCTCAGTAGTGCCACTAGTCCAAAAATTGTTGGAGTATTTGTAAAGTGTATGCTTTCTGCAGAATTTCACTTTTCACCTGGCAACTGTGAATTATGAAATGGCTCCGTATTCTGCATGTTTAGTTAGTTTAAAATGAAGTAAAATAAGAACTGAATCAGAAGTTTGTTGTGAGACTTTCTAAGCGAATCATAATTATAAATTTTGGGCTGCTGTGCATGGATAACTTATTCTGTTATTTCTGCAAATAAGTTATAGAGATAGTTGTGGAGAAGCTGAGGTAGATGATCTCAGAAGAATAAGGGGAAACTGACTTTGGGGGTGAAATTGCTCTAATAAAAAACATGTCCATGTACTATTCTGTGTTTTATTATTTTTTTAAAAACTTGCAGTTCATGGTGACTTGTTCAATAATAGTCTCCACATCTTCTGCTACACCTTCCCAAATGCCATTAACCTACAGACCAACTCAGAAAGGTCTTGCAATATTTTTGAAAAATGCTTGGAATTTGGCAAATTCTAGGAAAAGAATTCAATAGTTACCACTGAGAATACTTTTATAGTATTGATGCCTGAACATGGCATGCACATTATATTGTTGAGGTCATTCTTTGTCAGACTAAGATCACTCAGTGTAAGGTTCTGTGGATAAATATTAGCACCTTCCTAGAGGACTACCTCTAGAAGGAATGGTGTGCCAGAGGAAGGGTAGGAAGGAGGAAGATGGCTGCCAGAAGCAGTAACTGTCTCAGCAGTGGTGCAAAACTAGAGGAAGTCAAGGATATGGTTAATTGAGGATTGAAGCAGTGGATGAAGAAGGACCTACCTGCCTATTTTTTTAAAAAAGAGAAGGAGACAAGCTCGGAGGAAAAAATGGAAAAAGAAAATATTACTAAATGGTTATTGGTTTAATAAAGCAAAAATGGGCTGTTCCAGTCTTCTGAGATCTGCTTTAAAAAAAACCTAAAAAACAAACAAACCTACAATCCTTTTCCTAATAGGAACATAGTTTGCTTCTAGGAAGGCAGACCTTTGGTTCATCTAGCTCAATGCTATCTATGTTATTTGGGAGCAGCTCTCCAGATTCAAAGAGGAGTCCTTTCCAAACTTTCTGATAAGTTTTCTGATTCAAAATTTTCCAGAAAACCCACATTACTGATCATGAGGCTCCAAATGTTCATTAAATATTGGTCTGTGTTCCAGTATCCTGTGGACCACAGACTACCTCTCTTTGTAATAGATGAAGAACAAGTTATACCGGCTCAACTGCATTCCTCCTGAATAGGCTCTGAGAAACAGAGAACCTTGTAGAAAGGCTTTTGTTAAGGGTTGGAAGGGGCACTGGACTTGAGATTTGTGGGAAATATTTTCATCACAGTGTTTTCCACTTGGCATTAGAGAAGGATTGTATGACAGATACCTCAGAGAAAGCACTTTCATTGCAGGGATAATCCCCCAAAGCATCATAGGGCAGCTGATATTTTGTGTTGTCAGAATCTCTACTGCAGACTCCCACTGGAATAGGAAACTGCAGGAACAATCTCTTTCAGTCTGATGGATTTTCTTTGCTAGTTGAATACACTGATTCTACAGTTAGTTTACATGCACCACCAAAGGGGTTCAGCAGTAATGAATATCTGAGCACCCAAAGGTTTAAATGTTTGTGGCCGAAAGCATGTTAGTGACATTCTGTCTGCCTTAGATCACAAGTCCTGGTGGCCTGTTATTTCAGTTTTGTTTGAATTTGGCTTCACTAAAGGTCCACAAATCTGTTGCTAGTGGCATTCATATATGTATAGATTTCCAGAGACCGTTGATGAAAGCCTGTAGTATATCCTCCATAGGGATAACGGGCTTTGAAAAGGCTGCTGGCACAGAAGGCAAAGTAACTCTTGACATGGTGCTCTGCTGTGCACTGTGTTGGGATTCAGTGTCATTGATTGAAGGTTGGGGGTTGCCACAGATACTCATCTCCAAAGCCCCTCACATCTCAACTGGCTGTTAAAATGGTTGACTAAGAAGTTGACCAGAATTATTTGCGTCATTCTTTAGTGGCTCTGCTGCATTCAGTCTCTTATTATGAACAGGTATCACATGAATACCAGTACTAAAGACCTTAGTCATAAGGAAAGTATGAGCACAGTGTACCATCAGCATAGGATGGCATCAAGCCCCGGGCCTTCCTATGATCTCTGTCAGTAGCCTCTTAGATGTATTGGAAAGCTGATTAGCTACCCTTTCTCCTGTTCCAGAACCTCCCTGCCCAGAATGCATCTGAAGCAATGTCACCAACATGTCATGATCAACAATACTGAAAGCCATTGAAAGATCCAAGAGGATCACTAGGGTGTGAATTTCTTTGCCCATTTCAAGGCGGATAAAGCAACCAAGGTTGCAAGTTCTATCTCTTTGTGATATCTGCTATGAATGCCAAATAAATGAATGCCAAATAGATAGTGGTTAAAAATGCTTGCATCTAGATGTGCCCAAAATGGAAGGACGGTTATTACAGGATTTTATTTACAGAAGAAGAAGATGGAAATCAACAACAGCTAGTTTAGAGCATTGCTACTCAAAACTGGTGGTCCACTGGTGCTGGTCCACAAGTCATTGGCTGCTGGTCCGCAGCAATTCTACCACAGCCCAGGTTGGGTGGGATGCTTTTGGGACCATATATGCTTTGGGCGCTGGTCCAGTTGGGTGGTGGGAGAATTGCTGGTCCACCACATCAGTTTGAGAAACACTGGTCTAGTGGATCTAGAGTACTGCAGATAGGAGGGCAACTTGTACACTGCATTCAATGAATGAAGCAATAACAAAGTGCAGAGTCTGCTGACTGCTGAGCATTCACTAGAAATTCTGAATCTAGTGTGTCAGTGATTGCTTCCAATCATAGAATTGTAGAGTTGGAAAGGGACCCCAAGGATCATCTAGTTCAACCCCCTGCAATACAGGAATCTCAACATGCAGTCCTCTCTCCAGTTGAAGCCATAACAGGCCCTATCTGGAATGCTGACTCCATTAACACTAGCAACTTCCAAGGGAACTGAATCTAAGCAATTTTGTATGCAAAGCAGCTGGTGTATCATTGGCAAGAAAATGAGCAGTTCCTCAATTTTCAGGCAAAGAGAGCCTGAATTTGTCAGAACAATTTCCATGTAGAATAGACAGATTGTCCACACAGAAGACCATTTCCTTAGCAAACTATGCTATAGCAATGACAAAGATCATTTAAAAGGCAGTGGCCAAACTGTAATAACAGCAATCTCATTTCCATTCCCTGGATGATGTATTTCTGAGCCAGGAGAATATATTAAATGTAGTATATGACCTACTATTTATCAGCTAAGCATTTTGGATAGATCCCAGATTGTTAAAGATAGGAAATCTTGAACCTGTTATCCTGGCCTTTGATGCACATATGCCAAATTATTCAGAGTAAGAACTCCACAACCATTTTGACCAGGAAATAATGTATGTAGGATGGTTAGATGACAGCAGAATCTCCATTCTAACTCAGACCATCAAGATAAGGAATTTGTTCTGCTTTGGCTAGATTGCATGATTTTATTGTGTTATAGGCAAATAAATCTTTATAGATCACAGCTGCTTCAATCTGTATGTCTTGAAAAGTTATCTCTAAGAGAGCAAAGTGTCTGCCGTGTTTTTGTCCTCTTAAATGCTTGCTGCCCAGCAAGCGGTAGTTTTTGATGGCCTAAACTAGGGCTTTACTGTTTTGTTTTTAATTCTATTTTATTGCTCAATATTTCTTAAATAATAATGTGAATACCTGAATTGTTTGAGTCATTCCTTGATGATGAACTGCATATAATCCAAAGCAGAATAGGAAGATGCATTAGAGGAAGCATTTTGAAACAGGCTTGTTTCATTGGCACCATAAAGTTTCTCTCTAGCATTTATAAGTTATACTCTGCCTTGTAAAAGGACCTTGCACACTAAAATTGTTTTTGCAACAGAAGTTACTGCATTCTTTAAAAGTGATGTAGTTAATGCACAGAGAATTAATACTTTTATAAATATAAAAGATTGCTTGTAGGGACATCAAAACAGACTTTGAAAAAGTGTTTTTGTAAGATAATGTTCCTGAATTACCTTCTTTAGATCTCTTGGGAAATCTATAGCTGTAAATGAAATAAATGTGCAAACCTAATGATAGAATACATACAGCTTTTTTGTACTGAGCATAACTATTATAGACAAACTTGGCCTTTGTTTAAAAGATACCAATTAAAATCATGTCATTGGTATCATACAGGTTTCATGGACAAATAAAATGATAGATCTGATGGACTGAGGAGATGGCGGGAAGAAAACTACTGGGAGAATATGGATCATATTGAAGTCTTTTCTAACAAGACCCTGCTGAATTGCAGTAGGTATTACAATTGTTGGAAGGAGATATCTACTAGAATAGGTCTGGAAGAGCAGAGAAAATGAAGTTTTAGTTTGTTAGACATTTTTAAAAATGAGTTTCCATAAGCAAAGACGAGTTTCAGTGTCAAAAACAGTTACTTTGTGGGCTTGCACACTCCTTCCTCTCATCATGGCATTGTCCCCCTCCGCATCGTGTTTTGTAGGTAACTACAGCTTGCCATACAAGATATGAATCAGGAAAGCCATGATTATTGCCAACAAAAGTTTGCCTACAAACCAGAATTCACAAACCCACTTCAGACTGTGGTTTCTTATTCTGGTTTGAAGGCAAACTTCCATAGCTCATCTGAATAAATGATTAGAACTCGTTTCTCCAACTCTAATTAAAGATTTATATTAATAGAATTACTGCCAATCAGGGTGCATGACTTGGAAGTAGTTCATGTAGTATCTCTGTTTCCTTCCTTGCCTGCTTGATGTTGGTTATTCTTGTTTGCTTTTAAAGCAACTATTCTAAAATTATTACTGTTATTTTTACTTTATCTTAGAAGGCGACAGATGGATACAGATTGCAAGGGATAACTTTACTGCAGCATAGTCTAGGGAATGCAGATAAAAAAGGAAAAGAACTATATTTTATACAGACACACTGAGAGAAGTAGCAGAAGATCCATAAGCCTTAAGGCAGGACCTTATTTTAAGTTTTTATAAACAAAACTATACAGCACTTAATTGCATTTTTGGAGCTTAACAAATTATAAATATTAAGATACAAGGCAAATGTACCATAGGCACAGTGAATAGACTTTTCATTTTCTTCAGTACATCTTTATCTTGTGATGTTCATTGGTGTAAAATATATAGAGGGCCACTAGCTTAAATGAGTTAAAGACTCCAATTCATGAGACCACAGGTATGTCAGCAGCTGTTAGCTTATTGAAATCTCTGTGCCCGGGGCATTGTACCTCTGAATATCAGTTACTGAAAGAGAAATAGAATGGGTATCACCATCAGCTTCCAGAAACAGTTCAGCCTCTGTTGGATGCACAATGTTGGGCTCTTTGGTCTTTGATCTGATTGCGCAAGGCAGTTTGTGTGTCCATTCTTTGCGTGATCCACGCTTTAAAATCTGCTTGACTGCCATTGCCTCCTATCTGAACTTCAATAAAGAACAGACAGAACATCAGAACCTGCCAGCACTGCAGCAGACGTTAATTTGTTTCTATTATAACGTGAGTTTCCCAATTATAATGTGAGTTCATGTAATCCATCTTGTAATTTTGCACTCTCCTGCCATCAGGTTGAACAAGCAGTGTTTATGCACGCTGCTTACCCTAGTTCCATTATTTCTTCTTGTGGAACCCTCACCTGCCTCACTCATCCTCTTTTGCTTCTCTTGTATAAAAATCGGAGATTGCAGTGCTTTGTAGTTTCAGTTCCTATAAGGTAGTGATAAACCAGAAGTGGAGCAGACTAGATCATAGTTGTGACTGTAAGGAGAAGGGATAGAGTCAATTATTTAGAATCGCCTTTTGAGCCCTAATTTTGTCCTTTGCAACAGAAAAATGCAAGCATATTGTACTCAGCAACTGAATCCCCCCATATTTAATGATAATATGAAGGATTATATATTTAATTAGAATTTAAGCATAAAATACAACAAGGGATGTAGTGAGCAACCTGTGTATTAAAGGTGGCCGTTCAGAAGTAGCTGTATGTGGTTAGCCCAGTTAGTAAAGAAAGGCTCTGGAAATTTGACTAGCCCCTTACATGTTGGCACCTATTTGTAGGTTTCTTCCAGCAACTTGAGAAACTCTGAGGTGCTGTTTGAATCCCAGTGAGAGAAGCAGCGGCATAAAACAGGCTGTGAAACTGAAGAAAAAGCTAAAAGGGAGATATAAGGAACAGTTGTGGAATGGGTTGGATTGTTTGTGTGATATTTCCTAATGTTAAAAAATGCTAGAGAAATGTGATTTATTAGGGGATGCTGCTAAAAGTTTAAGAGAGTCAGGTGCATCGATTCAGCTGGGCTAACATGCCAGCTATTTTCTAAATTGGAAGCTATTAGACAAAAAAGCATGCTAGTTTGTTCTTATGCCGCTGTCCTATTTTTAGGTTTTATGCAATATTTTGAAAAGTAAAGTAATATGACAATTGACATACAGTACATACCTGTATTGCTAGCAGCATGAGACCTAAACTGTAGTTTTGCATGTAGCATTTGTTTATACCATGATTAAAAAATGAGTTTTTTATTTAAAAATATTTTCTAATGTGTTTAGAATTGCTTCCCTCCTCCCCTCTTTCTCTTGCAGAAATGGGTCAGGAAGCTGGAAAGCCCACATGGCCAAAACCAGCAGGAGGGTATCAGACTATTACAGGCAGAAGATACGGAAGAAGGCATGCCTATGTCAATTTTAGACCATCTCTGACGAACCAAGAGAGAAATTCGAGCCAACACGATGGAGAATGTGAAGGATTAGAACTAGATGATGTTCAAAAAGAAAATTATTTGTGTGCGTGTCAAATAATTGCAACCTGAAAATATTTTTCTTCTTTAGGGAAAGCATTTGAAATAATAACAAGCTGTTGGTACAAGTCATTTGAACAGAAGGCTAGGCAATAGTGAAATTGGCACCATTGATACAACTTTTTTCTTAACATCTACAAGTGTATTTGAAGCTCATCAGAACGATATGAAATTATTAAACTGCGGTCAAAACCTTAGCCACAGCGCCAAATTTGCGTAATTCTCTATTGAGGGAAATACTAAAAGTGGTTTGTATGACAGTGGTTCATAGATGGATCATTATTGGAATTTTAGTTTTATTATGCATGCAAACAATAGAATGCACAGAAATGGTGTTTCAGGTGTTCATTGTCCATGGATATAGTCAATTATATACCATACTTTGTAGTGTTGGGTAGTATGTAAGTGGCCTTCTGTCCATTTCTCTCTCCAGCTTTGCTTTATTTGTTGCATCCAGTTAGTTTCTGCACAATCATCTTCTAGCTTCATTACCTTAATTTTGTTGGTTGTTGCTATTTTGAAGAACTCCTCTCCCCCCTCACTTAATCTTAGCAGTATCTTAACTGTTCTAAAAATGTAAGAATAGCTCGAATCCAATTTTCTCAAAGTAAGACCCATAGGAACATGGGAAGCTGGCTGGTACTGATTGAGACTATTGGTCCATCTAGCTAGTATTCTCAGTGATGACTGGCAGCAACTCTTCACGATTGCAGGCAGGGAGTCTTTACCAGCCCTACCTGGAGATGCCAGGGATTGAACCTGGAACAATCTGCATGCAAGGCAGATGCTCATCAACTACACTACCATATTGAAACCCATCAATTACAGTACTGTATTTTTTGCCAATATCGTAGGAGATGCCAAATCATCAGTTAACACATTTACATCTAACCTCTTAGCCAAATGTTCATGCTGCTGCTTACAACATATTAAATATAAATCACAATAAAACCATTTAAATGAAAATAAAATAATAACTTTGGCAACATAAAGTGAAACAGCATCCTATTAAAGCTAGCAGAATATGTGCCCTTCCATGTTTTCAGATTCTTTCATCAAAATCACAGAAATACTGATGGAGAGACAGAGGAAGGACATTCCAGAACCTAATTAAATTGTTCCATGAAGCACTTAGCTTTGACTTGGAGGATTGTATCATAAGGAATGGCATTGACAGTCACAATAAATATACACTTGTTTAATCTTAGTAATAGCTATTGATAGAAAATACTGCATTCCTCTTCTTAAGATGTTGTAGAACAAGAATTTCCTTTAACTAGCCATGTTAGGAGGTTTGATAAAGTTTCTAGTGCAGGAATATTCTTTAAAATTTCTGTAATTTAATACTGTGTGTTGACTCAGAAGTAATACATAGTAATTCTGCAGCCTAGTCAAGCATTCTGTGTTGTCCCCTAAGTTCTTAATATGTGGCATATCAGCAGCTATAAAAATGTCAGGTTATGGTTAACACAGAACTGCTGGCTTTCTCATTCTGACAATACAGCATGATTTCTCAGCATTACCTAAATATATTTTAATTCTAGCAATGAACATCCATGAAATCTTCATAAAATGCCTCTTATACATATTACGACTCGGTTTTTTTAACATTCTAATGAAGAACAGCCACAGTTGAGCATCATCAACAAATGCCATTTTTATTATGTGTGTTGATAAAAAAAACTTTGATTGGTCTTATCATTCCAACATATGCTTTCTTTACATTTTTATATAAAGGTTCCAGTCCACTTGCCCAAGTATGTTCTCCTTTGGCAGATGTACCATTGTTAGCGAATGTTGCTTCAGAAAATCCTGTTGGTCAAGCTGAACTGAACCAAGCAGTCAACACAGATGCTTCTCCATTTTCTCCAGCATGTTACAATTGGGGAGACGGCCAAACTGGGGGTAACAATATGAATTCTGATCCTTGTGGAGAGCACAATAACCTTCATGGTCAGAATGGAATTGCTTTTGTAAACATTGACTCTTATGAGCCAGATAGCAGTGATGGAGAGGAAGAGAATGACCAAAATGATCTTTCATTAGCTAAAGAAGAAGCGGGAATATTTCAAGAGACACTGGATAGTATGCTTTCTGAATTGGAGAAAGGAGTGGACTCCTTTAGTGATCTGCAGTCACATCTGTCTAATTTCAATCATAATGCTTCAAGCAAAAGTTTTGAAGACATAAAACCAGTGCCTTTCAAGAGACATTCTAGCCTAGAATTGGATACTGATCACCAAAATAAGACACTTGTAAAAACATCTAGTGAAGACGAGCGTCTAGTAAAAAATAACTTTAGTGTTACTTCTGATATGGAACAGCAAAAAAATACAGCTGATCCTACAATTAGGACACAAATAGGAATTTGTAACGAACTGAGTACTGTGAAGACAGACCAAGAGAATTCATCAGAACTGGTCGTAAGACCCAAAGTTAGAAAACAAAATCCTGTGAGCCAGTTGGATAGGAAGCAGTCTTTTTCAAATGAAGAGGAAGAAAAGACCAGCAGTAGAAGGTGGAGTGAGAATGTGGATGTCCAGCACTGTAACACAGAATGTGTCCTGAAGCACAGCAAAGAGAAAAGCAATTCTAGTATGTTTTTTGATCCAAGAGACTATGGAGGAGCTCAAAAGAAAATAAAAAGTGAACTAAGGAAGCAAAATATAACACTTCAAGAAAAAAGCAAAGTGGACGATAGTGCTTTCTGGGATGAATTTGAAGATTCTGGCAGAAATCTATCAAGCTCCAACAAAGATGAAGACAGGTAAGATTTTCTTCAAAGTTTAATTCAAATTTTCTACATGTCTGAATACCTGTACAATGAAAATCACCATGGTTAGGACAATATTAAATGGTCTCGTAGGACCAACCCCATGTAAGGTGCAGTAAGATGATATCTGCCAAATGGTACCAGCTCCCCATATTCCTTATGATGTAATTAATGGTCCCAATTTTACCCCTTTCTGATCTTTGCCAAAGGGAGTGGGCCCCAAGACAGAAAATTCCAGACTATATACCATCTGATGTTTATATTTTTCACTATGTAATTTATGACATAATTATTGGTGCCAAAAAGTGGTGAGTTTTTTGTTTTGTTTGTTTTTTGGTGGAGCCGCCAGCCCTAAGACTTAGCAGTTACTCATAAGACCAGCAGTTTTGGAAATAACATAATTTTTGTAAGATTTCTTGATAGCCAGACCTTTTTATATCTTGTGACATAAGTATTTTGACCCAGACTTTTGGACTATTAGCATCATCTGCTAAAAGCAAAGCTGCATTTCTCTTTTTCTTTAGTGGTATATTCACTGCTGTTAATGCTGTCTTAATATTTCAGAAACACTTTATCTCCACATGACAAAAAGAGAATGAAGTCATAAAAGAAGCCACACAAACAAATTTAGGAATGAAGGTGAAATGGAAGTAAAATCTTTTATCACTAGCGGCCTCTTCAAATGCACTACAAACTTTGAACACATCTATATCTTGTCCTGAGTTTGCCCAGCAGTGTGCAGATGTAGTGTTAATGCACCTACTGGAATTGAGCAGATCCATTATTCTATATATGCTTCATGGGTAGAGAAATTGGGGTTAGGCCACAGGAATATGCCGCTTCAAGAATCTTTAATGCTTTTGGAAATTGTTCTGTCAAGTAGAGTAGGGCAAGGTGTTTTCAGCATGAGTGGGGTGAAATGTCGGACTCTACACCTTCTCATTGTACTCATCCTTGTGTGTACAAACTCCCACCTCTGATTTATTAATAAAATTATATACTGCCAATTCAAACAACACAACATGGCACTGTACAGCAGCACATACAACAAAACACCATAAAAACAGTTGAGAATGATTAAAATGACTGGCTCATCCATAAATTTAAGCAGGTGCATAGGCTTGTCTACATAAAAAGGTCTTTAAGAGATGCCTGGAAATAAAAGCAAGGGTGTCTGCTGAACTGAGGGTGTTTGCTGAATCTGCTGGAAGAGTGTTGGTGGCATTAATGCCCACCTTCTAGTGGAGGCCATACCTTTCCCCAAAAAGATGCAGCCCCCAAGATACCCCAACTCTAGCTTTGAAAGGTGAGGGGGCTAATTAATTTCAGCTCTTCTTGCCGCTGGAACTAGCTTCAAAAGGAAAGTTCAGGGAGCCATTGCATCTCTCCCAGCCTTCTCCCCAACCTCTTCAGCTGCCTGGCTACCTTCATTTGGTTGTTGTACACTGTATAGTAATTCTAGATAGTTAAGTAAATTTTTAATTTCCCATAGTTGAAACTAATAAGTTCTCTGCACCTTCAAATAAAGAAAACAACTGTTTCAGAGCTGTATCTGTAGGATATCCTTTGCATTATCCTTTCTTTGAATGTTTTAATGAATGGAAGTACTTTAAATTTTTTAGCATATTTAAGGCATTTTCCATGGAACTTGGACCTGAATGAAAAGTAGCTATGAAATTTCCATGTGCTGAGCTCTCCTCTATATAAACGCACCTCTTCATTAAAAGCGCAAATGTGTTTCTGCCATGTTAAATCTACTTTGTGATACAAAGTTAATTTGTTCAAACACCCAAGTAAAAGAAGAAATAATAGATGTATCCATAATGATTCTCTAATTTGGCTGCATTCCAGCTTCACTTTTAATCATTCCCTCAGTGCTAACTGGGTATTGTTGCGCAGTGTAATTAGGAAGACTTGGATTTTAAATGTAATTAAAATGTGCTGGAATTTTACAATGGTGGCCTGTTTCTAAATTGCTCAACAACTGGGAAAAGAAAAGGAATAATTGGAAGGGTGATACAGAAGGGTGCGTTTTGGAAAAACTGTTAAAGCATTAAACTGTTTAGGAGCTAGTATGCACACATTTGGGTCTGTATCCTAAAATAAGAGGTGCCCAAACCACTTCAGTATTTCTGAGAATGAAAATTATGTTCAGCATCTACTAGTTCATTCCATCAAGGCATCAACTCCCTCGTTGTTCATTCTTCTGGGTATTTTGTTTTAATTGAACTACTCTCATGTCATGAGCATGTGCTCCTTTGCAAGTGGGAATAAAGAACAGATGGAAGTATTTCATCATATTTAACTTCTGCGCTGTTGGAGCAACTGAATGCCGTACAATCTTGGCAAACCTATTGGAATGCAGCATATTACTTCTTAGTTTAAATTATTTTCAACAAAGCCATGAACATATGGCAGAGGAAAAATCACATTTACACATTGTCCCATAACTTGGTCAGAAAAATACAGCGTAATTGTCTTAAGATAACTTTTCGTTCTGCGTCTTAAATATGTCTACAGCCAATTAGGTTAGAACTGCTTCATTTCTTAGAATTTTTAAATGTGGAAATCAGGTCTGGTTAAGAAAAATGCAAAGTAGTATATGAATGACTATATAAGTGTTTTGCGGGAATTTCTAGAAACATTTTACGGCTATTAAAATACATTTCTATGCTGGGGATAGAAATGTATCAACATTCTAACCAGCTATTTTGGTTAATTGCTTTTAGATAGAACCTTCATCTAAACTTTTTAAAGCAACTTATTTATTTATTTATTTATTTATTTTATTTAACTGAGAAGCAGACCAAGCTGACAGCTTCTGGTAGTATTTGTAGTCTAAAATATTACACATGGAGCTTTATTGCCACAATACTTGTACAAATGTGGCATGGCTTTGGATGAAACTGTATATAGTACTATTCATTGAATCCACCCTTTCTGACATAAATTTTGTTCGTTTAATTTCATTTTGTTTGAAAATCATGGATCAGACTTGTTATTTGGCAAATGTTTCCCACTCCCAGTTATTGCAAATTGACCAGGAGCTAAAATATTAAACATCTCAAGTGTATATTTCTCAAAGGTAATTTATTGTTATTTACTTATAATAGGTTAAAAAACTGTAATAAAATACAGCACAAACAAGCAATTAACCAAACTCAGCAATATCAAAGCAGTTGAATCATGCAACAGCAAGATTTACAATTGCACGCTGAAAGCATGCCAGGGCAGAAATGCCTTCAGTTTCTTGTTTTATTTTTTTGGAATATGCATTTTATTGGTTTTAATAACAATAACAACAAACAACTATGAAGTACAATGATGCAATTATACAGTCAAGTTACAGTTTAGCTTGCTTTTGAATTACTTTGCTATGGTATGTAAAGTGTTCTGAGAAAGCTATTTCCCATTTTCTCCAAATAGCAAGACTAACCCCCAGTTTCCAATTAGCAGAGATCTCTTTAGATGTCCATGATTTAGAGGCTTGAAAACATTTGGATTTGGGAAAGAAAATTTTGTTGACCAGAATCAGTAAAAGAATTGACAGCTTTTAGTTTGTCCTCCAAAAGGAAGATAGCCATTTTTATTTTTATTTTGCTTTCAGCAGTGCATTGTGTACTGATATAATGCATAGAGAAACTGTACAGTGGTACCTCGGGTTAAGAACTTAATTCATTCCGGAGGTCCTTTCTTAACCTGAAACTGTTCTTAACCTGAGGTACCACTTTAGCTAATGGGGCCTCCCACTGCTGCCGCGCAATTTCTTTTCTCATCCTGAAGCAAAGTTCTTAACCCAAGGTACTATTTCTGGGTTAGCGGAGTCTGTAACCTGAAGCATCTGTAACCCGAGGTACCACTCTAAATACTTTGGGCACACAATCCATCCAAACTTTGAGCATGATCAAATCTCACTGATTTCAATGGGAGAGTTAAGCTTGTGATTAAATTTCTGTCATTATAGTTTTTGGGACAGAAATATACTTAGCTTGGTTAGATCACAGTCGGCATGTTAACTTCTACATAAAAATCAATCAGCATTGTAAATGCAAATGGAATGTCTTCTATTGCAGCTCTGAATGCAGTGATGGTGAATGGTCTACATCTCTGCCCTCCTATTTTGCTGTGACAGTGAAGGATCAGTCCTCCAGCGATGAGAGCTGGGAGACTCTCCCAGGAAAAGAGGAGCAGGAACCTGAATTGCAGAGTGACAGCAGTGGTGTGGAAGAGGAACATAATGAGTTTGGTTTCCAAGCAGGGTATGTTGTCTTACAGAATGAAGTGTACTACTCAGTAAGAATTATTGATGTATTATGTACACTTTACTGCGATAGGTAAAGGTGATAGTTGCTGCTAAAAGAAAACTAATTATGTACTGTTCCATATGTGATTATTAGCTGAAATAATTCCAGCAGGAAGTATATAATTAGCTTTTGGGAGCCCCATTTTGGATAGGTTTCCGTATGTAACATCAGGTAAGGTTTTCCAAGTAGATGTTGACTTCAATCTCCTCTTCCCTGATTCCCCCCCCCAAAAAAAAAACACAAAACGTTGTGGAGTCTTCATTAGCTCTGCTATACTCTGCATTATCAACAGCTTTGGGGGTCACTGATTTCCTATTTTGTGATCAGTAAGGTTTAGCTGAGATAGAGAAGCAGAACCAATAAGCCTACAGCCTTTCAGCACATTGAATATGTGACATACAGTGTGCAGGCAACAACCAGTTTACGTGCATTTGATGTGTGTTCGTACACAGCATTGAATCAGGAAGTGACCTGAAAATATCACCAAAATGTCACTAAAAGGGCAGAACAGGGTTGGGGTGGAACGCTTTAAACAGGCCCCGCCGATGTGCATGGGCATCTGGAGCATAACTCCCGTGCAAAGCAAGGATTGCCTGTATCTATAGCTTCAATACACTATGACTCTCCCTTACCATGAAAAGCAGCATCTGCTTACTCCGGCGTAGTTTATTTTTGTAGATATGTCAAGTGTGCCCAGTCCAATCTTCCATGATTTTGTCAAGTTGAAGTGTTACGGGTAATGAAGACTCCAGAAAGTGACATCTCCTAGGGGTTGGTGGGGTGTGATTGTCAAGCAGCAAATTCAGCTTTGGTTTAGTTCTATTCAAGTGCATAGTTGGTGACTTGAACGCTGCAGTTTGTTACTAATATAATCATTATATGGAATGCGCCGAGTTTACTGGACACCAGTTGAAGGGTATGGGATGGTACACAATGATGTCACTGTTACAGAGTGTTCTCTTTGTGTGCTAAATCCTTTTTATGCATTTACAGATACTGTTCTTGCTCTGTGCCTCAGTAACTTACAAGTACAGGGCCTACTCCAGGATGCAGTCAGCTTTATATATCATTGTTGAAGTGGCTGTTCTCTCCGTTTTACTTGCTTTATAATTTATGAACTGTCAAAAATGTCAAGGTAACAAGTAACTCGGAATTTTTGTAAGCAAGAGAGCACTTAGAAAATGATCACATAAGAGAGAAACCAGCTGTTTCTGTTTTGGTGCAGAGACGACCATTCCAACATACATTTCCTCTATCTGCATTCTGAAGTGTTACAGTCTCAATAAAGCTGTGCCACATAGCTTTTTGTCTCGCATATTTATTTATTTTTATCACCCAGCTGCAAGGTGAGCTGGTAAGATTAGAGCAATAAGGGCTGCAGGCAATAAGAGTAGTTTTAGTGCTAATAAATAACATTAGTATATCCACTGATACATCCACAGCTAAAACATTAATGTGGCCTCATTCTGCTCCTAATTTAGTATGGTATCACTAAAATCTGTGTGTTATCTTACCTTATTAAACTTGTTTATTCTCAGGAAAGCCAGTAATGATGGATGTAAGATAAATTTATCTAATTCAGTAGTTTCATTGTGAAAGCACAGTTTAAAGGGCCGTTCAGGAATTTAAATCTTTTTAGGACAACCATGAATCATACTAAAACTGGCTTTTGCCCTACGTTGACTTGTTTCTGCATTTTTTACTGGGGAAATCAAAAGGGAGTCTCGAACAAAAAGCCTGTGATATCAAATTGTAAGAAAAATTATATATGGTGAAATGGGTTTTTTCCATTGTTGTTACCTTGCTGGGTTACAATTTGGCCATAGCAGAAAGGTTATGTTAATAGAAGCGTCATTGATTATGTGATTTTTGCAGGTGCATGTGCTGCATTACATATTCAATACCAAGGTGTAAATTTGTTATATAAAGGTGTAAATTTGTTATATAAAATACTTGAAAACCTCAAAGTGGGCTTTTGTTGCTGCAATAAAGCTGCTTAGACCACTCCCTCCAGTTCTTCACTTCTGCTAGACAGAACATATATTAAATATTTTGGTCGATGCTTTCCTTTCTGGTTAGATTTAAGAGCATGTAGAATTCTTGCTCTGATAAAACTGTCACGTTTTCTTAGAGCTGTGCCAGTTGTCATGCTTGTGTACAACCAGTTGCACAGAGCTTGAGAATTCATTAGCAGGGATTCTAATGACCTTTCCGCTTAAGTCAGTCACTTTTGGGGAACTGGACTAGAGCAGGAGGAATGTCTTGTTGCAAATAAGTAGTGAAGAATCGTGTGATTCATTCTAAAACATTTGGTTGAGATTTTTTTTTTGTAAATGGAAAGAAAAATATAGTTAAGACCATAATTTTGTCCACCTACACAATAAAGCAATTGAAAAGGAAATTGTTTTACTTGCATGCTAATGACCTTTTTCATGTCACATGACTACAATATAACAAATCGTGACTCTTACAGAGTTATTTAGATAAGAGGTACGTGTGTTCTTGAATACATAGTGCTGACAGTTTTTAAATAGCAGCTAACTTTAAATTATTCCCTCTCCCTATTTTCACACACAAAAATATGAAGGTCTTGTAAATCATTTGATATTGTTGACCTTTATATAAAGACAGCAGGCTGATCAGTAAGCAAGATAAGTTTCAGTTGCAGCTAATTTAGCCAGAATTAGTCTCATGTAGGTTTATAAACTCTGCTTTATTTGGCCTTTTTTATCGTCAAGAAGAGAATTGCTCAAGCTTCACATTTCAAGCTAAAAGAAACACACACACAGCTTGGGTTGTTTTGTTTTGTGTTAAGACAGATAGGGAAGCAAAGGGTTATATCTAATTGTATTTCTTTGCTGACAGAAGACTTTTTGATCCAGTGGAGACTTCTGTGAGTTAAAAGGTGAGAGGAAAGTGATTTTCACAAACTCCTGCTTTCTCCTACAGTCCCTTGAGTGTGTGCAGGTTGCTGCAGAGGGAAGGAAGAATATGTGAAAATGCTCTCCCCTCTCTTTTCGCTAATGGAAGCCTGTGCTGAAATCAAAGAGTTTTTCATCAGTGAAGGGACACTATTAGATGCAGGGTTGTATAAGCCCACAATGTGTCATTGTCTTTTCACACAGAAGGATCAAGAGCAGGAACTCTACAAAGAGCAGGTAATAGTTCTACTAAGGCCCTCCACAGTCACTCAGTACAAGTAGTAGAGTTGCGTAGCCACTTGTGTAGTGCTGATTGAGTCTGCCTCCTCATTCTAACACACGGTGTCAGATTCTCAGGAGTTTGAGGCTCATTCCTTGTGCAGTAGGTCAGTAGAAAAGGTGAAAAAAGCTGTACCCATTTAAGTGTCCTAATCATAAGTGCATTACTTTGTGCAGGTTTGCTCCTTTTGTACTATATAATTTGCTTTTTAGTATAATAATGTTCTTAGTGGATGTTTCCACTTCCACAATTCATAGAAGCATAGATTTGTAGAGTTGGAAGGGACCCTAAGGATCATCTAGTCTAACCCCTGCAGTGCAGGACTATGCAGCTGTCCCATACGGGAATTGAACCTGCAACCCTGGTATTATCAGCACCATGCTCTAACCAGCTGAACTATCCAGGCTCAATTCCAAAAGGGATATTTTCTGACTACTATCAATATTTATGAAAAATAAATTTAATATCGCTAGAAATTACAGCTCTGATTAAGACATTCCTCTGCTCTTGTTATTAGCCAGCTGCTTTAACTTGTCCTACTCACTTCTCTGACTATCTGCCTTCCAAATGATCCAATTACAGCCTACCTTCATGATTTGCATTTTGTGAAGATGGCAGATGTATTCCTCTCCAGAGCAAGATCACTAATTTTCAGTTACAATAAAACCTTTGTCTTGTATTCTGGTTATAAAATGGGGAAAACAGTATCATTCAATAATTATGCAAGGATGAACGTTCAATAAACACAGTGGAGTTTTTTTTTTAAAAAATGATTCATTTAGTAAATTTATATTCTGCCCTTCCTCCCATGGGAGCCCTGGACAGCAACCACCAAAGTAATAAAACAATTAAAAATGGAGTAAAAACATTTTAAAGTATTTTTTTTAAAAAATCTAAAAGCACGTTAAACTCATTATTGTGCTATAGCAGTAGGAGAATACAAAATTGAACTATAGATTCGTGAATGGACTTGACAAAGAGAGTAGTAGGGTGGTATCTTCCCTGCACAATGTGCTAGGACTTTGGCTCACATCACCAGAGCAGTTTATGCAGACATTAGATCTTTATTATTCATATGTATATAGTTGCTCCCTCTCAATTTTTAAAATAGAAATAATGGTATTTTAGCTATTGTTGTTGAATCGTTACTTAATAGGATATGCTGCTTTCTATGGAAAACGGCTGCCAGGTTTTGTTTGCTAGCAGCTGGGACATAATATGAGCATTCACCAATGAAGAGCGCACTCTGTACACTTGCTTACATGTAGTTTTACTTTCATTTTGTATAGCTTTTCTCATTTTTGTATAAAGGGAACAGACTACCCTAGAGGACGGCGAAATTCCTTGGTTGCAGTATCATGAAGAAATTGAAAGCAGCAGCGATGAGGAAAATGACCAAGTGAGCCATTTTGTGCATCCTGGCTTTTTCATGTTGGATGGAAACAACAATCTGGAAGATGATTCAAGTATGAGTGAAGATCTAGACGTGGAATGGAGGTACTTTACTACGTGCTGATGCTTATTTGAGACATTCACCACTCACATGTTGCCTGCATTAAAATCAACTGAGAAATGGCATAGTAAACGTTCTGCTGTAACAGGTTAACTTAACTACTGAAATGTATTATGAACATTGGGTCTCAGCAACTGGTGGGTCTCTGAATCAAATTCAACATAGAGAAAGGTTCTGCTAGCTCCCCAATTGCTATCTAGCACTGTGATTTCCCTCCTTCCTCTGTGTAAATTAAAATGTGTGGGGTTGAGGGAGGGAGTTTGGAGAGTTGCATGATGAAGGGAGGGGAGGGTTAATCCAAACTTAATTCTACTGTGTTTTATGCTCATTTAGTATGGGATGTAAAACTGGTCTGAGACCGTAATAAAATTTAGATATATAATGAGGCAAGTCATGCTTATACACTGTATGTCCATGTCAAAAAGGAAGGCCTGTTAGCGTGTTGGGCCATTGCTAAGGATTGACCTCACATGCCACCTGTTTCCTTCGCATACATGGAGGACTTACTGGCAAGGCCAATTGTGAAAAGGGGGAATATTTGGTCTGCCACTCGCTAACTGATTACCATAGTAAAAATCCTGTAGCTGCAGATATTTTTGTTTCAGGTAGGTAGTCATGTTGGTCTGATGCAGTCGGGGGGGGGGGGTTTTAAAAGTTGTCCAGTAGCACCTTAGAGGCCAACTCTGAAGTGTGCATGCACAAAAAAGCTTATACCCAGAACAAACTTAGTTGGTCTCTAAGATGGTACTGGACAATTTTTTTAATTTTTTAAAAATATATTTTTGTGTTTACTTTCTGCATGACTGCTCAGCTCTAGTTCCCACCTAAGTGTTCATTAGCACAACTTAAAAGAAAAATCCAAGAAAAACCTCTGAAAGCTCAGTCCTGAAGACTACATTTTCACTTATTCCTCCCAGAGGAACTATAGTCACCCTAAAAGAGCCAACGCTTTTTGACTCAAAGATAAGAAATTTCGGCTGTTAAGGTACCGTATTGAAAGTACTGCTAATCAGGTTGATTTTGTGTCGCATTCATCTTCTAAGATCCCCAGGCCAAGCCTGTGGAATGGTTGTATTTCCTGGCAGCAGCAGCAGCAGGTTTCTTTGTGTGGTTCATTTTTCAGTCTGAGAACTTATTATCTGAAGTTCTAGAACATGAGAGGCAAATGTATGCAGCCCCTTGTAACAGCCTAATTTTTTTGGGGGGGGGGATATGGTATCTAATTGCAATTGAGAACATAAATCCTGCTTTTCCCCTAGGCTGCTTGATGAATTTGGTGATGGCTTGGGTGTTGCTCAAGCCATTTCTTATGTGGATCCCCAGTTCCTTACATATATGGCCCTGGAAGAACGACTGGCACAGGCTATGGAGGTAATGCAATACTTTTCTAAGTTTTCATTTTAAGATTAGTTAAACTGAGGGAAAACATAGCTCAGCTACATTTATAGTAGCGCGAACATCCACTGTGGATTAGGCTTTTTCATATTTATCGCATCTGTGAGGAAGCTCACAAGAAGCACCTGAGTGCAGTAGCACTGTCCCCACAGTGACGCCAAGCAATTGGTACTCCTAGGCACATTGGCTCTGACAGTGGAGGCAGAACATAGGCCCCTATCCCCAAAATAGAGCGGTGGCAAAAAGGCTCAGCCCTCAGGAGGTAGGCTGCAAATGGTGTAAGGAATTTGGACTTCTCTTTAGGAAAGGGAGTATAAAGATATCTGCATTAGCTTTATTTTGCTCTTCGATTTTGCTCTGATTAAAACAGGATTTTTCTGTTCAACGTGTGCTATACGAGCATTGAGCGTACTGCATTGTCTTAAATGCAGTGTTAAAACATTGGCAATATTTCTATCTATAATGTATATGTTGCTGGATATTTCAGTTTTGTTCATTCACCCTTGTAGCATGGGAATACTCCCCCTGGTTTAAGTCAAGGGACTCAGCTAGGTTGGTAAAGAAAAAGCGTAATACAGTGGTGCCTTGCAAGACGAAAAGAATCCGTTCTGTGATTCTCTTCGTCTAGCGGTTTTTTCGTCTTGCGAAGCAAGCCCATTGACGGATTAGCGCTATTAGCGGCTTTTAGCGGCTTATCGGATCAGCTGATAAGCGGCTTAGCGGCTTAGAAAAAGGGGGGGAAGGGGAAAAAACCCGCAGGAACTCGCAAGACATTTTCGTCTTGCGAAGCAAGCCCATAGGAAATTCGTTTTGCGAAGCACCTCCAAAACGGAAAACTCTTTCGTCTAGCGAGTTTTCCGTCTTGCGAGGCATTCGTCTTGCGGGGCACCACTGTATATGCATTGTATATGCGATATAACACTTTGGCACCGGATGGTGCCGTGGAGTCCTGTCTTTCCCTACCAGATTTCCCTGTATGAGTTTACGATGCATTTAACTGAATCACTTCTTTGACGTGTCTAGATCCAGCCAAGGTTTTTTTTTTTTAAAAAAAAAAATTATATTTGTATAGCATCTTATACATGGCTGCCATTAGTCTCCCATTTAAGGGACTGGCCACCTCGCCCAGGTTCAGCAGTACTGTGACATCTGATCCAAACCACTCATTGGTTTCTGCTTTAAGTCAAGTTTTTGTTTGTATGTTTTTAAAGCCAAGCTGGTAAAAGTTGATGGTTATTGCTACTTTGGAAAGAGGTTTAGTTCTTCTATAGAACATAGAGAAGGGCAAGGGCTCTCCCTGATTTAGGAGCTGGAAAGGAAGGTGAAAGATTTCCATGCAGTTGCATTGTGCTTTGCAGGCGTTTGGGGCACCTCTGGAGGTCAGCATCATGTCACAAGGTCCCTGCCTCACCTGTTGTAGGGTCAGGGGAAGGGGAAGGGTTGGTGACCTTGGGGTGGTGTGTAGATAGTGTGGATGATCCTTTAGTATTACCAAAGTATTATCAGAGTATACAGAGATAGCCCTTGGTATGAAATTTTTGGCACCTGCTGTTCAGTATAACAGTTTCTCTAGTTTGTTCTGTATTTAAGTTCAATATTATGTAGGAGATCAGTTTCAAGCTTTTGGATATGGGTAAATTCAGCTATTTCCTAAGTTAGTTTTTGAAATAACTACATTTTATTGTGATAAGTACCGGAACAGGCCATATGATCACAAGTAATTTAGATCCAAGTTCATAGAGGTCATTGAACACTTGGAATCTTAACGTAATGAGAAATATAATAAACCTCTGCTTTTTAGTGAACAAGGAAGGTTGAAAAGTCCTCCTCCCAAACCTAACCCAATTCTATTTATTTTGGCTAATAATTTTTCAGCCACCTGTTGTAACAATTGTGAACCTGATAGTTTCTTGGATCTTTTCCATTATAGCCTGGGAAAGTATTTTGGATATGTTTGAACTAGAGAATTCTGTCACAACCCCTTGAACAGCATAGGGAGCATATAATACATGCAATTGTAATGCATATAATACTAATCTGTAATATATCCACATGTTCCATGCATTTCCTGAAATTGGGTCTGCATGCTCTGCTATTAATGCCACTTTATTGACATTTTTGCCAGTTGCCTTTTGGATTCTCTCTGCTCAGGAAAATTAAATTAGGAATTGCCGGAGTTGTATGTTGTTGCGTTGTTAAAATAGCAATGTTTAGTAGTCTAAATGAATAATGCAGATTTAGGTTTTCAAAAATGTAGATTCAGAATTTGGACATGTGGTCAACTATTGGAGAAATGAAATGGTAGAGGGTAGAGCAAAGAGCATCAAGGTTGCATATAGACCAGTCCTGAGCTTTTGGGCTCAGGTTTGCTCAATATTCAAATAAATAAATCATTGTGCCTGTCACTGCTGGAATTATCCTGCACATCCTTTTTTCCTCCCCCCCCCCTTCTTCTCCTGCCTCAAGACGCTAGATAGTTCTGTGCTTTCCCTGTTGAGTTCATGAATAAACGGAAAACACATTTTTCTGGCTAATGTCTGAAGTGGGGGAGAAAGCACTTTGACTTCTGAATGCATAATTGGAAAAGCTGTTGAGATGTAGGTTTTCCATTTAGGAAAATGGGATGAACTCCAGTCAGTTATATATAATACTGGCCTGGGGAAAACTAATTTCTTGGAGTTAAGACCTTCAGTTTCTATGCAACTTTTTGAAGCATAACTTATGTTGAGGGTTGAGAGACAGCCACACCCGTAGATGACAGAAAATATTTATGGATTTGAACCTTGTCTCTAATACCACTGTACCACACTAGCTTTGCTAAAGATCAGGGCACCAGTAAGCTCAGGGAAGTGTGACAAGTCCCTTGTTGGTATTGCTACCTGGGACAGGCTTATTGGTAGTATTGGTAGCAAGAACCTGGCAGCAGTTGTGGTGGACCCTGGCAGTTGCCCTAAGGTATCACATGCTGATACTCATTTCCTTAGACATTTTTGATATTTTCTTTTGTAGAATAATGGCAAACTTTTTTGTTCACACATACAATTTTTATTACATGTTGAGGGACCGCAGAAATCAACAATAGTTTTAAATAAATATACTTAATATTCTTTAAAAACAGGATAGTGATATTTTAATATGTAATTGTTATTACAGTATCATAAATGAAACTTGTGTTCCCAACTTCAGTTGAATAAATTATACATTTCAAAGTACATGTCAGTAACTTTTTACACAGAAAAAAGAGAGTTTGCGTGCTTATGTATGTGTGTGGGTAGTATATGCATGTGTTCTGTCTTGCTTTGGTCTCACAGGATTTCATTGTGTATAAAAATAAGTTGTGTGATTCCTTGTTAATAAATAAGTTCTCCATTTTATTTTATTTAAAAGCAAGCCATTTGTCCAAGACTTCTGTGTACAGTGGTGCCTCGCAAGACGAAATTAATTCGTTCCGCAAGTTTTTTCTTCTTGCGAGTTTTTCGTCTTGCGATGCACGGTTTCCCATAGGAATGCATTGAAAATCAATTAATGCGTTCCTATGGAAACCGATTTCAGACCAGGTCCGGGGACAATCTGTCTCCCGACCTCTTCTGAAGGCTGGGGGGGCGAAAGTCTTTGCTCCCCCCCCCCCACGGCAGCATTTTAAAATCGCCCCGGACAGCGGAGGACTTCTCCGCTGTCCGGGGCGATTTAAAAGCCCTCCCGGGAAGGCAGCCAGGGGGGACAAAGATTTTCGCCCCCCGCCAGCCTTCCCCTCTTTTGAAGCAAAGGGCGGAGGGAAGAAGATCGCTTCTCCCCTTTGCCGCCCCTTGCTTCAAAAGGGGTCCGGGGGGAGAGAGAGGAAGGCGCGCGCCTTTCCCTCTGTCCCCTCTTTTGAAGCAAGGGGCGGCAACGGGGAGAAGATCGCTTCTCCCCTTTGCCGCCCCTTGCTTCAAGAGGGGTCCGGGGAGAGAGAGGAAGGCGTGTGCCTTTCCCTCTGTCCCCTCTTTTGAAGCAAGGGGTGGCAACGGGGAGAAGATCGCTTCTCCGCGTTGCCGCCCCTTGCTTCAAAAGAGGTCCGGGGAGAAAGGGGAAGACGCCAGCATTTTAAAACACCTCGGGACAGCGGGGGATTTCTCCGCTGTCCGGGGCGAATTTAAAATGCTGGCGGGCGGCAGCAAACCCTTCGCTGCCGCCCGCCAGCATTTTAAAAAACCTCGGGACAAAGGAGAAGTCCCCCGCTGTCCCGGGGTTTTTTTAAATGCTGCTGGGCGGCAGCGCTGCCGCCCGGCAGCATTTTAAAATCGCCCCGGACAGCGGAGAAGTCCTCCGCTGTCCCGGGGTTTTTAAAAAACCTCTCCGCCCCCCGCCAGGCTTCGGAGCAGCCTTCCGAAGCCTGGCGGCGGGAGGAGGTCCGAGGACAGTGGGCAAGACGCCCTGTCCCGGAGATTTCCCTATGGGCTTTCGTCTTGCGAAGGAAGCCCATAGGGAAATTCGTTTTGCGAAGCGTCTCCAAAACGGAAAACCCTTTAGTCTAGCGGGTTTTCCGTCTTGCGAGGCGTTCGTCTTGCGGGGTACCACTGTATTTCTTTCAATATTTTATTTCATATCTGTTATAAAAAGAGAAAAGTTTGTGATTCTAACAACTCTTTTTAGAAGATAGTTCAGTTTCTTGAACTTTGTTCTAAAAGGAAAATTCAGAACTGACTTTGAGCATTGTGTTATCAACATTTAGGTGAATTCCTTTAAAACACTATACTCTTGAAATAAGTAGCTTGGAGAAGTTGTTTTCAAGTGGCGAAAACATACTAGTCAACAGTACCCTGTTTCAGTTGAATGTTTTATTCCTTTGTCAATATATTTATTTCAACACGTTTAAACAAAGATTCTTTTTCTATGTGCTGCATTTAAATAACATGCTTAGTGTTTCTTTATCAGAGAGGAGCTGTGCAAGAATTTAACATTATAGCTATAATAACTGTACCAGAAACAGCCATTAGTTTACATAGGAACTGAAATGTTTTGAAATTTCACTCCTTAGCTACTTTAGTTTGGGGGTACGTATTTTTAAAGAATGCTTTACTCCTCTTCATCACTAAACTAAATCTTTTCAAATAACAAGCATGTTCATATAAACGACTTACCAGTGTCCACAGGTACTTGCAATTTCTGATTCCCTCCATTCCATCTATGCAGATGATGTACTTAATATGGAAGAGTGCCAGCATTTTTATTTTCTATTTTCTTCTGAATCAGTGAGTCATTGCCTTCCTGTAAGATTCAGTGACCTTTCCAAGAACATTACAGTGCACAAGAGCCTTTGCATGTAAGATTTGGAGTCGCAGGTAGTCTAATTTCCTGGAAAAGGCAGAATGTAAAATGTTGATGCCATACCATAGTTGGTACTTGTCATTTTGCGGCAGTTTTGGCTGTGGATTTATTTATTTATTTAGATTTATTTAGCTGCTTTGAATACTTTTGAATACTTCTTACATTCCTAAGTTATCTAGAAATGGTATTGGGTGTATTCTACCCTCATCAACAGAACTTTTATTTAAGTTAAATATAGTTCTGGTGCCCTGCTGATGTGTTTTATGTTGAAAGTGTGCGCTGCACGTCCTATACCAGCAGTTCACAAACTTCATTCAGATAGTCTGTGGCAAATATATGAATTTGTGGTTGAAGATGGGAGACGTCACATCCATCACACTGAATATTTGTAGTCATTTGAATTGTGCATTTATTCATTCATTCATTTCCTTTCATTGTATTATGATTTGAATTCTGTGGAATTACAGTTGCTACAATGGACAGGAAAATGATATAAGTGGTCTGCCAAGAACTTCAGCAATTTTCAAGTGGTCCATAGGGGAAAAAGTTGGGGAACCACTGAGTTAAACTAAATACTGAAATTGTGTTGCAAAGCAATTGTAAAGGGAAAAGTAAGCAAGTGTTTATTATAGTATAACATCGAATTGTTTTATTCCTCCTTTAAGTTTAAGATGGCACCCTTACTGCAAAGATTATTGCCTCCTTTCTTTAACTCTTTTAGATGTTTAGAAGATTAATCTTCCAAATCATTGAAGTAACTTTGTCATCATGCTTATGTAGTTAAACTTACCGTATTTTTCGCCCTATAGGACGCACTTTTTCCCCTCCAAAAATGAAGGGGAAATGTGTGTGCATCCTTTGGGGCGAATGCAGGCTTTCACTGAAGCCTGGAGAGTGAGAGGGGTCGGTGCGCACCGACCTCTCTCGCTCTCCAGGCTTCAGGAGAGCCCCAGCGCCAGCCCCACAAGGTCGGGGGACAGAGGGAGGCGGAACGCCGCCATCCAGCTGTCTCCCGAAGTGGTTTGGAGGCCACAAGCTCCGGGGACAGCGGGGAGACGCAGCGCGTCTCCCTGCTGTCCCCAGACCTGATCTCAAGGCGGGCGGTGGGGAGAAGAAGAGCGCTTCTCCCCGCTGCCTGCCCCACAAGCTCCAGGGACAGCTGGGAGACGCAGCGCGTCTCCCTGCTGTCCCCAGACCTGATCTCAAGGCGGGCGGTGGGGAGAAGAGCGCTTCTCCCCGCTGCCTGCCCCACAAGCTCCAGGGACAGCTGGGAGACGCGCTGCGTCTTCCTGCTGTCCCCGGACCTGATCTCAAGGCGGGCGGCGGGGAGAAGAGTGCTTCTCCCCGCTGCCTGCCCCACAAGCTCCAGGGACAGCTGGGAGACGCAGCAAGTCTCCCCGCTGTCCCCGGACCGGATCTCAAGGCGGGCAGCGCGTCTTCCTGCTGTCCCCGGACCTGATCTCAAGGCGGGCGGTGGGGAGAAGAGCGCTTTTCCCCGCTGCCTGCCCCACAAGCTCCAGGGACAGCTGGGAGACGCAGCGCGTCTTCCTGCTGTCCCTGGACCTGATCTCAAGGCGGGCGGTGGGGAGAAGAGCGCTTCTCCCCGCTGCCTGCCCCACAAGCTCCAGGGACAGCTGGGAGACGCAGCAAGTCTCCCCGCTGTCCCCGGACCTGATCTCAAGGCGCCTGGGGGGGGGATAAAATTTTTTTCTTTATTTCCCCCCAAAAAAACTTGATGCGTCCTATGGGCCGAAAAATACGGTAATCTTTTAGATTTGTTTGTGTGTTATTAACAAATCTAGAATGATGGGAAACATAAGTGTGGCATCTCCAAGCAGCTGATTCTGCATTTTTTACTGTTTGCAATACATTATTCTCATTGTGAATAACCTTTCTGTGTTGGCTTGCTAGTGGAAAGGCTGGGGGAGAACATGCCCTGTAGGTCAAGGTGGAAGGGTTGGTGACTGCATGTCACAACATCTCATTACATGTTTTGCGCCTTCTTTGAAAACAGTGGAATTTTGTGCAGTGAAGTTGGAGTTAGAAAAGATAAACATGAAATCAGAGGAAATATAACGGACAGGCTCTTCTCTAAGTATAAATTAGTTAGAATAGTTCATAATTTTCTCATATTTTGACAACCTCAATTTTGAAAATTCAGAACTCTGCTACAAGCAGAGGCAGCTGCTAATAATAATAATTAATAGTAAGAAAAGTAGGTAGAGAATGATGTTACTGAGAAATATTTGTATTGCCTGGTGGATTAATGGTATGAAGTTCTATCAGATATTTGCACAACTACAAGCAGAATAGTAGTTTTACTACAACAGCAGAATTTGTCTCAATTATTTCTTATCTTCTAGGGCACAATTGTCAGCTGCCCTAGGTTTCAGAAACACTTGTGATTCACAACACTTGTGCACCAGACTTGGTTATACCCATTCAATAATGCAAGGGGGGGGGGGGAGAGGATCAATAACAGCCATAAGGTAAAGGTACCCCTGCCCGTACGGGCCAGTTGTGTCTGACTCTGGGGTTGCGCACCCATCTCGCTTAAGAGGCCGGTGGCCAGCGTGACGAAGCTGCTCTGGCGAGCCAGCACCAGCGCAGCACACGGAAACGCCGTTTACCTTCCCGCTATAAAGCGGTACCTATTTATCTACTTGCACTTAAGGGTGCTTTCGAACTGCTAGGTGGGCAGGAGCTGGGACCGAAAGATGGGAGCTCACCCCGCCGCGGGGATTTGAACTGCCGACCATGTGATCGGCAAGTCCTAGGCGCTGAGGTTTTACCCACAGCACCACCCGCATCCCAATAACAGCCATAGAAACATCCAAAAGCAAAAAGGCAGGTGCACAAATGAATGTGGTTGCAAATGTGTTTTGAGGAAAAATTTCATCAAGAGAAGTGTTTAAAGCTTCTTAAAACCTGTATCAAGCAGTTTTTAGTACAGCTTACCTTAAGTGGCCGACAGGTTTCTGAAAGCACAACGTAGGTCCTTTGCTACAGTTGTTACTCTTCCTGAGAACAAATAACCAAACCATGTTTGGCACAAATCTGAATATTAGAGTTGTATGCTTAACATAATACTAGTGGTGTTGGCTCCAAAAGCTTGTTTGGTTAGCCTTTAACTCACTAAGAAGCTGTGGGCAACTCACTATCCTCTCAGCCCCATATCTACAATATGAAGAGCTTGGCCTGCCCTACGTAGCTGTTGTGGGGATTGCAGAAGACATGTATGTGGAACATTTTGAGCACTCAAAATCCACAATATAAATGCAAAGTACTATATTTGTTTTCATTTCCTGAGTAAGTGAACATATTTTCTCTCAGACTTTCTAACAGTTTCCCTTTTAAAATATATTAAGTTAAAACAACAGCAAGTAGTCTAATGGAATAAATATGTATTAAAAGAATACGTAGATTTAGATATTCCTATGATCTATTTTTTATTGAATAACTGCAAAGTTCTTTGTAAATGATGAATAATAATGCCATTCTAGTATTTTTCTGGGGAAGTAATGTAAATTTATGGACCTTTTCACTAAGCACTGTGACGCAGTGTTGAAGGTGAAATTTGGCCTCTGTTCACCAAAATGACCATGCATAATCAATCAGAACTTAATTGGAACTACAGATGTAGTCTAAGCAGTTAGACCCCAGAGCAAAAATGTACTGCATTCTTCTGGTTATGGAAAGGGGTTTGGTTATCTTGGCCACATACCCAATGAAGTTTACATACGAAATCTTGTTTAAATAATAATAGCCTTTGTGTGGGTGAGTTTCTCAATTTTTAGACAATATCTTGATGTAATATTGAACAAAGGCATCTTCAAAGTGTGTGGCGCCACAGGCAAGTTCCTAATTCTGCAGCCCAATTGAACCACCTGATCACCTATCTGCAGCTCATTCTGTATGTGCAAACCAGTACATGGCATCTGGTTTCCATTTTCCTAAGAGATTATACTGCATGTAACCACTGATTCCCCCCCTGAGCACCATGGACACTCCATTTTGGGGAGAAGGACAGCATAGCAAAGTTGTGACAAAGGAAGATGTAGCTGCCAGCTAAAGTAGGGCAAGGCATGAAGAGGGAAGCATATGTTTTAGAAGCATGACTAACCTGCTCCATAGCAGCATTAAACTATGCAAACCACTATTGTAACTGAAAATTGAACTGGTAACAACTGTGATTGGTTGAAATGAGAGACTAATCTATGATAGCGCCATGCTGTTACTAAGGCAATCAAGCCTGGACCGCTCTCCTCTGCTGAAGTAAAAGATGACAGATGGTTCATCCACTTTAGTAATATAGATTCATGTTCATTAAGGAGTAAATTTTATTCTTTAATTAATTCTCAGAGATTAATATTTACAACCAGATCTCTCATACGTATTATATCAATTTAGCATTTCTGAGGGGAAATGTAGAAGCATGTCAATTTGTACCCATCCTTTTCTACAGTTGTTGAGCTTCATGCAACCCTTTTAAATGGATTTTTTTAAAGGAATAATTTATATCTGTCTTATGCATAACAGAAATGGCTTCTTATGCATCTTTTTAGACCGCTCTGGCACATTTAGAGTCCCTCGCAATTGATGTTGAGCAGGCCCATCCACCAGCTAGTAAGGAGAGCATAGACTGTCTGCCACAGATTATTATAACAGAAGATCACAATGGTAAGCATAAATGAGGCAACTCTGGTCAAATTCTGATTAAAATAATGGTGGCTTGTGGTTTTTTTTCTTTTTCCTTTGCAAGCTTTAGCATGGCAGTATCTGACCTGCAATTAGAACTAGAGGCTAGTTTCAAAAGCTTTATGCTTAGAAGCTTATATTTCTAATTGTGCCACCTTAATCTTTGAGATCTCCTAGGTTTTGAAAGTGCAGGCTGATATGTACTTTGTTTCCCTAAGCTGTAGGTCAGGAGCAGTGCTGTGCTATCTGCTGCAGTGAGTATATCAAAGAAGAAATTGTAACAGAACTTCCATGTCATCACTTCTTTCATAAGCCCTGCATAACACTTTGGTTGCAAAAGGTGTGTATTTGCATTGAAATCTAACAAATTCCTTTAAAACTCGCAATTTCTGTGAAACATTGACTATACTCGGTGGACATGGATTTCTTCCTACTTGCTTTCAGTTGTACTTTGAGAAGATGCCAAACAAACATAATAATTCTCTTTTTTGAAGTTAGATTTAAATGTATAGCTACAAGTGCATTGTTTTATCCAGTCTATTTACATGAATATGTTCAGTGCCATGTTAATTATTTTTAAAATGCTTCATTGACTAGAGATCCAATTGTTCTTGTGTTTAAAGGCAGAAAAGCTCTGCTGGTAGTGGTTGTCAGACTTCAATTTAGTATTGAAAGAATATAAAGATCAACTCAATTGGATCCTAGGCATTTGTTTTCAGTAGCTGAACTGAACCTAAGTAACAGTCCTTCCACACACAAGTTCACTCCTGGTTAGCTTTCTTTCTTTCAGCAGCCTAATTACCGTATTTTTCGTCCCATAGGACGCACGTAGTTTTTTGGGGGGGAAATAAAGGGGGGAAATTCCCTTTATTTCCCCCCCAAAAGCAGGTCGGGGAAACAGAACCAGGTCGAGGAACAGCGGGATGACGGTGCTGCGCCTCCCTGCTGTCCCCCGAGCTTGTGGGGCTGGCCGATTTCTGCCCCGCGCAAGGGGCGCTCTGCATCAGGGCGCCCCCCCTGCAGGGCGGCAGGCTGCTATCCGCAGCGTGGGGAGCCCTGCGGGGAACTCCTGCAAGGCTCCCCACGCTGCGGATGTCTGCCTGGCGTGGGGGGCGCTCTGCTTCAGGGCGCCCCGCCCGCCGGGCGGGCGGCAGGCTGCTATCCGCAGCCTAGACATCCCTGCTGGACCTCCTGTAGGGCTGCCTAGGCTGCGGGTGTGTTCCTGAAGCCTGGAGAGCGAGAGAGGTCGGTGCGCACCGACCCCTCTCGCTCTCCAGGCTTCAGTGAAAGCCTGCATTCGCCCCATAGGACGCACCGAGATTTCCCCTTCATTTTTGGAGGGGGAAAAGTGCGTCCTATAGGGCGAAAAAGACGGTAAGGTGGGAAAGTAGTGTGTCTGTGTTTGCTATTGTTAAACAGTTGGGAATCAGCAGTCCTTGCTGGTCTACAGCAAGTTCCTCAGAGACCTACGAGTAGATCCCAGATCATCACCCCCAAATTTTCTGGAATATTTGCAAATTTAACAGCTTTACTAAAAAGTTTGATTACAGTGAAACACAGGTTAGAGATAATTGTTTTAGTAATGTTTTAGGCCTTTTCTATTGGAAAATTTGACTATATTATATTTGTGATTTGACCATAACAAATTCCTGAGATTTCAACGTTTGCTGTGGCAACAAGTGTTAACTTAACCTGCCCTCATCAAGACACTAGTCCAGGGGGAGGGGAGGGTAGTGAGTGCAGTGTTGCATATAGATTGGCTTTCTGCAATTAGAATTTAGCTTTCTGAAATGAATTTTGCCTATTTCACATAGTAGTGAACTTTAAACAAAAAATCTAGTGTTCAATATTTTAAGAAGGTTCCTATCACAAGTAATACCACATTTTGTCATTTTATGTTCGATGTTTCACTACCTCTACCAAAGGCAGTCTCCCGATTTGCTTATTCCAGAGAAATCCCTCTGAAATTGGCATGACACCTAAGAAGCAGGTACACAGAGACTGGTCTTAGGTTAGCAAACTGGCTGCTTTGCTCACTCAGGGTTCACACACGCAAATCTGTGTTTATTTGAGGTGTTGTATTTTGGCATTCTTGCGTACCTTGCCTTCTTGTAGCTGCCTTGCAACTGATCGATGGCCTTTTCTTTCATCTAGTCCGGAACGTGTCCTGTATGCCGCCATGTGCTTGCGCCTGTGCTTCCAGAGCCATCTATTCCCACAGTTACCTTCCTGCCTGATCGTGATTCTACTCCTTCAGTCCACAGTACATCAGGAACACAATAAAATGAACATCTGAAAAGAGAGTTTGAACCATCAAATTTTACTGTAAATTTCTCCTGTTTAATTACAATGTGAAATTGGTTTATATGTAAGTATATATATATAAATATAAATATATATTAAAAACACTTTAAAGTATACTAGTTTAGAAAGAGAATGTATGACCATTCTAAATGGTTTAGAAACCATTTAGAGCTAGAATTATCAGACTAAAAGGAGTAAAAGCTTGCACTAGTTTTCCTCAGTAAAACATGTCGCTGTTAACTAATGTCTAATGCTTATATTAAATTTGTCTTAAGGAATGATCATTATTAATGTGGCACTTGTGTTCAAGGTAATGCAACTGCAGTGCAGTTGGAGCTTACAGATGTTATGCATATAACCTGTTTTACATTATATAATAATTGAGGCTTGGGTTGTTTCTTTTTGTTGAAAAATAGTGCCACTTGATTACTTTGTACATAGCTCTTTCATATTTGCATCAAATGTGAAGACGTTCTGTGATCACAGCAGTAGTATACTTTGGTTTCACTGGAAATAAAAAAGCATAATAACTCAACTTCCCTGTGATTTCATAATAGCATGTGTGCTTGTGAGCGTTTCTCTAACCAGTACCCAGAACTGATAGTTGGGCAGCTTTATGGAGTTCATAAAGGTAAAGGGACCCCTGACCATTAGGTCCAGTCATGGATGACTCTGGGGTTGCGGCGCTCATCTCGCTTTATTGGCCAAGGGAGCCAGCGTACAGCTTCCGGGTCATGTGGCCAGCATGACTAAGCTGCTTCTGGCGAACCAGAGCAGCGCACAGAAACGCCGTTTAGCTTCCCGCCGGAGCGGTACCTATTTATCTACTTGCACTTTGATGTGCTTTTGAACTGGTAGGTTGGCAGGAGCAGGGACCGAGCAACGGGAGCTCACCCCATCGCGGGGATTCGAACCGCCGACCTTCAGATTGGCAAGTCCTAGGGCTCTGTGCTTTAACCCACAGAACCACCCGCGTCCCTTTATGGAGTTCATAATCTGACACAATTTGACATGCCTGTGGTAGAAACTGAGGGCACATCAGACTATAGAAAACCTGTGGGAGCTGGGTGCTTTCATTATATCAGCTGTTGGAATTTAGATAGGCAAATTTTAGTGGCCAGGTTGAGAGGTTATAAAGGGGTCATACTGCCTGCAAAGCTAATGAAATACAATGGAAAGAAAGAACTCCGATTCTTGTTAGTAGGACACCTAAGGTACAATGCATTACATTACATTACATTACATTACATTACATTACATTACATTACATTACATTACATTACATTACATCTTCAAAATTTTCTGCTGACTTCATTATTAATATTTTTATTATTTTAAAATTGTGTGTACAGTAGGGTGAGCTGCTGGGTTACACACTATCCACTCACTAACTGTTCTCTTTATACATTGTACAATACATCCAAATCCCATGATACTGATGGCTGGGGAAATTATGCAAGTCTCCAACACCGAAGTGTCTGCAGATGTATTATTTTACTGTAAGAGACTGTGAAACAGACGCATCCCGGGTTCTTCTACCCAGCTCTTATTTAATTTACCATAATATGAAAAAAGATTTTGCGCTTATACATGAATGATCTGTTAACAGCTACATTTTTTTTAACAGTTGTCAGAGTATATTCTTCACTTGTCCTGTAAGAACAGATTTTGCAGCAGTGCTTTAGCACTGTAAGAAATAGCAGGGATGGGGGGAAGAGAATAATTCCACACTTCACCCACAAAAATGTCAGCTCACAGTTTCTAGAACAGAAGGGAAATAACAGCTGGACTCTGTTTGGAAAGGGTGTAGGACTAATTATTTAAGCTCCCATAGCATCCTTGCACTGTTGCTCTCTTCCTCCCCCCCCCCCCCCCGCCACATCGCTGAAGCTGTATGCAGCCTAGCCAGTTTGTCAGGTTTAAAGAACAGGAAATTATGTTCTCAAGTCACCTAGCAATAGACAGATGCTTTCATTCCTCCCTTCTACAAAACTAGGTAAAAATGCCTGGGCTGAGGCTTTGGCAAGAAGAAACATCATTATCACGCTGGTACATGAGGGGAGTGCCCTTTTTTCCCCCAAGGGTGGATTGTCCCCCACCCCAATGATCTAAATCAATCTGCCTTGGCAAACAGAGCATTCCTCTTCGTTACCATCATTATAAAGAAGGCTTTTGCTGCCCAAAAGTCCAATTTAAATAACCTCTTAAATCAAAATTTTCATGCTGAAATACATGTTTCCTGAAAAAGATGAATACTTTAAGAAACCAGAGGCCTTCCTCATTGGAATATTAGGTTCTGAACTGACCAAGAAAGATGTAAAGGTATTTTTGTATGCCACAACTGCTGCTCGAATTCTAATAGCCAAAAAGTGGAAAACACAAGAATTACCAACTGTGGAAGAATGGCAGATGAAGATGATGGACTTTATGGAGCTAGCTGATCTCACTGGGAGAATCCGTGACCAGAAAGGAGGAATACCAAGAAGATTGGAAGAAATTTAAAGACTATTTGAATAAATATTGTAATATTAAAGATTAGAAGTTACTTGAAAGTACTAAATAGATCTAGGTTTAAATTAGGATTTAAATAAATAAATGAGATATAGAATGTTAAGAAAAGTTAAGAAATTCGATTATAAGAAAATTGTTTTCTGAATAATGATATTGGAAAACTGCTACATTTAGTTACAAGGAAATTCAAATGGAAGAGATTAGAGGAAGTCAAGCAATATGCTTATGATGTTGGAAGTTTAATTAATTAATTTTTACTGTCTATGTGTTTGTGGTTATATCTTTCGTTACTATTCGTTATATTTGTTTTAATTCTTTTTTCTCTTTTATTTTTGTTCCATTGGTTTTATAGTATGTGTTGTATTTGTATGAAACATAATAAATATTATGGGGGGGGGGGAAGATGCATACTTTAATTGAAACTGTTTTGTACAACCTCGGAGCATAATCCAGAACTTTTGGCCATGCATCTCACAAAGCTTCTGCACTGCAAACTATAGAGAGACGTGAGACTTTTTTCTGTTTAGCACTCTCAACCCGTGCAAGGATACACAAGAAAGGGCCTGTTAGTGGCTTCCCATTTGTGGAATGCTCTCCCCAGAGAGGTTTGACTGGCACCTTCATCATACATTTTTAGCCACCAGGCAAAAGCGTTAGCCAGGTCTTTGGCTAATTAATACTCTACAGCCTTTTAAATGTGTCTGTGGGGAGTTGGGGTTATTGTTTTGCTGTTTTGTTTTAATTATTTACTTGTTTTTATCCTGTACTTTATTCTGTGAACCACCCTGAGATCTTATGATGAAGGGTGGTATATAAATCTAATAATTATTATTATTAATAATAATACAGCAGAATATCACTGCAATCCTGGGCATACCTTTTGGAAGCAAGCCTTGTTGGAAAGCAAGACAGCTAGTAAATGTCTACCTTGTTAAGTATATGAACCGCCCTGAGACCCCTGGGTATAGGGCGGTATATAAATTAAATAATAATAGTAAATAATAAGTCATAACTATTGTTAACTGCAAAGCTAACAATAGAGAGCATAAAATAGGGGCACAAGCTAAGATACTTTTTCTTTCATCCTGGTGAGATAAAGAAGGCATTTCCTGGATTCTGTTCCCCAAGATGAATTTCTAGTCATACCATGCAATAGGTTCTAGGCCTGATTCCCAGCTACAAGCTAAAGTAGAGCAAGTTTTTTGCCCAATCTAGGCCCATATAGTGAACGCTTATTTCAAATATAACCATTGCATACCTCTTTACATTTTGGAAGGCAAGGAGACTTGAGGCCTGTTTCAGTGCAACTGTTTTCATTGCATCTTGTCAGCCACCTCTTCAAGATTAGTCCTGTGGGCAGGAATTCAAGATCCAGGGGTTCTTGTCAAACAATCTGTATGAATGACATATCCCATTACAATGACGTTGTGTATATATTTCAGTGAAATCTCCCAAGTGTTATGTCTCGGAGGCAAAATGTGGTAAGGAATGATCCAGTTAATCCATAAAGTGCTTTTAAATATCCATTTAGTTTTGGACATGTGAAGAAATGAGTAAAAAAGCTAAACAAACAGTGATGTGTCTTGTTAATGGGACAAGTTGGCAAGAGCCTCTTTAGATCTTACGTACGGGGACAATTTGGTGGTGGGTTCTGTGTCGCTAGATAACACGGCTGGTATATAAAAAGAACCATGCTGGTCCAAAAGCCACAGTAGGGCAATACCTTTATTAGGATCAACTGCAATGCCACAAAGTACAAGTTGTAAATTAACTGTCAAAGGTCTTGTAAGGTAAAGGTAAAGGGACCCCTGACCATTAGGTCCAGTCGTGGCCGACTCTGGGGTCGCGTCCGACTCTGGGGTCACAGCGCTCATCTCGCTTTATTGGCCGAGGGAGCCAGTGTACAGCTTCCGGGTCATGTGGCCAGCATGACTAAGCCGCTTCTGGTGAACCAGAGCAGCGCACGGAAACGCCGTTTACCTTCCCGCCGTTTACCTTACCTATTTATCTACTTGCACTTTGACGTGCTTTCGAACTGCTAGGTTGGCAGGAGCAGGGACCAAACAATGGGAGCTCATACTGTCACAGGGATTCGAACCGCCGACCTGATTGGTAAGTCCTAGGCTCTGTGGTTTATCCCACAGCACCACCCGCGTCCCACAAAGGTCTTGTAGCAACCTACATTTGCTGAATGCTTTTGCAGGATACAATCTCAAATCTTTTAAGCTTTTTAATATATATATGATCTTATTCACCTTACTGCAAATATTCAATATTCAGTTATAACAACGGAATAGAACTTTAAAAGCAGCGTTGCACTCAATGGTAAGCAAAAGTGAAAATACATAATCCTCTCCACATAAACCGAGGGCCTAATATTGTCCTGTAGGGGGCTTCCAATAAATAGACTTTTCTGCACATTGGAATTGGATTTCATGCAGACAACTTTAAGCAGGCAATCTGTTTCTCTCTCTCGCTAGCTGACCACAGTGTTACAAGAGAACCTTATCCCCCCCACCCACAGAGCAGTTTTCAAGTTGCTCTGCCAAGTTTTCCGTATGTTGCCTTCAATCCTATAACCTGGGGAGTAAACTTCACTGGGCTCAATGGGGCTTCTGAGTAGATCGCACTGTTAGAAACTTTCCACCAGTTGTTTGTATAAACTGGAAACAAAAAAAGAACAGAGCTGGAGACGGTTATTTCCCCACCATCTGTTACTGGCCTCCTCTCTTGGCTCCCCACACCCCTCTCAGCAGTTGGCACAAAGGAAAAACTGTCGAAAGGTAATGACTTCTTAACCCAAATTTGTAGTCTTTGTTGGCACGGTTTTCAAACTCATGTATCCTAATTAAAAGGTAGGCTGGTGAGCTTTGGTTCTCAAATTCTTTTGGATTATGAATCATGCTGTTGAAGCCTTGTATTTGTTTTTTCCAATTGTAATGATGGCTGCTACATTTAAACATTCAAAGCACTGTCCCAACATAGGAAGAGCGGAGTGTGAATGCCATGCTTCATCTCACCTCTTGTACATGAACCTTCAAGAAAATACAACAATCTCATATTGGCACCCCCATGTACAGACATAATACTTAAAACTCTCTTACCCTGAACCAGCATTGCCACACTACTTTTATGTATGCCAGGCAGCAGCTGTGCTGGCATAAAAGCATGTGTATGGACTTGCAGTGCTTCTTTCAAAAGGGGGTAAAGTTACAGCAGCCATTCTTAAATTTCCCTATAGTAAAGGGGGAGGGGATGAAGCAGACCCAAAGCTGAATCGAACATCCTACAAAGTGCCTTGGGTCAAAGTGGTCTGTTTTCCAAAACACCAAATTGGGGTCCCAATCAAATCTTGTGCTATGTGCTCCTACTGAGGACTCATCATCATCCACACGGGGCTCATAAAAACTTTAAAATAGGCTCTCAGGTTAGGACTCTGGGGAAAAAACAAGAAAATAGTTCAAAAATTGCCGCAGAGCCAGTCTTTCATAGCAGTGCATATGTCTGGAAATTTTATACGTACCTGTAAAAGAGAGGAAATCAGGCTTGGCATGCAGAAGGTCATCTTCTACGGGCATCTTCAGGTAGTGCTGGGAAAGTCCCCTCTCTGAAAACATGGAGAGACATGGACAGTCAGTGCAGGCCAAACTGAGCTAGGTGGGCCAACAGCCAGACTCAGAATAATACAGCCTCCTATGTTCCTGTCGCCTACCATTTTCTTTCTTAGGGGTACCATTTCAGGGGAGGTGGAGGAGCAAAATCAATGGGCTTGCTAAAAATCCTCCTCTTTGATTTTTTTACTCTCCTCATTCTCCACCTCTCTTCACCCATGACATTTCTAGCTGGCAGTTCCATAACGTAATTACCATATATTTTCTATTACAAGATCTATAGGTAGATAAACATGTTGTATCAGTCTCCATCAATTTGCCCCTTTTACTTCAAACCGACTCCACCAGAGGGAAGATTTTTCTGAGGCCATCGTGTTCCTGCAGGAGCTCAGTGTGCAACCCTTGGCCAAGGTGTTGGGGAGGGGGGGAGAGGAGCAGGGAGGAGCTGACTCCCCTCCTCAAAACCACCAACCCCCCCCCCTGCAGTGGGCAGCTTAAGGAGTAAACCCTACAGCAATCCAGAGTGGAGTCCCTAATGCAGTTAGATGGCACCCAGCTGGTGCCAACTGGATTGCTCTGCTTCCCTTTGGAAGGCAGCTGTGCTCACCACTATATGACCAACGCTGCTTCCCTTCGGACCACATCAGAGAAGCCAAGAGAGCCTTGTCTGGGCAGTCCAAGACCTCCAGACACACTGCCCAGGCTTGCACTCCAGAGAGGTGCTGCTAACACAAGCAGTTTGACTGCACCTGCGGAAGCGCACTCCATTGTCTCTAGAGACAGGTGTATGCCGACAGCCAGCCATTGATTTACACATATCACAATAGTTATTTGAAATCTTTCCCTTTCTTTGCACTAAGAGGAAGATTTCACTTTCAATTTGCCCCATAAAACAGACCCACCCACTCCTACCTACTCTCCTCCGACTCTTGAAATTAGTTGAGATGAAAAGCTCACTGGTGGGCATTGGGGCAGGGCTCCCAGGGCTGCCTCTCCATCCCTTCCCCTCTTCCAGTGAGCAAAAGTGACACAGCTGCCAGGAAGCTAGCCAGTGCACGTGGGTGAGCAGCTTCTGGGTTCACACCTCCAATTCAAGGGCATGTGTCAGTCCAAGCAGAAGCGTTTCAAGAGAGGGCAGGAAGAGTGAGTGTCCCTGGGGAGGGCAAGACCTAGGAACAATCCTGAGGGACAGAGATAATTGCATTTGGGCTTCCGATTCTGCACCTCGTTTGTAGAACTTTGTACTGCAAAATGATACAGTGATGTAAGAGGAAATCGGCTGTGTGGATGCAAAGAAGAAGAGGAGGAGTTTGGACTTGATATCCCACCTTTCACTCTCCTTAAGGAGTCTCAAAGTGGCTAACAATCTCCTTTTTCCTTCCTCCTCCACAACAAACACTCTGTGAGGTGAGTGGGGCTGAGAGACTTCAGATAAGTGTGACTGGCCCAAGGTCACCCAGCAGCTGCATGTGGAGGAGCGGGGAAGCGAACCCGGTTCACCAGATTACGAGTCCACTACACCACACTGGCTCAAGTGTCTGTTTGGGAAGGCTTTTCGCTCTGACTCCTGAATACAGTACAGCTCTTGGGAACTCTGAAATATTATTTGAATCCCTAGCTGAAAATTATGCTTTAACTTGATTTTGTTCTTTCCATTTGCTTAAGGTCACATGTTTAGCACCAAGTGCTTTATTAAAAGAAAATAGATGGGAGTTCATAGTGTCTTACAGTGACAACCATGATTAATAATGCCTGAAAGTTGGTAACTGCTTGATGGTTCTGAAATTGGAAAACCTGCTGAGGTTTTTTGTGTGTTTTTTAAATACCCCAGTGCTCCAGCATTTTGTCTTGTAAATTGAAGAACAGTAGTCAACTGTGACCTGTTAATGTAGAGATGATCTCTGTAAAAGTGAAGATAAGCTTCACTGCACAGGAGTAGAATGTTTCTACTAATATATTTAAAATTCAGGATGTGCCGTTACCGTTCAAGACCTGGAAGGAGCAAAACTTGAAAATTAAAATGCAATGTATGTTGCAAGCAATTCCTTCAGTGCACAAAGCCATACCCCAGGTCCTCCCATTTGGGCCCCAACATAACCCCTGATCTCAAGGCGTTCCAGCCCCTCCATTCTACATGCGCCACTATGTCCCTCAACCGTTTTCTCCAAAATGGAGACAGAAGCAAAGAGCTCTTGAGCCACTTCTTCTCCAGTGCAAGCATTAAGCGATTCTTTAGGAGAGCTGCACCAGAGAGCTACAACTTCTTATGGGCTAGATCACAGATGGAGAGAACTGTTGACAGGATGTGGTATTAGGATGTGAAATATGTAGAACCAGGCAGTCAGTTCATGTGCTAGCCGTATCCATCCTCCTTTCCGGAGGGATAGGTAACAGTGGACAGTGGCTGGCCAGGAGATCTGACAGGCAGCACAAGGGCTTGAGAAATTCTCCCACCACTGCTACCCCAAAGTTGATGGCCTTCCAGCCACCTTCCTTCTGCCAGGATCTTTAAACTTTACTTGATGGCTTGGGGCAAGGCAAACAAAATTATATCCATTAAACTTCAGGGGGACAGTCTATTTGTCCACTCATTGGTCACTCTGAGTCTTTGCTTCTGGAGCATCTCCTCCCAACAGATTGAGGAAGAGGACATGTGGAATAGATGTCCCTCTCAGAAAAAGAACAGGACCTCTGAGGTGTACACGCAGAACCTTTATTCTTTTCTCTTTTTTCCTATTGAGGACCAACGTCCCTTGGAGGTTATCTGTCTGTGGTCACACGCTGGCAGTGAGCCAGCCAAAGCCAGCAGTGGCCTGTCTGCCTGTTTTTCTCACTCATCTTGACACCACCTTCTCTCCTGTCCATCACCCTGGTTGGGGAAGGGGCAGATTTCTCAGGGAGGGTTTTCATCCAACTTCCTCCTTCCGTTGCTCAATTGGTTTCAGCTCCTTCTCCTTCCCAGGTTTTTACCCTTCTCCCCACCCCCCTGCACCCCAGGGGTCAGCCAAGGATGCAGCCCTTAGACCACAGCACCCCCTCTCCCCCACCCCGGAGTAAAAAAAAAATTCCTAGAATTTCAATGTCAAGCTGACTTTGTTTTTCCAGCTTCCTTTGCCTCTTCTACCATGTGTCTGTTAATCAGTTAAAAGCAAGACAGTTAATTAATTGAACAGCTTTACTTGATTAGCACCCTTATTTAAAACATCCATTCTTTTTTTAAAAAATGGTAGTTTCAGTACCTGGAATTAAATAGTCCTTGCAGCCAGGACCATTCAGCACTAGTTAGATGTAATTTGTAGTACCATGCACAGCGCAAATCAAAAGGAATGTTGTCAAGGGGGACATGTTTGAGCGATAAGAGACTAGGAGCACAAGTCAACACTGTGATGCTGTAGCACAAAAAAATGCAATGCCATTTTAGGATGCTTTTACTGGCAGGAAGTCCATTATGAGCAGTATCGAGGCTAAAATTAAGGCAGTCTAAATGGCAGTAATCAAGAAAATGCAAAATTAGTCAATTCTTGCCCTTAGGTGCCAGTTTGTTAACCAGTGCTTGATTTATGGAGGAAAGCGGAGGCAGCTTTTAAATACCCAACCCCTGACTCTCCCATCAATAAACTACTACCATTAATTTTTAAACTTATTATTATTATTATTATTATTATTAAGACCACCCTTTATCTGAAGGTTGCAGGATGGTACACAGTAATATAATATAAAATCATGCAATAGATCCACAGAGTGTCATAAAAAAACCTAATGTTGAAATAAACTAACTGTGAGCATCTCAAAGACTCAAAATATGTTCAGCCCTTGTGCCTCAGTTTCCCTAACTATAACAACAGCAATAACAACCACCACCTTAAACAGCATGCCAATGCCAAGGGGGTCAATTGTATCTCCAGCAGGAGAAAGTTCCACAATCCTAAACCAAATCATGTCCCCAAGTAGCCTTCATAAAGCAGCCATCAAAGATGTAAAAGACTAGGCCAAGTCTGTAATTTGAATGACGGTGTTAACCACAGCGCTGTGTTGTGTGAATTGTTTCTATGAAGTTGAAAGGCTCTGCACTCCTGACAGACCTGCTGGTGGATATGGATAGTCTGAGGCTCTGTAGACACCATATATTCAAAGCACACATACCACCAGGTAAGTTATATATGTGGGCACTGTGTTACTGCTAGTGATATCCTTAAGTGTAAGACCACATGACTGGTACCTTTTCTGATGTATACTTGGTACAAGGTGTCTATCGGTTGATGCTTGTTGGAGGGATAGTTGTGGTCTATATGTCAATTGAGATTTTTTTCCCTAGGGAGTGATTACCCCACTTAAATGACACATTGCATTCTGTGAAGTTAGGGAGCAAAGACCAGAAGGTTTTGCAGCCTTCCAAAGAGGTAAAAGATAGTTCTATGACACACTAGGTAAGTTGCTATGGGCAGCTCAGCCCTTAGTATTTCTTTATATAGGGTAAGATTTGCATACAGAGTAACTGGAAGGTTTTTGCTATTATTATTTTTTAACATCTCCCTTAAGCGCACAAGTCTTTTGATCTATGCAAGCCTGAGCAGTTCTTTCATAGTCCAGAGCAGTTATGCCACTAATAAAGAAAGGACACAAGAAATGTGTGAAACGTGCATATGCTAATGTGCATGTATGGATGCATGTTTAGAACTCAATACTATAATATAAACAGAAATACAATGCAACTCACAATACTGGAGAAAACTGTGACCAAGTGAGCTGTGCACCTGCTCAGTCAACTGCCCAGGTGCTAACTACTGATGCTCCAATTCAGGGCACCTGTTCTCTCTTCCTACAGCTCTTTTACCTTTAAACCACACCTGCACCAGACAGCCTTTTGAACAGAGCAATGGTGGCCAAACTTGGCCCTCCAGCTGTTTTTGGACTACAACTCCCATCATCCCTAGCTAACAGGACCAGTGGTCAGGGGTGATGGGAATTGTAGTCCCAAAACAGCTGGAGGGCCAAGTTTGGCCACCACTGGAATAGAGGATCCCTCCAAACAAAGGACTGTCCAGTGACAACCTTTCAAGCAGAGGACTGTCATCTGTAAATAGGACAAATGGCCACCCTAGCCATTAAAAAAAGGTTGAAACAACTGAAATTATTATTCATGGTACACATTGGTGGTTAGTTTCGCTATTCCTGTCTTTAAGAATATCACTCTTTCAAACTGTGTGTTAAATTATTTGCAGTTTGAACATTTTAGTGCTGTTTGCTTTAAAATACTGGATTATGAATTGACTTCAGTAGTGTCCTGCTGTTCATTGAAGGCTCTCTGATCCAGTGGAGGCTTCTGTGACTGTAAGAGCATAATAAGAGCCCTGCTGTTAAAATTCAGAGCTCTCCACAGCTGTATTTAATGTCAAAATAAAAAGACTGGGAGATCCCAGATCTTCTGAATAACTACCCACCAGTCTTGGACAGGGAACGAGATATTGTTGCGGCATGTCCATGTTTAGTGTCCTCCCCAAATGCAGTGTTGACATTCAGGAGATTAAAAAAATATATCTGAAGAATACCAAAAGCTCTTGATACAAAGCAAAGCAAAAACTAAAACTAAAAATCTTTTGAATGCCTGAAAATCAATGCAAAATAGTATCCATTTATGACAAGGATATCCTGCACACATTTCTGTCAAACTATCATTCTGCCTCAAGACTGTTACTTCATTTATGCCATCTATATTAAAGAGTGGTGACAACTCTCATTAAGGAAAAAGTACCTCCTGACCTTAATTCTGAAAGAAAGCTTGCAAATGTTCCAGCTTGACAGCTGACAAATGTTCATTATCAGAAAACTTAATTAATAACCATAACTTCGAAACAATAATTTACTTTATTCTGTTCCGTGGCGGAATTAGGTCACGTTTATACTAAGACTGGGCCGAGAAGGGGAGATGGTACGAAGTTCTATATGAATGTTGTTAATTTAAATTGACTTTTCAGCTCAAAGACACCCTGAATCAGTCTGCTCCCAGTCTGCTGCCATTCAGATGCTGCCAGAGTACAACCAGCAATATCTCTGAACATTGGCCATACTAGCTGGAGTTGGGGAGAGTTCAAAAACATCTGGAGGGCACCAGGTTCTAGAAGTCTGTCATGTATTATATTAGGTAAAAAGGTAAAGGACCCCTGGACAGTTAAGTCTAGTCAAAGGCGACTATGGGGTGTGGCGCTCATCTCGCTTCAGGCCAAGGGAGCCAGCATTTGTCCACAGACAGCTTTCCGGGTCATGTGGCCAGCATGACTAAACCGCTTCTGGTGCAACAGAACACCGTGACAGAAACCAGAGTGCATGGAAACGTCGTTTACCTTCCCACCACAGTGGTACCTATTTATCTACTCGCACTGGTGTGCTTTGCACCCCATCGTGGGGATTCAAAACACCAAGCTTCTGATCGGCAAGCCCAAGAGGCTCGGTGGTTTAGACCACAGCACCACCTCCTCCCCCCACCCCCAATTATATTATTGTAAGACAGGAAGTTTGAACAGGCAGTACTATTGGAAACTGCCTTAATAGCCTTGTCAAAATAGGCAAGTGTCTCATTTATCTACAGATTTGCAGCCTGAACTGACTGGAGACTCCTCTAGAAGGCAGAAGCCATTTTGGCAGAAGGACATTCCTTCCACCATCACTGCCACCACTCCAACAGGAAAGAGAGAGAGAATAATAAAGGTCCTGCATGTAGACCTCAGAGGTCCTGTTTTTTTTTCCTGAGAGGGATACCTTTCCCACATGTCCTTCTGTGAGGAGATCCAGATCCCTGGAAATACCGTACATACTGTATGCACTACACCAGGCATAGGCAAACTCCGGCCCTCCAGATGTTTGGGACTACAATTCCCATCATCCCTAGCTAATAGGACCAGTGGTCAGGGATGATGGGAATTGTAGTCCCAAACATCTGGAGGGCCGGAGTTTGCCTATGCCTGCACTACACAGGCTTAACAGATTAAGGGCCCTAAAAACTATCAAAAGGGCCCTAAAAGGCTGATATCTAACAATAACTTTTGCTGGACATGGTAGACCAACACCAGCTGAGAGCCCATCTCTTCTCCAGGCATTTGGTGGTAAACAAGGTTGATATATTGATTTTAAAAAAACCAAATCAAACATTCATTCATTCATTTTCTGCCACAGCATTTATATACCATTTGATTGTAATAAAATATCTAAGTGATTTACAAAAGAAATAAAAATTAAAACATAGGAGTTTAACTATTTTCATAGGAAGAAAATCAATTTGAAATGGCTTTGATTGATTATATTGTATTCCTTTATTCATATTTTGTTTGAATGTGATCAGCCCTAAGATCACTTGTGAGGAAGGACATTGCATAAATCTTATATTACTATTTTTTAAAAACCAGTATTCTGAAGGCATTAATGTTAAAGATTTTACTTCATAAATCTGGCAGTTTCAGCAATTCCTTACTCAGCAAATGGGGTTGTGTGATTGCGCAAACGAGTATGAATATATTATATTCCATGCAAGCATATTCTGAGTTTAGCAATTTCCAAAACTAGTGGCTGATGTATACACTGGCACATTATGCCAAACATATTTATTTCTATGCACTGTTACCACTACGGAGTTTAAATATAGTACAAAAGGCTGGCAAGCTCACTAAAAAATGGCGCAGTGGCAACTAGCCAATGTTTGAAAAACTAAATAGAATGAGTTGGTGTTCATTCAAGCAAAACATCCATTGATTGCAATGAAGTGAAGATTATAAGAAATATTTTTCTAAAAGGGTATTGTTCCATGCTCCTCATATTAGCATAATTTAATTTTAAAAACTCAGCCATTTAATAACCGCTTTACAATTGTATTTGGCATTACCCCATTTACTCTATTCCTTCTAGTGGCAATCATTTATACTCAAAATGTACTGTTGTCAAGAGCTTGATCAATAAACTAACTTCTTGTTGATTCACCAGCCATTTCTCATCCCATTTTCTAATTCTAATTCAATTTTTCTAATTCGATTCTAATGATCCCTTAGAATAGACAGCGGTTAGCTGCTGCTCAGCTTTAGACACACCTGAATATGTTTCTGAGCCCCTGTGTGCAGCCATGGAAAACAAGCTACTCTAGAAAACCAACAGGGGAGATCTGAGTCTGTGCGTTTTATTGGATCTTTGAACGGCCTTTGATGCTGTTAAGAACCTAAGAAGAGACCTGCTAGATGAGACCAAAAGCCCATCTCATCTGGCTTTCTGTTCTCTGGTATAGAAAAAAATGGGGGTGGTTGGCTTTTGCTGCCCAACTCCTCAAGGGACTAAGTCCCCCAAGTCCATGATCGGTCAGAGATGAATGGATGGAGGGCGGGATGAAATGAAAGCAAAGCAGATCTTTATTTTTCTGTTGCAACAGAGTTCCCTCCCCTCCGAGCAAAAAGGCAAGAGAGATCCAGAACCAAGAAGAAACATCTCTTTTAAGGGTTTGCATTTTGGTGTGGAGAAGGAGGACATCCCCTCTGCAACCAGTAAGAAATTATATTGCACATAAGGTGGGGTTACTGTGGCTCAGGCAGGCCAAAGTGTGATGTTCCTGAGGATTCAGCAAGTTTTACATAGTTCCAGACACAGTTTACAGAAAACATTAGCATCTGATAAGACAATTAGGATGCCAGCAGACATCCCTCAATGCAGAGCATTGACAATACAAAGGAGTTTCATAGATATAGGAAAGGAATCCCTTAAGAAACCTCTCCTGATGTTCTGAGGCAAGGGGGATTATGGAGGCAGAGGAAATATTTAGTCTTTAGGGGAGCCAAGATGGCTTTTGGATTGCTCTCCTGTACTATTTTAGACATGTGGTTTATATACTTATGTGTGTTTACCTTGTGCAATTATCAACATTTATTCTATACTGGAGGCCTTAGAATTCCTATAACATAGAGAAAATACAAACAGGACATGAGCAAGACAGCACTCTCTCTGCTTGCACATCCCAGAAACTGGTATTCAGAGGCAAACCACTCCCACACTGGGGATAGGACACAGTCATCAGGTCTAGCAGCTATTGCTAGTTTTATCCTCGATGAATTTGCCTCACTCCCTTTTAAAGGCAAGCGCTCAATCATCACCTCCTGCGAGATCCAGATCGTTGTGCTCCTCCTGCTGCCCGAGGAGTTGGCCAAGCATGCCATCTCCAAGGGCACCAAAGCCATCACCAAGTACACCAGCTCCAAGAGAGCTGGGCACCATTCTTCAGGTGCCTGGGAAAGTTCTTATGGCCCCTTCTGACTCTACAATTCTATGAAGTCAGTGACCATCAATACAGCTTGTTATTCCCTGTTTATGGGTTACCACCTACCAGGCAGGTGGCACTGTGCTCTAAACCGTTTAGCCTCTTGGGCTTGCCAGTCAGAAGGTTGGCGGTTCGAATCCCCATGACAGAGTGAGCTTCCATTGTTCTGTCCCAGCTCCCCAGTTTGAAAGCACACCAATGCAAGTAGATAAATAGGTACTGCTATGGCGGGAAGGTAAACAGCGTTTCCATGTGCTCTGTGTCCCATTGCACCAGAAGTGGTTTAGTCATGCTGGCTACATGACCCGGAAAGCTGTCTGTGGACAAACGCTGGCTCCCTTGGCCTGAAAGCGAGATGAGCACCACAACCACAGCCTTTGACTGGACTTAACCATCCAGGGGTCCGTTACCCTTACCTTTACCTTACCACCCATCACCACCCTCTGAATTTTTCTTGCAAGGTACAAGAATGCTTGCCAAATCCTACCATCAGTCATCACCAATTAACTCCGCAGTATCTTTCCTTTAGCATGCCAGAAGGCTCAATGCCACTCCTCTCTTTTAAATGTTGACAAGACCAGTTTAAAAACCTTGGGGGATTTGGAGACGAATGCCATCTGTAGGCTAGGTGCATCCAATTCTTCACACACCAGACCCTTGTCTGGTGGATCTATTATTGCACTTCCACCAGTGTCTGCTTGAGAATTGCATGGGGGCGGGTGGGCAAGGCAATGTCAGGTAAAGACAGAGCAGACTGCATAATTATAGCAGAAATAATAACAGGCAGCAGGGCTGTCTGAAGCAGCAACGAGATGCCACAGAATTACAGAATGATATGAAGGAGAAGGAAGAAGTGGGTAGGGTCTGAAGAGTGTGCGCTCGTCTACTTGATAAGAAGGGCTTCTTACCAGATTTCTCACAGCAGTGCCCACCTGCAAGACCTTGGCTCCACAGCTGCCAAATCCATCAGACCCATTTGCCATCTTTCCATACCTGCTGGGTGAGAAGTCGCCAAAAGTCGAAATCACTATGACAAAACCTGGCTAGGAATGTGGAGTTGTGTCTCCACCTATGCTCAATCCATATGTTTGTAAAAAAAACCCCCACAACTATTACAAGCTCCTGAAGATGGCCTGATCCTCAGGCTAACACCTCAAAAGGAAATTGCCTGAGTTAATTAGCTTTTACACTTGGCTCAATTAAAGGATTAGAAAGGTCTAGCACACAGCTTAAATACACACGGTGTTTGGCCTGATATACATGAGTCTAACACATATCTTATAACAAACAGGTCTGACATCCTGTTTTAACATATAAGTTCTAATTAAATCCCAGTGAACCCAGGCATTTAGCAACCACAGAACTGTAAGATTATGTATCCAGTTAATACAATCCTTTTTGCATCTCCCTCGTTTTTATCTGCCCATGAACTCCAACAGTACCGCTTTGTAATTTTGCAATCGTACTATTGAAAACATTCATTGTCACAATTGATTTTGGAACAGCTATTGTTGTTACATTGCCAGCAGAGCTGTTTTCATCTTCACTTTATATTATGATCTTTGCCAAAGAATCTCCTAACTTTTAGCCACCCTCATGCCAGGTGACATAAGAGTTAAGTCAAAACATGACTTCATCTATCAGAATAATTCTATAATGATAGTTCAAAGAGCATCAGAATCTCAGAACAACGGGCTCGGATCTGCTGCGTTTTGATATGTGCCGTCGACATTACGGCATCTGCTCACATTGCTGCCTGTTAATGTACAATGTGCAGCCATGCATGTAGGTAACGTATAAGAGAACAGAGAAATGACAACATTAAGACGGCAAGGCAGGAGAAACAGATGGTGCATTCACTTAAACATGTTCCCTTGTCAAGCTTGCTAGAACAAATGCTGTTGATATGCTTTAATTTGTTAAAACTAGTTTGATGCAACTGTACGGAAAGCATCCAAAAATGGAGAGGAGGAATATAGAAGTGATAGCAGGGCTGGTTCAGCATCACCCAGGAAACTCACCAAGGAAGATCCTCTCACCAATCTACTATAATATACAGGGCAGATTCATATCAACTGAATCTTCATAGGTCACCATTTCTGAGTTCCTTCCAATAGTATATTATGGAGTGAACCAAAAGTTTGTATCACGTCAAAACAACTGCAGAATAGGAATGCTACAAGATAGGTGTGACGGAGCAGACTGTGGTCTGACATCTAAGGTGCTAATGAAAAGTTGCTGACTATAGGACTAGAACATAACAGGAGCATTTCTATAAATGAAGTTAAGAACACTTTGTACCCATGAGTATGTCCAGCTGGAAGGTGGATTTACAGCTGCATTTAAACATAAAAACTGGTATTATCTTCAATATGCCCAAGTAATTTAAAAATGAGTATCTGGACTCTTCTGATGGGCTGCGGGATGTGGCCTATTATAAATGTTGAAGCTATAATAAGCAAGCCAACACAAATGTTCAAAACACAGGGGTTGCATGAAAAGGCAACACTAATTTCTGTACTAATTAGCTAAAGTCGTCAGGTCCAAAGTCCTTCCTTAGCAAATTTGAGCTTGACCCAGCTTGCACTCACGTTAATTGCTTTCTCAGGTGTTCTGTAGATGATCTATATTGTTGTGCACACCACAATTTCCAAGCAGCAAGAGACTCCAGGGATTCCAGCACTTATCTAGGTTCGGGCTCCTTGGAATAAAGGTCAATCGAGACTGTGGTGTCATTAATTATTACTATTACTATTACTATTATTATATCCCACCTATCTGGCTGGGTTCCCTCAGCCATTAGGATATATATATTTATATATACAATCTGAGGACACTATGGAAAATTAACACTCCAACAGAATTTGCCTCTTCCTTAGTTTTTTTTGGGGGGGGCATCCTCAAAGCTACAGCCTTGTATTCAAGAGCAAGACAGGTCCGTCTGTGTCTTTTCAGCTCCCAGCATAAGCTAAACTAATGTAGAGACCAGTTCTGGCTCATGTTCTCCTAACTTCACACCTGGCAATGGCCCTCCATGCCAGTTATGTGATGAACCACCACCATTCTGCGATCTGGGGCCAGGGTCCTGATTCAGATCAACTCCAATGTGAGAAGAATGGAACAACATGATGACTACTCCCCCAAACCTCCCACAGAATCTTTCTATTTCTGTTTTTGTCCTCCTGAGCTGGAGATGCCCTGGACACAGTGGAACTGCTGCTAGGACCAGAGCCAAATCTCAGAGCTGGAGGATTACCAGCCACAAGGTATTTTTTGGCCTTCCTGTAATTCTGTTTGAAATGGCTGCCATGTCATCTCTCCAGCCTAAACTTCGGCACGAACAATTTGATGAAGCCTTAGAGACTCTGGGGGATCTCTCTGGGCTATAGGCCTTTCCCCACAGGCCACACCCACCTGTCAATCAGCTGGAGCCACTAAGTGATGTGAGTTGATGGAGAAGATTTCAACCCTTCACCAAGGCCATTCCTTCTGGGGAACGTGCTGGCAAAGCAAATCCCTGAAAAGAGCGTGATTGAACCCTTCGTTCAATAGTGGCTGAACTGAGACTTCAGTCTTGTTTGGTGCTGATTCACTAGTATGTTTGCGCATTCCCTGGCCCACGGGATGACGGAAGATTCAGCTCTAACCTGCTGGTCCAAAAATGTTCTCCACCACTGTGTTATTGGCTCTGGAGGAAAAATGATTATCTGGTGCAACACATTTAGTTAAAGGCATGAGCCATGGACTAGAAGGTCCTGGTTCTGTTCTCAGTTCAGCTGTAAAAATTGCCGGGTGGTCTTAAGCAGCCTCTCAGCCCTTAGGCTCCATGAGTAATGAGATGGGCACACAAGCATCCTCATGACAGGCCTGGCATCTGCTTACCTGGTTGCTTCTTCCCCCGCTCTCCTCTAAATCATCCCGATAAGTGGGCTCAGTATCTTCTGTGCAATGCGAAACCAGCCCCAGATCGAGCTTCCAAGGGAAGCTGGAATTAGTCACCATTTGGCAAGCAGCAGCATGCTTGCCTCCGATGACATGTCTGACAACTCTGTGAAACTGAACCTTGAATAAATTCCCTGGCCTGCCGCAGCTTCGAGCCAGTCCGCACTTCTCTCTGTAATGGATGTGTCAGGAGGCAGCACAAAACACAACTGTATGTTTGGGCAAAGTAACGAAAACACCCAGAGCGTGCCAAGCATCAGGCATATGCAACATAATGGCACTACAGCACTTGCCTGATCAGACCCACAATCTGCTGTGAGCTGGTGCTGCAGAGCAAGGGCAAAGCCAAGCTCTCTGAGAAACCAGCAAAAGCCTCCAGCCAAGCTGGGCAAAGCAGCAGGCAGGCATCCGGCACTGAGGTTCAGAAGCCAGTCGAGGGGAGAGCGCAGTGGCTACAGGCCACTGCAGCACAGTAATCCGTGAACGTTACTCCAAACCCAAATGATCAGAGAAACATGGGAAGCTGCCTTTTGCTTGAAATAAAGCTTCAGATGGGAACATTGGCTCACCTGCCCTGCCCCAAAGGGCCTTTCAACTTCAACCACCTAACAGCTGCTTCCTAAAATTGGGGGAGCATGAAAAGCAAATTGAGATGAGATGGGGAATGGCGAGGCCAAAGTCTTTCTGGGTAGACACAAGGCCCATCTGTCACCTAAACACTGACTGGGTGACATGGAGTGAGGCATTTGTAGCACTGCTTCTTCCAAACCCACAATAGCATTCATTATTCTGCCAGTCTTCACAACCACATCAACTCTTTGCATTAACCAATGGGGAGTTCTGTCTGTCCTCCCATAGAATTTGGAACAAGAATAATTTGCTCACTTGCCATGCAGTTTGAAAGGCGAGCATCCTTTCTATCATGTGGATAGTCTCCCCCTCCCCTGGGATGACTTCTGAAGGATTGTAAGAATTGGATTGTTGAAAGGAAGTTAGGATTTCAACGGTGAAATGTCACAACCTGATCTGAAGCATGCCAACTCAGAAATAAGTATCACTTGTTCCATGTAGCTTACTCCCTAGGAAATAGGCATAGCACTGGAGTCATGCAGCATAACCCTTTCTATGGTCAAAATAAAAAAAAATCCTTCCAGTAGCACCTTAAAGACCAACTAAGTTAGTTCTTGGTATGAGCTTTCGTGTGCATGCACACTTCTTCAGATAAGCATGCACACGAAAGCTCATACCAAGAACTAACTTAGTTGGTCTTTAAGGTGCTACTGGAAGGATTTTTTTTATTTTGACTATGGCAGACCAACACGGCTACCTATCTGTAACTGGAACCTTTCTATGGTTGCACACAACCCCAATCTCCAAGCGATGTGAGATTCCAGAGGTTCCAGGCACTGAGACGCAGTAGAGACTGTGGTGTCTTTCGGATATATGGTTTATTTACAACCTAAGACTGTGATGGAGACTATGATGGAGAGGTTCACAGCATCAACACCCCAAAATGGTCTTGTTTCTCCCTTAGCCACAAGATGGATTCAAACAGAAATCAAACATTGCTCTCAAACGTTGCACTGACTCTCTATCTGGCTTGCTACTTTGCTTCTAGGTCACACCACAGCATAGCAGCTCTAAACTCTGTCTTCATCCTTCTAACTAACTGCAAGCTGAGGTAAACTGCATTTGGCCCATTTGCCGTCTCAGGGAACCAGGCAGAGGGCCTTCTCGGTAGTGGCACCCTCCCTGTGGAACGCCCTCCCATCAGATGTCAAAGAGAACAACAACTACCAGACTTTTAGAAGACATCTGAAGGCAGCCCTGTTTAGGGAAGCTTTTAATGTTTGATGTATTACGGTATTTTAATATTTTTTTGGAAGCCACCCAGAGTGGCTTGGGGAAGCCCAGCCAGATGGACGGGGTATAAATAAGTTGTTGTTGTTGTTGTTAATAATAATAATAATAATAATAATAATAATAGTAATAATAATAGTAATAATAATAGTAATAATAATAATAATAATACTTCCTTTGTTTCCCATAATGGCTTATCACCCAGGCAATCACCTCAGCACAGGAAGCTTGCCTGGCTTGTATTTTAACACTTGCTGGATCCAGGAGTTAGAAACACCTTGCATATAGCCTACTTCCTCCCTCCCAACTCATGGTAGTATATTTGTTTGGGGGGGAAATCCCACAATGTTCAATAGCACTTATTCCATGGTAAGTGTGCATGGGATTGGAGCCAGTCCTATTACACTTTCCTGGGAGTAAGCAGCACTAAACACATTGGGGCTTATTATTGAGTATACATGTGGAACTTCCTTATGAGTAAGCATGCACAGGATTGGGCTGTGAGGTAGTCTCTCTACCTGTTTCAGATTAAGTCTCACTGGGTTTACTGAGGCTCATTTCTGACTTACATCTTGCCTCAGGTTATTAAGTCTTTCTAAAGTAGGGCACTAATGAAACAAAATGGCCAATGTTCTGTCTGATAATATTGTCAGGAAAGGAACTCCCTGCAGCAGATGGCATTAAGAAAATATTCATCCTTATATACACATTATGCAAGGGAATACATTCAGAAGTTTCCAAACTTTGTAACAGAAGGAGAAATGAGGAAATATTTTATAGAGAACATTTGCTTTAATGGCATCTAAATTCTGTGGGACATCATGACAAACCACTCTTAACTTGGAACTGGCTTAGAGGCGCTGTTAACATTGTTCCAATTGATTTCCATTATGTCTGCAACTCTTTCTCTGATTGCAGAGCAGCTGCAATAGGTCTTGCCTTTGTCTTAAAAAAGCAAGCATTACCCTTCAAAATGGACATCTCCACTGGCATATAAATTTTGGCAGATGCGGCTGTGCAGCAGCCCCTATCTTTTTCTGTTGTAGAAAGGCATCAGCATTTCAAAAATGTAAACCTTTGTTGCTCTGCCTATAATTTTTACTTGTCCTACTTTTGGGGCTGTTTGCAATGAATCTTACAATAGAAAGATGGAGTTATTGGTCAAGCTGACTGCACCCCCCCTTTCTTGGTTAATTATAAATAAGCATGGCTGCAGCCATTTTTCCAAGTGGGGACAAACAACCCCCCCCCCCCGAGCATCAGAGAACAGGCCTACCACTTCTGCTAGATTTGTAGACCTAGACCCTGAGAAACTAGTGTTCCAGGTCTACCTCTCCATTGCAGGTTCACCTGCTTTTTCTTTATTGTATGGATAGGGAACCTGATGCCTTCTAGATGTTGCTGTAGTACAACTCCCATCTTCTTTGGCCATTGGCCATGCTTGGTGAGGCTAATAGGAGTTGAAGTTCAACAGTATTTGGAGAGCCACAGATTCCCTGTCACTGATCTACAGATAGACCTGGCATTCAGATGATATATTTACACTGAGTCCCTCAATTGCTTAATTCATTGCGCTACTTCTACAATCAGCTTTACGGCAAGCCCCACTTCCTTCACTGCATTTCCCTTTAAAAAAACCCCACACATCCAGAATAAATAACACCGCAACCCCAGAGTCGGTCACGACTGGACCTAATGGTCAGGGGTCCCTTTACCTTTACACTTCTGTGTTGGTCCACACTGCTCTCACTTTCCTCTCTCCACAGCAAAATGAATATAAGAACAATGGGTTACTTTCAGGGCTGCAAAACCCTGCCCATTCTGCCTACAAGGGTTTCTTTTATTTCTGTTTTCCATGAAATCTGGAAATCTGGCAATATGTCTCATGGTGCGGTGATAATGCCCCTCTTCCCTCTTTGCATATACTCATGAAACAGAACTACAATAAATTCATAATGTAATGACCTATTCCGCCTTACAAGTTCTCCAAGGTTTATGGGACTAACACAGATGAACAGTGGGAATGGAACCAAGGAAGAAGGCAGGGCCATCAACAAAAGCTAGATAACACCAGGTTGTCATGTGCCTTCATAAGGTATATCTCTTAATGGTGAAACATTGAAATGAAAGGTTCCCTCTTGGACATGCCATAGATTTACACACCAAGCCACAACGTACTCTCCTTACTCCATGTTTTGGAGTAGCTGCTGGCAAATATACAATGAACATTGTCCCATTTGTTTTGAGCCAAAAGTCCACCCTGATGAGGAGTATCCCATTCTCGACTTTATGTCTATATCATACACAAGATACTTTCACACATTAAGGTAACAATCCATCTGTAGAAATTTATCATTCCTTGCCTCTAATCAAATGAGCAGTAGCTGCGCAAGAGCACATTAAGACTTGTGTGCAAATCCTATCTGCAGCATTATTAGTGGACTGTGTGACTTCATGTGACATCCCATATCTAAACAGCACATTTGAAAAAAGGAATATAATAATGTTGCATGCCGTCCCAACCTCTGAGCAGTAGGAGATTCCAGGGGTTCCAGGTGTGTTTGTGTTTCCTCTGGAATGCGGTACAGCAGAGACTGTGGTGTCTTTATGATGTATGGCTTATTTATGCATAAACAACCTGAGCCTACAATGGAAGGGATCACAGCATTAACAACCCAAGAGGGTCTTGCTTCACCCATAGCCGCAGCCTTGGATGCAAGCAGAAATCAGGCATGTCTCTCCCCCACAAGCTCCAGCCTGCTTCTTCCTCTCGCTTCTACCTTTACGCATACACAACTCAACTCTGGCCTTTGTCTTTTCTAACTAGCTACCAGTGAGTTGAGAGAGGAGAGGCCACCCATTTCCTGCCTGGCGCAGAGCCACTTCCTTTGTTACCTTCCCAACCCATTATTTAGAAGGCTTATGATCAAGAAGCTTGTCTGGCTAGTCCAACAGTTTGAATCCTTCCTTAGATTTTAACACTTGATGGAATTAGAAAGGGTTTCGGCATACAGCCTACTTGCCCCAACTCATAACGATCATTAAACAGCAAGAAAGGTTTTCTTCTGATTTCAGTTCGGTCATTCTCCAAGGCACACCAAATCAAGATGTTCTGGTAGGAAAGAGTCTGTTCTGAATGGTGACATATATACAGATGGGCATTTGCCTCCCTGATGGCGATTGGTAGGTAAAGCTTAAGAGAGTGTTCAAACAGGAGGTTAATTATCTGGCTAGGATTGATTCACTTATCACCTGCGCATTCCACTGTCTGAACATTAGAAAGGAGTAAAAGAGTGTGAAAGTATTTGATAGCAGGGGAATGTCAAAAGGGGAATATATATATATATCCCATCATATAAGCGACAATACAATTTCTTCCTGATCTGAGGCAATTTGGGAGCACTTGTGTGCCATTTTAGAAAAGATGATTGGATACGACTACAGCCCACTCATTCTCACACAGTGTGAGAGAGATATAGACATAAATAATGTACCCATCCTTCTCAAAGTATGAAATCTAATTGTCTCTCTCTCTCAGCAAGCACACACTTCCACTTTTATTTTCATTATCTCTTATAATGAGTATCGCATCACCTGCCTATACCCAGAACGTTACATTTATCCTGGTAAGGTTTTTGTATCGTATGTCATAAAACTAAATAACATTGCCAAAAGAACTTGTTCAGTTTTGGTTTTTTTAAAGAAATAAATAAATACAAAAAACAAACAAACATTGCTTTCCACTGCTTGAGTGCACTGTAATTCCTGTTGGGTGTCTGATGTTTTTCCACTGCTTATTATTAAACATGCAGTCAGACTAATACATTGCTTTTACATTTTTAATAAGCATTCATATGGGCTGTTGGATTAAATTCAGCAAGTTGAAACAGTGATTATTCAAACCTGCAAAGAGAGGAGCATATGGCATACTCTCCTGGGGCTCAACCACTTCAGGCTGCAGGTAGAGCACAGTACTCAAGAGGTACTTCTTCTCCATTTTCGAACCAGCTTTCCAATTTAGGAGATTGTCACACAGGAAGAACTTGGCTTCTGGCCTAATTTTGCCCTGCATTCGGACTTACTTAGCAGATTTGTCTCTTTCAGGTCAAGAGAGAGAGAGAGAAAATGCACACTGTCCTTATCTCTACACATTTGGCAGACAACTCCATCAGCAAAGGAGGGAAACCATTAAGGTGAATCTTGTTTCATTATGGCTAGAAGTGATGGGGGACAACGACAATACCCACCGGTATTTTGCTGGGGTTTTCCAGACATACTGTTGTGTTAAGGTGGATGAGCTTCCAGATTCCCACTGAGTTACATTTGTGCATTTTGGATATGAAAGGACAGAGCAACAAGCATGTGTCCAGCAAACACAGGTGTCTGCTTTTAGGAGAGGAGAATTAAGCATTGTAAAATGAAGCTGGAAAGTACAAATGAGAGGGTCTGGGTAATGTATAAATGATGGCAGTGGTATTTTGCTTTCTGCTTCCTCTCACTTCGAAACTGAACAACAAAAGCAGCAGCAGTTAATACAGGTCTATTTAGATCTAATGCGTGAGCCTGGGCACAGACTGGCAGGACCAGAAACTATTTAAATGCACACACAGTTCTGGCACCAGATATCAGATGAGCTATACTGAAAACAACAGAAAAACCGTAAGGATGTTTTTAAGAAACCAGATTAATTTGGGTTGCACTGTTTATCTCAAGGGCTGGGGAAGCTGTGGCCTGCCAGATGTTTCTAGAATATAACTCCCATCAACCATGACCACTAGCCACCATGAGACACAGTTTTTATTGTTTTCCCAAACCCTGTTCTATCCAAACAGCATGTTTGAATAACTTGATGCCTTTCTTCTGTGAAGTGTGGAATACATTCCTATTGGAAGCAATGACTCAAATCTACAATCTCATCCAATGTATGTGGATGCGCAGATTTTTCAAGTTTGTGTAGAAGTCAACAGAGCAAGCCAAACTCCAGCTAGCCAGTGGTGGGGCATGATGGAGTGGCAGACCCACCAACACATCTGGAGCCCAAGAGACAGGAGTGGGGCTTGCTTGGGTTCCAGGAGATTCTGGGCCAGCTCAGACCCACCCCCAGAACATCCCAACTGAGAAGTTTTTGGGTGGAGAGAGATCTCCGTCCCGTCCAGCCCATTCTCCCACTGCAGGACAGGCAGCTGGAGGTTGGGACCACGCCATTAGTTGCAAGATTATCTCCCCCCCCCCGCCAGTCCACTCCAGACACACAACCACACAATTATTTCAAACACAACAAATCTGTCAACCAGAAGAGCATGCGTAGTACGTTGTGTATATCGTGATCCGTTTTCAGATTGGATGTTTTTCTTCTTAACACCATGCAATTATTCCAAGCGCAGGCAAGTTATTTGCTTGTTATTTGCAGCTGAAGTTGTTCTCTCTCTCCCCCACCTCAGTTCTCTGAATAAAAGGGGCAATAGCTACTCTCGAGAGCAATCCGATTAAATGTTCACTTAATGTAGTTGGTTCTTAGTAAAGCACCTCTTGGAAAACAGCCTGCATTTTGTGCTGTAGTACAACGTACATCGTTTAGACAGTTTGCCACTCGGTGTGTACAATACAGACATGTGCCTTGCTGAGTTCTGAAAGATTAAGGTTAGCAACTGCAGGGAAATAGCTTCGCAGGGCAGGAGCAATTTGATACTGAATGCTAGCACGGAAGGATGGCTATAGTGGAAGAATGCATGGAGTTTGGCAATTTATTGGTGAGAGATATGACTTACTTCCACCTGGGTTTTAAAGGCAACGGTGATAGCATAACTGCCATCACCACCACCCCAAAAACCTCTGGTAAAACATTACAAGAGTGGGCTAGCATCAGGATGGGACCTCAGTCCCTTATTTACATCCCCCCTTCAGTTTTCACAACTTAGAATCATACAATCTTAGAGTTGGAAGGGAAGTTGGAAGTCCATTTCCGTGCAATGCAGGAATCTCAACTAAAGCATCCACGACAGATGGTTCTCCAATCTCTACTTAGAAACCTCCCATGAAGGCCCACAACCTCCTGAGGGCGTATGTTTCACTGACGAACTGCTCTTACTTGGAAATCCCACACAGGTCTGATAGTTTTGCATTCTTATCAGAGCCATATCACAAACGTTTTTTGCTTGTCTTGAATGGCACCCTCAGTTTCACCAAAGCAGTTTGCTAAAGAGGGGGAAACAAGGCTGATAGAGAATTATGCACCTCAAATTCCTTGGGCAAAAATACACTGAAGGTGTATCCACAACAGACTTATCACCTCACTGCTGGCCTTAGGATTGTTGATATAACAACAGTCAGGACTGTATACATATCCGAACAACACCCCTGTCTTCATACAGTTTGTATTGGTGATATTTGTTCATATATCTCAGAACTTTTATTTATAGGTCTGGCTTAGTCATCGTTGAATACCCTTGAGCAAGGCACTATCAGCAAAAAATTGAATCAACAAGAGAAACTTCAGAGTTGATGGGAGGTTGAATGAGGGAAAGAGAATTAACTCAGGTTGCAGAAATTTGAAATAACAATAATCCTACCTTTTTATGGGCATTTCCCCGTCATCGCTGATAACACAGTATTTTGCATTTGTCATTTCACTTGCCAAGGAAGAAGATTACAGAAATGAAATGCGCCATTCCCCCCCCCCCCCGCCCCAATTGATTATGGGTTCAGGCAGTGGCATTGCTAAGTAATTAGCGGACACAAGCCATGGGCCCACAATACAAATTTGCATAACATTTCCATATGCAAATATAGATTTATAGATACAAATTTAGGCTTCTGAACAAATGGTGGGTGGCTCCATGCCCAGCAGCTTGGCAGAGGCAGTAAGCAAAGTTTGCCTTTAAAAAAAAAAGAAAAGAAAAAGGAAGGAGCAAGTGATTTAGGTACTAGACTCAGGGATGTAACATTGAAAGCTAGTCTATTAGGGCAACTGGACCACTGGACCACTAACCTCAGTCTGCCTTCCTACAAACAGTTCAGGGGGTGGCACTGCCTGTTGCCTTCCTCCTCTATAAACCCACTGCTGCCCTCAGCAGGAAGGAGGATGGGGACACAGCTAGAATTTTTTGGCTCTGCCTGTCAGTGGCTCTGGCTTCACCCCCTACTGGACCCCTGTCTCCTGCCCTCCCAGTCCCAATGGGTACCTGTCACCAGTAGGTCAGACCCCCTGGGCCACTCCTTAACAACTAACTTTAGTAGTTCAGGTTCAAAGCGATCTTTTATCCTCTTTTTCTCTCCCCAGGTTGCCATTAAACAAAAAATAAAATAAAAAACCCTATCCTTCTTTCTTCATCTTTCTGTTCATTTTACTAACAGCACACATGAAGTATGGAATATCTGCAGCTTTGGTTTCTCATAAATGAAGCATTACCATTTCCCCCCTTCCAACCAAAGGCTAAATTCCCTTTAACCTCACTGTGCCATTTCATGTTATTTTCAAAAGACCTGAAAAAGGCAAAACTGATTCCAATGTTCCGTTCAGTTGTCAGATCTTACATTCTAAGGCTATATTTCACTTTATGCAGGAGGAGGGGTAAGGTTACAAAAAAAAGGGTTATAACGAACATTGATACATTTTGTGTTTCATCTATAAATCACTACCCTGTCCTCTTTAACTTAACTTGCTCTTCTCAGTTTCTCTTAGCCTGAAATTGGCTTCCGATTCTAAATGTATGTAATACCGGCAGAGGTTTAAGCAAATTATTTTTGGTATCACCATGTATTTCTGAACCAATGTGACTTTTTAAAAAAATGTTTGCAGCTCCTCTGTGACTTCTCAGACCCAACAAACTTTGCAATCTGTACTCAACTCCACAGTGACACATCTTGCCATAATTTGTTCCTATAGGCACCTAGGAGGAAAGAATAAAACTACCTCTTGGCAAGCCATTTTGATCAAGTGCAGTGAAATATGATCTAAAACTATTGTAGGCTTAAAAAACCACCATTGTGGTTGATGCAGAATTTGATCAAAGATATGTGTCAACACATTGCAAGGAACCAAGTTTGTGATTAAAGGGCAGCTAATGGGCTCCATATTTGTTAAAGATAGCAAGCCAGCCACTGACTGACTTGACAAAAACAGAGAGTCAATGCTTTGATTAGCCGAGACCTCTCTGCATCAATATTCTAATTGCCGCTTTCAAATACTAATTTTCACCTTGGGTGTTTTATAAGGTTTCACATCATGCTTTAGAAAATGATAGGAGGAGGAAATAAATGGATAGCAACTTCCCCCCTTTGTCAGTGAAATCGAAGAGGTGTGGCGTTTTCCTGACGGAGGTCTTGTGTGTCAACAGAAGGATTATGAGTAACAAAAATATTTGGAACATGTTTTAAATGCCAACCTGCAACAATGATGAAAGATGTAGGCTGGTATTTGGGTTGAGGGGAGAAATAACTTTTTTAGCAAAGGATATATGAAAAACTAGTAAATAATTGGGGGAGAGGAGTTGTCGATTTATAGGCACCATTTATTTAAGCGCCATTAAGAAGTATTTCACTTGCGCATTCCAATATGGGCAAAAACCTGTTTGTCTGGATCATGGGTAGGCAAACTAAGGCCCGGGGGCCAGATCCAGCCCAATCACCTTCTAAATCCGGCCCACAGACGGCCCAGGAATCAGCGTGTTTTTACATGAGTAGAATGTGTCTTTTTATTTAAAAAGGAACCCCTGGGTTATTTGTAGGGCATAGGAATTCACATGTTTTTTCAAAATACAGTCCGGCCCTCCACAAGGTCTGAGGGATAGTGGACCGGCCCCCTGCTGAAGTTTGCTGACCCCTGGTCTGGATGCTGGTGGGCCCAATCCTGAATTGTAAGCTGCTTGATTCTGCAATGTGTCCAATGGAGGGTGGCAAAGACTTTGAGGGAACTAAAGTTCAAGCAGTATGAGGAAAGGTTGAAGAAGTCAGGTATTTGGTCTGAAATTAGTGGGTTATCATAAATTATTACAGTTCAGGTATCTTTAGCCTGGGGTTATAGGATCACCCTCTTCAGCTATGTGAAGGGCTGTCACATAGATGATGGGCCAAAAGCAGTTCTGGAGTGGAGGTTCCAAAAATCCCTAATGTCCACTTAAATGTCCCTATGAACCTGGAGAGGTAGAACCAATTGCCCCTTTTCTCATGACAGATGTAAGACTTTCACTGAATGCTTTCTATGGAAATTCCAAGGATGAACAAATTTGTTTGATGATTAATCCATATTCGTATTTTATCTTTTGTATGTTTAAAGGTAGGGTTGTGATTTTTTTTCTTGATTTTACTGTTTTATCTTTTGTAAATTGCTTTGAGGTAGTTTTTTAAATAGCCAAGAAGTGTATAAATTTTATGTGAATAAATAAATAAATAAATAAATAAATAAATAAATAAATAAATGCATTTAATACTTTTGTTCTCTCCTTTCAGATCATATTAATCTCTTCCAGGGTGGCTAAATATTGGGCTGCTGCTGCATGTAAAACTCACCAGGAATTAATTTTAGCAATTTTATTATTTCATGTTCTATGTCTGGCATTTTAGAGTATGGTAAAGTTCTAAGTATTTCTGTTGCTATTGTTTTCTGTTGTTTTGGAATTATGTTATATATATTTGTGCAACATTTTTTCCTGAATATTGGCCACTGGCCATAATAAAGAGACTGACAGATTATAGATGGAGCAAATTAGTTTTTGGCTGCTCCAGAGAGCAGGACCCGAACCTATGGATTCAAATGAAAAACAAAGAATTTAGAACAAATGCTAGGAAGACCTAGCAAGCTGTTTGACAGTGGAACAAAGGTGGACTCTCCTTTGCTCGACATTTTAAGTAGAGGCTGAACCTATCAGAAATGCTGTAATAATTGGTTTCCTGCATCAGTGGTAGATGACCTTTGATGGTCTTTCCAACTCTGTGATTTGATAGCATCTTCTTCTGTGAGAAGACATACCTGGGATGATGAAACTGGTGCCAAGGGGGAGCTTGATCACCACCATATTTTTCACTCTATAAGACGCAACAGACCATAAGACGCACCTAGTTTTTGGAGAAAACAAGAAAAAATATATATTCTGAATCCCAGAAGCCAGAACAGCAAAAGGGATCGCTGTGCATTGAAAACAATGATCCCTCTTGCTGTTCTGGCTTCTGGGATAGCTGCGCAGCCTGCATTTGCTCCATAAGACGCACACACATTTCCCTTTACTTTTTAGGAGGGGAAAAGTGCGTCTTTATAGAGCGAAAAATACGGCACTTGGTGACTCCAAGCAGACTGGGACCCCTCTACATTTTATCACCTTTTCCAAAAGCGAATGTGAGAGATCCCAGTGCAGCTGAGCTGGGCACTGCCCAGCTGTTCCTGAAATCTTAGCCTAACTCTCAAGCGGGAGCCTATTTGCTTCTCCAGTGTTCCAATCAGCATCACATCTGCGATCAGTTCATTGATTGAAGATAAAGTGCACCAGAAACCGAGATGCTGTTAGTCATTTCAGATTGCCTTGGGATGATTGAGGGCGTCTTTGCTGCCGAATATCTCCTGTTTTGCAGGCCAGCAGGATGACTCTTCATTTCAGCAGATCATTGGTTCTGATTAATGGCAAAATTGTCCACATTCTTAGGGTAAAGCTGACAAAGGCAATTTGGAAAGAGCAGCAAGGAAACAAGCAATTGAGCCATTCGATGCGGCAAGTTCCCGAACTGCCGTCACAAAACAGCTGGGCTAAAAGAAGGAGCCCAAGTTCAATTTAACATTTGAGACATATGTCAGTGTGTGTGATGTAAATGCAGGAAGGAAGGCTCTTTTACCATTCGGCAACAGTCAAGGATCAATGTCAAACAGGAGCTGAGAACATTCATCACGAGTCCAAGAAACCAGCAGCTCTTCATTAGGAAGAATAGAGTACAGCAGTAACTCCTCTAAATGCTTGCAGCTGTAACACTTGCTAATGGGAAGTGGAGGAAAGGGGGAACACTGAATGCAACCCTGTCCCATTGTGAAAAACACAGAGCACAGAAAAGCATTTAGAGGGGACCCACTGGCTATTTACAGCACTGCATGCAAGATTTCAAATTTCTTGAGGATTCCATGGAAAGAAAGAGGAAATTAAAATACTTTTTATTAAACCGAGACTGGTGGTGGCCTGGCTGAATCTCAGGCAGACTCAGAGGCCAAACAAGCTTTGCTCAGCTCAGCTGCTTTACACAACAAGAAACTGACCAGATATACTGGGGGCAGCAGCAGAAACTTACCTTTCCATTCAGCCTAGCGACATTGTTACCCATTAAAATACAACCTGGCAATATTATGTAGAGATCCAAAATATTGGGCATTGTGTTCAGAGCCAATGGTTCTGACATGATAATGTCTGACATGACTACCAATATTTAAGACCAAAAAAAAACCCTGGGCATTTTTCTCCTTTGCACCCCACTTGTGAACTTCCCAAGGCAGCCAGGGAGTGAATGTTGCATGGAAACAATGGGCAAGATCACGTTTGGTTCAATCAAGCGAAGCCTTATCTGAAAGCTACTGAGCTATTTTTTGAAAAATCTCTGGGTCTGAAATACCTGAAGCTGCTCTGTGTTTGTTTTTCACAAGCTGTAAAGATCATATCCTAAGACTATGTCAACCTTACCAATAAGGTCCATAATTTCCCTACAAACAAGCGATGGTACCATTTTGGCAGCACCCTATGTACAACAGGCTACAAAGCACGTCTGAATGAAACCTAATGGGGAAATGCATAGATTTTCTCCACCCTCACCTGTATTTCTTGAGCTGGCTCAAAGAGGCTCCTATATGACTTGACCTCCTCATCATTTGGTAAACCACTGTATGTCTGAATTGTCTACACTGAGACGTATTATGTCTGAGCTGACAGAAGGAACACCTTGAGTGCAGAGATCCATTTGTGATGACTCAGTTACAGATTTGAAAAGCAATGAACCTACATGTGTGAACAGGTCCATCAATGGATGGTGTTCTCTTTCACTTAGTAGCAAAGGGAGGGCCACAGCTCAGTGGTAGAGCACAAACATGGCATTAAAAAGGTTCCAGGTTCAATTTCTGGCATTTCCAGGTTAAAGGATGAGGTATCAGGGGATGGGAGAGAACTACAGATAAGAGTTTCAGTCCAACAACATCTGGATGCCATCCCATTAGCCACTGTTGATTTAGCGTATGAATATATGTGTCACCTGTGACACACACACACACACACACACACACACACACACACACACTACAAGGATAGCTAGCAGTAAAACAGAGGTTTGAGTACAAGAATTCAGAAAAAGCATGATACTCTTAGTGATCAGAACTGATGAAATAGAGATTGAAAATGACTGATTAAAAATTGAATAGAAATTTCCAGCACAACTCATTTTGCAGTTTAAGCAACATATGCAAATTTTAATGCCTGAAGCAATTAATTATTAAAAAAACACCCAGACAATTAAATCTGACTTGCTTCTTCATTAAGATTTGAAAAGATGTGAAAGATGGACAGGAATTTTTTAATTTCTTGATGAGTTAAGCTCTTACAGGAATTTACACAGAATTTTTTTACTGTCAGTTTGTTCCCCATTTCCTAATTGGTCCACTCCAAATATCACTAGAGGTGTCAATCAGATCAGTGTGAAGTCTGACTTGAAAAGGCATGGTTGCTTTCTAGCAAACTGAACTGTACTTGTAATCCTTACCAAGATTGATTACAAGTTAATTTGTCATTTCTGTGCATGTTCAGCATCACTAAACATAAATTTTGCTGCCATCTCTGTACCAATCAGATGCTGATTGTTATAACCCTTCACTCCTTAAAAGAACTGCGAAGAACTGGCATTTGTTTTGAATTGTTTTTAATGTTCTATTCCATATTGCTGTTACCTGCCCTGAGATTTTCTGGTGAAGGTTGGGTGATAAATATAATAGGTGGCATTCAAAATAAAAAAATTCCTTCCAGTAGCACCTTAAAGACCAACTAAGTTAGTTCTTGGTATGAGCTTTCGTGTGCATGCACACTTCTTCAGATACACAAGGTGGTATTCAACTAATTGTATGGAATTTCTCCTAACATACACATTTATGCAATGCAATGTCCCCAAATATAATGCATTTTGTATGCTATTTTTAGGAATATATGTATTTTGTGACACACTTTACCTGAGCATATGCATTACCTTAGCATATGTATATGCATTTTTGTGCATGTTACTTGGGTGGAAAACTGCACTGTAAAATGGGAGAAGTGAAGATTTCAAAAAGTGACTGTGTCTTCAGTCCCATCTTGTTTCAGAAAGTGTGAATTAAGTAAATTTGTCTGTAAATGTGAACTGAATAAAATCCCCCATGTCCCTACCTTTGGAAGCCTATTTTGCAGACCTCCACACTCAGTATGCAGATGTTGAGAGTAGGCCAAGGAAGCTGCGTGGCATCAAGGTGGAGCCGCTGGGACAGCGACCGCCAATTCATTGTGAGTACAAGGGGACCTTGTGCTTTATATGGCGGGGACATGTAATGGGTAGCTGTTTGTGTAGAAGCAATTCCAGTGCTACCTTTGCTTCCAAACTACTGCTGAGAATTTCCCTTTCAGGGTTTCTGTTGGTCCTTCCCATCCCTTTACTTCCTTAGTCAACAGGTCACACAGCAAGGTCTGTAGGGAAATGTAGTTTACAGACTCTTCAGTCTTATTACAACAGTCAAAACATAAATTTTTAGAGAGAGCAAAAATAATAAAAGATGAGTGATGAAAGCTTAAAGAAACAACAGTAGCAGCCCTTCAGCATTCACAGTATGGAGGTGTCTATTGGTCACTTACTATTTGGATGTAAATGGACACCAACTGTTTGAAAACACGCTTCAACTCTCCAACCTCTAAAAATACCCCTGGCACATACAATTTGTCAAGGATCTCTCTCTTAATTACAGCCCTGCGAAAGTCTGGGCTGGCTTATTAATAAGAAAAATTACATTACCTTACTCTTGCCCTTTGACTGAATACTGAGTGCAAGGATTGTGTTGCATTGTGAAATAATCTTCACTAATGCATAATTAATACACAATGATTTAATTTGACAGCTTTGACTCCACTCCCTCTCCACCGATTAGCCAAAATTTACATTTTTATTAGAAAAGCACGGATTCCATTCTGGAAAAGGCAGTTGGAAATTTTCCATTGATATTTGTTTGCTTGTTTGAGAGCCCATTCCACCAGATAGGCTAGCTTCCAATTCTTTCTGAAAGGAAGAGGGATTGCTTGTCTGGAGGGTGAGAATGTGAAGGACTTTTGCAGTCTTTCAGAACTTTTCTGATTCATGAGGGCATTACATGAAGAAAGAGAATGAGGAGCACAGTTGACTAATACCCATCCACAGCTTTCTACAAACAACCAAGATTACTTGTGACAGTCAAAGTAGCAACGAGTCAGGGAGTTCCTGCATGTGTTCCCCCCTCCCCCCAAAATAGCATAGAACACCCTTTTTCACAAAAGAAGATAACTCCATGACACAGAAAAAGTTTTGGCTTTGCTTGTACTATATACATTACATAACAGTATGACTGGCATGCAGAAATGATGGTCATATTTGCAGAATTGAAAGAATTCCAAAATTTATTTTAAGAAAACTCAGGTGTCGGAACCTCATCGTTATAGTATATATACTAAGAGTTTAATGAAAGCTTAGATATCGGATGAAGAGTTTACAGAGCTCTAAGAGGTCAGGGAAGAAAGACGCTTCAGTCCACTTGCTCCAATTTTCTATATATTTTTTTCCTTTCAGTCGACAATATCACCCTAATAATAATTCCAAAGCTCATATTTTACAAATTAAAACATTGGTTTTTAATTTTATCTGAAACAGTGTGTTCTGAAGCTTTCAGTGCAGACACAGTGTCCAGATTCACACAGAACACTAACCCAAAACATGACTTGGTGCACTCATGCAAGCAACTAAGGGGGTTCCCAGACCAAAGGTTGCAGTCACTGCACGCCTTCCCTGGTTCTACTGCTGCCATGCTACCTGGGGCTAAGGCATCAATCTTTCTACGGGGAACCTGCACACGTGCTCCTTTGCACTTTCTCCCTGCCGGGCCCAGGATCACTCAGAGAGCTTTAGACACTGATGCAGCTCCATATAAAACATCTAAACTTGAGACGGGACTCCATTTGCTATGATATGCTTCCATACCGGTGTTTTACCAGTTTTAGGTTACTACTACTACAACAACAACATTTTTTTATTATTCATACCCCGCCCATCTGACTGGGTTTCCCTAGCCACTCAGGGCAGCTCCTAACAGAATATTAACAACATGATAAAACATCAAACATTAAAAACATTGCTAAACAGGGCTGCTTTCAGATGTTTTCTAAAAGTCAGATGGTTGTTTATTTCCTTGACATCTGGTGGGAGGGCATTCCACAGGACAGACGCCACTACCGAGAAGGCTCACTGCCTGGTTCCCTGTAACCTCACTTCTCGCAGTGAGGGAACCGCCAGAAGGCCCTCGGCGCTGGACCTCAGTGTCCGGGCAGAACGATGGAGGTGGAGGCACTCCTTCAGGTATACAGGGCTGAGGCCGTTGAGGGCTTTAAAGGTCAGCCCCAACACTTTGATTTGTGTTGCATTTTTTTTGTTTTAATTCTACTGTTTTCTATATTGTACACTCCTTAGGTGCTTTAAAAAATATTAAGTGGTTTGTAAAGGCTTTAAAAGAAATAAACTGGTTTGCCAAAGAATTAATGAGGAGCATTGATCGGCTTCATCAGGACAAGGGGATAAGAACCAGTGGTTCACAAGCTTTCCTCTTCCCTACTCTGAAAAGCAGCCATTGTCCCTGAAATAAGCTAAAATGGGGCTGGCTTCTACTTCTAGCAGCTTTTAGTCTGTGGAATAATCCACATCCTTTCTACAAATAATTTAGCTTTCCCCAAGGAAAGCCTGATAGCTTCTGATCCCTCTCCCCCATAGCAATGCTTCACACACACACAAATAACAAATTTATATCCACAACAAAACCATTGCTTCTCGATTTAATTTTAAGAGCAGGTCACAGCAACTCCTGGTTATTTTTCTATTTCCCCCTTTTGCAGTGCATCATCAGTTTTCAAACACAGCAAAGGAATACGACTTGCAAATGTGCTACTATAAAACACAAATTGGCCTTCCCTGGAAAATAATCTCACAGCCATAAAGGAAAGCTACAATAATTGTCTGATCACCGCGTACCGAATGTCACAGCTATATAAACAACATGATGCTCTTTTCAAACCTAGATTATGTAGCATTCCTTCAGAGGAAAACATGGCAAAATCTGTCTTGTGGCCAGTGAGGCTGCAATCATACATCTTGGGCGGCAGCGGGGAGGGGGGATATTAGGGGGCTTAAAGGGGAGAAAAGGAGTACAGAATCCTGGCAAAACAAAAAAGAAGAACAAAGCTGTTGCAACGGAGCCAATGTAATCTATTTTAAGAACAAACCCTGCCTGTCTAAATCATACTTGTCTGGAAAAATCCAAAGGCACCTTCGGGTTTTCTGATACATTCTAATGGGAAAGCTAGGTGTTAATAAATTGTTAAGTATTTACAAAACAGAATATAACAGCTGATGGGAATTGTAGTCTTAGGAGGGCACCAGGTTGGCAAAGGCTGGCGGTCAAGCAAATGAAAATCCAGTCAGACCAGATTCTACCTTTCTTCTTCAAACATTTCCCCCAAAAAGATAAACTTTCCCACAAAAAAACTTTGGGTTAAAGCTTCCCTTCTCATCGCCTACTGAAATTAGAGCTACACCCAACAGTTGTCTCTTCACTTCTGAGGTAAAATGCTGTTCTTTGGGGGAACAGAAATGTGTCCCCTAAACTCCTCTGTTGTATGAATACCTACTTGTTGACATTCATGCCCACTGCCAGTATTTATTTCAGCAAATTGCAGTATTTCCACTGCACGTGTATCTTACCTGAGTCTTCTGCTGAGAGGGTCAGGGTCAGGGGAAACTGAAGTGAGCGTCAAAGACAGAAATCCCTTCTTTAGCTTGGTCTTACTTCATGCACTGAATTTATTTATCTATTCAATTTTATTTTTAAAGGTATTTAAAGTGCAGCCTTGGGGTTCTCCAAGCATCTGGGAGCTTGCTTTGGCCTCACAGGAGGCCTGAGAGAGCAATTTAAGGAGCCACACCTGTGGCCTGTAATACTAATGACCTGGTAAGGCTGCTGCAAGCTTCTTTCTCTCAGCACAGCCTTGGTACCTACAATAAAACAGCAAACTACACAGCTGGGTAATGTTATATATCTGAGCCCCACCAACATGTGTGTGTGTGTGGGGGGGGAACAGTGGATAACAACAAAGGGGGTGTTTCAAACCCCCTAACCTTCAACAGAGACCTAATACCTCCAGACAACACTGTGGGGTTGTTGTTGAGTAAATCACTGGCATTCAGGTCAGCACTTCCATGAGCTAAACTAAGATGTCAGCTCTGAGACCTCCATCAACTTGCCTCATGGTCCACAGGTACTGCTGTCGCCACCGTTGCTGCTCCCCCAGAGGAAGTCCCTTCAGGCTCTCTGGCCCTCACTTCCCTCTTCCCAGTCTCCCTCTGAGGAAGGGCCAAAGGGGGTCTGTCCACACAGCGAGGCATCTTGGCCACGAGGGTGCCTGCACCACTCCCACTTTCCTGCAGCTGCTAAAAATTGTGCTCAAACCAGCTTTTACAAAAGCTATACAGTGGTACCTTGGTTTACATACGCTTCAGGTTACATATGCTTCAGGTTACAGACTTCACTAACCCAGAAATACTACCTCGGGTTAAGAACTTTGCTTCAGGATAAGAACAGAAATCGTGCTTTGGCGGTGTGGCAGCAGCAGGAGGCCCCATTAGCTAAAGTGGTGCTTCAGGTTAAGAACAGTTTCAGGTGAAGAACGGACCTCTGGAACGAATTAAGTACTTAACCCGAGGTACCACTGTATTTTGGTTGACTGCGATGCGCGAACCAGACCAGTCGCTGGGTTGTGTTGTGTGCGACAAGGCCAAGCAGCGATCTCTCACATAGGAGCCAACTCTTAGAGGCTGAGGGTTTATGCCTCCCCTAAAATATTTGAGGGGGCACAAATATCAATCAACAGGCATTACCATTCAAATAGTGTGCATGCACTGCATCATGTGATCGATTATGTGGGTTGGGATTTACCTGTCCCCCCCCCCCAATATTTTATTAAAGTTGGCACCCCTGATCTCCCAGGTCTTATTCTGACCCTCTTAATTGCTTCCCCACTCTGGTTCCAGGGCCAATTCTCTTGTTAGGTCTTCAGACACAGAGACTAAAGCGTTTTAGCAGACGTGAAAAATATTTTTGAAGGTAAATGTTGGTTTTGTTAATTGGCCAAGGACATCTTCCTGCAGGAGTCAAACAATATTGGATGATGGTAATTAACACTCTCGATGTCGTCCAATTACCGTTGACACTTCCTCTGTTATTAGGCTTGTTAGAGACATTGAAAAGCACAGTCAACCTGGAAGACTTCACACACAGATGCTCTTTTGCCGTTTCCCGGGCCGCTGTTTTTGCTGAACACAGTGCCTAAGGTTAATAAAAATTAGTGCCTAAATAAGATGTGGATTCTTATATAGTGCCTGAGTAAGATATGGAATTAATTACATTAATTACTTATCAGTGTACCACTAAGCCATCTGCAACATATGGATGCCGCTTATTTGCTGTACGATGCACTGTCCTTATGCGCCAATATATGCTCCTGCTGACCATTTCCATAAATTACCATTTTGATATCATATGGCTCCTAGTTTGATGATGACAATGGTTCAGTGAGCCTGGCTGTTAACCAGAAGGTTGGTGGTTCAAGCCCACCCAGGGATGGCTGTGGGCAGGATTCCTGCACTGCAGAGGGTTGGACTAGAGGACCCTTAGGCACCTTTCCAACTCTGCAATTCTAACAATGTTCAAATGACTTTTATGGAATTGTGCTGCTGCCTGGAATTCTCCATTTTTGCAAGCAATTTTCGCTGACAGAATGCATTTTGTATGTTATTTTCATATTTATGTACACACGCAGAGAGACACACACAGATTTGGAGAAGTGTGAATTTTGAAGGATGGCTGTATAGTTTTGGAAAGCGCCAATTAGGTAATTGTTATGTACTGGGCTTGGATCTTAGAACAACAGGCAGGTAGGATCCTGGAAGGCAGCAACCTGATTGCTCTGCAGGAGCCGCCCAATCCTGCTCCAGGAGGAAGTGAATCAGCAACCTGATTGGCCTGCAAGAGCAGCCCAATCAGGCTCCAGGAGGGGAGATGAATCAGCCAATCACGTGGGACCCATTGTGTAAATAATGTATATATAGCCAGAGGTTTTTTGGGGGAAAGACACTCACTCACTGTTTAGCATGAGCTGAAATAAAAGCATGAAATCAACACTCAACTCTGAGTATATTTCAGTAATAATAAATAAATAACAATAATAATAATACAGTGGTACCTTGGGTTACAGACACTTCAGGTTACAGACTCCGCTAACCCAGAAATTGCTTTAGGATGAGAACAGAAATTGTGGCGGTGGCGTGGCAGCAGCGGGAGGCCCCATTAGCTAAAGTGGTACCTCAGGTTAAGAACAGTTTCAGGTTAAGAACAGACCTCCAGAATGAATTAAGTGGTATTTGTATCCCGCCTATCTGCCTAGGTTGCCCCAGCCACTCTGGGGTGGAAAAGAGGTTTTCACATACAAATAAATTAAGAGCCAATAATGAACCCAGGACACACTCTCCCCTGCAAAAATGAACAAATAGTCCACCTGGTACTGCTAAAATCACTAAATAGCTTTTTTTTTGGGGGGGGGGGGACACACGTGAAATGGACCGGCAGCTGAACTAGCTTCAAAAGACAAGGCAGCCTGGTATTTGTTTCTCTCAATGCCAACATCACCTACTTCTCCAGGCAGGGTGTCAAAAAATGCAAAAGCTCTTTGTCTCAGTAGCTTAAAGAGGAGAAATACAGGGCACTGCGTCTGGAGCCCTAGTATGCTCCTCAGCCTGCAAGACCAACCACTGCCTTGATTTGCCTGAGGACAGCGGAGCAGTTTCCGCATGCTGCTTGGAAACACAAATGCCTTCTGCTGTTTAGGAGCTATATATGGGGAGGCCTATGCTAACGCCAGTTTCAAGTCCCTTGGCCACAGGAAATCTATTGTGAAGCCATTCTATTTTGTGCTGCAAGACTCTGAGTGTCGAATTGCTGCTGTCAGCCCTGTAGCTTGCAAGGATCTGTTGCCTTGAGGCAAATGCTGTCACTGTGCACCCCAACCCCCCGACAAGCACATGCCTACTCATCGACTAGCTCCAGCTACTTCCAGCTGGGGAGCACGACCCTTTCAGAAGCAGCTCTGCTGTTGTTGTTACGACTCTCATGTGCAAAGCAGCCACACAGAGATGCCTTTGGTTGTGTCTGTCATTTTAAGAGATGGGGCTGATTTCCTGCACAGCTTTAAACGGCTCGTGTCTTGCTCCTATTACCTTCTTGGGGTATGCAAGGCACAAGAGGTTCCAGAGAAGCAAGCAAGCAAGCAGCCGATATTCAAATACCTGGGGTGGGTGAGATGATGGGCAACAGGAGGTTGATGCTGGTGTACCAGGGCAGTCGCAGTTTTGGAATCTGAATGAGTAGTTAACCCAAACCTGTTTTGTTTCTGTTTTTAAAGCCTTACATAAATGGTTTTGCGGGACTTTCCCCTCCTCTGCTGGCTAAAGTTCACAGAGCAATAAAATGCCAAGGGTTTGGAATCCAATGAAGACTGCACCGCCCTACCAATATATATACAGTGGTACCTCGGGTTACATACGCTTCAGGTTACATACACTTCAGTTACAGACTCCACTAACCCAGAAATAGTGCTTCAGGTTAAGAACTTTGCTTCAGGATGAGAACAGAAATTGTGCTCCGGCGGCGTGGCTAATTGCGCTCCGGCGGCATTAGATAAAGTGGTGCTTCAGGTTAAGGACAGTTTCAGGTTAAGAACAGACCTCTGGAACAAATTAAGTACTTAATCTGTGGTACCACTGTGTGTGTGTGTGTGTGTGTGGAACAGGACACTGTTCTTTAACTGATAGGTTGGGACCCCCTGGTGGGTCAGGGCCTGATTCAAGGTGGGTCACAACAGCAGCACTAAACACCATGCAAATAAATGGCAAAATATTAGGAAATGGGTCCCCAAATGCATGTTTGGGTTAAAAGTGGGTCCTGAGTCTGAAAAGGTTGAAGTCTACTGTGACAGGACATGTGTTATCCCAATCTGTTAACACTTGGATGGTCAAAAAGCACCCCACAGGCAGAAATCAATAGATTTCTGGGGATATATTCCCACCCCAAGCCCTTTTTGATTCTGGGCACCTAAATCTGTACTGCTGGAGAAGTGCAGGGAGATAGCGATCCAATTCTAGCATTTAAACACTCCAGATATACAAAGAACTTGATACATTGACAGAGTTCAAATTTTACCAGCCCTTACAGTGTGTTGAGTCCCACTGCCTGGAAGTTAACCCCCCCCCCCCGGAGAATGCCAAGGATCGCAGGCTTAGCAAAGAAACAGAGGCTGGATCTACACTGACCTGTTTCACGTTACCTCAGGTTACATACGCTTCAGGTTACATACACTTCAGGTTACAGACTCCGCTAACCCAGAAATAGTGCTTCAGGTTAAGAACTTTGCTTCAGGATAAGAACAGAAATCATCTCCGGCGGTGCAGCGGCAGCAGGAGGCCCCATTAGCTAAAGTGGTGCTTCAGGTCAAGAACAGTTTCAGGTTAAGAACGGACCTCTGGAACGAATTAAGTACTTAACCCGAGGTACCACTGTATATCATGCTAAAATGTCACAAGGCATGCTGGTGAATTAAAAGCATTTCATACCTTGTTTTCTTCGTAAAAATGCTGTTTCTTTACTGCCGGTTCCTGGTTGCTCTACAGCTCCCTCTGGTGTCACATATTAATAATGCATTATTAACGCTAAAAGCAGAACATAATGTGTCCATCTACAATCCTTAAACCTTCCTTAATGTTATAAAGCATGAGTGTAGATCTGCCCAGAGACAGGACTAAAACATTTGTATTACTTTTTAGCTGGATACCTAGTAGGCATTACCCTCCACTGCATGTAGAGTTAGGAGGAGCTAGACTGCACACTGGACCTAAGACCAGTGTGCTATGGGGATGCTATTGTGTTCTGCCTCTTGAAGAGATGACACAACACACTTTGTTTAGCTTCAGCATTTGCCTAATGGCTCGTGGCTACTAGGAGGGGAAAACACATTCTGTTTGGGTGTGGGCAGAAGAAAACAGATTGGCAGCTTGAATGTAGCCAGTAGAATAGAAAAGACTGGTGCCTGTGGACTGTTGTTGTTTCAGGCTAATTGGTAATAATAAATAATAATAATAATAATAATAATAATAATAATAATAATAATAATAATAATAATACTGTAATGGTAAATAATTTATTATTTGTACCTCACCCATCTGACTAAGTTGCTCCAGCCACTCTGGGCGGCTTCCAACGTATACAAAACATAATAAAACATTACACATTAAAAGGTTTTCCTATATAGGCCTGCCTTCAGATGTCTTCTAAAGGCATGTAGTTACTAATCTCCTTGACATCTGATGGGAGGGTGTTCCACAGGGCAGGCGTGACAATTGAGAAGGCCCTCTGCCTGGTTCTCTGTAACTTTGCTTCTCGTAGTCAGAGAACCACCAGAAGACCCTCGGAGCTGGATCTCTGTATTCGGGCTGAACGATGTCAGTGGAAACGCTCCTTCAGGTATACTGGGCTGAGGCCATTTAGGGCTTTAAAGCTCAGCACCTGGCAACACTTTGAATTGTGCTCGGAAACACTGGGGATCAATGTAGGTCTTTCAGGACCGGTGTTATATGGTACCATCGGCCGCTCCCAAGAAGCAACAAAGTTCAGCTTTCAAAGGGATGCCCTACTCTGAAATGGGGAACCTCAGACCTGAGAGTTGGATGTGGGTCTCCAGGCCTCCCTTGGGAGTCTACCCAGGCCTAGCTGTAGCTCCTCTCCTGAAGCCACACTTCTCACCGCCCCTGCTTTGTGTCCTCTTTAAGTGTTTAGGTCTGGCTGGAACATGTCCTTGAACTTGGATAATGTCTCTTGCTTGCTTGCTTGGAAGGATGGAGGACGGAGTGGGTTGCCTTAGTCTATGTACAAACTAGCCTATGGCACAACAACAGAACCCATTGTTGCTGCTTCTTCTTGGTTCTGCCTGTTACTGGGATGTCCCCTCGGACTGAAATGCCCCCCCCCCCAATCTAAGCTGTAGCTTTGGGAGAACATCTGCTATCCTTAACGCTAGCCCAGTTGTCCAGAACATTTTTCACATCCTCTTTGCTCAGCTTGCACCCAGATTATCACAGTTGCCCTGTAAATTTCCAGCACATTCCTTTTATGTGAAAAGCAGCCCTGTTGTTGGGGGCGGGTGGGGAGGGGAGAGAAGGATGCTCTGGAACGTCCTACTGCTCAAGAAGCGGGGGAGTGTGAAACACTGTCAAAAAAGAGAATAAAATTGGTTGGTCTTGGCAACCCATAGCGGACGAACCGAGCCGTTTTGCTCGTCTGGAGCTCTGCGCCTTGCATTCATTTGGAAGCTAAACAAAATTCAGCTGTGCTAGACAAGGCATGCCTTGGTTTGTCACCGAGCCTCAGCTTTGGTTGGCTCTGTTAATGCAAAGACATTGCTTTTAATACAGGGAAGGCTGTAGATTTCCCCCTTACAGGCTTCATACAAGCAGTGGGGTGCGAGGATTAACTGATCTCACAATTAGAGCAGCACCAACGGCAGCCCTTGTAATCACCGCTTGACTGAATGTCACACATAAATAATGTATGCGCATTTCCCTGCTCTTGTGTCATTTGCAGCCCGAGAGTAAGGGGAAAAAGGCATTCAGGACATTTCTTTCAACGGTTTTCTTTTTTATCCTTTCAATCAGGACAATGCGGCAGCATTCCAGCAGGCTTAACAATAACCAGGGGCATCTATATTTGGACCTTTGGCTTAATTCAGGCAGGGAGCGAGAGGGTGAGAACAAATTAGCACTTCAGAGTCTCTGCCAGCTTGGGTTTTATGAGATCGACTTACCTTCAGGGATTTCACGTAATATCCTTATGACTGTCGGAATAATAAGCTGACGGACGTGGCTGACTTCTCTGTATCATTCTGCACAGCGATGCCAGTTCAGGAGACCCAATAATTGGCTCCCTTCTTATATGGGACGCTTGTCAGAATGCATTTGTTGTTCCAGGAATCTAATCTAAATAGCTTTATGAAGAGTGAATCCGCCTGGATCCGAGGGACAGGAGCATAGACACAAGTTCAATGGAACTTATTTTCTCTCCTGGAAAGGCTGCCAAATCTATTTCTTTTAAACCAAAAGTGGAAATGAAACACCTTGACTAGTACAAATTACAATTCAAACTGATTGTTCAAGACTATCAAAAGGAATCTTCTATCTCGAATTCCAGCTTTCGCAGCCCCATGAGAAAATGAAACTATGAGTGACAGCCACTTTAGAGAGGGCCAAGTACTTCTAATGGCATTACTTTCCCATAGAATTTTATGTTCTCAGGCATGATCACTGATAAAAAAACAACCAACCCAACTTCCAGGAACTGTGTACACAGACTTGCCTTAAGCAGAATAAAGGCAGCATAATTCTTCTGCCCTTTTTTTTTAAAAAAAAGGCAGCAGAAAGGCATCATAAGTGATCCAAAGAATGTAAGAAGAGACCCTCTGGATCAGACCAAAGGCCAACATCCTGTTCCCCACAGTGGCCAATCGGACATCATAGGAAGTCCTATGATGACATCCTATGACATCATAGGAAGTCCAAAAGCAGGACATGAAGGCAACAGCCCTCTCCTGCTCATGATCCCTAGCACCCGATATTTGCATGCATGCTGTCTTGGATCCTGGATGGAGTACACAGCCAACATCACACTTCAGGTCAAAGGAGATCTCGGACAAAGTTACCTGCCCTAAATAGAGGTTGCTTGGGAACTTCCTAATATTGACGTTGCCTTCTGCCTTCCAGCTCATAAACTGGCTGTATAAGGCAAGCATTTTTTTACTTAAGAGCAAAGTTGGTTGCTCATCACTTGAACGATTCTATCATGAAAACCTAAAGATCAGAACTCACAACAGACAAGAGTGCTGGATATCCTTTTCAAATACACCCTGAAACATTTATTTCCCTTGGAAGGTATGTGATGGCTTTGCTTAAGCTTGCAATTATTTGAAATATGAATTAATCATTGGCATATCTTATTAACCTCAGTTAACACCAGCTTCTCCATCAACCTACGCTTGCTCAGGTGACCTTTATTTCAAAACCAGTTTATTATTCCAGAACTCTCTCATTCCTAGAACATGATGGATGTGCCTTCCTATCAACATTGCCGTATTGGTGAATCTTTTTCTTGTTGATATTTTGATCTGGCACATCTGATCGAGCCTGGCAAAGTTATATCCAAAATGGAATAGCATTGGCACATATGATGGAATTAAACTAGCTGACAAGGAAGAAACCTACAAAATAAGTGGAGAAAAACCCTTTGTCGGAAGCCCAGTGAGATGGACAACCACTTTGGGCAATCATATAATTCCCACCCATTCCTCCAACATCTCCCACCTTGAAAAAGAGTGCTTAGCGCAGTGAAGGATAAAAAATTTAGGAGTGTCTAATTTCTCTGAAGGGGTGGTATTAATTTACTTACCTGGCTGCAAGTGAGTAGTCTTTCTTTACTGTGTAGAAATAAGTTTGTAGGGGATAAGCAAACTATGCAGATAAGACCAGATCAGAGTATCTCTATGGCTTAATGCAGTGGACAAGGCTTCTTAAGTCCTTAGAGTATTAAGGCAAAAAGCCTGCACAACACATGTCCCATCTTTCTAGCCCTGTAACGTCTCACAACTTTTATTGCTTTTGCCATGTCCTTTGGTGACGAAGTTGTGCCACACTAGGAAGCATTAAGTGAGCTCTTCCAAAGTTTGCTTGAGGTTGGAGAGAGATTATGGACCCTGCTGATTCTATATGGGATCCTTTCCACAATCTTGGCAGAAATACCATTTTCCTAACTTGACTTTCCAAAGAGCTGTGCCCTAAAGGTAATAAGACAGAACATCGTGTTATGCTCTTTCACTTTAATACACTGCAAGGGAAACATAATTTCAGTTCTGTGGTGCCTGTCATATTTCTGTAGATTTAGTAAATGGCATTGCTCTGATAACTCTACAGACACTCAAGAATATAAACCATACATCTGGTAATCTGTAAAGTCAAGGTTTCTGATCTACTTTTTCCTTGTCAGTTTATCACAAGGATGGGGGAGGTTGTTTAATTTTTTAAAGCTTTCTTGAGCTGATGTAGTAATTTGTCACACACGAAGTGTCGCGATTAACATCAAGGTGACAGACCATTTATTTTAAATACTCTTTGAACCCCAAATTCAATAGAAGGAAAAACAACATTGTTTTTCTCTTCAAAACACAACAAGCCTGACCTTTACTGTGTTTTGACATGCACTTTAATTCCTGACAGTTAAATTTAAGGACAAGGAAACTACTGCTTTCACACAAGTGACTGATCAGTAATTCATAAAATTTCGCAAAGGAGGCACACAAAGGGGTTAAATAGCTGTGTTGTCTTTTTTTTTTTCATCCTTGCACACTCCAAGAATGGTGCAAGTTTGAAGATGAAAAGGTCACTTTTGTCATTTTACCACCCCCTCTCTCTCTGTGTGAAGGGAAACCAGGTTTTACTTTCACATGACTCAGAGAAACAGCTCAAATTGTGTTGCCAATGAACACCCAACATAAACCCCATCCTAAGAAGACAAGGTTGGCCAGATGTCTCCTAGGGCCTAAACTTGCTGTTGAAAAAAAGAAGTCTTTGTTTGTCTGAAATGCAAATAGAAGCTTCTGGGGTATTTGAGAGATCATGGCCACACCATAACTTTTAAAGGACATGACTCCCTCTGAATAATCCTGGGACCTGTAGTTTACTCCTCACAGAGCTACAATTGCCATCAACAAACAGATTCCCAGGATTTATTGGGGAGACTCGGGCGCTTTAAATACTTGGATTACAGGAGGTGGAGAGGGGCACTTCCTCTCTTGTTGCTGTCTGGAGAGTCAAACCTTCCCTACACCTCTGTTAGTTTCATCTGGTATGGTCCTTTCCCCTGGTAAAAAGGTAAATGACTCCTGACAGTTAAGTCCAGTCACAGATGACTCTGGGGTTGCGGCACTCATCTCGCTTTACTGGCCGAGGGAGCCAATGTTTGTCCGCAGACAGTTTTTCCAGTCATGTGGCCAGCATGACTAAGCCGCTTCTGGTGAAACCAAAGCAGTGCATGGAAACGCCGTTTACCTTCCCGCTGGAGTGGTATCTATTTATCTACTAGAACTCTGACGTGCTTTCGAACTGCTAGGTTGGCAGGAGCTGGGACCGAACAACGGGAGCTCACCCCGTCGCGGGGATTCAAACCGCCAATCCTTCCAATCGGCAAGCCCATCTCAGTGGTTTACACCACAGTGCCACCCGTGTCCGAAGGGTGAACTGCTACAATGCCAGCATGATTTCTTACAGAGAGAATGCTTTGCTTATATTTTTGTTTTAGATTTAACTTCTCAATAATAAGTGCAGGCACAATTTACTCATTTCTCCTGCACCCCCTTACTCCATTTTATAGGGAAATCCCTATAAAGGTTAATAAATTCAGATTTTCATTCAGAGTCAGAACTCATTCAGATTCTGGAAGTGGGGACAAGAAGTGTATGACCATAATTATAGGATCTGTAGAAACAGCTTGGCCTCCGATGATACAGACTGAGGGGGCTTAAAACACCCCATACCAATTACTTACCCAACCTGGCTTTAATAATGGATTTCTTCAAATAACTCCTAAGCTTCACACAGATTGCTTTTCTAACCAAGGGTCTTTGTAGTGACCGGGTTCATAGATAACGTTTTCAGTTAATTAGCCAGAAGACACAAGGCTGTTTCCTATTGGGGTAATTTATCACTATCACTCGACATTTCCTAGGAGGCCAATTCACAAACACTGATGTAGTCCTCTTGGCTTAATAGGACGACCTTACAACAGGGCAGGTGATTTATAACTGATCTTCCTTGGCTCTTTAAACAGAGCCTGTGGATGAAATATCAACGCAAGGGCTTCCTCTCCAATTTCCATGCAAATATCTGATTTCGTTGCTGGCTGCATGGAGGTTCCATTTTGGCTGCATCGTGGATGTCTCTTCCAATTGCTACTTGTCCATGAAGAATGGTATGGAAGGGTGAGCAGCAGGCGTGTCCATCAAGCATGGAGGATGCAAAGGGCAGGAAGTAACTCTTCAATTAAATGCTTTTGGGCGTGCTTTATGAGTTGATCCACCTGAGGTATCCCTGTATTTTCTTTTCTTTTCTTGTTCTTACCACTGGAGGAGCAATAGGCTTCTTTGAAGAGATCAGGTGCCCAACTCCCACATTCTCCCTACCAGCATTGATTTTACAGGGCTTATGAACGGCATGCTTAGATGACTTGATCTGGAGTCTAATTGGTTGCAACAGGGTGTCAGTGATGACACAAGCTAAATCTGTGTAGCAGATCACTGCCCTCATCCACGTTTCCCTTTGATAAATCTTTAGCATGGAATGACAGCTCTATGACTCTCCAAATTTCTGTGTTATCTGAACCGCACTTCTATCTGATTCAGTCCACATGTCGGACACAGTGTTTATTACAATAAGGTTACCAGGTTTTTTTCAATGAATCCGGGGACACTTTTCAACTTCAATGGATTTTGTATGGGGGCTGATTTGTAAATCCGGGGACTGTCCCCGGGAAACGGGGACACCTGGTAAACTTATATTTCAAGCTCTCCATATCTTCAAGGTTTGGGTGTCTGCTTAGGACACCAGAGGGAAGTTTTAAAATGCAGCCACTGCACCAAATAATCATAACACATTCCGCATGGCGATTTTAAATTTCCCCAAGTTATGAACTACTGTCATTTCCACTATTTCCATCTTCTTTTCCTTCTGCTGCCACCACAGCCAATTAGCAGGGACTTCTTGGCAGGCTCTACTTCTCCTGACCTTTAGAGGTTGCAGGGTTTGAAAGAGAGGAGTTGTCCCCAGTTTTTCACAATTTTGCCCATTATTATCCAACAGCAAAGTCAAAACAGTCTGCTTAAAAGCCTTGTTTCAAAAAATTCTTCCTATTAGAGATTTTCTCAGCTGGCTGAACCGCTAGTCTGCTCTAGCTCCAACTCAACATCCGTTCAAGACTCAACTCTGTCAACTTAAGGGTCAGGGAAGTGGACCAGGAAAGGACAGGGGTGACCCAGGGCCTGGGATGGCTCATAGGCAGCACTTTGGAGAGAGCCAGCAACTATGAATGAAGGGCATCTAGGAGATAAAGTCAGAAGTGAGGGAAAGGGTCAGCAATGCAAGACAGACTGGAGCTCGGATAAACCTTAGACACTGAAGCTTTGTTAAAACACGGTATTAAAAACAGAGTAAAACGACATACACTTTCAAAAATAAGGTGGGTCCCAAAAATATACATCTCAAGTGTGAAAAGCCAGGGTGAAGAGCTGCACCTTCAGCATTTTCCAAAAGATGTATAATGAAGGTGCCAGATCTAATTCTGTAGGAAGGGAATTCCACAGCTCAAGGGATACCACAGATAAATCCCTCTCCTGGGCCGTTACATGCTTCTGAGGGTGGAAGAACAACCAAGAGGGCTCCTTCTGCTGATCTTAGCACATGAGAGGGTCTAAAAGGAAGAAGGTGGTCTTTCAGGTGTTTTGGGGTATGCTCAGTGGTGCTCACTTCGCACTTCACTTGAGATCCTCATTTAAATTAAGCAAAAGGAATTCTAAGCACTTTCCTCATTTTATGAGCTTCCTATATTCAGTATGAAATAAAAGAACAGCATTTAGATTGAACTTCAGAGTGCCCAAAGTGCTTCTCTCACCTTTATACCAACCTTGGCAGCCAAGTAAATTACTCTAAATGAAACAGAAAGATGAAGCTAAGAGATAAAAAGTTGGCCACACCTTAGGGGGTTCATTGCTGAGGTTAAAATCTGAATTGGAGCCATCCTTGAAGTCTTTTTCATCTTTAATATAGGGAAAGTCCTTTATTCGTCTTTTCTGATCTCAGCCATATTTGAAAAGCAGCAAAAATCCATTAACACCCCCCCCCAGGCATAGCCTCTTACTAAGAATTTCCTTTCCATCTTCCAACCAAAACTTCAAAACTACATGGCTTACATCTCAAACTCTATAGCCATTTCACTCCACCAACACCATGCAACCGAGTCATTAAGGTTTATTTACACAATGTAAGGGCTGGTCAGCAAGAAGCAGGTGAGGGAAGCAAAACATGCAGAGGTTAAAAGCTACAGTCCCCAGCTCAAAAATTTCACATCTACCACTAGCCTAGACACATAATAAAATCCACCTTAATTTTTGCTTCAAACACCTAAGTTGGATGAAGATCAAAGGATTTTAAAAGCCTCATTAGCCTAATAGAAACATTATGTACTTCACGTTTCAGAGATTGTGATGTGCAACCAAGTACCTGGGAACCAAAAAAGGGATTTCCACCCATCATCCAGCACCCACAGAAGAAGCTGGAGTTGAAAAGTTGTCTCCTAATATTGTTCTTCATTGTTTCATCCATTTCTAGCGTTTTACCCTCGAAACTATATATATTTTTTAAATCAACAAACTTCCAGCCCTGAAAATCCCTTGGGATTTTATATAATTGGCTAAACTGACAGCAAGCATTAGAGTCAGAATAAGACTTCAAGCAGAAAGAAAGCAATGTGGGCCAAGACAGTCTCAAATATTTAAAAGACGCTGGGGAGCTATGGAATGTCGAATTTCGGAGACCTCTGTCACAAGAAAACAAAAACCCTTCTTCTGAGCGGGGCTTTTAACCAGGATTCAAGTTTACAAAACAAGAGCGGAGCCAAACCTGAGACCTTATAGAATATAAAATATTTCCCAGTGTTGAATAAGTAAATATTTTAGCATAGAAAATGCAAGACTGACCTTCTTTCGTGGACGAACATTTGCAAAGGTACTGCAGCATAGTGTCCTCAATCTGGTTTTGATGAAACACGTGGACACACTTTTTAAAATAAAAAAGGTAAGAGTTTTCTCCGTAATGTTGCTTCTCTTTTTAAACTCTTTACAACGGCATGTTATAACTAAAGTCAGTGTGTGGTTTAAAAATGAAGAGATGAGCTGTCACTGGATATGATGGTATTGTCGTGGCTGGAATTTAATCCCGACTGGCATAGCATCTACCTGCTATGTTGCTATACAGGTCAGTGTGCTGAGGTTCTGTCTGACTCCTTCCCTGACCCTTTTGCCATTGAGATTCCAGAAAGGAGTGACTACGGTACTGACCTGTAAGAAAACCCTATAGTCTCTCAGGTGAGCCCAATAATTTTAGGGGGAAAGAACAAGGTCTGCAATCTGCTGGCTACTCATCCCCAGGTTTATTGTACTGGAGGTTTCAAATTTGGTCACACAATTGATTTATAAAAGCAATATAATACCATTCATTTTATTCTCAGCCTCTTTCCTAATACAGTCGTACCTTGGAAGTCGAACGGAATCCGTTCCAGAAGTCCATTCAACTTCCAAAACATTTGGAAATCAAGGCGTGGCTTCCAATTGGCCACAACCTGCGGAACCCACGTCAGATGTTCGGGTTCCAAAAGAACGTTTGCAAACTGGAACACTTGGTTTGGGAGCCAAAATGTTCAACTCGCAAGGCGTTCATCTTCCGAGGTGCGACTGTACCCTCCAATGTAAGATTTGTTCTCTCATAATTCCTTCCCCCTCCCCAACAGCAAATTCTGAAAACTGGGTGACTAGCATTTATTAGTGTTTGTATAATGTATAATTTATCTAAATGAGGAAGAAAAAGAGTAAAATTAACCCCTGAGCATCAAACAAAATTTGAGACACATCCAATACAAATATTGTACATTTATTGAAAGAATACAGTAAAAAAAAAGGTCTTGCTGACCTGTTAGTGGTAATTGGTCCAAAGAGAAAGAGGCCATTCAAAACTATTTGCAGATTTTCTAAGAACACAGAAGATCCCTTTTTTTATATAAACAAAACAGGCTGGGAAAGTGAAATAAGGTTAACTTCAGTTCAAATAGGAATATAAAAAAGGCAAATAAATAAAAGATAAAATGTAGATCTGTTAAAATTACAAAGAACAGGTAACTAATAAGTATACATAAGCTATCATTTTGACTCTTGTTAAAAGCCAGGAAAGCTTCCCTTTCCTCCCTTTTTTTTAAAGCACCTGTACTTTTTGGGAAGATGCAACCCTTTCCAGTGTTATGTATTATCAATGTGTTTCACAAATATATTATTTTTAGACAACAAAAGAGCATAAAAGGTGCTTTACCTGATATTAAACCTGCTGGTGCATATATTGGCACTAACTAAAAAAAAAAAAGGAGAGAAAAAGACTCAAAGCCACACCAAAATACATATATGTAAAAAGCTGTAAACAATTGCAGCGTCTACTCAATATATCTAAAATTCTTCTATTCTGGTTTGACAATGAGCCCCTATGACCTTACTCAACTTCATGGGAACAGCTAAAAAATTAGTAAACCTAGTTCTGGGCTGTCAAATCAACCATGGGGGTGGGGATGGAATCCTCCTTGCCTAGCCATGTGACCTTGCAATTGTTTTAGCATCAAAGAGAGAAAGGACTCAGTTCTAATAAGCACAGGCATGAGTCACCAATCTTTGTGAAAGAAGGTTATGGTGAAAGAAGGTCTGCTGCAGATGGCACAGAGTTAAACCAGTAATATGTTCCTGGTATTCCCCTAAGACCAGCCGTGGGATAACATACGGGCAGGATTTGACTGTACATAAAAATCTTTATTATCCTGCTTGTCTATACAGCTGGAAGCCTGTTTCTTTCTTTCTTTTCTGCCTTGTACTTCTATGAATACTCCCCTCCTCCCAAAAAGAATAATTTCCTGTGTTATTCCTTGATACATTTGAGATCACCTACTCTGATATGTTTCTTCTGGCTCTTACATTTCTCACTTTGAAGATGTACCTTCCTTCTGTAAACTAATCACAGCATTGGCCTCCTTTTCTTGCTTTAGAAAGTTGTTTTTCTTACACACAGCTCCCCTTGGTTTGGATTGTTAATGGCATTGCTAGAGGGCTTCTCCGTCTTCCCTTGATGTACTCGGTGCCCTATTTCTGCAGAACGAGGAAGTCTGTATTTTGCAATCAGAGCTAAAATAACACCAAAAGATACAAACCTGCCAGTAATTACAGGAGTTCGGCTGGTCCCCACTTCCTAGTGATAAACTTATCACATGGTTTAGCTGTCTTGCACATTTTATCCACCCTTTTTGTCAAATTGTATTTTATGCAGGTTCTGCAGAACATACATAGTTGATTGTATGATGCAAGGCCCCAAAGTTCTATTTAAAGAAACAGTTACCTTAGCTGGACAATTCCTCTGTATAAGGGAATCTTTTGTAAACCTAAGATTAACTGTTGAGGGCATAGAAGGGTAGCTGCACATCGTATTTTCATTAAGTTATGCAGTTTTCTTCCAATATTATTTTCCATGCCGATTCTATATTTATTTATGCATTTCCCATAAGCAATCCGGAATATTTAGGTTAAGGGTCTTTAATATATGTATCCAGATTATGTATTTGGAAATACAGGCCAGGATTAAAAAACAAACAAACCTACAAGACCAGTTCCATTCGCTTAATGGATCTTGTGTTTATCAAACTGAATCTTCCCCTGCTGAACAAACAAACTACTTGTCAAAATGAAAGTTTTGACAGCAAATTGCAATGCAATCTGGGGCTCTAACTGAACAACGAAGCAGCCTGACTCAGTGTCCACAAGCCCCTTGGGCTGTGCCTCCAAGCAGATCTTCAAATCCCAAGATTTAGGAAGCTAGTGTCAAACCAAAACATTACATTTCCTGGAGACCATATATAAAAGGTTTAAAAAAAACTTTGCTGACTCCTTTGACGTAACCTTTTCTACTTTCACAACATGTGGCCTGACCTACCTCAAGTGACTATCTGCAGAAATCAATTCCAAAATTCCTACAGGAATATATTTTGAATGAAGATGCAAGGGGTGATGGGATAGGATTCCATAGCATTCTGGACCCTGCACCAAGGTTAATGGTTTGGAGTTAATAACGATCAATCACTATTGAAGGAGGTTTCGCACATAAGATTTTAATTAAAAAGTTTAGGGCCTCTTCACACATTGGAATGGGTAGCATCCAAAGGCTCCCTTCCTTTAGAGGAAAATGCCTTCCATTGGAAGAAGGGAAACTTTGGATGCAATCCAGTGTGTGTATGATGGCAGTAGGCTTACAAACCCATGAAAGCTAAAGCTGGGACTGGCTGTACCTTTCTTCCAAGCGCACATATGCAACATATGTAGCAGGCCTATTGTCACAAAAAAAAATGGGGGAAGAAGGAATGGCTTCAGAAAGACTGCTGCCTGAAGCAAGTACATTTTGCATGCCAGCAAGACGGTAGTTTTTTGCATATAATGCAGCAAATACTTTTGATCCAAGATGAACATTTTGGAACAAGCACCCTAAAAAGTGAACATGTTGTTCATTTATCGTATCAATTGCTGCATGATGAGTTTTAAAACGGTAAGGTCATTTAAAGCCATCTAGATCTCCTTCACTTTTGCTTTCTTTCTTGTTGATAACTTTCTTCTGAACACAAGAAAAGTTCTTTTGCTTACAAATGCTGCCTAACATGTTGCCGGCTGTAAAGGGAAGGAGGGATGTAACTTCTAGCTATGTACACTCTGACCTTCTGCACATTTTTCAGTGTTTCAAGATCTAACGTTTTAACATCTGAGGAGAGAAAAGAGCCACGTCTGGGCAAGAGTTCAACCAGTTTCTGCCTTAGGTTTCAAGAAAACAGGCGCGGGTGGACGTGCATGCAGATAGCTGAGCTCAGAAGAAAAGTAACACAAAGCCACAAAGAAAACCCCAAACTTATCAGAACAAATATTTTCTAAAACTAAGAAGTGGCAAACTTTAAAAGTATGGTTTTGTGCTTCAGGGTTTGTTGGAACTCTTGTCCATTTAATTATTCAGACTGAAGTCGGATTTAGGTATCTCTCTTTGTTCATTTGACTGACAAAAGGAATATAATTATTGTGGTTAGTAGAGAATCTGATTTTGTTATTCAAGGGCCAGATTGCTGTATGACAAAACCCCAAAGTCCTGTTTTCTCATTCAAGTTAAGAAAGCAATCTAGTAAGAACTAAAGCTATATGCTACATTAATAGTATGCTTAGATTAGGGTGTTTAGGGACTGGCCATAGTTCTCTAAAATAATAATAAAAAATAATTTTAAAAACCTCCCTCGATTTGGATTGGGACCATGGCACAGGGGAAAGGAAGAATTAATCCTGCTTTAGCTCACACTATTTTCCTTTGGAAAGTACATCCTACCCCACTCAGCTTCTGTAGGGATGAGAGAAGAATGAACTCTTCTCCCAGAGTCATAATCCAGATCAGGGTCCCCAATAAGTGCTTTTTGTAAAGAAAGAGGCATGGGAAGTCAAAACACCTTACATTGCACCTATTCAGATGACTTAAAAAACACATATTGGCCATGAGGAAGAGCCATCACAAGCGATATGAAAGAAAGCTATGTCTCTGATGAAAGCCCTTGCATACCTCCATGTTTTCATACAGCTAAAAGGGGTGGGGTTAAAAGTTCTTCTTGGTAATTTTTTGAAAGCAAAATGAACTACAAAAAATGTTAGCCAGCAGCTTAAATATATAAAAACAGCAATGATAACAGTCTGTGCTTTTTATTACTTTCTTTCTGTAACTTACTGCCAACACAATGCCAACCGAGGTCACCAGCCAATATGGTCAGTTGATAACCCAGAAGATAAAAACAGAAACACAATAAAACAACTGAAGTGTTTTTTCTTCTTCCTTACAGCTGTTTTCTAACCAAACAAGCCAGTGGCTTATTGCATAAACAGTGCTGTTTGGCAACATTGTTCTAGTATCTGCTTCAATATTTATAAAAGCAAAGAGTTGGCATTTGCTGCATCTATAAATAACTTCATACATCAGATGAAAGGCTTCAAATATTTGGGGACTATGGTACATTGGAAAATTACTGTAAGAGTGAGGACAGTTAAAGGTTCCCTCACACTGTGTTTTTGAAGAGAGATATTTGTAATATTGCACATTTCAGTAAATGTAAGAAGCCTTTGATTCTCCTAATAGCAATTTATTTGTTTGTTCAAGATTCTAGTTCCATTCAGAATTTGCAATATAAACTCCTTTTTAAAAATCATATTTATTGAAAATGAAAAGTGACTGTGGCAAAGAGGCTCAAATTGCCAAGTTCCAAATTGCACTTTGTGCTGTATCTTTTTAAAGGTTTATTTGTGAAATGCTAACGTGGAAGCAACTTGCTTCCTAGATAAACACAATTACAGCACTTACAAAGGCCATTAATGTACACTGCTACGGAACGATATAAATGACAATATTTATTTCATATTGCATATTCCCAAGAAAGAGGGTTGGGGTGTGTGTGTGTGATTCTAATCTTGTTCTAAGAGACTAGTTATATAAATCCTGTAACAAACAACAATTTTATAATAATGCAAAGTTTTTACTTCATTAAGAAAGCAGCTTCAAATGCAGTTTCCCCAGCTTTAATAAACTTCACTGAGCAGGGGTGCATTAGACAGCCTCGTTCTTTTGACCAAATCCTTGCAACTAATAGTTTATGTCTGCATGCATCTGGAATGAATTTAACTTCCTAACATACATAATTCCAACAGGCATTGGCAGGTGACTTTTTCTGAGAGTGATTCACAAGATGGTGTGAAGAAAACTGCCAATACACTAGACTTACTTTTTTTTTTAATCAGTCAACCAACAATATCCCATAAGTTAGTGATCTTCAGTTGACCCCTGATTTTAGGACAGCCAGAACAAATTCTAAATGCTACTGGTATCCTGTATTTGGAAAATGGTTTTCAATTTGAGCAGCAGTCTGACATGAATTGCAAATCTGCTTACATAAATGAAATATAAATAGTGTTTATCCTTTACATCTGTACAAGAACAGGACAGAAAGTCCTGCTAATTGAATTAAGACAAAGAGCTGTCCTTTTCATTGCTGAAAGACAAGAGTACATTCAGAAGACTTTAAAGAAATGGTATAGTCTCTCGTATATAAAAATATTAACACTTAAGACAAAAATTAAGAACACAGTGAATAAAAGGTACATTCTTGCCCTTACGTAAATGCATAGATGAAGACCTAAAGCTAGGCGATTGGTGGTGTTTTCTCCCATGTGGTGATAGCATTCAGACCTTGTGCATTTTAGATAACAATGCCAATGAATTAAGGCACACTGTTGTGGATCCCTTTGGGGTCACCATAAAGAACTAATACAGTATTTCCTATTTGTGTTGAACAAAGATCAGCACATGCCCACTGCTGAATAAAGAAACTGCCAGGCTAAGCTATGCAACACTATATTTTCTTCCCACCCCCTCTCCTTCTCCATTAGATTCTGAACTCATTGACCAGTCCTGGTGTAGTAAGGTGTAATAAGGCAAGAATCACCTGGAAACCCCTGTGCTAGACTGCTAACAAGTCCATCTACAATGGACTCCACTGTTTAATCCAACAATTAAAGTTATCATCATGTTAATGACATCAACTTTTCTAGACTACAAGTATACTTTACCTTGCTCAACATCACCACTCTGTACTATCACAAAAAACACACACACAGAAGAGCAAATGTGTTCTGGCCAGCAGGGTCAGCCAAACAGGTAACATATAAAGCAGTCAAAGACTTCACCTACATCTTGGTCCTACTGCACAAAAGAATGCCGTTTTGAGGCTCAAAACGCCTTTTAATTTCCTCATCTCTATTCTCCTGGGCTGGAAACGATCAATGTGCCGACACACTGTGGCCATCATTTTGCTGCCTCTTCAGCACAAGTTGAAACTCCTGCAACAAGACTCATCAACTGAAGATCCAAGAGGTCAGGATCATACCATCAACTTACACAATAGCCCGGAAAGGGTCTAATTGTAGAAGACCTTGGAAATAATATGTTGGTGCTCATTTGTCATTTTGGAGTTTGCAATTTGTCAACTGAATAAACCCAGCAGAATCAGAGCATAATTAGGGAACTTAACTTAATGTTTCGACTTTGTAGTTTGTTCAGTGTGCCAGATACTATATACAGAAGATAACATTTCCTTGTTAGTTTCCCCACCATTAGGATCCCACCCCCTGCTCCCTGCTACTGAAAAATACATTCCCCCTTTGGAAAGTGTACATGAAATACATTTCTTCCTTTTTTCTTTGCTTCAGCTGCATATTGAACAGGAACATCAATTCACAAATCTTCCAAAGATCAATTGAGTAAGTCACTTCCCCTTCCCCATCCAAATTCAGTGTTACTGGTTACCTTCATGATATGCCACTCTCCTTCTCAAACATGTTTCTTGCAGACAGCACTTCTGAATGCACACATTCAAGAACTATGCACTGCTGCAGCTCATCCTTCTGAAAAAACAGATCATCTACAGTGTTTTCCTGATAGATGCATCATACATAAGGCTCACATCTAGATTTATTCTGTGCTCCACCCCCCAACCCCAATAACAGCCAGACCATATAGATTTGCGCTTTGTGATTTGTGCCTACTTTTTCTTGGTTTAAAAAATTGGAGGGGTATAGGGAATATTTACTGTCATGAAATATCTGCTAGAAATATATGCATGCAGTTCCATTCTGTAATCAAACTGTTCAAATAAGATCTTTTAGAGTAAGAATACACATAAATCCAAGGCTGTGTTAGCTGGTATTTTTGTTTGTTTTCAGAGCATTATATTGTATATTCTTTTAAACGGAGGTAACAAAAATGTGCCTGCCTTCGTGCATAAACCGCCTGGCATGCACTGTGTGGACTTGGAATCAAAGCAGAGGTAAAGCCCAGGGAAAAAAAAGATTAGGGAGTTATCTCGCTAATAGAAAGCAGCCAGAGTTCTTTTAAAAAAACACAAAACCTATACACATACTATATGTTGTCTATTTACATATAACCTAAATGACAGCATCACTGTGATCAGATATAAAGCATTTGGCAGAGCTCTCTCTCTCTCTTTAACATAGATATCTTTGACATTTTCAGCCTGGCACACTTGAATACAAACCGTTGTTTTTTTTTTGTTTTTAAAAAAGAATTCTAGAAGAATATTGAAAGAAATGTATAAAAGTGTAGTGTTCATGACATAAAATATTACTTTTCTGGGAAAAGAGAAAAGAGTCCTCTAGTTTTGAGTCCTGTTAACTTCTCATGAGGCCACTTTCTTTTTCAATGCAGAGAGCTCTTTGTGAATTTCGCTGAATTTCGGTCTCATTTCAGGATTGTAATCCCAACACCGTTGCATTATTTTATAGATTTCCTCTGGGCACTTCTGAGGTGCTGACATTCGATAGCCTACCGTATTAAGAAAGACATGGAAAGAAGATGACTATTGAGAAGCAAAAGGGGGGAAAAACCACAATTAAAAATTCAGTGACCAACCAAACTTCCTCAGACTTGATTCACGAAGAATATTTGTGTGCTGGATTTGAATACATTTAAAGAATTTTCACACCACACCAGTCTGCAAGACTGGAATATGAATGGCACAAAAACCTGATTGAGAAAAATGTTTCATTGTCTGGGCATGTAGATCATTTTGTTGCACCAAATATTGGCTCCATGTTCTTAAATCCATCTGGCAAGACCCACAAAATGGAGGATTAATACAATCAATAGATGGTTTTGTGGCACCTTAAAGACTAAGGGTTGTATTTAAAGTAGTGGTTAGTAGTGCTTTGTGCAAGCAAAATGACTTCCACTTCTGCAGCAGGATTCCCCTTGCCCCCTGTTCATCCCTCAATCTGTTCTAGGTTTCTCTCCAACTTTCTGAAGCAGATTTGGAAATGGTGAAAGTCCTGTTTTGCAAGCGGAAGTCATTCTTCTCACACATTTATTTAGTTGACTACTGCCCTAACGGTGTGCACTGTCATTTCTGAAAACTGGCTCATAAAATACGTATCGCCAGGGGTGATGTGGACCCCTCCGACTTGGGGGCAGTTTGCAATTTATATAACAAAACAATCTTATGGTTGGCACATTCCCATTAATTATGAGTTTATTTGGCAACATTCATGATTATTTGATATGTTTTGTACAAATATGAACCTTGCATTCCACTATGAAATATATTTTATGCTACTCATTCTTTTTTAAGCTTTCTGTTACAGTGGTACCTTGGTTCTCAAACTTAATCCGTTCCGGAAGTCTGTTCCAAAACCAAAGTGTTCCAAAACCAAGGCACGCTTTCTCACAGAAAGTAATGCAAAATGGATTAATCTGTTCCAGACTTTTAAAAACAACCCCTAAAACAGCAATTTAGCATGAATTTTACTATCTAACACAACCATTGATCCATAAAATGAAAGCAATAAACAGTATACTGCAGTCACACAATCAATCAATCAGTAGTTGAACTAGGTTCCACACAGTCACAAAAACAAAACAAAAAGAGCTGCAAAAACAAAAATGCAAAATAAATAGCAAAAACAGACAGACCTCAACTCAACACTCAAAATGGAAATGTGGCACTCAAAACGGAAGTGTAACACTCAAAACAGAGCATTTTCGGTTTCCAAAAAAAGTTGAAAACACTTAACTTCCGGGTTTGCAGTGTTTGGGTTCCAAGTTGTTTGAGTACCAAGGTGTTTGAGAACCAAGGTATCACTGTATTAATATGATTCTTATTTTATTATCTTGTAAGTTTATTCTTCTCATGGCTACCATTATTATTAGCTTGATGTCTTGTTTGTTTTTGTTTACTGTAAAATAAGTTTTCTTTTCCACCCTAACAAATTTATTATGGCATAAGCTTTTGTGGCCTACAGTACACTTCATCAGTGGTATGAAATATTATCCTCAGTTACAGGTATGCATACACAGGACTTTTTTTGGCAGGGAGGTGGTTAGTGTTAGGCTGTAAATAGTGGGGGTAGAGGGTAGCGGGAAATGAAATGCAGAAAAGTACAATGATAATTGCGCAATTAACTGTGGACATTTTTTACTTTTTATTTAGTGGTTTCATGTTAAGCCTCCCTTTGAAGTTCCTTTGAACTGGTATGGCCACTTCAAGGTCATCTACAGAGTGTTCTGGGAGGCTAAAATGATCACCCCCTTGGTTGTTGTGTTTTAATATTGCCATTTCGGATGTCCATTTCATCTTTTGTGTATTGACTGCTCTGCTTATTAGTCTTTAAGGTGCCACAAAATTGTTTTCTGCTTTTCCTGTAACAGACTGACCTGGCTACCCCTCTGGATTAAAATTAATGTTTACCTAAGCGTTAATTGGAATTTTGGGTTCTTTTGCTGCTCCCTGATACAGGTTTTAGCTTCTCATATCATTATCTTTACATTGTGACTGCCTGCCTTTCCTTTGGGGATTTATTCTGAAGTTTTACTGATTTCACCTGAACAACTCCCAGGAAAGTATGCATAGGACTGCAGCCTTAATCATACCTTCACCTTTCCTGATGTTTCCTTATGCTTCCTGCTCTTTCTTTCTTCCTTCTAGCTTCAACCATTTCTAATCAGGTTTCTCTCTCCTACCCAATCTCATTCTGAATTTGACTCTTCTTGCACACAGCAAATTGTTTTCTTTCCTCAATCAGCTTACAGCACCTTTTCCCTGCTACTCAAACATGAAAAATCTTCCTAGGAGGCAGAGTCACTGGTCACTCTAAACTAACTATGACTGGCAAGGCTGGAAGGAACAGGCTGCATGTTTTATTATCTCAAAGATAGGAAACTGCTTCAAAAATCTATGGGCATATTGTTGATTTTTGCAATGCGGATCTTAAGGAAAGGATTAGTAATGTGTTGGTGAGTTCCACCACAAAAGGACAGTTCTTTTAATGAGGCCCAAGAAGTAGCAGCTTGATGGAGGTAAGGAAGGTGGAACTAGAATTCCCAATGCCTGAGGAACAAGACTCATGCTGATAAGTGTCCCTCTGCCAAACTGAGCTAGATCCATTTATCCCTTTCATATCAGGTCATATAGACATTTAATGAAGAAAATGCTAAAGGAGATTTAAATCAGTTATAACTAACTTTATTACACAGAGCATTCTGTTCAGGTAGTCTGTGTGCCTTGGGCCAAATTCATACATGCTATTACCATCACGGAAACCACTTCTATCATGATGAAATCCTAGGTCACAGGAGAATGCAACTGAATTCTGGACCCAAATGAACAGAGCCAACTAAATAGGTCCTTCCCACCCTTTCAGGTGAACAATTCGCATTCCGCTAAATGTATGTGTGAATAAGATGTTAAGTTAAGCCACATATCATTCTACGCTATTCCCACTTTGTATTTTAACTACTTTCCCTCATTTTTCTGACCTGACCTACACAATATTTGAATGACATTGGCCCAGATGGAGGCTGCACTTGATCAACATCACTAAGGGTCCTTTGCCTTTGATTTTATTTAAAGGTATTAGGGAAAAGGACCCCAGTCTTGTGGCAACTGAAAATCCAATAAATTTATTGCAACATAGCTTTCTTGAGCCAGAGGCCAGCTCCTCATACGTTTCCCATATTGAAACCAGCTCCTGGATAGTTCTCATAGCATAAAGTTTTTAATTATCAGACTTTTAATTATTAGTCACTGGCCACCCATTTCTACAAAACAGAAATCAAAGACCAAAATAATCAGCTAACACAAAACCTTCTGTAATGTTTCAATAATGTTATTTCTCATGATGATCTATCCCTATTTGGAAACTTCGTAGTTAGATTGGAATTTCTTCACATCAGAGACCTTTGCCCCAAGTCTGATACATCCAAGGCGCACAAAGCATTACAAAGAATTCTTAGTCTTCAATGGAATTAATCATAAATGGTGTGACATGCAGCAATTACCTTTCTCCACTTGTTCCCGTGCTTGCTGATTAGTCATTCCTGGGTATGGACAGACACCTAAACTGAAGGTCTCCCAGAGGAAAATTCCATAACTCCACACATCACTTTCAGATGTGTATCGCCCTACCAGAAAAATAAAAATAAAATAGAGAGAGGATAGGCAATAAGCGGATGGTACAGTAATTCTGCCAATACATGAAATGCTTACGTTTGAAGCTGTGGTAAGTTTACAGTGGTCCACAGTTGTGCCAAAATAAAAGACAAGGAAATAGATGACACTAGGGAGCCTGGTTAGTTCCTTTGCATCTATTTTGCAATCTCATGACTGGGCACATCCTTGCAAATTATGCTATGTGTATGTGTTCTCTACTTGGGGAATCAGATCCTAAATACAAGACATTAAAACATCCCTTTGTTGCCGGGCATAGGCAAACTCCAGAGGTTTTTGGACTACAATTCCCATCATCCCTAGCTAACAGGACCAGTGGTCAGGGATGATGGGAATTGTAGTCCCAAAACATCTGGAGGGCCGGGTTTGCCTATGCCTGCTTTGTTGCTTTTTGTTGATGTGTACAATTTTTTTTTAAAGAAACCTCTCCTGAAACCAGCAATTGTATTTTATCAAAGTAGGGATGGAATATTGCCCTGCAACATTCTCATGATGAATAAGTGTATTGGTGTATCTGGGACATGGTCTTTCCTTGAGCGTCAGACATCCCAGTTTCAGAAATAACATGAAAGCTAGCAGGTGCACATGGCCCTGGCATGTTCCTTTCATGGAGAAAAAACCTTGGGCTTGTCTACACCTTACACAGAATATTTAGCGTGACACAAATTCTCCGTATACAACTGTGAATGCACAGAACCTACTTGTGACAGTGGGTACCTAGTGCTGCTATCAAGGACCTTTTCTGGGGTCAGTTTCGCCTTATGCAATAAGTTGATGAGCACAAGATGCTGCCAGCAATGCATTTGACCATGTGCCCCCTGTCCCTCTTGGCTTATCAAATCTAGCAAAAGGGGGGGTTCACTGTTTGTGTCCAGAGTGTGGTTAACACTTTGCTGCAAGAGGGGATGGATGGTCCCTGCTGCACTGAAAGAGGCAGTGGTACAACTAGCTCCTAAACAAACTGGCTCTGGGCCCACCCGAATTGCAACAGCTATCAGCCTGTCGCCAATACCCACTTTTTGGGGAAGGCGGTGTCCACAAAATTTAGAAGCTAGAGGACTTAATGTATTGCCATTAATAGCAACTGATCATGCATACACAAGACTATGAAGCACAGCATATTTTTCTCTCTTATTCCATTTTTTTTAAAAGTTATGTAAAATATATTTCCAGAACTGGTTTTGTTGGCATTTTGAATAATCTCCGGAGAGGTATATATCCTCAGCACTGCAGAGCAAAGCAGCCAATGTGGTACACACCAGATATTAATTAATTAATTAATTAACTCCTTAATGCCAATATAGGCTTCCAAGGAATTTACAAGTTTAAAAACTAATTACACAGGCATTAAAATATAAGCACCCATAATTAAAACACACGGTTAAAGAACACACTAAAACAATCCCATTAAAACATTAAAGTTTAAAATATGCAGCAAAATGATTCCATTAAAACAACACGATAATTAAGAAGGGGGATCTAGGTTCAGAGATCAGTGAACTGCCAGTTTAAACAGATGTATCGTCAAAAGCCAGCACAGTGCCAATAAGGATAGGTCTTCTCGTACTTCAGCAAGGGGTAGTGAAAAGGCAAACATCATTCCTCAAGCTTTAAATTATTAGGTTACGCCAAGACTAACCAGGTTTCATTTGTTGAGGTTGATGCCCTTACTCCAAGCATCCCTGATCACTGACTGTGCTGACTGGGGCTTATGGAAAGTTGTAGCTATGCTACCCCTGCACCAGAGAATCAGCACTTTAACATTATGTATTTTTTTTTACATTTCTATGCCGTCCTTCACCTGAACATCACAGGGCAGTTTACAATATGAAAACACAGAAATACATACCACAGTAACAAACAAAAACAAGGCCCCCCTCCCCTGGCAGCTTGCTGAATTAGCCATAGGCTTGGGAGAAGAGGAATATTTTTGCATAGCTCCTAAAGATATGTAACAAAGGCCCCAGGCGAGCCTTTCTGGGGAGAGCATTCTGCAAGCAGGGAGCCACCACAGAAAAGGACAATTTTTGTGTTGCCGCTGTCTCGAGGAGGAGGCACATGAAGAAGGGGAAGGTTTGTTCTTGTTATGTATTTTGTGTTTTTATCTTGTATTTTTATGCTGTGACACACCCTGAGATCTTCAGGTGAAGGGAGGTATAAAAATTTAATAAATAAAAAAGACAAAAGATGATTGCAGATTCAGGTGAGTTTATGTGGGAAGAGGTGGTCCCTGAGGTATTGCGGTCCTGAGCTGTTTAAGGCAACAGAGCCTCTTGTGGCTCAGGGTCAGGTGGGAAGACCCTCCCCTAAGTCAGTGACAAGTGAAGGGATCATCATCCCTGTGCTCCACATTGAAACCAGCTGATTGATTGAAATCAATCAATTTGCACATCATTACATCAAAATCAAATCAGATACAAGGTGCTACCCACTGTTGTCCCCCATAAATCCTATACTGCGGTTAAATGATACGCATTTATTTAGGGTCAGCATTCTGAGTTGATTTGGGGGTTTCACCATCTCTATAGTGCACTACAGAGCCCCTTATACTTCCATAGCAGACATTATGGCGTCACCTGTATCTTTGAGTCTTCTGCCTGCAATTGCTATGGGTGCTTCGGACAATTTATTTGATTGCTGCCATCATATCTCTGCAGAACAGGATGGGACTGTATTGATTAGAGCCCTGGCTTTAAGTTCAAAGTCTAGAGATGAAGCATCCAGCTTCTTTGGAAAACACTATTAGATACCAGCTGTGAAAGGGTCAAAATTCCTGTACACCTATTTTGATTCCCTACAGAACCCTCCATGAGGGAGTTTCCCCATAGCTGTCAACTTTCAGATTTGGAAATAAGGGATCAGCAGCCTCACCTGTCCCGGGGAGCCTCGAAAATAAAGGATCAGCAGCCTCACCTGTCCCGGGGACAGTCTACAGGATATCTAACAATCCAGGATAGTAGCGGGAAGCAGCGGGAAATGGTGCTGGAATAAGGGAATTTCCCGCAAAAAAAGGGGAAAGTTGACAGCTATGAATTTGCCTTCTAAGTCAGCCAGCTTGTCCTCTTCTTTCACAGCAGAGGTCCTTTTGAAACCAGTCACATAAGCAGTGGAAGAGTGGCAGGTGCACGGAACAACCAAGAGACTACCTATGTGACTACCTATGTAACCAGTGCCGGATTTACGTATAAGCTAAACGAGCTATAGCTTAGGGCCCCACTCTCTTGCCCCCCCCCCAAATTTCACTATTAATATACTTCTTAATTGTATTTCAGTTCAACAATTACTTTGATAAAATACCTATTTTGTTATGTGCAAATGGCTTTAGATACCTATTAGGTCCATAAATGACCATATAGCATATATTGAACACACAAAAAACAGTGACAATTTGTTGTTGACAACAGACAGCTGGACATATAAAGGGCCCCATAACCTTCAGTAGCTTAGTGCCTCATCAAACCTAAATCTGGCCCTATATGTAACATGAGTAGTAGATGCAAGATTTTTCCATCAGGAGCACTTCAATCTTACCCATGGCTGCTCCAAGGGCAATGTACTTGTGCTGGTCATGGAACCAACTACACTTTGTTGTGTGATGTTTTGTTTGACCTGTGGGGGGGCGTGTCTGAAGAAGCAAGTTCACATGTCCGTAAATATTCTTGATGCTGGGAACCTCATCTTCTCTTTCACAAATTGCAGGTACCTCACAGGTTGACGTATGATCGCAACTAGGAATGTTCATCAGGTTTTGTACTCTTTCCAAATGAGGAGGGGGAGTGGTTTTTTCAGAATTTACAAGGCATAACTGGACCCGATTTCCTGCTGAAAAATGTTGGAGGGTATGCAATCTTTTCCGCTTTAGAGTTTTAAAATCTCCCTCGTTACCCCTGCCTCTAAGTACTGAAGTTTTTTTACAGTGGCACACTATTTCCAGCTGCTAAATATTTAATATTTTAAAGACAAGGTATGTTGCTCATTACCAGCCTAAATGAAATACATATAAATGTTACTGACAGCTGGGTTTATGCTAACTGTTCTGACCTCAGAAAGTTCTGTTTGCATTTAAAACTAAATATCATTTCATGCTGTTTTAAATTAGGCTACCAGGTTGATAAAGAGCAATTATGGACATTCGCTGTGCTGCTGGTAGTGTGATTGTTCTTGTAAGTCTGCATATATTCTCCTTTTAGAGCTTGGCATCTACTAATTTAACACCTTCCATTAAAAACATTTGGGGACACTACTTATAAGTAATACATTTCTTAGGTAAGTGTTAGTTATCTGGACTCAATTACCTTTCTCAGCAAGGCCCCCAAAGAATGGCAATAATATACTTGCGTGGTATGCATTAGTGACATAGAAAATTGATAAAGCTATGCTAGAACCATGAGAATATACTGTGGTACCTCGGGTTAAGTACTTAATTCGTTCTGGAGGTCTGTTCTTAACCTGAAACACCACTTTAGCTAATGGGGCCTCCTGCTGCCGCTGTGCCGCCGGAGCACAATTTCTGTTCTCATCCTGAAGCAAAGTTCTTAACCCGAGGTACTATTTCTGGGTTAGCGGAGTCTGTAACTTGAAGTGTATGTAACCTGAAGCGTCTGTAACCCGAGGTACCACTGTAATGAACAAAGTTATACAAATGTTCCGAGAAAACTAAGAATCACAAAAGCACTGTAGTTTGGACCAGGGATATAATATTGTTTAGAACATCTCAAAAACAACTCTAAGTATTTGGGGTCCATGTCTTCAGCTTTGAAATCCCTCAAAATGCAACATCATGTAAATGCTGATCCCTACATTTAATACATTGAACTGCTTCCCATAGTACAGTTTTACTCCAAGTATTGCTCCTGCAAGTCAGTCATGTGAGTAAAAACATAACATTGGAAATGCGTTACACATAGTTATAACTTGCAAAGAAATGTGTATTTAAATCATTCCCTAATTAGATTTTATGAAAGCACACTTGAAAGTGCACACTTGTAAAAACAGTAAAGGCATTTAAATGTAGAAAAATGGATCTGAGTTCCCTGAACTCTTAACCATAGTTAAGAAATTAGGATTGTCCCACCGACTTATACACACTTTGAACACTTATGAATTCTCTTCCTTCCTTCCCCATTCAGAATTAACCAGCTTCAAATCCTCGTTTCAAAGTCTGGTTTAAGGTTAGCCATGGTTTAACACTAACTTCAGTGCAAATACAACTAGGGATAGCATACAAAATTGAACAGGAGAACTCCTAATATTGCCCCCTGCCCTGATTCATCATGAAACTACACATTCCAAAGCACAATCTATTTCAGGTTGAAGTAAGGGATGTGCATGTATCCCTAGACATAACTCAATACCATGAAATGCAAATTGCTAACAGTACAGAATATTTTGTTTGTGTGTGCATACACACGCAGTAAAATTCAAGTGTCTCTTTTGGTCTATGAGCGTGCATATTTCTTGTTGATAGAGACTCTTTGCCCTTGACAACTGTCTGACAGGTTCAATGGGCACAGCTTTCTATGGCACAGAGAGACACCAACATCTAACTTTGTTGTTTCTTAAAATCTACATTCTTTCTCTCCAAAAAGAAATTTGAGTTCTCCTACAAGTTTAACGGAAAGCAACTAAATGGTACAAACTTGTTCCTATGCAGAGGAACACCCTAAAATAAACCATTATTTGGTAACTATTAATCAGTTCTTTATTACCCCATTCACAATACTAAAACACACATGCTGTTTCTTCTTTTCCTACTTATTAAGAGTGCCCTATTCCTCCATTCTCACTAAGAGCACTTTGGCTTATTCTATTTTTGTGACCAACTGATCTCGTTATAGGCAATTTTCCTCTTTATAAATAGTGCCTTTATTTATTTTGAAAAAAACAACAGCAGGAAGGTCCATAAGAGTGCTGCGTAAGTAACTCTAAAAGGTTTTTGTGGGGGGGCGATTTTGGTTTCTTTCTTCTCCTATGACAATTCATGAGCTGCTAACACAAGTAGTAAGGTAATGGTAAAGGGACCCCTGACCATTAGGTCCAGTCGCGGATGACTCTGGGGTTGTGGCACTCATCTCGCTTCACTGGCTGAGGGAGCCAGCGTACAGCTGCTGGGTCACGTAGCCAGCATGACTAAGCCGCTTCTGGTGAACCAGAGCAGTGCATGGAAACACCGTTTACCTTCCCGCTGGAGCGGTACCTATTTATCTACTTGCACTTTGATATGCTTTTGAACTGCTAGGTTGGCAGGAGCAGGGACCAAGCAACGGGAGCTCCCCCGTCGCAGGGATTCAAACCGCTGACCTTCTGATCGGCAAGCCCAAGGCTCTGTGGTTTAACCCACGGCGCCACCTGCGTAGTAGTTTCAAGAATAAAAGTCTGAAAAATCCATTGCTAATTTCCTACTCATTTCTATTTACTTTTATTCTACGTATGTTCTAATTTAGTTAAAGTTTATCTAATCAGGATAAATTACAAGGAAATCTACTACAAAGCTCTAGCCACAAAGCCATAGTGTTATGGCTATACTTGCATTTAATCAGTTTATTTAAAAGATAGATATACCTTATTTTTCAGGTGATAATCTCCTAGAGCTGCTAATGTTAAAATGTTGATTTATTTATTTTTAAATCCAATAGTATCACATAAAAACAGAACAGGAACAATCAAAGATAAAAACTATCTACATCAAAGATTTGAACACACCCACCAAACATCTAGGGTCCAAACAAATAAAAGTACATCAGAGTCAGTGTCTGCTGAGAAAGCCTGGGGATAGCATTTTATAGTCAGAGTACAACAACTGAAAAGGCCCTACTGTGCTCCTAAACTGCCTCACCTCCAAAGATAAACTACAGAAGGCCCTCGGAGGCAGATTATAGTAGCCAAGAAGGCTTGTGTGGAAGCAGCTCATATGGAAGTTTAAAATATGGTAATTATTAGAGATGTTTAATTATTTTGATGACGCATTCCCTTAAGGGAAAGAGGTGGTATCTAATTGCAGTGGAGTAGCAGCGTGTGTGCGCGCATGCACTAGGGGGCATAGTCTGGGGGCATTTTTTTGAGGAGGTGCAACCAGGCAACCCCACGATAGGGTCCCTCATTGAGGGAAGCAGTGCCTGGGCCCAGCCTTTGGGAATGGGGTAGCAGGGGCTCCATCTCCTTAGGGCCGCCCTTGGGTTGGCCAAGAGGGAGGGGAGGGTACAGTCGCCAGCTGGCTGCAGCTCCACTCATAAACCAGGTCTGACCTGGACACTTCACTGCCCCTCTCCACTGCTGGGCTCTGGTGCGTGAGTGCACCCCCAGGTGTGCCCCGCCCCCCAGTGTGGTCCCCGCCTTGGGCAGCGACAGGAGACGCTGTTTAATTTTGAGAGAAAGGGAAATCTTAAAATATCTTCTTGCAAATATTTGTACATCTCCTTTATATTTTCAGACATCACACAGCATATTTTGGACCGAAACTGTTAGCAACAGTATTCCCTTACCATAGTTTAAAGCCTCTGGAGCAGTCCATTTGATGGGAATCTGTTTTAATCCGGAAGATGAATATACTCCATCATCTTCTTGACGAGACATTCCAAAGTCGCTAATTTTCAGGACATTGTTTTCGCCTACAAGGCAGTTCCTTGCAGCAAGGTCCCTGTGTGGAAAAAGATGCAGCCTTTATAAATACAACGCAAAACGATAGCGTACTTTTATATTCAAAACCTAAATCTGCTTGAGCAAGAATGTTTCCTCCCATCCATTCTGTTCTGGGGAAAAACTTGATCCACCACTGGGAATGTAAGATCACAAAGCATAATGGCTCCTGGAAAATAAAATATTTTTACTGAAATAGTAAAACAAGTGCATACAAGGCAACAGAGCACTGTGACCATGCTGCCCTTGAGGGTTATTATTTCCAGCAGAGTGCAGGCCAGTAAATGAGATTTGATGTGGGGAGATAGCATAGCTTGAAGTCAAAGTCTTGTTCTCGGAACTGCCAAGGGTAGAGAAGAGGCAGGGGAATCATATATGATTTAGGCTCACACATGCTCCCCATCATACCAACTGATTGCCAATGAGAAACAAACTCCAAAGCCCAACCCATCCCTCCTGCAATAGTCCCAATGTAGCTTCTGATTTAAAGATGGTGTCCTTAGCCTCTCCTTAAGTCTTTATGGGTTTTGGTAAAGCATAGCCTAACCCCCCCCTGTCCCACCCAAAAAGCTAGAGCCATGGAAAGAACAAAAATTAACCATTTATTAGCAAATAGCTCACAAAGCATTTTAAATAAATTTGTTTCAACAAATAATACTTGTCAGTTCAAGTCCATTCAAAAATATACCAAGTTGAGTCTATATAAATTGATAGGTTTTACCCCCACAACAATTCTTAGGTGGTGCACCTTAGGCTGAGAGATAGTGACTGGGTTCAAGGTAATCCAATGAGCTTCACAGCTGCATGGAGAATTGAACCCAGACCTGCTGGTTTAACAGCAGGATAGAAATACAGGGAGAACATAACCCATATCTCCAAGCGAAACAAACAGACATGAAAAGTCGCCTTGGCTCAATTCAATGGGCTCGCCTACTTGCAAGAGCAGGAAATCAATTGTTTCAATAACAATCACAATACTCAAAATAAAAAAATTCCTTCCAATAGCACCTTAAAGACCAACTAAGTTAGTTCTTGGTATGAGCTTTCGTGTGCATGCACACTTCTTCAGATACACTGAAACAGAAGTTGCCAGATCCTTCTATATAGTGAGAAGGTGGGGAGGGGTGTTACTCAGAAGGGTGGTGGGAATGGGAGATAGGCAGATAGCTGGGAGAGCCTGTTGACGACTCTTAACGACTGCAATAGGTCTTACAGGAAAAGGCAAGGGGTGAGAAGGTGAGAAATGGTATAGTCATGTATAGTGAGATAAGAATCCAATGTCTTTGTTCAACCCAGGTTTTTCCATTGTTTTGAGTTTGGTAATGAGTTGTAATTCAGCAGCTTCTCTTTCCAGTCTGTTTCTGAAATTCCTTTGTAGTAAAACAGCTACTTTGAGATCTTGTATAGAATGTCCTGGGAGATTGAAGTGTTCTCCTACTGGTTTCTCTGTTTTGTGATTCTTGATGTCAGATTTATGTCCGTTTATTCTTTGGCGTAAGGTTTGGCCTGTTTGTCCAATATAGAGAGCTGAAGGACACTGTTGGCATTTGATGGCATACACAATGTTAGACGATGAGCAATTAAATAGTCCCGAGATGGTATGTGTGATGTTGTTGGGGCCAGTAATGGTGTTGTCCGGGTGTATGTGGCAGCAAAGTTGGCATCTGGGTTTATTGCAGGCTCTGGTGCCAGTGTCTGTGTTAAGTCTGGTTGTGGTATTATTGTGGGTTAGGAGTTGTTTAAGATTGGGTGGCTGTCTGTAGGCAATGAAAGGTCTTCCTCCCAGAGCTTGAGAAAGAGAACTGTCATTGTCCAGGAGAGGTTGTAGATCTCTGATGATGCGTTGTACTGTTTTAACTTGGGAGCTGTATGTGATGACTAGAGGTGTTCTGTTATTTTCTTTTTTGGGTCTGTCTTGCAGCAAGTTCTCTCTGGGTATCAGTCTGGCTCTGTTGATCTGTTGTCTAACTTCATCTGCTGGGTATTTTAGTTCTGAGAAGGTTTGCTGTAGATCTCTTAGGTGAGAGTCTCTGTCTGTAGAGTTGGAACAGATGCGGCTGTAACGTAGTGCCTGGCTGTATACAATGGACTGTTTGGTATGTTTGGGATGGTAGCTGGAGGCATGTAGATATGTTTGTCGGTCAGTTGGTTTGCGGTATAAGGTGGTGTCTATGCGCCCATCCTGTATTTTTATAGTAGTGTCCAAAAAATGTATTTCTTGCATAGATTGATTCATTGTAAGGTTGATTGTGGGGTGAAAATCATTAAATTTCTGGTGAAAGGTGTCCAGGGTCTGTTGACCATGTGTCCAGATGATAAAAATATCGTCAATGTATCGCAGGTACAAGAGAGGTTTGAGTGGGTAGGAGTTCAGGAAACGTTGTTCTAAATCTGCCATGAAGATGTTGGCATACTGTGGGGCCATGCGGGTGCCCATTGCTGTGCCGCTGATCTGAAGGAACAGGTCATCACCGAATTTGAAGTTGTTGTGGGTAAGGACAAATTGGCAGAGTTTGGTGGCAAGGTCCGCTGTGGTTTTATCTGAAATGGTGTTCCTTATAGCTTATACACCCTCCCAACAGAACACCGACCACCAACTACCACCGAAAAAGTGTTACACAAAAAGGGACTCCACATGGACCCCTCCTGATGGACGCAATACCACACTGGACTTGTACATTGACTGCTTCCGCCACAGAATCCAAACCGATGGTTTACAAGCTATCAACAGGCTCTCCCAGCTATCTGCCTATCTCCCATTCCCACCACCCTTCTGAGTAACACCCCTCCCCACCTTCTCACTATATAGAAGGATCTGGCAACTTCTGTTTCAGTGTATCTGAAGAAGTGTGCATGCACACGAAAGCTCATACCAAGAACTAACTTAGTTGGTCTTTAAGGTGCTATTGGAAGGAATTTTTTTATTTTGACTATGGCAGACCAACACGGCTACCAATCACAATACTGACACCAAACTCAAGGTTACAATTCTGCACCTTGCTATTCACACATGAACTGAATTTCACCTTCTTCCAGGAGCTGAAAGGACTTGTTTCTTCTTCCATTATAATAACAACCAGTTCGAGAAAAAGAGGTGCTGGAACTCACCATGAATGCCTCTCTTGTTCTCTTATAATGGTAATGGCGTCTACCTGAGAGGTGCCAGAACTGAGTTCCAGTGAGTTCTGGCTGGAAAAAAGCCCTGATCACAACCCTGCTCTTTAGTGATAGAACATAGGCACAAGGTTACCCAGCGAGCTTAATGGCTGACTAGGGTGTGTGTGTGTGTGTGTGTGTGTGTGTATGTATATATATATATATATATATATATATATACACTTTGATATCTGTTTTCCTAGCTTATAAGATCTCTTATAAGAGTGACAGGTAAGAGAAAACTCTATATTCTGATGTATATTATAGCTGTAATTTTAGTGACAGCATATAATATATACGTGTGTTAAATTTCTCTGTAAATTTATTACTATAGTCTGCCATCACCCTTAGGTCATCTCTATAAGCAGCATAGACATTTACCAAGGTCTGTTTTACTTTAGTTTTTCCTTGTGTGAGCATACTTAACTCTTCACATGTTCATGCAAATAACTGATAGCTGAATGTGTGACAGAGCGGAGAGAGAAAACAAACAGAACGTTGTGGCACTTAGCAGCACCATTATTTACTTAATTATTTCTAAAATGTGTATTTTGTCTTTTGGTGGCCAATTGGCATTCCCAGGGAGCCTTACAAAAGAGTAAAAAGAAACATATTGCAAAATAAATAAAACCTCACAGGATAAAAACCCAATCTAGTAAAAACTCGCAACAGCTTAAAAGAATTAAAAACCTGCTCCTTGGATTTGTGGCCAGGTCTGCAGTAGAAGTATTTTCACATCAGAGCCTCACAAGCTCAAATCCTTTATCATTTCAAGGCTGCTCTCACAGTTTCAAATGCCTTTGAGTACTGTGCTAGTGAAAAGTGAACTAAAATTTAAAAACGAAGGCAAAAGGGCTCAGTATAAAGCCATCCTGCAACAGCGAGACTCTTTTCGGCTCACTCTTAAAGGTATTATAAAAGAGCTTATATTTCCATTTGTTTATGAGCACAGCTGTCCAAAGGAAAAATAACATTAAACTATTTTGAACACAGGCATTTAATGTAGAGAATTACAGTTGTAGCATTAGTAGTCATTCCTGAGAAAAGGATTTATGAAGAGTTTGTCATTTGCTTTTAGCACAGACAGATAATTTGCTAGCAGGCAGGTTGCTATGCATAAGTAATGAATTGTGTCTTTGAGGATTATTAAGATTTCTTTAAGGATTATTAAGATTATAAATTATACAGGCTTTTAAATGGAATGTTATTTATATGCAAGCTGGGTACAAGCCACAGACCTATTTCTGTTGTGCTTTCTTGGGTGTAAAACTGATGTTGTTCTACTGAAAGGCAATAAGAGTCATACTGGTTTAAGTATTGGCACAAAATTACCATCAGGGCAACAGATATGCACATTTTGAATAAATGAATTATTGAACATGATAATAATAATAATAATAATAATAATAATAATAATAATAATAATAATAATAATACTGCAATGCACTCTACGTGGGGCTACCTTTGAAGGTGACTCGGAAACTACAACTAATCCAGAATGCGGCAGCTAGACTGGTGACTGGGAGCGGCCGCCGAGACCATATAACACCGGTCTTGAAAGACCTGCATTGGCTCCCAGTACGTTTCCGAGCACAATTCAAAGTGTTGGTGCTGACCTTTAAAGCCCTAAACGGCCTCGGTCCAGTATACCTGAAGGAGCGTCTCCACCCCCATCATTCTGCCCGGACGCTGAGGTCCAGCGCCGAAGGCCTTCTGGCGGTTCCCTCATTGCGAGAAGCAAAGCTACAGGGAACCAGGCAGAGGGCCTTCTCAGTAGTGGCCCCCGCCCTGTGGAACGCCCTTCCAGCAGATGTCAAAGCGATAAACAACTACCTGACATTCAGGAGACATCTTAAGGCAGCCCTGTTCAGGGAAGTTTTTAACGTGTGATATTTTATTGTATTTTTGGTTTTTATGGAAGCCGCCCAGAGTGGCTGGGGAGGCCCAGCCAGATGGGCGGGGTATAAATAATAAATTATTATTATTATTATTATTATTATTATTGCCGATCAGAAGGTCGGCAGTTCAAATCCCTGCGACAGGGTGAGCTCCCGTTGCTCAGTCCCTGCTCCTGCCAACCTAGCAGTTCGAAAGCATGTCAAAGTGCAAGTAGATAAATAGGTACTGCTCTGGTTCACCAGAAGCAGCTTTGTCATGCTGGCCACATGACCCAGAAGCTGTACACCGGCTCCCTCAGCCAGTAAAGCGAGATGAGCACCGCAACCCCATAGTCGGCCATGACTGGACCTAATGGTCAGGGGTCCCTTACCTTTTAGGACATGTTGGCAGTAATAGCAACTGGTTGCATTATGGGCTGTGAATCTGCATGGATGCTTACATTGCCTAGACTGGGACATATTGAGGCAGGAAGTATATTTTTCCATGGTCAATTTCCACAGTTCCCAGGAAAGAGGGATTGGTTGTGGGGCAGGGGACACTGAGAACTGTAGCTCTGTGAAGGGGACTGGGCTCTCTCAACAGCTCTCAGCACCTTTAACAAGTTACAATTCCCAAAATTTCTGGGGAGTGTTTAAGTGGCATAAGAGGGTTTAAAATGTCTGGATGTGGTCCCAGTGTGGTGCGGTGGTTAGAGTGTTGGACTAAGACTGGGGAGACATAGGTTCAAATCCCTGCTCAACTATGCAGCTCTTTCAGTCTCAGCTAACCTCACAGGGTTGTTGTGAGGTTAAAATCATAGAATTGTAGAGTTGGAAGAGTCCTGGGGTGTCATCGAGTCCAACACCCTGGCAGCGTAGGAATCTTTCTGCCCAATGAGGGACTCGAACCCACAACCCTGAGATCTAGAGTCTCATGCTCTATGGACTGAGTTATGTGAGGGACAGAGAACTGTGAATGTCACACTGAACTCCTTGGAGAAGACAGACTAAAAATGTAGCCAAATAAATCAATTTTTTAATGACTAATAGATAATGCAGTTAGACTAATAATGTCAGTAAAGTATTCAAAAATATATTCTTATACATTGGCAGACCTGTAAAGAATGAGGCAGTTGCTTGGGAGAATATATCCTAGCAGTTATTTTCAAGTTGTTTTGATGGATTTTGTATCACTCCCATTTCAATCTATAATGTGATTTTCTTTGTTTTTACACACAAACACACACGGTGTGATATCACTGCTGACTTTACAATAAATTTCTTCTGCTCTTATGATTGTTTCAATGTGCTGGATTGAAACATGAGACTATGTTATGAATAAAGACCTTTTTCCTATAATTCATTTATGTCTCGAAACAAAGGTCTGCAATTCAATTTCTTTTCTGTCTCAACATATTTCTTTTCTGCAGTTTAAAAAACATGCCTTAGCTTTGTCCAATTTCAATAATTCAGCACTGTGTTTGATAAGATTTTATTTTTAGCTGTATTATATGAAGATCCAATCTCAGATATGGCATATTTCCTTCCCTGTGGTGATGCAAGCTGAGGACTTTGTTTACCTGGCAAGTTCATAACCAGACAGTCCTTGATTCTAAAGTCTTGAATACTCATTAGCACTTATTTCATGTTTAGGTTCATGATCCATGTCTGCTATTCATGAAATGTTGCTTCATATGCCAAACCGCTGATGATGCATACTGATCTGAGAAGACCACTTGATTAGGTACTCTTAGTAATAAGTTCATTATATAACTTCCTACACGCAAAATAGGGGTGGTTTTTTTATCACCCTTTTTGCGAAAGTCTCCAAAAGATATTCTGAGCAATCTTTTCTCTGTACAGCATTTCTGGTCAAACCAAGGGGAGCGATTAGAGAGGGTAACAGATGCAGGCTTAGTTATTGTACCACAGAAGTCTATTACTTGGGAGTAAGCTGCTATTACTACCTTAATAGAATGTGAGTTAGTAAGGGTTGCTCTCAAATGTAACATTTTGTCAGAGTCCAGGAATTTGGCAATCAGCCCTTCAAATTGCGGAGACCATCTAATCCTTTTCAGAATACGATAAGAAGCCTGTTCTGAGTTACCAGGCTTCAAGGTCTTTTTCGCTGGGTCGCATTGTACTGTATAGTCAGAAGTAAGGGGGAGTGGTCACTTTCTGTACGGAGTCCAATAGAAAAGAAGTTAACACCAGAGTGTAGATTTAGAGAAAAGGATACAATAATCAACTACACTATGACCCCTTGATGAGATAAAAGTGAACTTATCATCACCAGGAAAGTTTTCAGTCCGTTTAAGATAACTACTTTATGGGCAATACAAAATTCCACAAGTTTTAACCCCGTTCTGTTAGTTAATCTAGCCTTATTCGAGTAGCAGGGAACAGACAGTGGGGTAGGTATTGTATCTATTCCTTCAAAGCCCAATTGGGATACAGTATTTTGGTTGTTGGCCCCAATTCATACATTTAAATCACCCAAAATAATAAATTGGGCAGGTGGAATTTTTGGGATACCGTGAACATAACATCTGACAACATGTCCCAATTAGCAGTTAGAATTTCGTAGATTAAGTACTCCACTGCTAGAAGGTCCATACAATAAGAAATGAGATATTCAAATTATAAACTACCACTTTTTTTGATAGGCAAAAGTGGTGCCAGTTGGTAATACTCAATTATAATCTATTATACAACCCACTTTGTGGTGGTTCTGGTCCTATTTGGATGGACATTTTCAGAGGATGACGCTTGGGGAATGTTCTTCAGCTCCTTGGAGTCTTCAATGTAGGGTTCTTCAAGGTTCTGTTTTGCCGCCTATGCTGTTTAACATCTGCATGAAACCACTGAGTGGGGTTATTCAGAGGTTTGGAGTACATTGTCAGCAATATGTTGACGACACACAGCTCTGCTTGTCCTTTACATCTACAGGTGTGGCAGTGGATATGGTGGACCATTGTCTTGCCTCGGTAACGAACTGGATGAGACCTAACAAACTGAAACTTAATCCAGATAAAACTGAGGCACTGTTAGTGGGTGGTTTCCTAGACTGGATGGCTAGGAGGTTGTCTGCTCTTGATGGGGTTACACAGTTAGGCTATCCCTGTCCTGATAGGGGTGGAAGGCAGTCTGCACCACTGAGGTCACCTGAGCCTCAAGCGACAGCAAAGCATTCGGTAGCAATGATGTTCACCGGTGCAAGATGGTTTGAGTTTATTATACAGATTTTGGCCGGACTGCACTGGCTGCCAATTAGTTTCCAGGTCCAATTCATAGTGCTATTTTTGACATATACAGCTTGGAACAGCTTAGGACTGCAATGCCTCCATGATCATCCTCTGAGGCCCCTCTTCGTCTGCCTCCTCCCTGAGAGGTCCAGAGGGTGGCAACACAAAATGGGCCTTTTCTGCAGTGGCTCCTCACTTGTAGAATGCTCTCCCCAGAAAGCCTCATCTAGCATCTTCCTTACATAACTATAGGCACCAGGCAAAAACATTCTTCTGCTCCCAAGCCTTTGGCTAATTAAGCAAGTTACGGACTTTTAAACTGTGAGGGAGGTTATTGTTTTTGCTTGTTATTATGGTATGGGTGGTTTTTTTTTAAAAAAAACTGTAAACCACCCTGTGATCTTCAGATGAAGGGCAGTATAGAAATGTAATAAATTGTCATCGGCATCATCTGAGGGCACGACATTGTGTAAAGAGAGAGTAAAAACTCACCCCAAAATGATTATTTTATCCCTATTCCTACGTACAAGACAGCCCTTTATGCCAAGGTTCAAAATTTTGTGCTCAGTCTTTTGTTTTGTTCCCAAGTACACTCAAAAATCACTGCCATCCATATAGAAAATCCAAACATTAGCTTAACACTGCTCACTGTTTTGGTAAAAACTGAATGGAAAGTCTGTTCCAGTGACAAAACAAACAATCATTTTGCCAATCCAATCCCTTTGTTAGAGAAGGTCAGATATTCAGTTTAATACCAAGAGGAAAAAATGGCTATCAGGACTCACATTCTCAAAAAGTGAGAACAATGTGTTTTCATTCAAAGGTGATTTCCACCTAAGGTGAAGCATTTTTAGAGTCCCACTCTGAGTCTACTATACTGTGATAACATGAAAGTTTTAACATCTGCCAGAATGCAATTTGGAAAAGTATGAAGGTCAAAGGAGCTTGATGAAAGCACCTAAAAAGAGCTCACAGACTCAAAACAATCCTAACGTAAGTTGGTCATTGTATCCTTTTTCTATCTCAACGATGTGTGATAGCAGGGATAAAATAGCAAAGTTAGCTGTAATAGTTGGGCTTGTTGCAGTTGCAAAAGATTACTGCACATTGGGAGGCATGAGTAATCAGAGTAAGAGAAACCCCCTAACGAAAAAAGGCCCTAAATTGCAAGCGTTTCGAATGTCCTTATGATTTTTACCACAATGTTGGCAAAAAATATATCTTTGAACACTTTTATTGCATCCTGATTAGGCTTGAGTTGGTGTGATGAGAATCTTCTTTTAGAAGGCTACTACAGATTTTAAAGAACAAATTCTACACCCAAGAGCGATAAAGTATTGTGCAGATGGTGGAAAGGTTAATGGAAGCATTACAAAAATTAATCAATACCATGAAAGACTAAGTTCCAAATCACAATCAAAGTCCAGCCTCAGTTCAGAACATGAAAAGATAGGATCAGGGTTACGTATGGATAGGTTAATCAAATAGATGCAGTATTGACAACTTGGGTAGAACATCTTATTTCATGGAAACAAATATAATAGCTGGGGTGGTTCTCTACAAGAAAAAAACACCACAAAAAAACCTTGCAAATGCTTTGTAGAACAGCTGCTAGTCACTAGCATACAACATAGCTAATGGTACTACCTATCATTTTATCACTTAAACAGCTGCTTGAAGATGCTCCAAGTTCATTATTTCACATAAACCATTCCTCTTCTAAGAAGCTCAGAGCAGAGGAGATGCAAAAGTAAGCCATTCTGTGTACCTTAGGTTCAGCAGTGAAATTCCAGAATGCTGTTTGAGACCATTTTCCAGGCCAGCCTTCACCACCCCAGTGCTTTACAGCTGATTTGGACTACAACTCCCAGCAGCATGGGGCTGTTGGAAGCTGTAGTTGAAAACATGATGAAGGCTGTTCTAGGCTGTAGAAATGAAGGGGAAACTCAAGGAAGGAAGAACAAACTATAGGAAATTCCGCATTAATGAAACTATCTGAAGGTATAGCTTTGCTAAGATTAACCGTACATGGAAAACATCTTTGGGTAGGAAAATTATGGAGTGAAAGGGAACCATGTTATATAAGAGTCAAAGAACTGTATAAGTTGGAAGAGGCCCGAAGGGTCATCGCTACAATGCAAGAATCTCAGCTAAAGAACCCCTGGCAGATGACCATCCAACCTTTGCTTAAAAACCTCCCCCTCTCCTTTACCTTTCCCTCTGTCCCTGCCTCCCGCTTCTGATTCCTTCCCTCGATACCCTTGCGGTTGTTTTCATGAGATGTGGGATACCTCCATCTTTCTGGCCCTGGAAGCAGGCCTCTCCTTCCCTGTTGGCTGTCCCTAGGCAGAGCCAGAGCAAGAGGCTGCCTGGGCTTGGCCCATCTCCTTCCGTGCTTGCTGGGCCCACAATTCTGGAGCCCCCTCGGTGAGTCTACGCAGACTCCAAAGGAGGTGGCTCTGCCAGTGAGGGATGGTATTGGTATCCACACCCCCAGTCAGGTGTGTCCCCTCCCAACTCCATCACAGCCAGGGTCCAAAACATTTGCATCCCTGACCCAAATCTCAGTGTTAGTATCTTCCCCATATGCCCTCTCCTTGTGGTGCCCAGGGGCCTGGGCTCTGATCCTGCCCCAAGGTGGGTGGTGACCTGGCCTTTAGGGTGGACCCTAGGGTAGACCTCAGCACTGGAAATGTGAGAGTTTTGTTTTCATACTAGAAAGTGGGTGATGTTGATTTATAGTGTCGCAAATGGGGAGACTATGTACAATACAATTTCAATTAGAGTACGCCGTACTGCAGCAAAGAAGAACAAAGGAAAATGTATTTTCTTAAAACGTTCTATTTCTAAGTATGCTCATCACGCTGCTAACAAACATTATTCCCATTTCATTTCTATTTTTCGGTTAGGACAAAACATGCCTAATCTGCCATAGTACTTTGAAATATTAATTCCTTTGGTGTCCTGTTGGCCCATTTTTTAAAATGTTAGCTTATTAGGAACATTTGTCTGGAAGAGTCATAGTTATGCCAACATTTTGGCCAGAATTCAGAGTATGCTTTATAAAGACTAAGCAGCCTTTGTTATTTGAATGCAGAAAACATTGTTCAAGTCAATACGTTTGGGTAAGAACTCTTCACCCAGTCTGCAACTCTATGCAAAGAATTCTTTCAATAGCTTGTCTTGCTGTACTAATATGAACTGGTTAACTTTGATGTTTATACACAAATGTGTTGGTTGCTGTTTTATAAAAGATATCAAAAGGAACGAGCTAATTAATTCTTACAGGTTAGGCTTAACTTGCCAATATATATCCTACCTACAAGATCAATAATGGCTAAATGTGGTCTTCCACATCTGAACCCATAGATTCTTTTGCATACCAAAAATTACGTTGGTCTCCTTAAGACAGAAGTGGTTGGATCCAGACTTTAAATAAGCAGAGTTCCACTAATGGGGCATTCCCACCGGCACTTTGGGGGGTGTGTGTGACTGGGTGGGTGGAAGACAAATTTTCCAGATACCTCCTTCTCCTTGTACTCCACCAGCTGCTCCCAGAAAGTTAGGGGACAGTCCAGGGCAGCAAGGGAGACTGCACTACACTGCACTCCCTGCAAATGGAAGGAGCCTTCTGTTTGTGGAAAGGCATGTTTGGTATCTAACAATATTAACCATTTCCAAAATTAAAATTTGAAGCCTATTATTGCTGAAGAAACTAGGTATCAACTCAGCCAATGAAAGAGTCAGAAGAAGGGAAAACATGCTGATGCTTCAAAAAAATTGAAGAGGATTTTTAAAATATTGCAAGAAAGCAACTATTCATGATAAGATACCCCAAGGCCAGGTTAAAAGACAAATTACCCTGGATATAAATTAAAATTTAAGAAAACTCTAACATATGCAACACACTTGTTCTTCAATTGGTCAATCTTCTTAGAAATGTAGCTTAATCTCCTTCATGGGAGACTAGCTCACTTCTGATCTCTTTCCATCCAAGTATAAACCTGCAAGGGAAATATGATCCCTAGCATCACATACTTTCTAACCAGCGCAATTCCCTGAACAGCAACTGTAAATATTTGGGAATGAGTATGTTACTCTAGAGCAAACAAAATAACCATAGTCTAGACTTCATATCCAATATCTGCTATCCCACAACTTGGCTTACAGGAGAAGGATTACAACATTCTCTTCATATCTTTCAATCACATTTCCTTGTTATTTTCGCCCCTCTAGCAAGACAGGCTGCTTTATTTCTCTCTTGATAAGTTCATTCTAAAACCATCAGCTTCTTTGAGGTCAATAACAAGTGTTCTCATCCCAGGAGACTAATTGTTCAACAGGGTGAAATGCACATTTTATGCAGCCAATCAATATTATACCTTTTAACATAAGCATTTCTTTCTAATTCCCAATTTGTTCTCTTTTTGTAGATTATTTCTTCATCAGCACCGCATCATGCTGCGTGACACAAGCACAGTGCAAGCTCTCATTCAAACAAAGGAATTTGGGCTAGAGTGTGTATTTAACACACAAGCACACCCCTCTATTCTAAATAAATGTTTTGCATAAGTGTTAATCTGTTTATGCAAAGAGTATGCACGAGGAAAAGCACTGCTCCACATGCAGGTGCTTATCTTTGGATCCCAGCCATGGTGTCAGGCTGAGAAGCACTCGGCATGTAATTTGAAAGCCAGGTAATGCACTGAAACTGAACAGACACCTGCAGGAGCAGACAGGGTGGGAAGACATATGGGCAAAGTAGATACAAGGTAAGGAGGCAGTCATAGCTATAGAGTTGAGAATTGCTCAGACCAAACAGTCAGATGAAGATTCTGGGGATTTATTGGCTAAGCTCAAACCGCATTGGCCAATTACATCACCGGGAAAACTGCTGAGTCAGGCTGGGCATGTAAAAATAAAAGGCTGAAATATTCCATTTGATTGCACCACAAAGCAACAAACAGCAGTTACAGGTATAGAAACTCCCTCACCTGATAAACTGCCACAGTAATGCCAGGAAGGAGTCAGAATATTGCTGCAAGAATTTTGGGCTCCAAATCCCAAAGTTAAGAGTAGATAAAGATAATGTTTTCTTTCAGAGAAATTATTAACTGATACAACATCTCATTGCCACCATGGAATTGAGGCACTTGTAACCTTTTGGACAAAAAACAGCAACTCCAAAGCTAATATCTTGATGTCCTCATTTCCTTCAAGCAGGTTAAATAGAAATTCTAGTAGAGAATAGTTTTCTGTACAGAAAAGCCGCAGTTGTAACAAAAAGGACATTAAGTATGAAAATGCAGAAAATAATTAATTCTCCAAAATGGCTAAATGTCAAACAGAGAAATGTAAAGGCTAATTTTCCTAAGGAAATACACTGGCAGATAACACAAACTTTTTCCAGTTCTAACACATTATCTTATGAGGGAACAACCAAAAGGAAACAAAACCCACAAATTAATTTAATTGATTGAAATTATCAGATACAAGCCTTTCCCAAGCTTAGTTAATGTATATTCACCCTGTTTTTAGACAATGAAAAATAAAGAAGGAACACTGGAAAGATTTGTTAAAGAGTAGCATTACAGGGATAGGACCATTCATAAATGACTATCAAAGTCTGGGGTCAATAAAGTATTCAATAAGATTTACTTCAATTCTATTTAGCAGATTAGTGAGCTAACACAGAAGTATTCTCAGACAGACCCTCTTGGAAGCTTTTTGAAAGAAGATTATTGAGTGAGGTATGAAAGAGTGTCATCACAAGTGGTATACACAACCAAAATATCAATTCAGAAATTACCTTTGCTGGACTGAATGGCATCAAAATGTCTTTGATTAGAGAGGATGGAATGTGAAGAACTGAACATGAACTACATCCCCTTCATTTATTAACTAACTAATTCAAGTTGTCTTTTAGGGTAGAAGAAACAAATTGAATTCCTGCTCATTGTTTAAGACAGACTATGATTATTTTATAAAACAGGAAATGTTCAGTTAGTTTGGTTGGTTTCCCAAAATCTACAATTATATTTTCAGTAGAAACCTCAATTATTAACTAACTAACTAACTAACTAACTAACTAATTATATATACCATCTGAAGATCACAGGGCAGTTAACAGTATAAAAACACAAAAGATGCAACATAACAACAACAAATACCCCTGACATATTTAAAACACCAGATTGTTTAATTAGGCAAGAGGAATGTTTTCACCTGGCACCTAGACATACGTAATGACAGTGCCAATGAACCCCACTGGGGAAAACATTTCACAAAAGGGGAAGCCACCACAGCGAAGGCCCGTTCTCATGTTGCCATCCTCCAGACCTCTTGCGGACAGGACACACAAAAAAGTTCTCAGATGAATGCAGGGTCTGGGTTGGTCCATATGGGGAGAGGTGGTCCTTGGGGTACTGCGGTCCTGAGCTGTTTAAGACTTTATAGGTCAAACCAGCACTTTAAATTGGGACCAGAAACTAACTGGCAAGGCAGTGCAGTAGGGCCAGGATAAGCACTGTATGCTCAAACCATCTTGTCCCGATGAACACCCTGACCACTGAATTCTGCACCAGCTGAAGTTTCTTCAGAGGCAGCCCCACTGCCCTAAAGTATCCCTGGGTGTGCAAAAGTAACAGCTGTGTTGAAATACCTGAAAAGCCAAATTCCCTTCTGAAATAGTTGAAGAAGATAGTGCTAAGGTATGCCAGGATAAAGCGGGTAAGCAACCCTTGGGGTAATGGGACCACAACTAAAAGGGAGCATCAGTGTGGGAGAAAGTGATGCAACAAAACCAGAAATGTACCACTTTGTCACAAATCCATTGATGGGGACGGGGGAGAATGCCTCAGCACTATGGTTGGAATGAGGTTTTTTTAAATAAAACCTTACAGTGCTAAGTCAGGCTATTAAAAAAAAATCAAATAACAGCTTTGTGAAATCGAAGAGTCTAGACAAAATGTCTCATAATAGATTCTCTTCCATGAGCCGCGACATTTATAATAATGCAAAGGAAGTAAATCTTCTATCACACACCTAGAGACTCTATCCATCTCTTGTTCTCTGACCTTTAAAATGTGATTATATATAGAAATATATCTCATTATTCAGACCCACTTTAGTCATTCTGATAAACATTTTGAACAGGAGTGAAGGAAAATAATACGCATAGGCAAGCATTCACCTTTACTTGAACTGTGCGCTTGTCTTTAGTCTAAGAAACTATCATCCCTAAGGCAAAATGCAGTGTAATTATTTTGTATATAAGTAATCATCCTGCATCAGTAACAATTATCTTGAAATATGGTGTCAACCTGCCATCGAGGCCCCTGCCATGAATACAAACCACACACCGAGTCCATTATTTCTATAAGATACAAATATCAATCTTTTAAAACAAGCTAGTGTGAAAGGAATGTTTATGTCTAATCAATTCCATGTTTGCCCTTACTTCTGGCAGCTTGATCCAATGGATCTGCTTAAGCTGCCACAACTTAAAAACTGTGGTTTGTGCAATATTAGAAGGGCTGGGGCTGGGGGTTTCTCCCTTCCCCTCCCCCAGCGCAGATTAACTGGTGCTCAAAAAATGACTGCAAGCCCCATGCAATATGTACTTCAAGGTGAAAATCAAGTGCTAAAAGGCGGCTGCATTGCAGAGTTTGTGCCTTAAGTGGGTGGAGTTGAGAGGGGAATGATTGCAGCTGCAAAGGACTAATGAGAAATTTATTCTATGAATCTTGCCTAAAAAAAAAAGGATTTCTACATTAGGAAGAAGATTCATGAGACCTCATATTGTATGTAGTCAAAGAGGACCTGGGGACCTTATTGCTCGCCCAAGATACCATGGGAAGAGCATGAGGGTCTAAAGCTGTGGTTCCCAATATGAGGCACATGCCCCACAGGGGGACAATTTGATTTTTAATGAGGACAATTCCAATTCAAGAATGATGAGTTACTAACAGTGAATGGCCTTTTAGGCTTCCTCCACATGAATAGGAGTTCACTTTTTGAATAATAAGAATTATATGTCACGGGGGGGGGGGATCAGGATTTTAGATATGCTTAGGTGGGTTGGGAACCACTGGTCTAAAGTATTGTGGGCTCTCACAAGAAGGCGCTGTAGGCAAAGTTGATATAAGACTCCAAAAGAACTGAATGAAATATGCAGATTAATGTATTATAGGTAGCCATGCATTTCCCTGGTATAGACATTTTTTGCTAGGAGGTTGATGCAGAGGGGATTCCAGGGATAGAGACCATAAGTACCCTGTCTCTCCCATCATTACACCATGCCTATTGTCCATATGCTCATAGCTGTGCCATGACTTAAGAGCAGGTCACAGTGGACCAACTAAATCAAGGCTGATCCCTGCAGTACCAGTAGTGTTGGGATTGGGTCCAAGAGCAACCACAAGTTCGCTTCCTATTAACTGAACTTTCTCTGAATTCAGTTTAATAAATCTGAGTTTGACAATATGGGAATAGTTACTACTGCACTTAGTCTGAAAAATAAAATATGATTTAACAATGCACATTGTTACATAATGCACGATGGCAAGTAATTTTTTAAAAAAGTTATATTTATGTACCCAACATGTTTTCATTCAGCCACGGATCTACATTATGGCTCTTCTGCAGCCAAAGGGGTTTTTAATGACTCAAATTGCAAATATGATAATAGCAAATCTGCCTGTTCATGCAATTTATGTACGAAATGATTCCCTATATTCAAAGGAGAAGGAAGGGGAGGGGAGGGGAAATATTACTCTAGAGAATTAAAATTGCTCATTAATGATCAGATGTTATTCTGCTACCTCAATGTCTTAAATGGTGGGGAACTAAGCACTACTGGAACTGTATTAACAGAAAAACTCCATCACATAAAATTTACATAAATAAAGGGCGGGGGGAGACAAAGAGAGAGTTGAGGTAGAAGGGAAGGAGAGCAAGAAATTAAGTGGTATGTTTAGTTTGTTGAGAGGCAAAACAAATGCTTTTCTTCAAAGTTATGTTAAACTACATGTTAAAAATGAATCTGCCCTGCAACTTATTATAACACAACTCTTTCTCCAAGACATAAAAAGGCCACAATATTGCAATGTCAATGTGATGAATAACTATGGATCCATAACAAATGAAATGAAACAGGATAATGTTCACCTGTCTGTGACCCTTGGTGGATAACACTGCTGTCAAAATAACACTCTATGTAATGTGCTTCAAAGCACAAGAGACAGCTTGAAAACTAATAACTCAAATAAAAAATGCCCAAGAGCACTGTGGAATCTTCCACATACTCTGGTTCAACTCCAGTTATGCCTTGAAGGCCTGTCTGTAGTTTTGAAGGTACATTTAGATGAAACTGTGTGAGTGAGACCCCAGAAGCCTTTGGGGAAATATAAGCAATCTAGACATGATCTCCTGTGCAATGTCTGTACTGGGTAAATGTGAATAGAGAAGCCAGGTAATCTGCAGTCTGTAAAGATCAGGGATATATATTTTATATTTCACTCTTTAGCTACACTAAGATACTCAGAATCAGCAATGAACCAGTAACTGTACTAAAAAGCTGTAATCCTTTTCAAAGCTTGGGAGCAAAATGTGCAAATATGCACTAGGCAGTGACTCTAGATGGAGCTATCCATTGTACCAAAAAAACCAACAACATTATCTGAATCCTTTCTAACTTGGAAGACATTCTTCTTGCACTGTGTGCTCAAAACAGAACACACAGTCCTTCAAATAAAACTGACGTATACTGCATCAACTACCCATTCTAGGTACACGTAGATTGAATGTATGTAAATACAGTGGAACCTCAAGTTGCGGACGTAATCCGTCCCGGTTGCACATCCGCAACTCGAAGCGTTCACATCCAGAAGCGCTGCGTCTGCACATGCGGCACAATTTAGAACTTCTGCACATGCTCAAAACGTGATTTAGCGCTTCTGTGCATGTGGCGAAACCCGGAAATAACTGTCCGGTACTTCCAGGTTGCCACGGGACGCAACTTGAAAAGACGTAACCTGAAGTGGACGCAACATGAGGTATGACTGTAAAGACTGGGAGCATCTTCACAAATGAGGACAGTTACCTTGCTTATCAGTTATATTAGCAATTTCCCATTAATTATATTAATTACATTTGGGATTAACTGAAGATATGAGCTCCTCAAATCATTTTCTAAAATATTATTTGCACCTCTGTCTTGATGACTGTACGAATGTGCTCCAACTTGCCTAGAAATCATGATTTCAGCCTAGTGGCCTTTCTCTCCATTTCTATATATACAAATAAGTGTGTGTCTGGAGGAAAGGCACTTTGAATAAAGAGGCATCCTTGAAGTGATTGCTTTAATCTGCTGCAGCAAAAAATAAAAAATAAAAAATGGGGGGGGGGGGATTTTGGCTCCTTCAAACTAAAAGGTGATATTTGGCATCACCATTTGGTATCCTGCCCCAAAATACTGCCCCACCAACATATCAGAAGTTCTGCAGCTAGTATGAGAAGAACCCCATCTCCCCCACCCTCCACTCCCCACCCCTTGCCCTCAAACTCCACCCCACATCTCTATTCCAAACCCACCCACTATCCTCCAACTATCTCCTGTTCCTAAAAGACCTCAAGTCTCTGTAAAAAAAAAAAAAGGTGTTGTGCACAATGTAGCAGGCGGTGAAATAAGAAAACGCTCACCAGTCCATGCAGAGAAGTGGTTGGCAAGTGCTGTTAGCTAATGTTGCTGCTCCTCTTCTACCATGGGTGCACAAGTATGGTGTTGCCTTTGTGCCAGCCTGCATGGCATGACTGAGCACGTGCGGCCAATTTCCTGTGCACACCTGTTGGGCTCTCAGTTCCACCTCCCTAGGCTGCAGACTGTGAGGAAATGCATGGCAGCTGACAGGCAGCACTGCACTCGACACAGGTGACTCCTTTAGTGGACCACCTCAGAGACAAGAAGTGGGCATGGGTTAACCAGGCAGCAGAAGTGGCAAGCACCAGGGGGAAAACACACCCACCCATCTTCTGAGGGTGATGCCAGGGTCCAATCCTGCACCACAATATCTGTGGCTAGAGGCACTACTGCTGTCAATTAAAGCACCAACTATTTTAAATGTGATTTTTGTGGATGACAGCTACCTACTTCATTTGACTGGCGTTTTCACCAAAAAAAAAAGGGGGACATGCGTCCTGAACAGCAGAACAATAACAAACCTTCTATTCATTTGAATCTATGGTTGTGGCAGTTTAAGAACTGAATTAGGGTGCTAATGTGAATCTGAAAACTATCATGAATATCTATTATTTGGGGGTGGGTTAATTTTTATAAACAGTTCCAGAATATTTTGTGGAAGGGCTGTTTATTGTTCATCATAGTCAGAAGATCAGTAGCTCACAGAATAGGGCACATGCTTTTCATACAGAAGGTCCCCATTTTGATCTCTGTCATCAATCTCTAGAGACAGCCGGGAAAGACTTCTATCAGAATCTGTGGAGAGCCACTCTAGTTTATATGGAGGGGCAATACCGAGCTACACAGACTACAGTAATGGTCCGATTTTGCACTATACATGTAAATATGTGGTGAGACAGCAGCTGCTGCTCATGACCATGGAAATGGCTGCTGATCTTAGAGTACAGCCCGACTCATACTAACCTCTCTCCACAATGCTGCATATACAATCTCTTTCATGTACAAAAGCAACATGATAACAGTCTTTCTTAGGTGGTGGTGTTTTCATAATATCCTGCAATACTGATCTTTAGAGAGCAGACAGGTGCCAATAGAAGCTGCAAGAGTAACATAAATGCAGACCTGGGTGCCTGATGGAAGTGATTCATGGTTTCAGGCAGACAGGTGGGGAACCTAATAAACTGAAGCGAAGTGGTTTCAAATATGGCTGCTTTTGTTAACAAAACAAAAACAAAAAGGATATTTATTTCTCAGTCTCGTGATTCTTATCTGAATGAAGCTGGCTGAGTCTTGGACATGCACTACCCCCATTCTTGTTCAGAGGTGATCAGTAGCTTACATTTCAGTTTCTAACTCATTGTTATTTAGCGTTCCGTCAAACTTTGGACAAACTCTGTTGAGTCCTAACCATGGTGTACTGAATCAAGCCAACTTCAAATTGTTATGTGAAGGTGGTGTGTTTCAATAACTCATAATTAAGAATAGCTTTAAGGTTAGCCACAATGTGGGGAAGAGGGAATGTGTGCTCAGGCTTATTAACATCAAAGCAAACCATTGTTTCATGCAGAGATAGGGAACCTGCAGCCTTCCAAATGTTACTGAATATACTCAGTAGCTCCACTGAGTATTGCCAATGGTTAGGGATTATGAGAGTTGTAGCCTAAAACAAATGGAGGGCCACAAGTTCCTCATCTCTTGTTTAATGTTACGTCCCACTCTAACCTCTTGAATTCATACCTTAAAATTCTATGTCAAACATCAAATGAGAAATTTATGTAGAAAACATAAACTTTTTCAGCTGAAATTTCACAAATTACAGAAGTCTTTGTAGGGAGGGACAATTATGAACAAAACAACAGTAACCTTCTAGAATGTAGCAAATAGTATAGGAGTCTCTTTTTAGGAAAGAAGGTTTAAGTTGCCCTAGGAACTGCAGAACTGAAGGGAACCACATTCTGCAATATACTTCCCAGAAAAAAATATCATGGAAAGGGTAAGTTGAGACTGACCCCAACTATAGGCTATAAAAGACGCAGCGCGCTCTCTCTCTCTCTCTCTCTCTCTCTCTCTCTGTGTGTGTGTGTGTGGAGGGGGGGTGCTTTCTCCCTCTTTACCAGAAAAAGCCACCTCCAAGTGGTACCAAACAGAGGCACACTTTGGCCCCATTCACTGGCCAGAGGATTTCTGTGTTGTAGGTTTTGTTGTGGTTTTGCAGCCTTGAAGATCAATCATTTGAAAGGGAGGCTACAAACAAATAAAATCCAATTGTCTCAGGTTTGAGCACTGGTGTTTCTCAAGAGAAACAATGAACAACTTTATTTGAGGCAGGGTTTTAATTTATTAAGTCAATGACCCACAGTCTCTTACCATACGTTAAACTATGTTCTTAAGATAGCATTTCACGTGAAGCACAGCTTGTCCTCACTGACAAGAAAATATGCAAATTATATATTCAATTCAGATGCCACACTAAACTAAATTTATGAGCCTGAGTTCTGAAGGATGCATAATAAAAGCAGATAATCAATCAACAATAATAAACAATGGGTTGCTTGATGTATGTACCTATGGTTTATGTTCTAAACTATGGTCAGCACAAAGTATGATTTGGTGTGCTGTCACAACTGTGCTATACATATTTATTACTTCACAACTGAACCCAGCCATCCATTTATGTTACTACTTAAATATTCACACACTTGTTTAGATATTCGACTGATCAACCTGTAAGGCAGAACATCTGAATTGATCTTACCTGTGTATACAGTTTTTGGATTCGAGATACGCCATCCCAGCAGCAACATCTAATGAAAATTTCACTAGCTGCTTGGTTTTTAGCTCATCCTTCTTCTTTCTTAAAAAGGAGAGGAAATCACCTCCTAGAGAAAGAGACAGATGGACAATGAGACATGACAGGGATGATATTCCCATTTATCTCTCATTAGCAATGCCTGGCTGAACAGAAGGTATTACACTTCAGCTGTGTTTTTCAACCAATTTGTCTGAGGCTAGGGTAAAAAACAACCTGAAAATGCAAAGAGCATATTATTGCCAATATACAGCTTCCTTAAACTGCCCTAAATATTACTCTGCTAGATGGCTAAAATAGCACATTGTACAGCAACACTTCAGCAGTGGTATATCTGGGTAGAATGCTTGATCTCACATCTCCTGTACATAAATGCAATGTATAACTTGAAAAGGAGAGTGCTATTTGCTGGGGATGATTAAAAAGAGGTGCAGTCAACACCTGGTCACTTAAACAAAAATATGGCAGGGTGGGTGGGAAAGGTTGGATCCAAAGTTGCATTTAGTAGAGTTCTATTGGTGCTGGGGAAACTGGGTAGGATATTGTTTTTGCCAATTCCTCCTTCTCCACTATAGCCCCCCACAATCTTCTCCAAGGTGTTGGGGACGAGGTGTTCTTGAAAAGCATGACAGCTGATGCTGGGAGGTTGCGGGAGGAAGGGGACATTGGCAAAATGCTATCTTTTTCATTCCTCCAAAGAGGAGCCTCTACTGGATCCCTGATCCCCCTTCTCTCAGAGGGGCAAGTCTGGATGCATCCTATGAATGTGACAATAGGCTATTTTGCATAAGGGGTGGTTACATAATGTGTAATAATTAGGAAGCCTGGAAACACAGGAAGCTGCCTTATACAGAGTCGGCCTTTGGTTCACCTAGGTCAGGGCTGTCCAACAGGTTGATCGTGATCTACCAGTCGCTCAACAACTTTGGGCCTTCCTCCCCAGAAAAAGCTCAACAACTTTGGTCAATCCAATGGATAGATCACTTCCAGGTTTTTTTATAGTGGGAGTAGATCGCAGTCTCTTGGAAGCTGGACATCCCTGATCTAGATCAAGGTTTCAAGCAGGAGTCTTTCCTAGCAATGCTTGGAGATGGCAGGGATTGACTAGGACCTTTTGCATGCATGTGTGTAGTGTGGCATGCACTGACCCTTTACAGGCTAAAAAAAACCCCCCAAAGACCCATACAACTAGCTTTGTTTCCTTAAGTGCTCTTTGTTTCTTAAATAGCAGCCTGCCAAGGCTCCTTGCAAACATGTCTGGATATAGGAGGGATTCTCAAAAGCAGTTTGTGATAGGGTATTGAGACTGTTCAAAGAAAAATGTCAAAAATCCCACTGGGTGTGCTCAAACCCTACAGGGTCTCTAAAGTAGTTCTTTGGATCCTAGCCAGGGTATCCACTTGCATTTTTATACTGCTCCACCCCAAAGGCTCACTTAGAACTGAGCGAACAAAGCAGAGACAAGGATAACCCCAAAAGACTGAATGAACATTATCTTGAAGAACCAAGTTCACAATGTAACTCGTAACTTAACAGGCAGTCGTAAAAATAACGGCACAGACTTTCACATCTTAAAGCGCACAGGCTGTTGTTTGTGATACCGGCCCAGCCGTTATTCTATTCGACGCTTGATTAATTTCAGTGAATCTCTGTCGGGTGAGTTTCGTAGTTTTACACAGAAGCATTCCAATTCCAGATCAGATTTTGGGTGCACTTACATTACAAGAAATAAAGTATGAAATTATTAAGAGATGGGTTTATTAACAGCAGACTCAATCTTCTAATGCTATAGCCCTCAGATAAGCTGCTGTATTTGTGAGAGGGATTAGCATCTTAATTGACAATTCCTGAGTTTGTGTGGGTTTTTTGTTTTGTTTTTACCATGTCTTCCAAGGTTCTGGGCTTCTTTAGATAGAAGGACTCAAGAGGTGATGGCTTAATTGCATGTTCTTTAATTAAAGCTTTATAGAAAAACAAGCCAGCCTGCTTAACCCTCTGATTGTTCGCTCACCTATATTGTCTTCTGACAACAGCATGTTATCCATTTTTTTCCTCTGGTAATAGTGTTTTCACAATTCTGAATCATACTTTACTCAAATCTTAACACATTATGGCATTTCATAAAAGCCTGAGAGTAGGTGAATAAAATTCAAACTGTCATGGCATGAGTCAAACCTATCCCCCCCCCCCCCCAAGAAAGGCTCTTATACAAAACCTTCAGTGCACAATTATGATGTACTAAAACAGATATGAGAAGAATTGTTTTATAGCTACACAGGCTACATCTACATAAAACATTACGGCATTTGTGGGGTTATGAGATTGTAAGACAGCTGACAGCCAAATGGCATTTGTTGTTTTTTGATGGTAGTGTAGAGAAATGGTCTTCTTCAGAAGTATCAACAACACTACCCACAAGAGTTTCCCCACCTAGTGATAATGTGGCACAGTACCATGTAAATAGCTTCTGCTAATAAATACAGTTACCACATCTCACTTTTGTGCTGTAAGATGTTCAAGGAAGACCGTTACTAGCTTTAGCGTCTGCTGAATGGGCAAGCACAGCAGGTTTAACGCTGCCAGCCTTCATGTCATATTTGCAAACATCTGTGTAATGCAGAGTGGGTCTGCCAACAGGCCTAGTGCCTGAAGCCAGCTACCCGTAGGGCACATCCTTCGGGATCCTGCCATCTTCCATTCTGTGGACATGACCAAGCCAGTGTAGACGTCATTGAGACAGAAGTACAAACATGCTGGGGGTGTGGGCTTGGAAGAGCACATCTTTGTTTAAGACTCTGCCCTGCCATGTGATGCCCAAAAAATCTTCCTGATGCAGCACATATAGAAGGCATTGAAGCATCGATACTGGTGGCTGTAAGTTGTCCACAACTCCCTTCCATAAAGCAATGTGCTCAAAATGCAAGCCTTCAGTTTGATATTGGTTGTTAGCATCACATAGTCCCATACCCTTTTTGTTTTTTAGGATTTTTAGTATTCCGGATACAGTGGAGATGTATAATTTAACTTATAACCATGCAAGGAAAAATATTCTGCATGAAAATTGATTTCTTATAAATAGATGGTTTTAATTTGGGGAACATGTAAGACGATACTCATTATTTTCTTAGCTTCTGCAATTAATGCACATATAATTGTACCTCCCCCCTTTCACATTATTCTATAATGCACGGGGGGAGGAGCATTACTTTTTCTTTTTTTAAAACACACATTGAAAATAAAAAGAAATTATCAAGAATGAAGTATAGGAAAGATAGTGTCTAGCTATAATTGCTAAAGTAAACAGAAAAGGACCCTTTTCAGATATTATGTTACTGAAGTAAAATTTAGCAAGGTAAGTATGAGAAATATTTATGGTTGCTGCTGTTTTTTAATTCTAACAGTTTCAGGGTTTTATTTTGAAATAGTTGTCACTTGCCAGGTAGCTGAGACACCCATATCCCTGATAAGCTCTTGGAGGAGATGGAGTCAGGTCTGTGAAGTTTTAACAGGGCAGGGGATGCGAGGAGGTCTGTTGGTCACAAGCTGTTACCTACCTGCTCGGTGGGACAAAGCATAACCAATTAAAGCTTTCCAGAACCTACTCTGCTTTCTCCAGTGGGAGAAGATGAGAGTACCTCCTTAAAGGACATACAAGGATGCTTGGCACTCTGTTCTCTAAGGGAACACGGAGGCTCTGGGAGCTTCTGAAAAGCTCAATGATATATTTGCCCCTCAAAATAAATCTTCTGTAGCTTTGCCAGGTCAGGAGCATCCCTGACCCTGAGACCTAGGGCAGCACCAGGCATGCATGCACACTCATAACACCTTTTTCCTCTTGAGCCCATCCCAGTTCTTTTTCTTCCTCTCTGCTCCTTCCAACAACTGAGCCCTGGAGACAGAACTGTGACTGGAAGAGGGGGCGGAGGGCAGAGAATATATGCAATAATATGCAGCCAGCTCCTGCCAGGCTGAAGCTTGCAAGCTGCACACATACTCTTCTTAATGAAAACGTTTTTTAAAAGGTGTTCTTGCCCACCTGGAGATTCAAGCCCTCCTGCTGTCACCTACTGTAGGCAGGCAAATCTGGAGACTGCAGGTCGGGCCCTAGCAGTCTGGCAACCCTAATCAACAACTTTTCAAAAACAAAGAGTTCTATGGTACCTTAAAGACCTATAAGTTTAATAGTATATAAGATTTGATGCATGCATTTGAAGAAGCAGACTCTGATCTGCAATGTGTTGGGCTGTAACAAATTGCTGTCTCTCTTCTTCTTGCAACAGACTAATATGGCTACCACCCTGTAAATATATATTTTTAGTAACTTCACTAAATCAGGAATGTACACAAGACATGGCTATGAGTAGTGTTTCAGTACTTACAATTATAACACTATAATTAATAAGGAGGTAACAAAGCCAGATCCTTAGTCTATTAAAAATTACTATTATAATAAGGGAGAGAAGCAGACAATGCTAGATCCATAGCCATTAAAACCAATTGTGCTTCCTCTATCTTCCCATTTATTTTGAAAGGTATCTGTATCCAGTTGTTTATTCCATTTCAAAACACTTTTCAGCAGAGACTACAATTTATTTGTTCAATACCACAGCTAGAATATTTGAGGGAACAAAAATGAAAGAATAAAATGCAAATCTTGTTATGTTCAACTTTTCCCCAATCCCTTTAGGAAACCATAGGTTAAGATTAGTTTCTAACGAACTATGACTTATCAAGAGAGATGTTTTCCCCAAAACACATAGCTTGCTTTAAAACAAGTGTCTTGTTTCAATAAAAAAACAGACATTAAAAATAAAATCAGCTGCAAAGTAGAAACACAGAGCCAAATCCCCAGAACAGACAACCGTAGAAAATTACATTTCGAGGGAAAGGTGGGCAAAGCACTAGAGGGGTTGAATATTATGGTTTAAAGTGGAGTCAAGTGTTTTAATTAAAACTGAACACTATTCCTGCAAACAGTGTCAAGCTAAAAGAGGATAAATTTCAACGAAGTGTGAACACAAGTCAGGGACGAGAAGTCTTGTTATGAAACCTCCTAAGTCATCAGGGATCTCAAAACAACTGGTATGTTCTTGCTTTAAAAGAGACGAAAAGAGATTTTACTTTAATGGCAAGGAAGCAAGGCATTTCATTTATTTAAAATATTTATACTCCACTTCCTTACCAATTAAATGAAGTTAAAACCAAAATCTAGCTAAAATACGTCTGTTTGGAAAAATGTTCATATACCGTAACAAACAGGCAGACCCCACTCCTCCTGAACTCCATATTTCCATCTGAAAAGCCTTCACAGCCATAATCTCCTAAGCAAGATGACATGTCACCACTGTGTTGTATTTTCTCTTCTGAGCAGAGAAAGTGATGTCTCTTTCCATCCAGCAGAGAATCAAGAGAAGGGTGATGTGATTCACACTCCCCCCCCCCCAATCTTAATAGGCAAACAGTTCCCCTGTGTATATCTCTCAGATGTCCAGGAGTGTGGGGTGGGAAGCATTCTCGCCTGATTGGCTGGTTCCAACTCCTCTCCTCTTCATACCCTCTTGCTAGCACCCAACAGAGATACATCAATATTTTGGTAATACCTCGTCTCTGGCTTGATAGCCCAGAGTAATTCTGTCTTCTACTAACTGAACACAGGCTTAGCCTGAAAATGATGTTCTAATATGTGCTGAAGTGGCTACTTTAGGATTTCTGTTTAGTAAGTGCTACAGTCAGTCATTTCATTTTATGGCCCCATATTCAATCCCTGGGAATTTCAGGATGGACTGGGAATGTCATGAATGAATTAAACCCTGGAGAATCACTGTTGGCCAGTGTAGACAACATTGAGCTACATGGACCAATTGCCTGACTCAGTATGGCAGCTTCCTATGTCGCTGCTGTTATATATTTATTTATACCTCACCTGTTTCCCTGATGGGACTCAAGGCAGATTACATATAAAAATGAGAACCGCCAAAAACATAGGAAAAAAGGAGAAAAAAGATGGATGCCCCATCCATCTCTCTCTGTGTGCTTAGTTAACCCTTTATTACATAAGGAACTGCTTGAGATTTCTAAACAATTCCCAGAAGTTAGGGAAACACAAGCACTTCGGAGCATACACCAACTGGGTTTTGTTAAGAGTGGCACGGTGCCTTAAAGACGAGTGATCAATAAGTAAGTTGTGCCCCTCTTTATAATATTGAGTACAATGTTGATTGCTGTGCATCTCTCGTAGATTTCCGTTGCCTGAAAAGACTGCAGCAGGAGTGGAAAGCCTAACAAAAATTGCTCCCCATGGTTGCAACTTGTCCCAGGGGTCACTTGCTCTGCAATTTCTGCATCCTCAGCCTAGGATAATCATGCATGTGGCCAGCTAAACTATCTGCATAGGTAAAGGGAAAAGACGTGGGTGCAGCTGTGGTTTAAACCAGGCTTCCTCAACCTTGGGCCTCCAGATGTTTTGAGACTACAGTTCCCATCATTCCTGGCCACTGGTCCTGCTTGCTAGGGATCATGGGAGTTGTAGGCCAAAAGCATCTGGAGGCCCAAGGTTGAGGAAGCCTGGTTTAAACCACTGAGCCTCTTGGGCTTCCTGATCGGAAGGTCAGTGGTTCGAATCCCCGTGACGGGGTGAGCTCCCGTTGCTCTGTCCCAGCTCTTGCCAACCTAGCAGTTTGAAAGCACACCAGTGCAAGTAAATAGGTACCGCTGTGACGGGAAGGTGAACAGCGTTTCCGTGCGCTCTGGCACTTGTCATGGTCCTCCGTGTGCCAGTAGCGGTTTAGTCATGCTGGCCACACAGAAAACTGCCTGTGGACAAATGCCGGCTTCCTCGGCCTGAAAGCGAGATGAGCGTCGCAACCCCATAGTCACCTTTGACTGGACTTAACTGTCCAGGGGTCCTTTACCTTTACCTGCATAGTCTTCTTTTAAGTTACACTCAAAACAATATAATTTAACTGAAAAGGGGAGTGGGGAGAAGAGCCACTGTAACATTAGCTGAGAATCCTCTTTTTAAACTATTTCACAGGAACACAAGGTTCAACAAGCACATAAAAATCAAGTTTTCTTTTATATTTATGAACACAGCTGAAGACACTGATTTGCACCAAAACAGCACAGCAAACTGTTTACACACATTTGGCGCTCCCCCCCCCCCCGTCAACATTGCAAACTCTGCTGCTTGTATGGAAAGCACTATCAGCTGGAGACTTCTAAAAAAATGCCAGCGTAAGGGGGAAATTCTTAATGTGTGAACTTTATAACAGCTGATAAAGAATTTAGCATTACAAAAAATATTTTTGTCAGTAATTCATAATAAAGAAACCACATTTCTGCCACATTTTCTGATACAGGAGGCAAGGAAATACATTCCTTAATGCAGAATTAACTGCTCCTAGGAATGTACTGATACCAGACTAGGAGGAAATCCACATGTACAGATGGCCAACACCAGCTGGACATGAATGGCTCTCCATGTCACTGTGCCATAAGATCAACTTACTGCTGTTGTTAGAGAGACAGTGAGCTGAGCGTGCCCATGAAGTCAGTACTTCTTCCCTTGGGCTCTTATTGTCCTAAAGCAGTGGGGCTCTCAACTGGTGGTTCATGGACCCCAGGAGGTCCACATAACCCACCCAGGGGGTCCATGGCACCATTCACATAACAAAAACTACCATAGAGATATGTAAAGTAGGGGGTCCATGGCTTGACTTTAGAAAAACAGAGAGTCTGCAGTACTTAGTTAATTGGGAACCACTGGCCTAAAGGAAGAGTGCAAAGAATCAGTTACTATGGTCATTTTATTTGCAAGTGAAAGAACAGATCTACAACTTGCCTGAGCTCCTGGATTCAGGCATGGTAGTATCAGCAAAAAAAGCAGCCATCAAATGTATTCTTATTGTGGCATGAACAGCAGCTTCCTGACCAATTGCAACTGTTTCTGGGTCCAGGTGAACCAACAGTGGAGAATCACTGATGAGAAAGACTGTATAGAAATCTACCACGGTAACACAGCTACCAGCCCAATAATGCTCTTTGTCTGGCGTTATAACCAAAAGGCAGAGGACCTGTATCAGAAAGAGGAGCATGGAGGTGCTGGTGGGGCAGGGAAATCAGGAAAGCAGACGAGATAATTTTCTAGGTTGAATTTATTAAATTAATGGAGCAGAATTTTCTCTCTTATCATATGTAGCCTTATTGCGTCACATTGTAGATGCTTCACTATTTCATTTCAGGCCATCCTTCACTTTGCAGCATAAATGCCTCAAGAAAATACTGTTTTATAGGATGCACAGAAAATGTTTTATTCTTAAGCGTTGATATAGGGGGCAATCTAAAAAAGTAAAGAAATAGTTTATCAAGGTTCCTTCTATGTTTACTTTATTACCTTAAAACATGATTTCATTTATATTAGGATATGCAAAATGTTATTCTATTCAGTCATGATGTGGCATTATTTATGGATGTAAACAGGTAATTTACATGACTAAAGTGCCAAGTATAAGACATAGTGCCAATTCCTTTTAGACCCTTATAATGTTCATGTCTAGGATGTGAATTAACACTTAATTGCCAACCCTTTAACAAACAAGGGATTATTCCACTGGTAAATTCACACATTTATAGCATTTGTAGAAAAATCCCAGTAATTCATCTTCATAAGGCACAGACCACATAAATACTTCAAAGCTATGCTAAGAGGATTTCACTCCAGCTCTTTCAGTTCATATCTCTAGCTGTGCAAATTTCTTTACCTCCTTTTGAAAAACAAGCCTTCATATTGCCATCATGTTACATTTATTTGGAATACATGTTGTGAAGATACCATTTACAATATAACAGCAAGCAGTAAGGATTTGAAATAGCCCATTTATACAGAATAACAATCTATATTGTTTCTGAAATACGGCTAAGTAACTTGATAACAAGAAACTAATAACATCTATTGCAAACTGGATTCAATGGCTTGCATCCTATCTCCCATGCGCAGAGCTCTATTCACGGAAAGGGCTGTGTTGCCTCCCCCTTCCCACAGCAGGCCCCTGAAAAATCTGTTTCTGTTCCAATGCTTGGCGGTCTGTTGGCATCATAATGTGTTTGCATGTGAGGAGGAATGCAGAAGGAAAGGGATTCAACAAAAAGAAAAGGGGGACACCCCTGCATGAGAGGTTTTATTTCTGTTTGCACAGGGGATCTCTGGATGCAAGGAAAGTATTCTAGATCTCACTTGCTCCATGGAATCTCACTTGATTTTCAGGCAAGGTCTCGCTCAAAATCAGCGTGATCTTACCCAAAATCAGCACTGCCGCTGGCGGTGCTTCTCCACCACTGGCAGAGGTGAAAGGGAAGGGGTACCCGCAGGAGAACCATTGTGGAGGCCTCACCCTGACCTCCAAGCTGGGCCGGCTCTGCCCTTAACTGTCACCAATGGGTCTTACACATGTAATGATATGGTGCCTTGGTGACTCGTCACAAATCTAAACCTTGTCCCAAACAGGTGGAGCCTTAGAGGTAGACCGAGAGCAGTAGCTTAAAAAGGTTCATTCCTCTTCTCAACCTTTGCTGGAGCAAATTGCTCACTTGGAGCTTTCTGTGGTCCCACAACTTCTAACCAGCTTTGCCTTTTTCTCTGTGGGATCTGGCATTGGATTGGAATATGACAGTAGATTATATGTGCAAAAGAGTCAAAGGAATTAACCCTGACATCCTTCTCCCCACTACAAAAACCTTTAGTTAGAACTGAGAGCATGCATATTACATGAACTATGCCTACTGGCCCTTCAAGGGATATGCCTGATTCTCTTTAAAGAAGTGAGTAAACATGCTCCATCTCTCAGGGCAGCAACCTAAAAAATATAGTGTTAAAACTTCTCATTTTAAAAACTAATTCTAGCCTTTAAGGTCTGCTAACAAATACAAATGCTATCGTTTCTCAAAACTCAACATTTACTGAAGGTATCAGTTAAACTAAAGAAAACAGACAGGCTATCGTTTGCTTCCAATGTAAGTGTTGAGTAACTTTTACCAAGTGAGAACTCCTAAGCAGAGCAAGATTAAACTGTATTGTTAAGCTGTGCCTAATGAATTTATCGATTACAGCGAATACTGCTTTTTCAGCACTATTGAAATTACTAAGAATTCTCTTACTTTATGAGAAGAACCTTCTATTAAGGAGTTTCACTCATTCAAAGTGTTTCTAGTTTTCTGGAGGGAAAGAGCCTACAAAGCAATTTAGAATGCCCTCCGTGTTGATAATCATTTTTACATTTAGCTTCAACAAAGGGGGGTGGAAATCAATTTTTAAAGTTACATAACACTGAAAAGCATGTTGTATTGCAATGTTATTTAAGTATAATTTCCCAGCTAATTATAAAAAGCTAAGTATATGCCACATCATACCCAAAACAATCAAGTTTAGACGTGATGAAAAAATTCCTTTCCTCCAAATGGCATGTATTATTCCTCTAGTATTGATCGAATGTCTGCTCCAAAGTTAGCCTTAATATAAATTTGCCATTTGGCAAAATTCTGTTTGCACAAACATAAGGGAATGCAACAAAAGGTCTTCAAAACTCACAAAATCACTGTTAAAGAACACACACACAGTAGAGCATTTTGAATTTTACAGATTTTTAGGGAACACAGCTGTCTGTCCAGAGGAAGAAAAGCATAAAGTAATTTAAGGCAATGTTAAGTAGAAAATATGAATGGAATCTGTTTAACGATTTTGCAAAAGAAAACAGGAGTAAAAAAAGTAGGATAATCTCTATATGCCAGTACTTTGAATGCATTTTGGAGTTTTAAAAAAATGACTGGCTTGGTCAAACATGTTGAGTTGCAGGGGGGCAATGACTGGGAATTAGGTTTAAATCTGTTAGGTATGTGTTGTTGTTTGTTCCGTGGACTAATGGTGTTGTCCATAAAGAAGGCTGATCGCCGAAGAATTGATGCTTTTGAATTATGGTGCTGGAGGAGACTCTTGAGAGTCCCATGGACTGCAAGAAGATCAAACCTAGCAATTCTTAAGGAAATCAGCCCTGAGTGCTCACTGGAAGGACAAATCCTGAAGCTGAGGCTCCAATACTTTGGCCACCTCATGAGAAGAGAAGACTCCCTGGAAAAGACCCTGATGTTGGGAAAGATGGAGGGCACAAGGAGAAGGGGACGACAGAGGACGAGATGGTTGGACAGTGTTCTCGAAGCTACCAACTTGAGTTTGACCCAACTGCAGGAGGCAGTGGTAGACAGGAGTGCCTGGCGTGCTCTGGTCCATGGGGTCACGAAGAGTCGGACACGACTAAACGACTAAACAACAACAAATGGTGTTGTCTTGCTGAAAGTCACAAGCATACGAAAAGCCCTGCTGGATCAGGCAAAAGGCCCATCTAGTCCAGTAACCTGTTCTCACAGTGACCATACAGAAGCCTAGCTTTGCACTAACTCCTAATATTACCATGTTTTGGAATTTACTGTATGTTGTTTTGGTCACATAGCCTAGATGCTAAAACAAATATACCAAACCTCCCTGTTTGTGTGTAAAATCTTTAACTTGTACTGAAAAATGTCAACAGCTTTGGTTTAACCCCAAGGTACTGAAGGTCCCACTGAGCTATCGTCTAAGAAGCCGTATGGAGGATGACTCTAGGAAAGAGAACACATTTTTTAATTGGGAAAAAGGATGTTCTACGATGCAATCTCAGTAAAGGTGTGAAAGCTCACAACCAAAGCTCAGGTGTGGGGAGAACATGACAAAAACACTGATTACTTCCAACTCCATGTATTGGCGCTTATCATTGTGATTCTTGTACTGCAACGTATATGAATGACAAAATCAGCGTTTTCAAATCATTTTTCTAAGGCTCCTTGGAAGCTTTTCAGGGGTCTCTCAATGAAAATATCACTAATGGCAGATGAGTTTTCCCTAAAAGACAGGATGAACACTACTCATCTTCCAGTTCAAGGGGGAGTGTTGGATGTGATCTTAGCAATGTTCCTGGTTGATGTGGGTCAATGGAAGACCTAAAAGACCTGGTGTGCATCCTGCATAAACTGGGTGTGCACAAGACCCAGAAAGTGCATGACATTCAGAGGCTTCTTCAGCAGGAAAGTCAATGGAGAAAGTGATTTCAAAAAGCAGAGAATTTGAAAAGCACTAAGTTATGGAGATAAAACGTAGTTGCCTAAAAATCTGAGTATTTAGAATACAAAATTGTGTGCAGTCTTTGGAGCCTAATCTTAATAAAAGTCCCTATTTTGCACGTAAACTATGATATAGCAGCATAATAAATTGCAACGAGAGTCACATCTCATTTTATGCAGTTATCACACACAGTAACATTGCATTGACCTATCCAAGAGTCAAGTGTGCTGTATTCCCATTCTTTTGAAATCCCAGGTACATGGCAAACCCACAGTAAGTGACAACATTAAGGAATAAATCAGATATCATATCATAAGAAATACAAGATCTAAGCAGCCAATGGGGCAAAGCTACCATGCATAAGATTATAACTGCCTGTCCTTAAAGACAGGATTGCTTCTGAATAAAACTGTAGAAAATCAAATGAGGATTGTTCTAAAAGCTATATCCCATTGATTGGAACAAGCCAGTTTTCTATAAAACACGTGATAGCTACTCCTAAGTATTCCATAATCAACACTTTCTGAACAGAAGAACATCTTAATATTGTTCCAACTAAGCTTTCCATTTTCCTGAGAACACTTCCCACGTTTCATTCTGCTTGATGGGTTAAGTGTGTCTTTTCAACATTCTGACAAATGGTACAATGATTCATGGAATTTTACTCTGCCTAGCTAGAACAGATAACTGTGTATTTGAAACAAATAATGTGCTAAAAATGCTCCAGAGTCCTCTTCTCATGTACTGCCTGACCAGTAGTTTTCTTTGACAAAGCACAAAGAAAATCTCTCTCAGCAGGATCATACATTTCTTTCCAGACAGGAATATGAAATTCTACTGCTCTCTAGTCTCCAAGTGCTGAAATTGTGACTCGGCTACATACCTGAGGGGGTGGGGAGATTATTTGTGTTGCCATTCGTGTCTTTTGTCTTTGTGTGAGGGTATTTTTGTCCTTCACATAATAAGTATTGCTTAGTTAGCTAAAGCAGGCCTGAGAAATGTGGCATTTTAGTGCCTTATTATTGCAGAGCTACAGAACATTGCAAAAACATTTTCAAATGATATTTTCGGTGCCAACTCATACGGCAACCCCCTTTCTAAGAAAAACGAGTGAGTCGATGCATGCAACAGCCAGTACCATTTGTCTGTCAGAGCAATAACATCTATATTTTAGTGCCCCTGTATTCCCTTAATAGGCTTGTAGGCTCTGGCATCACTTGCAGGGAAATGACACCCAATGGAACATCTCTCTCCATTTTGCTCTGTGAACTATGACTCAAGACAGGAATAGGGAATTAAATCAGCCCCTGGATTACTGTATTTACTCTTAATGAATTATATATATTTTTTAAAAAAAACCCAACAACACTGAGATCTTTCTCTTAGGAGAAAGTCATTTTAAACTCTAAATCTCTGTCAGCAACTCCACTTAGCTGCGATATTAACTTAGCTCATGAGGACAACAGTCCAGCGGTTAGCCTGTGATACCCAAGGTGTTTGGTTTTTTCGTTTTTTGTTATTTTTGCACCTCATAACTGAAATGGTAAACAAAGTTATCCTCTTATTGCTTCACAGAAGAGAGCCTGAATTCAGTGTGCATGTGGGTGAGACAGAGAAATATTAGACCATTAGCTTCGATATCTAGAGGGCTGGATAGGCACTAATCAATTTCCACCACAGGTATCCGAGCAAGAATGCACAGAGAATCAAGGCTGCTGGGGAATTTTCTCTCTCCTCACCAAATACTTAATACTCCCTGCTGCTTCTTTCCTCACTTGTCCAAAATATAAAGAATGCCACTAACATGGAATCCAACAGCGGTGTTATAGAAATCTGGTAAAGCAGTAACTTCTTCTACCCTCATCATTTGTGTATTGAAAACCTCAAAGCCATTGCTATTAACATAATGACATTTTCCAAAGCAGCTGGGTCTGGAGGCAATCTGCTGCAGACAGAAGGGAGGAATGATAGGAGAAAAGGCAGTATCCAAGTTCAACAGTATCATGAGCCTGAAGAGGTTCAAAAATGACTTGAGTAGCTCTAAGCAACCCAAGCGTAGTTTGTCTACACAAGGGTATATTTTAACTAATGTGTCTGGATCTTGAGAAGACTGCAGGTACAGACTCTAGCTAAGGCTGCTGAAGCAAGTAATTTGCAATGTTTACGTGAATCCAGAAAGGGGAAGCAGGGTCTTATCACTAGATTCTCTTTCACTTTCATGCACCCAAAGAAGTACAACTGCACAATGGGCAGCCTTACTTGGTGAAAACATTGTCCCTATTGCAAAGTGCTATCACTACCATGAGTCAAATAGCAACACTGTTGAGAAGCTGAGTCGTTCGAGTCTAATACTCTGAGAATATAGGTAGGTAGCTGTGTTGGTCTGCCGTAATCGAAACAAAATAAAAAAATTCTTCCAGTTGCACCTTAGAGACCAACTAAGTTTGTTATTGGCATGAGCTTTCGTGTGCATGCACACTTCTTCAGATACACTGAAACAGAAGTCACCAGACCCTTATATATAGTGAGAGAGTGGGGAGGGGTATTACTCAGAAGGGTGGTGGGAATGGGTGATTGGCTGATAGGTGTGGTAAACCTGTTGACGACTTTTAATGACTGCAATTGGTCTTACAGGAAAAAGCAAGGGGTAAGATAAGGGTAAGTAAGCAAGGGGTAAGTAAGCAAGGGGGCTAAAAATAGCTTTATCATGTATAATGAGATAAGAATCCAATGTCTTTATTCAGACCAGGTCTCTCCATGGTTTTAAGTTTGGTAATAAGTTGCAATTCAGCAACTTCTCTTTCCAGTCTATTTCTGAAATTCTTTTGTAAAAAGACAGCTACTTTGAGATCTTGTATAGAATGTCCTGGGAGATTGAAGTGTTCCCCTACTGGTTTCTCTGTCTTGTGAGAAGACAGAGGGTGAGCAAGATAATCAAGGATATGGAAACCAAGCCTTATGAGCAGTGGTTGAGGGTGTTGGGTATGCTTAACCTGGACTAATATGCAAAGAATAGTGTACCTGGGTTGGCCCAATATTGGCACCGCCAAGATAGGTAGCAATCTCATCACTGAACTGGTGATGCTGATCTATTTCTAATGAGAGAGAGAGAGAGAGAGAGAGAGAGAGAGAGAGAGAGAGAGAGAGAAAGAAAGAAAGAAAGAAAGAAAGAGGCGAATTTTATGGCAACTCCAGCACGTTTCTGTGTAAAATATTTCCCAACTGTTTCTCTCAGGAAATATTTTACATAAAACCCACAGTGAGAATGCACTCCAGCAGAAACTGTCACTGACCCCTCAATGACTGAAGGCACAAGACAATTACAATCCTCTCTTCTGCAAGATTGCTGGGAAGCCACCTTGTTCTGGGTGTTATGTAACACTATGCACTTTTAAGGCATAATTGAACAATTCTGTATACCCATTTCATACCACATTAAAACACTTTTAGCAGCTCTGGCTTCCACATTGCTTGCAAGCTCAAAGTTCATAGGGATCTGGCCAAAATCTAGCACCTATGCCCAATAATACCCCCCAAAAACTATTTCCGCTCAGTTCAACTACCGAGACTCCAAATAGTACAGAATATATGAGCACAGATATGAGCACACATAAGCTGAAAGACTTTAGTTTAAGGCACTTGCCTGTGGGTGTGCAAGTTTCCTTCCAGAGGTTGGCTAAACTGCAGTGATGACACGGAAGATCAGAGGAGGGATGGGGAAGCAGAGAGATGTGGAAGTTGGAACTGAAGAGATCTGAGGAGGGATGGGGAAGCAGAGAGATGTGGAATTGGAACTGGGAGAAAAAGGCTGGAGTGAGGGTCCAATGTCATTGATATGAGGACAAAAAGGAAAGAGGTGCGAGAAGGGGGGGCTAGAGAACAAGTGATGGAAGTATGAGGCAGCAGAAGCGGTGATGGAGAACACAGTACTGAGACAAATGGGGACCTCTGCATGCATATGTAAAAAGGAGAAGATTCCCCAACCACTGTTTCAACTGCTATGATGTCAAAATGTTCTAGGGCTTGTAGCAACTCTTGATAGGAAGGCCAGGAGGACTTCTTGAACATAATGGTGGATACCATCATTAGGTGACAAACTGGAAGAGGGGCTCAGCAAACACAGAAAAGCTGCCTTCTACCGCCCATTAGTCCATGTGGCTCAGTATTGTCTACACTGATCAACAGAGGCTCTGCAGGGATTCAGACCAGGGGCATTCCTAGACCTACCTGGGGGCCTACACCTCTTCCTAAACCTGTGGCATGGGTGCCAAGACAGAAGAATTACATTTGGAATGAAGTTTTCTCTCCCTTGTTTGCTGCAGAAACTGCTAGTGCTATGATTCCATTAGTTCTGGCTTTGTATATTTTTAGAAAGAAAAAGAAACAAGAAGCAGCTCTCAAATTGGAGAAGGTATTTTTTTCTTTTAGTTCAGCCTTTTTTACTGTATAACCTCACACGAAAAATAAGTAGTGGTATAATATACAATAGCCTAGCCAGAGGAGAACGATAAAAATGTCAACAATTTCTTATGGAGTATGCTAACAGGCTTTGAACTTATGCAATGTGCAAATTGAAATATCTGGCTCCCATTTCAAACAATTAATGATTATTCACCATGATAATAAGTGGTCAGCTTATGCTCTCCCATCCTCATTTGTTTTGGAATATTAGGCACCAAATGAAACATTAGAGCAACCAAACAAAGCATTATGGAATACTATTTTAAAGTATCCACAAATGGCTAATGCTGTATCAGCAATATTTTGATGGATGAAATCAAAAGGAATAAGCTTTGAAATATTAAAGCTATAAAAAGCACACTGGCATGAATTTTGCAGTTATATGCTGACACTAAAAAACAAACCAGTGATTCAGTAGGGGCTGCATCTATATTAAACCATATGAAAACCATACACATTTAAAAGCTACAAATTAAAAACAGTATTATGTGATTGGTTCCCAGATAACGGGCACAGAAGGCAGAAAAATGGTTTCAAAATACATACCCTAAAATATTTCATTAAGAGGATCCCTACTTCTTCATCCTTTCAAAAATACTTTTTTCCTGCCCAGTCCACCTTAAATTTAGTACTTCTTTGAGAACATTATAATAAAGAAAAAACACTGAAATTGTGTCACGAGTCCCCCAGCTCAGACGGATACCTCAGCTGTATTTATGACCTTATAGGACTACTCTGCTTGTGGCAGTTCCTTGCCACTGCAACTCCTGACAGATCATCTGAATCACTCGCTATGAGTAGAACTTTGCTTGGCATCTTTCAAACCACATTTATGATTGCTGCCATGGGCCAAATGGCAGCTTCTACTTACAGAAAAAAAGGCTGAGAATATCTATTTGCCACCAATAAGAGAAGGGAGTGGGCAAGGAGAAGCATGTGCCACAAACAAAGCAGACATGTGCTCATAATCCTAAACAGAGTTGAGGGCAGAAACAATTGAAGTCACACTGGCTGAGAAGTGTCTTGTTTAGAGAAACATGGCTGCTGAGTTATCATTTCAGCTACATAGGACTGAAACCTGAGCAACTGCTTCCTGACCCCCATCCCTCGCCGTGCTCGTGTCCTCTGTATGTGGAAGCAATTACAGTCCTGGGAGTTGCTGCTTTCTGGTTAACTCTCCAGTTCCAGGTTTCTATCTGATTTCCTGGATGCAAGTGCATGTTTTCCTTCTGTGCCCTGTTGTCACCTTGATTCCTGAGACTCTTCCTCAGGCTTCCCTGCTCCCAACCTCGGCTTGTTCTATTTTAACTCTGATCCTGCTGCCTGCCTCTTGGTTTTAACACTTTTTACCAGTCTCCATCCCACCCTTCTGCAACATTTTTTTTTTAACCTTGAGATACTTTGGACTAGAACTCCCATCACCCCAGACAATTGCCAAAGCCAGCTGGAACTCTTGGGGATTGTAATCCAAAACATCTTAAGGGCACAAGGTTGGGGAATGTTGGGTTTCAGTACGCGAAATCCAGCCCTGCCTCCTGCTTTTTGGGTCCAACTGTTGTACCCTTAAGAAAGTCAAGTCACAATGCTGCAGTGACAGCAGAAGCCATGCCTGGCACAATTCCCTTCTCAAGGCTCTAGACCAAGCAACCACTTCCCTTGTCCTCCATGTTTCTTAAGCAAATTACCTAGCACTCACTCTCACATCATTCAGTTCTTTCACACCATGCGGCCCAAAGACTATGATGCGGTTTCTTTTTCCTATTCTCATTACTGTAGCTCCCTTTTGCCTCAGTTGCTTTATTCCTCTGCCCTTCCCAGCCCAAATCCAACTATGCATCCTTCCTCTAGCCTCCTTTTCTCTGAGCTTCTCCTTGGCTTCTCTGCACACTGGGACGTTTTCCATTCCACAACCGGCCCCTGCCGAAGCATTTAATCCAGCCTAATTGAAAACGCTTCTTACACAGGAGCTGGACTGCAAGATGAACATTCCATGTCACCATACCACCTTAGCCAATCAAAGGCAGATGCTTCATTGCCATAGGAATAATATCATATAAATTGAAAGTGACAAGGTGGCTAGCTCTCATGCTGCCCTCCAGGCTTCCGCGAGTTCTTCAGATCTTTTTACCAGACTATTTACACTAGTGGGATGAGATAAAAATACAAATAGTTGTCATCAAGGTCTAACATCTTGCTGCTCTTGGTGGAGGGCAGCCTTTTCTCTTTTAATGCTCCATTCTTAGAGGAGAAATGAAGGAGCCAGCTGCAAGCCATGCAGCCTGGTGAGAAGCCCAGCCCTAGACATGCCAGACTGTTATATAAACTGGGCTGCTGAGTCAAGACTTGCAACTACTGTAGTAGCAAACACTGGGTTAACTTTTTCTCTTTTTTCACAAACCATTCATTCTTATTGTGCCTTTGTATTTAAAAGTATCATTCATTATAGTACTGAATCTGATTACTTGACTTTGTCCTATTTCAATTTGCTTGATATGTTTTGTTATGAACTCCTTGTTTATGATGCTGTATTTTGGTATTGATCATGAGCTGCTTTGGTCATGGTACACCATGGAGAACAAAACATAAAAAACTAGATTAACCCTATTAAAAAAGTCAACTCAAGACTGATACATCCAAATTGTATAAACCAGGAAGCCAGGGCCTCTGGATGATGTTGGTCAAAATTTCCCATCATCCCTGACCGCTGGCCATGCTGGCTGGGCCTGATAGGAGTTGGGAGACCAGCAACACCTGAAGGCCCATAGGTTCCTCACCCTTGGTATAAACACTTACCCCATGTTATAATTCCACCCTGGTTTTGCACTCAGGAACCATATGGAATATTAATCTTGTGAGTGATATGGAAACAGCTTATTCTCCACAGTTCTCTCTCCAAAAATATATTTTTGTTAGCAAAAGGGGCACAAGGTTCAGCAAAGATTATGAGACAGAAAGCAACTGACCTTGCTTCCAATGACAACACCTCCTCACCTGTAACTCAAAGTGAGGGGGGGAACTTTGAAGAAAAAAATAGACTAGTTAAATTAGTCAACAATATTCGTGCACCAAAAGCATTGAAAATACATGTAAACCCAGGGATGGGGATGTGGCCTAGGTGCTGCTCGACTACAACTCCCAATATCCTTGACCATTAACCTTCTTGCTTGGGACTGATGGGAGCTGGAGTCCAGGAACAGCTCAGGGAACACAGGTTCAGTATCTAGCCTAACCCTAATTGAGAACTTCCCTGTTCCTTTTAAGTGAAAGTGAGGTACTGAATTACTGATTAATTTAATATTATAGAATAAGACTTTTACTTTTTGCTCTTCACATATGTATTCAGTATGTGGAATGAACATGGAACAGCAGATTGCACATATTCCCATGATTCATACTGATTTACAATGGGATGTGCCTACGAGCTATGACTTTGATACTGTCTCCACCTGCTGGTAAAAACAAAATTATTCTTTAATTCTGAAATAGTGTGCGGATATCAGAGACCTTTCTGTCTCTAAAGAGCAGATTATTTAAACTGAGAAGATGCAGAGGAAGGACAATGAGTATATCCAAACAAATGGGGAGGATTAGAAACCTAGGTACTACAAGAATGCTATAAGAATAAATGAACACATTACCTGGAACAAGCTCCATAACGATATATATAGGTTGCCTTTGAGTGCAAACTCCTATAAGCTTTACCACATTCGGATGGTCATACTGTTTGAGTATTCTGAAAAAGGGGTACAAAGGTTTTATCATGTCATTGTATCAACTTGATTTCAGTTATGTAGGAAAAAAGTTACTGAGCATCTACATGACTAAAATAAACTCAGATGAGTTTCAGTAAACACGAACAGAATCACATTGTACAACTGAAACCACCTCTTACTAAGAAAGATGATAAAACTAAAGCTCTTCTCAGTGACAACACACATGAAAGGGGATCATGAGCATGTATTCATTTACTTTATCCAATACGTTTCACATAAAGAATCCCAGGGTAACTTTAAAAAAAATTAAACACAACCATAGCACAATTTAAGCAAACAGGAAAATACACATCATAAATATTTATACAGGTTCACTCATATCATCTAGAACCAAACACAACCAGATTTCTAGAATGTGCAGGGAAATCTACTTGAGTGCAAAACACTCTCCACTGCACACATCTGCCCTGAACATATGGGAAGCTGTAAGGGGCAGTGTGACAAAGGGGTGGGGCTAAAGTTGAGACTCTATAGACCCCTTTAGATTTAAGTTACCCCACCATGCAAGTGATTGGGCTAGAGTGCCATTTATTTTAATCAACATCTACCAGACATAAGTACGTACAAGTAAAAATAGATAGAAAGCAAATATTCGCTACTTTAGAATAGGCAGAAAATCCTGGAAGACATTCGAACATTTCCATGAAGACAAATGGCATGTGATCACTCTCCAGTTGCAATCAACACCTGTGCCTTCTACCATCTTAATCATTTTAAAGATGTGAACAGAGAAGTTACACTGATTCATTTTCAACTTAAGCTCCAAAGAGATGTTCTCATTAACAAATTAACAAGCCGTGTCATGATCTAGCTCCTCATATAATTCTGGAAAGCCCAGGTGTACAGTTATGCCCCCCCCTTCCCCAATGCTAGGAGAGCTCATGATTGCAAGAGCCAGGAGAACAGGGCTTCAAGCTGGTATTAGAAAGCAGCAATTTACTACCTGAAGATTGCTCGAAACCTTTTGAGTCAATCGTCATCAGGATATAGCACGACAGTTTGTACAAGTTACCAAATGGCTACTCTTTTTTTGCACTACCTTAATGCTTGCCTTCTCCCTTGCTCTTTGAAGTTCTGGTATTGTTCCTCCGCCTCTTCCGTAAGACCCAAGGCTACACACACTACTCAAGTACCTCTTGATACTTCCCATACCTCATGGCATGGGCAAGTAAATCCACTAGTAGTACAGAGGTATATATCCCAATCGATCCCACCCCTCCTCTGCTTGGGAGTGCTGCCACTAGCATAGCACAACTCTACAATTCTACGATTCTGTCCTCTACAGCAGTGTTTCCCAACCTTGGGCCTCCAGCTGTTTTTGAACTACAATTCCCATCATCCCTGGCCACTGGTCTTGCTAGCTAGGGATGATGGGAGTTGTAGTCCAAAAACAGCTGGAGGCCCAAGGTTGGGAAACACTGCTCTACAGGGCTCTCCTCCCCTAACAGACCCCCCACCCAGTCACACACTTTTCCTTACCATGAATTGCACATGCAATCTACACAGAAAGAGCTGGGCTGTTGGATTCCTGGGTGGAGGGCAGAGGACATTTGCCTTGCCAAGGAACAAAAACATTGGGGCTCTATGCATACAGAGCAGCCAAGAGTGGCACTGAGTTAGATGTCCATGGCTGTTCCTCCTTGACTCCCAATGTACTTGAGAGCACATGGAACCTTTATACCAGGGATGGGGAACCTGTGGCTCTCCAAGCATTGTCAAATTCTAATCCTCCCTACTGATAGGAGGAGCTGATGGCAACTGTAGCCCAACAACATCTGGAGGACTGCAGATTCACCATCCTGCCCTTTATACCATGCATTCCGCATTTGATTTGGCAGGCCAGGGTGGGGAGGGAATGTGACTGAAATCACTAAAGATCTGAAGAAAAAGATCAAGACTGTGAGGAATAGGCAGACCTTAACCAACTGCTTCTTCCACAGGCAAGGCTCAGCTCAAATTCACATTTTATCCTGTCAGTAGCCCTGGGAGGTACGTTCTTGCACAACTGTGCAAGGATATGAAACCCAAGCGCCACAAACAGCTATCTAACTATTATACTGCACAAAGCCACACTTGGGAAACTGTGGCTGAGGTTAAATCTAGAGAAACATTAAAGGTTGTATAATATTTCAGCCAAGTACTGTTTTGAGATAGTTTTCTAGGTGGTTTATCCTTAAAGAAGAAAAACCACAAAAAACTGTAAGATGTCAATTGAGCCTCAGTAAATAATTCATAATGAATAATTGCTATAGTTCCAGGTTTCTTAGCAAAAAAAGAAAAGAAAAAGAAAAAGAAAAACCTATTCCATGCAGTCCAAGTTGTTTGTAAGGGTAAAATAGTTTCTTGATGTCACTTACTACAATATTGACCCAGTAAGATAATCTAACTTGGAATGTTTTCCATTGTATGCATATTACACAATATGGAATTTCTATCAACAGTTGATGGTTATTTTCACCTTTGATATTATATCAGATTGCATATGACATTTTACTTCTTCCAGGGAGAATTAATTCAGGGAGGGCCTCCACCACCACTGCTAATTTGAAATATATTTTGAAGTGGAAAGTATTGATTAGTCTCAGACAATCTAGGAACTGTTCCCTGCATTAAATTTAGGTATGTAATGGATCCCAAGTGCCCATTTATTCACATTTACACCACTCACCTGGCCTCTGATAAAAACTTTATTTTCAGCTCCTGGGGAAGGTCTTCTTTACATGTCTTCACAGCAACCGGAGTTTTATCTTTCAATATTCCCTTATATACTTCACCAAAATTACCCTGAAATTGCAGATATTACAAAGTGTCAGTAAACAAACTTAATGGCATTCCTCAGCAAAATAAAGTTCCACTGTGCAGAAAATATCACAGCTGTGTCAGTTAACAATATGCTTATATAAGCTCGCACATGGGTTAAGGAAACAGATACTTCCCTTTTTAACTTATGGGAAGAAATGTTACTTTAACGTTTTTGAAAAGCCGATGAAATCAAGCTCAAGGCTTTAGTCAAACACTGCCTTTATATAATGAATGTTTAATGCCTTATAGACTGAACACCCCATTAATTTTGTACTTTGCTCCATCCAGTCATCTACCACGGAAAAAGCAACTTAGCAATGTTTCACAAAAGATTTTGACACAAGAGTGGGAGAAGCACACTTCATTAAGGCAGTCTCTTCCCCCACTGCACCTGCTTATCTGCCTTGCAATGCCCTCTCTTCCCTTCCCGTCATCACTTTTCCTTCTCTGTAGGCAGCTAAGCATAGCGGCCAGCCCAAACTCCTTTGGGCTAGTCCTATGACTAGTCCTAGTCATCTAGCTTCTGTTTATTGGAAGAAAAAACATTTTCTCTTAATGGTGGGAGAAAATAGAGGAACCCAGCCTGTTAGGGGATCCTAGTGCTCCTCTTTGCTCTCCCTCTTCCCATCAGGGTCTCCTCTGTTTAGACTTCAGCTACTTTCAGATCATCAGTTTTGTAGGTGAGATTCAAGCACATACCGGCATGTTCATGTGTGCACACTTGTGGAATAAACCCACTTCCATCTACCCCCCCCAAACCCACTCAGAATTTCTCCTAAACATAATGAGAAAAGGCAATGTAATGTGTGAATAACTGCGTGATGCAACATCAAATAACCTCCCTACAAACTTGCTGCAAAGAGTTCAAGATGAACTCTCAAGAAATAGGATGACTAGAAGGAGGTTTTGCGCAAGGTTTGTGATTTAATGGAACAGAGTATGTTTGGAGCCATCAGGGGTGAGCTTTCTCTTCTGCTCTTGTGTACAAACCCTCATAAGGAGCTGCTGCTTAGAAGGCGGCTGCCTAAGGAGTAGGGACCCTCTCAAGGAAAGTTGCTTTGCTTTCTTTGACATTTTTGGGAAACTCCATTTTGCTTTTAGGCAGATGAAAGGATGTGTTTGGATTGGGGGGGGGCATGTAAATATGCCACTAAGATATTGTCTTAAACTTTTGTAAATTGTGTTTTATTGTGTGGGTTTTGCATTTTCTTTGAGAGTCTCCTTGGGGGTCTTTTTCACTGAAAAGTGCCACAGAGAATTAAAACGTAACACATAAACGGTTGTAAGTGGCAATACTGCTACCACTAAAATGAATGGCAAGGCAGGAGCTGAGAAGTTTAAAATGCCCCTCTCTTTGTTGGTGGCAACTGGGATGAGGAATCTGCTACCAAGTAAAAATTAAGGCAGAAGGTGTGCCCAGATTTCTTATAATTTAGCAAAATGCTGAAATTAAGGTTACTTAATAGTTTGTACCAAATGGAACAGAATTATTGTCCACCTGTCATTTCCCTTGGCTGATGCTTCTTGGACAGTTTTAACTTTTTGCAGAATAGCCAGGGGGTAGAGGGGATGACATCTTAAGAGCTATCAGCTTAGCTGTCAATTGCTCTTCATCCAATACCTACGCATTTCACTTTATACTTGGGTGTAGTTGATGGTCCTAGAGGAAGGAAGGAATAGGACTTACAAAAATAACTGGATTTCTAAGTTGTTCAGGAAGTTTGGTAGACCTGCTTCTATTGACATTTGCCACAGGATATGGAATAATTAGGTAGAGGAGCTGAAATAACACAACTTGAAGTAATTTAATCACACTGTGAAATCACTTTAATCTAAGCCATTCTAGCCTTGAGGTGCATGATCCAGTTTCGTCCAAGACTGAGGAGGCGGTATTTTGAGGAAAAGAACATGGTGGTATGGATGATTTTAAGTTTCTTCTTTTTAACAACTTAGGCCCAGTACTCAAGGGACCTGAGTGGCCTGGGAGCTACAGAAATGCCTCTCCTTCCAGCATTGCAAGAATGTAAGAAGCCCTGGATCCCAACAGGAGCTTACAGGTCAGGTCCTGCTACGGTGGCCATGTGTCCTACTTCATACAGGACTATCATCTGTTTGAATGGATGTCAGGAGACAGTCCTCTGTTTGGGAAGGAGGACATTTTTTTTCTGCCTCCCCACTTTCAGCTACTCTCTGAAGACTGGAGAAGAGACACTCTTAAAGAATATTAAGAGGGAGGGGGAGGGGAGGGGAATGACCGGACCATGTGAAAAACAAACATAATATTTTAGTTGCAGTTCATTTATTTTCAGCTGTGTACTCCTGTTATTTAAAAAGCGTGCCTAGATATTCTGTTGTTGTGCCCATAACTAAGGTGCCATTTAGCTCCTAGCTTTCATATCTCTGTTTCTAACACTGTTCACAACAAGTGGAGAGGAAATGACTGTTTCAGCTGACATTTCTGGCAGGCCGATATAATAGGAGGTTGTTTCTTGTTTTCTATATTGTGCTGTTTTATTTTAGGGTTGTTGTTGTTTTTTTAAAAAAGTTTTAATTCTATTTTAGCTATGGCATTTGGGTGTTCCTTGTAACAGAGATGCTCAACTATAAAAATGGAAAAAAATGTAAGTCATCCCTTAACTCAGATGAAATAAGCTTCCTAAGGCCACATCCAGAGAGGTATCATGAGCTGGTCTTAGGCTCACATGTTCTGTTGCGTGATCATCCCAAGTGGAGAAACCAAGAGATGCCATATTTATGTAACTGTAAGGTCAAGGTCAAGGGGCCCCTGAGCATAAGGTCTAGTCGTGGCCGACTCTGGGGTTGCGGCGTTCATCTCACTTTATTGGCCGAAGGAGCAGACGTACAGCTTCCAGGTCATGTGGCCAGCATGACTAAGCCGCTTCTGGCGAGCCAGAGCAGCACACGGAAATGCCGTTTACCTTCCCGCCGGAGCGGTACCTATTTATCTACTTGCACTTTGACATGCTTTCAAACTGCTAGGTTGGCAGGAGCAGGGACCGAGCAACGGGAGCTCACCCCGTCGCTAGGATTCAAACCGCCAACCTTCTGATTGGCAAGTCCTAGGCTCTGTGGTTTAACCCACAGTGCCACCCGTGTCCCTATGTAACTGTGGGATCACACAATTGAGTTTCCCCTGCATTATGGGAAGGCTGGCCCTACCATGCAGTGAGGGAAAGTGATTTCAGGTGACACTGCCAAGGTTGTGGTGGTGGGGAACAGATGAAAGCTGTAAATGGAATCTAACAAGGTGGGGGGGTTGGGTTGGAGGGAAACACCATTTGGCCTCTACCTTCAATCCACAAAAAATCTTAAGATTGGCACTGATTGGGAGCAAAGGGAGATATGCAGAAGAGGAGACATATTTCCACTATTTCTCCAAATACAATCCATGGGCATAAATGAGAGGATCCTTACTTTACCGCCCAGGGGTCCTTTACCTTACTTTACCTTACCTAGTCAACACAGACATTAATAACATGGATGAGTAAGTAGAAATTATGCTTAGCAGATCTCCATATGATGTCCAAACAAACCTGAAAACATCCTACACATGCAGAAGCCTCCCACTGTCTTGTGTGAGAGAAAAGTACAATGGGAAACTGCTGTGCATGCAGTGTGCTCCCAGAATTTGGCTCACACACAAAAGAGTGCAGCGAGTTCACAGGCAAGGCTCTGTGGTGCAGCTGTACAGTACAACCCAAAGAAAATTAGGCATCTATAATTACCATTCACATTCATGGGATATAAGCTTACAGTTATGCACTTAAGTCCCATTTATTTTAATAGGATTTATGTCCATCTAACGTTCTCTGAATTTCACCCACAATGTTTACAGTGTGTTTCAAAACTGAAGACAAAGGAATGAGCTGGCTCATTTCATTACCCGCAGCGCTCAATATGGAGGTTCCACATTCCTCATATCACACACCTAGGTTGAATGCAAAGCCCTACTCTGTATATGCAATATGCCCAGAGAGGCATTGTCCAAACACTTGGAGCTTACACTAATACAGAGCATACAAGAGATTCTGACAGCTACTGCCCAGCATCCAAACACCACTCTGTGACTGGGGGCTGGAGAGACACATCCTGCTAGGACCATGTCACAGAAACTGGCAACTGCAAGAAGGGTTGCAGCTGCTTCCTTTACTTAGAGAAGTCTGCAGGTAATTGGGCAAAGCTAGTTTGGCAAATCTGCACAGCAGCAAAAAATATTTTAGTAATGTTTTCTTTTGAAATGTTTTTTTGAAAATGTTTTGTTAACTTTGCTGTGTTAAATGTATATTCTCTAGTTGACCACATTTGTTATGTTTTATTTTGAAATCTTTAAGATATATTAGTTTCCTGTTAATTATGTTGCTTTGAATGTATAGTTTATATTTGACTTTCTTCCGTAATGTTTTATTCAGGATTGTTTTAGCTGATGTTTTAATGTGTTGTAAACAGTTTGGAGACATTCTTCTTCTTCTTCTTCTTCTTCTTCTTCTTCTTCTTCTTCTTCTTCGCTAGTTACTGGACACTATGTGAGCTCCTCTCCCTAAATTCTCCGTTGTCTCGCAGCTTCTAGCAAGTAAGTTTTGCCCCTTCATTGTTTTGATACTGGCAAGAGCATGCTGTGCCTGGTGGACTTGAAGGTTTATAAACAGAGGTTAAATGGCCATCTGTCATGTATGATTTAGTTGCAATTCCTGTATTGCAGGAGGCTGGACTAGATTATCCAACACTACGATTCCATGATGGTATGAATTTCAGAAAACAAAAACCGCAGATGGGGGTGAGTGAGGGGGAAACATGTGCAAAAACCTAAAAAGCAAATAGCAATGGTGGAAAAGGAAATTATGTAAAGATATGAAACTAATAATGCACAGCAGGTTGGGGAAATCGCTGACAATCGCACGCGTCGCCGAGGGCATGCAGCCACCAAATCACGAGCAGCCCTTCCAGCAGCCACCAATCACCCACACTATCACCACTTACAATCTCCTCCTCGTGGCTGCGACCAATCGCCCAACCCCCTTCTGCACTGCCCATGTATAAGACAAGGGCTGATTTTAAAGCTAATTTTTAATATTAAAAACCCTCATCTTATGGACAGAAAAGTACGGTAATATTTGCATTACAAAACAAAGCTATTTTAAAATTATTGATAACTTTGGACATATTTTTTACTTAAGTTAAACACTTTTCTATCCTTGTGCTTAAACCTCTCTCACTGAAATAGGTCTTAAAATCTGCTTAACTTTGACTGGGTCTATTATATGACTTTTTTTAAAAAAAATGCAATTCTGCTACAAAGCAATGTTATTATTTAGTAGGTGGTGGAAGAAGCCCACCTTCCTCAATATCACAACTATACTCCAAGGCTAAGGTGTACTTTTCCTCATTAAGAACAGATGCTTACTTACTTTGCCCAGTAATTCTCCCAGTGTGACATCTTCATGATTGAGAATCCATTTTTTATCCTGCAGCAAGAAATACACACCAGTGTTTAGTCTACAAAGCACTGCATTTCTATAAAACCTCTGTGAGCTAGCAGGAATAGACCTAAAGGGATGATTCAGTGAGACTATTCAATCAGCAACATGCTAAGAACATAATCTCAAGAGTAAGCTGCTACTACACAATAGGATGTTAAAAGCATGCTACAGCAAATTTCTATCCAAAAATTAAGGCTTAGGTGTGATATCATAACATACAAAATTGCATGCTTTCCTTTATTAAATTCAGGGTATCTCTACCACTGTTTTTTAAAGAAAGTTTTTCTTTTTAAAGAAAAAGTTATGTAAAGGAACTTTATGGCAAAGAATATATTTTAAAAAATCAAACGCTAGTCAACCTAAAAATGACCTTTCTCTGGCACATTCAGAAAACGGGTTCTTTCTTCTACAGATGAAGAAACTGAGTGTTAGCATCTGCTAAACATACATGAAGCAAGTTCCAGTAATATCCATTAAAAAAAACAACCATCAATGGCAAGAGTTTACACTAATGATCACATGTAAACATTCTATTATGGAATATGCATTACATGACAGTAGTGGCTGTTAGCCATTCAAGCACATAAATTTCATCTGGCACAAATCTCTTTACTTCCAACATTTTCCTATTGGCCATTATTACCTTTCCATGTAAATATCTATTTAACAGCTGGACACACATGAACAAAAATTCAATATATAGTATGACACACTGAAACACATTTTGGAAGCATCTCTTCACTAGGCTCATAGAGGGAAATGAGGTTTAGAGAGATTGAGAGAGAGAGAGAGAGAGAGAGAGAGAGAGAGAGAAACCTGAAGAACACTGAATGAGTTTTGCTGGTTATGTTTGAAACCTCATTTATAAAACTAATCATATCAATTAATTTGAGCAATTCTCTCTTAAAGAGGATACGGTGATATTTATTTTGACAAATATAATTTCAGATATCTATTGTTGAGACATATATTTGCTATTAATAAATGATATTTGTATTTTGAATCACTAAGCATCTTTTGACAAGTTTATTCCTTATGAAGTTATTTGTTTCTCATTTATTTGAACCTAACAGTTTCATTTGCAAGACGGCTCATTCTTCTGATACCCAGAAGCGGATGTCAGAAGCCAAAGACCTTTATACAATCAAATTAAGTTGGGAAATGCAATTCATACTAATTCACAATTTGCTGATGATAGTCGGTAGAAGATATGGGGAGCATTACACTGTTACTTCTGCTGCCTGTCTCAATAGCATTAAGTACTCCTAGGCCACTAGTTCCTGATTAGGGACACTACTTAAAGTTGTTCCAAGACTATTTAGCAGAAAGGTTTCAGAAGGTGATGCTAGGAAACCATCTAGCCTCATGGAAATTATTCCAGGATGTTACAGGATTATGTCTTGTCCCCCATGATGTTTAGCACATACATGAACCTGGTGGGTGAGACTGTGGGGGAATTTGAGGTGCAATCAGTGATCACCAGGAATATGAACAAAGTCCCCTTAAGTCAAGCTGAGAAATGAAATTCATGGACTCTTAAAAGTCCTGCTCCAGCAGAAGGTAAGTCTTTAAAGCCCTGAAGATCTTTGGAAGCTGTAAGTGATTCAAAACGCAATTGTAACAGCAAAAATTCTGGTTCAGCGTAGCTTCTGGGTCACATTACTCCTGCTTCAAAACAAGTTCACTGGTTTCCAGTTTGCTTTCAGGCTCAATTCATAAGAAGGTTATAGGCCCCTTTAATTTAAAGCTTCAGATATAAACCTGAACAAAAAGTGTTAGAATGAACTTTAGATGCAATCCCAACTTATCCCGTTCAACCTTCAGAAGCATGTCAGTAGACAACTTTTCCCAAGGGAATGATTCTTAAAGAGCTGCCATTCTGCATCAAGTGTCTCAACAGAAATGTTACACAAAGGAGAGGCTAACTGCTTTTAATTAAATACTTCAGAGAGAATGAGTTACCATAAGAATTAGAGCATTCACCCTCCCTACATAGCAATTTTGTTTCAAAGTCACTCAGAACCAGGAAGGAAGAGAAATAAGACAGTTAGCATTGAGCAGGACAGAAAAGCTAAGAGTTGAGAACTCGTAAGTAGAAAGACTGCTGTCGACTTTGGTCCAACTGATTCTGCAGGTTTAAGTAGTATTTCAAGCAGTACCTGCAAAAAAGTAGGATCTAATTTCCAAGAGCATGACCAGCCCTGATACAACAGATACGTGCATAACTGTTGCTGGCATCAACTAACAATAATATTGTTGAGAACTACATTTCCTGACTCCACAAGTTCACAATTGTGGGCTTCTTTTTTGCATTATTATAATGCAGCCCCTTTAAAATGAAGAACAGTGCTTCTTAGGTCAAAGGTAAAAAGCCTCTCTCTCTCACACAGCAGTTTTTAACGGTATCTTTAGTAGGTATGGGATATGTAAGGTAAAGGTAAAGAGACCCCTGACCACCAAAGTCCAGTTGCGGACGATTCTGGGGTTGCGGCGCTCATCTCGCTTTATTGGCTTAGGGAGCCGGCGTACAGCTTCCGGGTCATGTGGCCAGAATGACTAAACCGCTTCTGGCGAACCAGAGCAGTGCACGTACAAATGGGATAAAAGAAAAAGTACAACGAGAAAGAAAACACAGTGATACCTCGGGTTACAGATGCTTCGGGTTGCGCAATTTCGGGTTGTGCACCACGCCAAACCCAGAAGTACCGGAATGGGCTACTTGCGGGTTTCGGCGCTTGCGCATGCGCAGAAGCACTAAACTGCGCTTTGCGCACGCTTAGAAGCGCCAAATCGCAACCTGCACGTGCGCAGACACGGTGCTGCGGGTTGCGGATGCTGCGGGTTGCGAACATGCTTCCCGCACAGATCACGTTCGCTACCCGAGCATCCACTGTACAATGGGATATGTACTTTCCCATTAATTGCTATGTAGCATTTTCAAAAGTGAATAGCACCTATTTCTGTCCTAATGTACTCCTATTTCAAGGACACCAATGGTAGAGCATCTTCAATGTTCCATGTTCAATCCCTGGTGTCTCCAGGTAGGGACAGGAGAAAGATTCCTTACTGAGCTAGATGGATCAACAGTCTGACTCAGAATAAGGCAGCTTCCTCTGCTCTCCGGTGTGGTAATGAGGCCAGACCCCATCACGTATACTTTTCCTTACAGCAGTCACTCTGTATTCTTTTTTGCTCCATCAAACTGACTAGAACTCTATAAAGTCAAGAAAGAATCAAAGTAACCTCCTTGAAAAAGTAACAGGAACATTTTCTTTGAAGTATTAACCTGATGATCTCTTAGATTGGCAATGAAAATTGCAAAGAAGCGAGGATGTACTGAAATGAAAATAAATGGATTTTCATATATTTCCATGTTTTAAACCACCGGTGAATGACTTTTTTAAAAATACTGACAACATGGCATTTCAAAGACTTGTTTATGAAGAATGTATCTGATATATAATCCTTCAGAGGAATAATTAAACAAAATGGCACTATAAACTGCAATCAAATCAGCTGTCAGAAAGTGTTACCACTATTTATATTAGCACATTAATCATTACCTGTGTTTTTCTTCCCTTTTGTAAGCCTTTCAGTCAAGACTGCTTTATTATACAAGTTTTGCACATTTGTTTCAGTCAAAATTTTCAACCCCAGCAAATATCTCCATGCTAAAGAATTATTCAGAATTTCATCTGCTTCCACAGTAATGTTCTCATGTGTGCTTAAAAAAACTCACTCTATTGACTTGTATATGCAAATTCTGTTGCCTTGTTAAAGTCGGTTTCACAAGTCCTCAGTAACTGAATGCTATTTAAATGGTCTATAAATTAATTCCATTATCCATGAGTTGTCTTGAATAGGAAGCCCACGTAGGCATTCTATTTTATATGCATGGGTTGATTTTAGGCCCACAAAATTACAGTGTAGACTTGTTTTTTCTTTAAAAGTACATCTGCTTTTCTAAGACCGCATAATATCCCTTCTTTCACTATAACTACTAGAAATTAATCAGAATAACTACAAAGTCTAAATACAAGGATCTTCTTCCAGACTGTCTCTCCACTTTGATCCCATAAACCAACTTGGCAAAGTTTGTATTAAGATGTTTAGTGCGGCCACAAGGCATTATTTAAATCCCAGAACTGAGTACAAGGTTGAGCATGTATTGGTGTCACTGCTCTCATTCAGCAGCTTCAAGCTGACAGAGAAGCACAAATAATTGTCCATCATTAGTCAGACAACCTCTATTTGCTTGGTGACAACTTCTTATTGTGGGGAAATGTACAGGCAGTTATGAGAAAGTGGTCATTAGGAGGCCAAAAGGAGAATAGCAAATTGACAAGGTGGGCTGGGTTGACAAATTAAAAAAGTTAGTGATGGGTCAGAATTATGCCACTGGAAAATTAAAGAAAGGGGGGAAAGGTGAGGGTGGCAAGCTGAGAATGAAATGCTGGAAACAGATATGGGCTTGGAAATGGGCAATTCATCCATTTTTCATTATAAGAGGAATATAGATCTTTTCCGGCTGTCTCCACCTGCTCCCTGGCTTTTGGAATATGGGCACTGCCCTTTTTAATATTTCCCTCCTGATTTATCAGGCAGAACCCAACCAACTCTCAGCATAAAGAAAGAGGAGAAGGGCTGGCATAGGTGTTGCCCGAAAGTGCTTTTAGGAGCAAGATTTGTGACCAAAGTTGGAGGACAGAGGACTGAAGTACAGGAAGGAAAAATGAAAGGCAGAAGTGGTGGGACAGCTGTAACAGTCAAGACAGGAAGTGACAAGGAGTTTTTACATAAGGTGGTAAGACAGAAATGGGTGGGCTTCTACAACACTTTTAGGGAAAGGTAACATGAACTGGCAACAGATTTCCAATCCTTTGCTCCCAAAATTTAAAGCCAAAGCCAGGTTTGTGTGTTTAGTCAACTGTTTATCTGGTCAACAAGGTGGATATGGAGAGTAATCAAGAATGAGGTAGCTTACATTCATTTTTGAAAATTTCAATTGTGGACATTTAGAATTGGCAATGCTGACAAGCAGGACAACACACACCAGACAATTGGGGGACAAAGGGTTCAGGAAGAGATCAACAACCTTTTGCTCTGTTCAGCCACATGAGCTCTGCACTACTCTGGAAGATTCTCCCTCCCCATAGTGGTCACTGCCAAGCCACATAGTTCAGGAAGATCCTCTGGTGCTCACAGGAGAAGCTTCTGTAGGGTGCAGAGGGCAGAAATGGAAGGGAAGGGATGGGGAAGTCTCCTTCTGCAAGCTTTCTTCCACTGCTTTTAAGATCATGCATTGACATAATTAGCTAAGAATCCCTCTCTCCAACCCAGGCCAGTGACTCTCAATAGGAGTAATACCTGTGGTAACAACTAGCAGAGATAAACCTCAAAATACAGCTTGTTATTCTGAAAGTTCCCGCCCAGTTCTGTTCTAGCATTCAGCCATCTCAGTCACTCTCAGCTCTCCCTACAACCTAGACATTTGCAGCTGTTCTTCCCCAGATCAGTCACCAACTTCCTATATTTCTCTAAATATACGGACTCTAATCAATAAAGCACATTCAGTCTCATTCATTCAAACCTACAGTGGGAATGTCAACACCAGTACTGTGATCCAATAAGTTGCTAATGGGTCAACTTGACTTTCTGATCTTCAGTTTTGAGATTCTGCTTTAACAGAGTATTGTGCTGTTTTTTAAAAAATGTTAATTCACTATGGTTTCAAAAGCTGATAGGTTTGTTTGTTTGTTTACAGCCAAATTGAGAGGGGAGGGGGAAGAGACCACAGAAGCCATTCTTCCAATAAATGAATACTTTCCTCTAAATAATGACTTCATACTGCATTACAGAATCTGCACAACTGAAAAGAAAGGGGAAAGAATAAGGATATCAGAAGGCAACATGTATAGCTTCTTCTTTTTCTAGTTATCTCTTCCCCTTCACAAAAGGTAATTTAAAAATGGCTGCAGAGAAATATATTGAAAATAGGTTTTTGCTTCCACCTTCCACTGAAAATAATTTACTGTAAGGCCAGCAAAAAAATCACATAATGAAAGAAAAAAGAAAAGTCAATCTTCCATTTTCAATATTGGAAACAATTACACCTAATGCTTTTTTATGGACATCAAAACCATCACAGCACATCATTATTCATCGAAAGTAGGTATTCAAATATCATTTGTCAAAAGTTGCTGAAGCAGAGGAAGAAATGAGGGTAAATAACAGATGCGTACCTGTTGATACAATCTGTGACGATGGAAATGAGAAATGATCTTGTTAGGAAAACTATATTTGATGCCACCTACAGTAGTATCTCTAAGAGGGCACATGAATTTCATGAATCAAAAACTCAATGTCTGAGGTTTCTCCGATGAAGTGCAAAAATAAAGGTAGATAGCAGGAAATGTATTTCATAAAAATGTATGTGTTATGAAGAGAGATTCAGAAAAGAAAATCTTTCAAGGACTCTCAACAATTCACGGTACTGAAAAAACTGCTTCAGGGACAACTCTGCATCATCATCATCAAGCATCTACTGCCATTATCTTTGTCTATTGCAGAAGGAATATGAAAATTAAGGTGCATGCGATACCTTTACAGTGGCATGCATTAATTATTTCCATCTAAGCATTATTTCGTAAAGAGCATTGTGATCCCCAACTTCTAATAGATCAAAGTACAAGTCAGGTTCTAGCGTTCTGCCCACAATGCCCCAACTATACAAGCAACTGGCACCAAAATATGGAGTCTAGGGTGCCTGGCATTGTTGCATCCTAATTTCAGTTGCTGAGGCTGGTGCACAGGTATAGATATGTCCTAGTGGACAGAGGTTTTATGGTGCGATGATATCTTGGCCACATTGTGCCATGTCGAAGTTCAGATATCAAGTAGCTTTTAATCAGGTACAACATGAAAGTGCCCTCTGTCAGCAATCAGGACCCACTAGTTCCCAGGGTCTGAGGAAGAGGATAGGCAGCCTGTTGTCTCCATTAAGCAAAGTAAGATCATGCCAGTTTTAATGTTTTCTCCCAGAAAAGAAGAACAGCTGGCTAGGTGTGCGGGAAAAAGTTTGTAAAGCTTTTAGAAAATATGGGCAGCTAAGCAATACATGCCTAAGAACTCTTGAGTAAAAAGACCACAAACTAGGCACTTCAAACTGAGCTGGGGAAACCTAAGAGAACCATACAACAGGGAAGCAAACAGAAATACAATATTCCTTTTCTTAGCCTTGGTGTTTTCAAGATGAATTCAAGGGCTGGATAAATAATTGCTTAGTAAATGCAACATGAAGGTCTCCCACTTCACTTGTTACCTTCTACTAACTGTGAGGGACTACAAGTACCTGGTGTCCAACTGCCAAGTTCACTAAGGGTAGAATCCCAGGACCAAAATAGCACCCGAACAAACCCTTTCCTTTTGTTTCCTTCCTAATAACACATATACAGTTTCGAAACTGGATAGAGGAACGCAATGCTTTCTATTTCACAGGAAAGACATTTCATTTGATTCCTTTCTCAGACCCTGGAAACTCCTCTTGAAACAAACGTAATCATTTATTTCACTATATTTCATTTTAAGTTTCCAAGTAAAAGTGCCCAACTGTTCGGCTCCATTGTATAATCAATGGGAACATAGCAGCAGGCTAATAACAAAGGCTATTGCAGAACAGTATCTTTGACAGGTTAAAAAGAAGGCAGTTTTAAGTGAAAAGTTCAAAAGCAAACACTTCACCTTCCTGGCTCTATTGTTTCCATTACATTATGCTACATTCTATATTGAAACGGCACAGGATAGAACACAGTCAAGTTCTTTTTTAAAAAAAAGCACACTTACCAATCTATTGTCAAGCCCTTATTAGGGGGCTCAAGGTACTGAAGCTGGTTCCTGATGCAGGACTACCAATACCAAACGTTCCACATTGTACTAGGTAGGCCTACAAATATTTCATAAGCTGTCTTATTCTTTTTGCTGCATTTGTATATAAAAATAAAAGAGCATTCCCTCTCTCTATCCCCTTCCTCCAATTCACAACCAAAATCATTTTTTTTCCTATAACTACAGTTCTCCATCTTCTGCACAGACAGACATTTGGGTGTGCACAGCACAGACCTGAATGTGGAACAGTTCTGTAGAAAAGCAGACACTATATAGTTGCCCTCTTGGCTGACAAGCTTTCTATAAGCGCCAGATAGAATGCACTCTCCCACAAGGAGAATTTTCTAGTCTATCTGTTCACAAAATCTTTCTGTGAATGAGGCGTGTCCCCTCTTACTACTGGCTAAATTGGGGGGGGGGGCATTCCTAAGAAAACTCTGGCACTTGGAAGATTTAGGGAAGAGAACGGGGGGGGGGGAGATTTTATTTTACAACAAAATTGGCAAAACAAATGGTGTGTTAGAATTCTTTCAGGAAACAGTTAACCATATCTATGCTGAAATTGGTGGATGCCACAGGCTTCTAAACAAGATGGCAAATGTACAGCTTATATTTACTTTGGTTCCTTAAACTAATTGCAGAGATGTTACAGCTTAGGTCTTAATACTTGGGTTCTGAAACAAGTTGGTACTTTCTGTCAATTTCCCAACCTCCTATAAATCTCACTCCTGTAATGTAAACAAGATATTCCACAGACATTTTGATGTCTTCAACAAATTTCAAAATAAAAATGTTTGGTACTGCTACCAAAAATAATGTGTATGTTAATCTAATTGAAAAACTATTCCATGAATCTGATTTCTTTTCCTAGATCTTAGTTTTGTGAACATTAAAGATGAAGATATCTAAATTTATTTTGAAATGTGTAAAGGTACATTGATATTAACTTTTAAAAAGTATCTAGGATAATTTAATATCACCAGCACTTTAAGGTCAAATTAGAAAGCCCAAACACCAGTTGTGCTGAAACAGACTTTTTATTATTTAAAACTATTAGCATATACACTCTGGGGCTAAATGGTTGCACCAGTAACAAATTAAGCAAGTAATGTTGCCTCCGAACACTACAAATAAAAAAATACTTGTGCATCTTGTTAAATGTCCTTGTCCCTGCAGATTTGGACTAGGCAGAACATATTGTAAGACTGTTATTTGGAGCATAATTATAAAAGTTAGCTGCAAAGGGTAAAAAGTAAGAGAAGGTCAAACTAATTAAGCAATAGGTTTTTGGTTTGCTTGCTAAATAGCATTATTTCTGATGCTCCTGTTTGACTTTCACTTACCAAATGGTTTATTATATGCATAAAAAGAAGAATCATAGAACTGTAGAATTGTAATGTACCCAAGGGTCATCTAGTCCAACCCCCCTGCAATGCAGAAATCGCAACTAAAGAATCCCTGACATATGGCAATCCGCCCTCTGTTTAAAAACCTCCACTGAGATTTAAATGCCAGTTACTGCTTTATAGCTCTATAGATAAAAATGAAGAAGGTCGCTGGCAAATTCACATGAATTTCAAACAGTATGTTAACACAGAAATAATCTTCCCTGTTCTATATGTCATATGCAGCAACCTTCTCCCCAAAGCAAATATGTATGAAAATTATTAAATTATTTAACAGCATGGCCACAATGTAGTAGCTTGGTTATTCCTGTTGGGATTGTAAAGCAGGATACAATTAAAACAAATATTACAACTGGGAAAAAAATTTGTATCCATTCTTCTTTTGCTGGGACTACTTCTTCTTTCCATTTTTGGGCAAGTAACATTCTTGCCACTGTAGTCACATACATGAATAAATTTCTACACAGTTTGGGTAGTCCTGACAATATCTCTATGAATATTTATGTGGTAGTTTTCGTATAAGGATTGAAAATTAGACTGGCTTTGTATGTCTTCATATTATACCACATTTTATTTTTCTAACGAATAAACAAAAGGAAATACTTTTATTTATTTGCTGGGTAACACATTTGGTTGACCACTGTGACAATTGGATGCTAGACTATATGGGCCACTGGCCTAATCCAGCCAGCTCTTATGTTCTTACAACTTTATGCTGGTTTTTAGAGTGCTGTACTCGTGTCTTTTAATTTTTAAATTGTTTTGGGGTGTTTTTGTTTTTAGAATTGGTTATAAAACCCAAGAATCAGTGCTGTTTTGAAATGTACATTTGGGTATATATAGAGAGAAGTAAAATAAACATGCACTGCAGTGCTGCCAGCAAACTGTGCTGAGCTTGTATATCAGATCAAAAATATGGCTTTCATAAAACAATTCTTCATGAAATAACCCCAGTACTTCCCAAGATTCAAGCCACTTGCTCATAAATTGTTGAAGAGTCCAAAGGTCTGTCCGTCCTTTTAAAGCCTTCTCTACTAAAGTCAATTAAAATAGTTATAATGATGTGAACAGAAGGAATATATGGCTGTTGGAGAGAAGCTTTTCTAAAATGAAATGAAGTAAAATTAGGCACCTGTATACATTAGGTATGGCAAAGGGTGGGAACCTACACAGTCTGTATCCAACATATCAAGCTACAACTGATGTAACAGCTACAACGGTTCTTGTACCAGGAAGGCCTGACCACAGCAGTTCAGGTACTGATGACTTAAACCTGGATTGTTGCGATGCACTCTGTGTGCAGCTTCTCGAGCTTGATCCAAAATTGGTGGTTAGCGCAGAATGCTACAGCACATTTGCCGACAGGAGTGAGGCTCTATCTGCATGTAAAACCTCTGCTAAGAGCGGCACCAGTTGCCCATTTGCCAGCAGGTGTTAAAATCAGTATATAAAATCCTTATCAGCTTGGGACCAGTTTACTTGCAGGATCCCCTTACCCCCCTTGACTGCTTCAATCTGTGCAACTGATACTGATACAGGTGACTTATAATCGCTCTGCACCTGTAAGAAACTGCTATTTTAGTGTGGCAACACTGACACATTGAAACTCCCTACCTACTGACCAGTGTCAGAAACTAAGATATGAAAGCTAGGAGCTAAATGGCAGGTTAAACGGTTATGGGTGCAACAACGGAATGTCTAGGAGCGCTTTCTTATAACAAGAATACAAAGCTGAAAACGAATGAACTGCAGCTAAAATGTTATGTTCATTTTTCGCATGGTCTAGTCATTCCCTCCTTCACCCCCCCTTAATATTCCTCAGAGGGTCTCTCCTCCAGTCTTCAGAGTAGCTGGAAGTGGGGAGGCAGGAAAAGGTCCTCCTTTCCTTCCACGCTGCAGTTTTAATCTGAAATCTTAGGTGCAGTACTGTGCCCAGAGCTCAGAAACTGTTCGTGGTAATGAAATTCCCTGTCACAAAATGCGCCTAGAACAATTGGAGTTTTGAACATGGCTACTGACATCAGGCAGGTGCCTCAACTGTACTCTTTTCAGTGGCTGTTTAAAACATCTTTTTTTATGCAAGCTCATCCTGATATGTAGAAGTTTGACGTGCTTTATTTCATTTTAGTAAAACCATTTCATTGGTTTTAATAATCCTTTGGAATATTTTGAATAACTGTTTTACCAATCATTTTAATGTTTTGTTTTTTATTTTTGTAAACGGCATAGAAATTTTCTTACAATCAAGTGGAATTTAAATCTTGCAAAATGAATAAAAAAATAAGAAACTCAGATTGGAAAGTAGGCATGTGGATTAGATCACACTTCTATGGACTTTTCCTACCATTGTCCACTCCTATTTATGAGACCATAATTGTTTTCTTTGTATACTACATTTTAAAAGTGTGGATTTTTTAAAGAACTTTGCCTAAAAATATGTAGTCACATTTGATGGAGCAAACGTAACCATCTACTCATGTTTTCAGAATACTGACACTGAAATGCTAATTCAAATCAGAACTGCAATGTGATTTATTCAGATGAACACAAGTTTTAAGATACTGCAGTATTACAGAAAGTAATGAATTAGTTATCTATTAAACCAATTAGGAGTGAAATTCACCTACCATAAAACACTGAGATGTCATATTGAGAATTGCAGGAAACTTGGGAGGAAAGTGCAAAAAACACCATACAAAATTGAATCATATTATTTATTATTAAAATAATTTTATACACGTACCTTAACAACAGGATTCAGCAGAACGACACCTGATTTCTTTGTAATCACCTGTTTCGTTGTGTAATGATGTTCTATAAGCTGAGGAATAGTTGAAAACCCCGTCCCTTCAAATCGATACTGATTCTATAACAAAAAGAAATGAAGAGGAAATACAAAATTTTAACAGAACTAACTTTTACAAGGGATAAGGAAATGTCTGCCTTTTCCATTGTTGTTAGGTGGATGGTATTTCAAGGTGCTCGGAAACAGAGTAAAGGGTTCAGACCCATGAAGTTGAACATGTGTAATTTCTGAATTACAAAAGCACAGTGTAACAGGGGTTAAACTAAATTTCAGTTCTACTGGTGGCAAAATAAGAATATGAATAAAGGAGAGTTATTTTCACTAAATAAACTTAGTTATATTTACATACTTCTGCTCTATTTTAAGACAAATACCTACAGTGGCTGATAATTGAGGCCAAATTGTAAATCGATTATAGTTTAAAAGATGAGCCAATATTTACATTTGCCCAGTTTGAATACGCATATCCTAGCTTGCTAAACCATAATTTAGCAGCTGAAAGTGAGCATCAAGACAATATACTTTTCCGCTCATCCCTTCCCTGTACATTCTCCAAAACAAGGAACTATGGTTTAATGTCAATTTACTAAGCAGGATCTTAAAGTGCCATATTCATATCAGAAAGCTGATTTCCAACTTACTAAACTATGGTTCAGCAAACCAAGAAATGTTTAAAACTGGGCCCATGTAAATATATTTTCTGTAACAAAGATTAGTAGAAACTATATACCGGTAACTTATTTAGATCCTTCGTATTTGAATAACCTGAAATATAATCCCTTATGAATGGAAAGCAACGTCATTGTTAAACGATGTTCAATAGTCAAAAACTACCAAATGGAGCAAGAAATAATGGTCCCAAATTATTAGTTGTTTAAAACCAACTTTCTCATTTCCAAATAGAATGGAATGCATCTCTTCTAGTATTGTGCTATCCAACAGGATGTCAACGGATAATGTCTACATGTGGAGTTTAGTGAACTGCGTATATAATCAAAGAGGACATTTTTGGCTTTAATCTTTTTCATCAACCCGAACAGCTGGGTAAAAGGACTAGCAAGGTATTTAATAGTTTGCTATCCCTGGAAACACACTGGAGATTTCACAGGGAACTAGAAGATCAAAACACATAGGAAAGCTTCTCTAGTCACCAAAAATGAAAATCAAAATTTGGAGGATGTCTCTCACAGTTGTTTTCAGAAGTCTCTGCATACAATATAAATTATGAAAGAAAACTGCATAAAAGGCCTCAAACAAGGAAAGTACATCATTATACATAATATGCTTTCAGTGGTGTTTCCCACCAAGAAGTATTGCTTTTAACTGTTGTTGAAACAGTATGGTCTACTAACAGTTTTGAACTGGCTCAGCCAAATCCTTTCATTAATGCAAGTCTTTGAGACTAATGCTGAACACTGGTAAAAGCAGCTTCACTCCTTTGCTCTGCACACAGACATCCCTAATACAAACTGATTGCACAAAAAACCATCACGGTGACACACTCTACTATCACAGTACTTTCCATAAGTTTTTCGAGGCACAGGAAGATGAAAATTAGCCATTTCTGGTGATATATTAACTCTTTCTTTTAGTGACCTATCCCCAGAACTACACAGTTATAATCCTACTATGGAAAAGACCAAATTCTTGAGATATCAGAATATTATCCCCCCCCCCCCCGGTTGTGCTACAGCCTGCAGAAGTCTATCTACCAAAAACTGGGGAGGGCATTTTCTGTTGTAGCATCATCTCACCACTAGAAATAAGGAAAGGACCAATTCTGCTGAGTTTCCAGCTCCAGAACTGGTCACCCAAGCTGGTTATTGATACCAATGTCATATAATATTGTGTGGCTACTATGGATGTTGCTGTTTTTATTGGATTTTAATGGGTTGCTTTTTAATGTATTGATAATGTATGTGTTATAATCCCCCTGGGATTTTAATGAAGAGTTGTATCAAAATGTTTTAAATAAATAAATAGAATACTCCATACCATTTTTCAACCATTCATTCAAACAGGGACAGGTTTTGCATATTGCTTTACACAAAGGTACCATGAGTGGCGACAGCAAGAGACTTGTGATGTGGCCTTCCACAACTTTTATGAAAGTTAAATAGCATTTGATTCAGATTGGGACTGCGGTGCTACAGGAGGGAAAGGTTTAATCCAGCTTTCTCCTAGCATGGATAACAGTCAGGGTGATGGGAGTTAGTTTAAATCATCTGGAGGGCACCAGGTTGCACAAAATTAGTTGGACCCTTCCCCTACTCCATTTTCCCCAATGAAAATTGTGCTCTGAATGGGGCTAAATACCCACACAGCATTTCCATGAAGGAGCGTCTCCACCTCCATCGTTCTACCCGGACACTGAGGTCCACCACCGAGGGCCTTCTGGTGGTTACCTCACTGCGAGATGCCAAGTTACAGGGAACCAGGCAGAGGGCCTTCTCAGTAGTGGTACCCTCCCTGTGGAATGCCCTCCCATCAGATGTCAAAGAGAACAACAACTACCAGACTTTTAAATGACATCTGAAGGCAGCCCTGTTTAGGGAAGCTTTTAATGTTTGATGTATTACAGTATTTTAATATTTTTCTGGAAGCCGCCCAGTTAATCCCTCCCATCCATGCAAGAACCACATGCTGCTCTGAAAAACCTATTTCACTTTTTCTTAAATAGTGAGATATCCAGTCATAGACCTTCCACCATCTTTGGCTTGGCCCCTTTTTTTTGAGTAAATACCACCCCAAGGTTCTGTGTTCACAATTAGTGGTGGCAATTAAAATTCCAACTTTGCCCATAATCCAGCATGATAATAGCAGAAAGTTGCATCCTTTCATTTTCCATCTTCTGAGGGGAGCATACTATGTGATTTTGTGTGTGTGTCCTTAGACTACGGAGATCCGTTGCCATATCCCACAGATATTCTCAAAATGAAAACATACTTAGCCCCCTCATGCTTTTTAATATGATAAAGATTTTCAAGCCGTTATCAGCTCCTCCAGTTTGACTTGATCAGTTTTAAAATACCTACTGAGCCAAAAAAATAAAAAAAATTGCACGCAACACTTCTGAAGCCTAACTATGAACCCTTAGAGCGGCAGAAAAAGGTTTGGTTTTGTTGTTAATACAACCCAAAAGGGCATTTGCAAGTCTTTCTCCAACTCTAACACACCTGTTTACAATTACAGCCCACGTTAGCTCTAAAAATAATCTATGTAATCAGCACGACAGTATGCAGCACAGTTATCTGCAGCAACTTAACACACTCTCTTGGCTTCTAGCAGCTCCTGAGGAGTTGAGTCATATAATTACTTTATAGGGCTGAAAACATTCCAGCAATACTTTAAGGAAGTGTGATGAAAATATGGGTCCACGTAAGGGCAACTATGATCTTTATCTGAAGTCCTGTAAGCCTACACATAAATGGAAAAGGGGCGAGTAAAAGGATATGGAGCAATCACTGCAATACTCATACTCTAAGGGCAGCCAAACCTTGGCTCACCCTTGCCTTTAAAAATACTTGGATCACCTGCTTGATAACGTAGAATGTGCAGAAAACACCACATCAATCTTTGGTGTTCTCTTGTTTTCCGCAAGACAAGAAAACAAACTTAATTATATCATTTCCCCTTCCTTTAAGGAGGAGTGGGAATGAAAGAGACCATGTATAATATATCATTGTCACACAGATGGAGCAAAATTGTTTTCTATTGCTCCAGAGGGCAGGAACTAAACCACAAAAAGACTTTGGGCTAAACATTAGGAAGAGTGTGAGCTATTCAGTGGTAGAACAATGGTGTACTGTCCTTCACGGACATCCTGTAATAGTGAGCTAGAAGGAAGTTTCACTAAATGACATATGAGGATCCCCTCAGCTCTATGAGACAGTTCTGAACTTCTTTGGTGCTTCCCTGAAAGTGACAATAATGTGCAAATTGCAGCAAACCATGCCCATTCCCCTTCGTAGCCTCAAGTTCCCTCTTATCTGAATGAGGATTGTCAGATCTAGTAATTACCCACTTATTTTGTTCAGAGACTTCTGAATGTAAGGTGCTGGGGGAAGGGGACCAAGAACACAAGAATGTTACCCGCTCACAAGGTTTCACAAAGGCTGAATGTTGGACTAGGCAGAGGTCTTAGGCCTGATCCAAAAAGGTCAGCTCTAATGGTTTGGGTGGTGGTGTTTTTAAAAAGCAGATTTCTGCCGACACTGCTTTCTTATCCTCAAGGGGCACCGAATAAACATCTCTCCAGGAGCCTTGAAAATAACAGTGCTCTATACAGGACTTTCTAAAAAATCTAAAACAAAATGCACTGTATTTGATACCTACTAAAAACGTCTTTTGCTTAGAAAAGTCTACTCAGAGACATAATTTTATCACAGATTTGTTTTTAAAAGTTTATTTTTTCTATATGTTGTTTATTTTTTATTATATCTTCTTGTTTTTAAAGTCTGTTGATTTTATTGCTATTTTTGATGGATATTTTATGTTATTAAGAAGCATTATCAGTCTTCTCAAATATAAATAAATAAATTTCACACCATACAACCATTAAAAAAACACAGGCTGTGCCACTGAAAAGGAAAAAAATATCACCACAAACCTACATCAGCATATTGTATGATGAAGTGTCTCCGTTGCGCATCTGAAAACACAGAAAGGACGTATTCACCAGGCTTGCCATGACTCTCTCGCACCAAGAAGTCTCCTTGCTGCTTTAATAACTCTTGAGCTTCTATTCTTGGGATTGCACCATGATACCAATCTTGGTCTGCCAGAGGTTTCTCGCTGGTTGATATCACATCAAAGAACTTGTGGGAAAATATGAAAAAAGAATGGAGGTTAGTGAATATAGGTTGTGTACATTATGCTTTCATTTAAATTGCAGTAGATAATAAATAATTCATAACTGCTCTGAAAACTGTACATTTATTAATGAGTGAACTAAAGTGGGCATAGCTAACCAGCTATAGAACCAAGCAAGTTTTTTTTTGTTTTTTTGTTTTTGTTGTTGCCAAGTACTTACTTTCAACGTAACAAGCAGAGCCATGCATCAGAGAAAAGTTAAGAAAAAGAAATGAAAGAAACATCAAGTGGTGCAAATCATATAACTGCTATTTAAAAATAAAAAACAACAGTGTTTTACTGAGGGCTGTTGAAACGTTCTTACAGTGAAACATTTCCTCCCTTTCTGGTGCATTTGATTTCTTTCTTTCTTTCAGGATAGGGTCAATTGTCTAATAATTTGTGCTTCCTGTTTCCTAGCCACAGCAAAACACTTAGCTCTCCACATCCAAAAACTCCAAGCAAATAAGCCATTGACATTCTAAAAAATTCAAAAGCAATTACCACAAACCCATCATATTTCCTAATGCCTTAAACAGGTTATCTATCTATTCCCATAAAAACTTGCCCAGTTATTAAAATCTTAAGACATCATCTCTGAGGGAGTCCATCTGAGGGTAAGGACACCTCATCAGCAGAAATTCTTCCCTATATCCATTTAGCTGGTATCTGCCTTAATGGTTTTAGGTAACAGATTAAAACACTTCCATTTACACAGGCATTGACAGCTTCAAATTTTAATTGTGCTTCCGTGTTTCCCCCCCAGTTTGCTCGTATATATTGTTACTATTCTCTTCCATCCTGCCGGCTTTATTTATAAGATTCTTTTAATTACGTTGCAGATCATCCTGAGAAACACTTTGAAAAGAATCAATCACAGCATAAACACATAGCTACTCCTCTGAAAAATTTTAAGTCTGTTTAAACAAAAACAACAGAGTCTTTTGGCACTCTAACTATCAACATATTTATTATTACATATGCCTTCATGGACTGGACTATAGACCACTTCATCAAATGAAAGCAGCATTAGCATTGCGTCTTTGTGTCAAGCCACCAAGATGTGTCTTACTCTTCAAGGCAAGGCAAACATTTATCACCATCACCATGTGAGAAGCCGATTCTTATTTGATTAGATCAAATAAAATCTTTCTGGCTATGACAGTCAGCTAAACCCTATTGAGACATTATTCCCTCCTTGAAATTAAGACTACATGGAAAGTGTTGGGACATATTTCTTGGTCATGCCCTGGCTGTTGTACATGCTACTCATCCCACTTCCATGCTGTCCATGTGTTGGGGGCCCATCTGTAAAGAGGGCCACATGTAGGCTTCCCCTTTGCTTAGGTACCCTTTTGAGGAGTATCTCTTACTGGGACCCTCCTCTAATGCGTGGGCAGGAGGGGTGGAGACAGCAGGGAACAAATCTAAAGGTGAAGGGCTAGCTCATGCAGCCCTGTTCTTACCCAATGGTACCTAACTTGCATGGGGAACGATGCCCAAATAGGGCTTGAATCTTAGAAGGAAACCAATCCCTACAACCCAACATATTTTGAATCATTTCCCCTGAGGTTTAAGTAGGCTACATGTGATTCAGGTTAGTGAACAGGAAGTACCAAGATCCCAGTGTTCACAAAAACCAGCATCTCTGAATTGTGAATTGTATGAATGCTTCAGGTTACTCATTCTCCCTTTCCAAGCCCTGAATGTAAACAGGAACTAAACCTGGGCCCATTTGAGAGCAAAAGCTCCACCACTCAGCTACAGTCTTTCCCCCTAAAAGGAGTACAGAGCATTGGCATGGAAACTTCCTTGTATCAGGTGAGACTATTTGTCCATCTGGCTCAGTACTGTCCGGCAGTACCTTTGCATGGTCTTAGCTGGAGACCTTTCCGCTTAGCGGCTTAGTCATGCTGGCCACATAATCCGGAAGCTGTACACCGGCTCCCTCGGCCAATAAAGCGAGATGAGCACCGCAACCCCAGAGTCGGACCACGACTAATGGTCAGGGGTCCCTTTACCTTTTGCAGCTCTTAGCTGGAAATGTCAGAGATTGATGCAAAGCATGCACTCTACCAATGAGCTATGGTCCCTCCTATTAGAAATGTCACAACTGAACATGAAAAATGCTGAGCAGTTTCATAGTGAGATATATAGCCTGTCTATGAGGGGCTAAAACTTATTAAGAAAGAGAGAAAAGTATTAAAATGCTTCTTTCCCTCTTCATATAAGATGAGGGGCAAGAATACAAGATCAAGTTTTCTCAAAGGAATTACCACCTTGTAGCCTTGTAACCAGTTGATAAAACAAAGTGAAATGCAGTGAATTGGCTTCCCCCTGCTGCTGATTACTCAGTTGTCTCAACCTATTTGTCTTGTTCATATCCAAAAGCAGTTTTGTTTTGAGTCACTTTTTGGGGGAGGGGGTTCTTTTTCAAATTAGCCATTCTAACACAAAACACTTTACCATGAAAGGAAAGCCCTGCTCTCCATTGTCCATTTTTGTACAAAGATACTCAAATGCTTCCTTAGATATCTCAAATGACTTACCGTATTTTTCGTTCCATAGGATGCACTTTTTTCCTCCTATAAAGTAAGGGGAAATGTGAGTGCGTCTTATGGAGTAAATGGCGCTGCGCAGAAAGGGAGAGCTGTGCAGCGCCCCTTCAGCGAAGAGGGAGGAGGAACGGAGCCCCTTCTGTTCCTCCTCCTGCTTCGCTGAAGGGGCGCTGCCCAGCTCTCCCTTTCTGCGCAGCGCCTCTCTTTCGCAGGAGAGTCGCTGCGCAGAGAGGGAGAACTGTGCAGCGCCCCTTCAGCCACGTGCCTGCCTGGAAGCAGGAGGAGGAACAGAAGGGACTCCTTCTGTTTCTCCTCTTGCTTCACAGCAAGGCGCCTGTCCTGCAAAGCGGGAGGAGGAACAGAAGGGTCTCCTTCTGTTCCTTCTCCAGCTTCGCTTGAAGGGGCACTGCGCAGAGAGGGAGAACTGTGCAGCGCCCCTTCAGCGACGTGCCTGCCCTGGCTTCTGCCTTAGCCGCAAGCAGCCGCAAGCAGATCCCTCTTGCTGTTCTGGCTTCTGGGATTCAAAATATTTTTTTCTTGTTTTCCTCCCCCCCCCCCCCCGCCAAACTAGGTGTGTCTTATCATCTGGTGCGTCCTATAGAGCAAAAAACACGGTAAATCCAGGAAAAAAAGTATGTCATTTGGTGAACAAACTACAAAAACCGCAGCATAAAATGACTTATCTTTTCAGTAATTGGACTGAGCAAGAGGGATCAGCCAGGTAAATTCTGTTGTTATCTGTTATGCATATTCAAGTAGGTGAGTTTTCACTGTTTTGCAAGATGCATATTTTTAAAAGCTCCATCCCAACAGGGATTTTGCCCTATTGCATCAGAAGCTTTCTTCTTATTCCACCTTGGCCTTTTGTTGTACTCCAAACCATATTCCTCTCTCCCAATAAATATAAATAAACCTCTGCCTGAGCAACGGGCCACATTTAATGCCTCCTGTACTTTCAAATGCTTGATCCGAATATCAAGGATAAGAGTACCAACTCAGCAGCGAAATTCCCCATGAAGGTTATTCCAGTACAGTACAGAAGTACCCAACAAATGCTCCACTCACATCGCTGCATGACAGGCTCTCTGCTGAATAGCCACCATTACATAAATGTTCTACCTGCCATACCTAATAGCAGAACTGACAGGTGGTGGCAACCTGTATCTGCAGAATAAGTTCCTCAACTGAAAGCCGCAATAAAGCGACATATCTAATTAATTAGGAGCTGCCAAAGAACTCAAAACAGGAAGATTGCACATAACTTTATTTTTAAAATCCAACAACTTTAAAACACTTCCACGTTTCTAGAATAGTACATGACAGCCAGTACAGTGCAGTTGGAGTATCAGTCTAAGACCAGGAAGCCCAAGTACAAATCCTCTCTTTACCTACTTTTTTGACGACCTTGAGCAAGTCACTAACTCTCTTTCAGTCTAACCTGCCTCATAGATTCGTTGAGAGGATAAAGGGGATGGAGAAACATGAATACTATTTCTGAGGAAGGATGATGACCACAATAAATCAGAAAATGCTTTGACTACTTCACCATGCTAAATGTCTCATGTTAGGACAGGGATGGGGAACTTGTGGTCCTCCAGATATTGCAGGACTCCAACTCCCATCATTCCTGACAATTTGCCACGCTGGCTGGGGCTGGTGGGAGCTGCAGCCCAACAACATCTAGAAGGCCACAGGTTTGCAGCTGGTGTGTTACGGAACGGCCAGGCCTTTTTTCCTAGAGTTGCTGGAATTCACATTGTTTTGACTTATACAGCTGTACCTTTTTCTTCAATGCTACTTCCAGCTAGACAACCAACCACTTTGCATGTTAATATTCTTGCAGCAACTACCAGAATGTTATGCACACGGTGTAAATAAGTTATGTTCCTAAGGAAAAAGAATGTGAGAATACAGTACCTGTGGACTTACCGATGAAGAGCCCAACATAGACTTTGGAGATCTTATCATTCCAGCAATGGAGTGCCGAATGGTATCAAACCGGGAAACTTTATCTTTCTTATCCTAAAAAAACAAGGAGGAGAAAAGCAGACCATTAGAAATTAAATCAGCTATCCTTTGTAGATTAAGTACTCAGTGCTAGGTGGGGTTCCTGCTTTATCAATAGCACTGGGTAAAATAAATTATGAAACTTTGGCAACTTCAATAAAAACTCCCTGCCTGTTTAAGCCATAAACTTTAATACTTTTTCAGAGTTTAAAAAGCAGCATGAATAGTCAATAAGTCTAAAATCTAACACAATTAAATCGTGTTTCCCCTATTTCTATTAAGAGTCACAAGATGCACTCAGTCCCTTGAGTGTATGGCATTGGGTGGCACAACAAAGAATTTACTGTCATTCCCATAGGAATGCCTGCACCCCATTAAATTTTCACAGAAGGTTTTGCTATCTTCTTGTCCGCCATAAATAGATGAAGAGAAAGGTACCTTCTGTGCCATTTGTGGAACTTCCTCAGAGCAGAGGGAGCAATAATTTAGTGAGCTTGTAGAGCAGTGTGAATCTGGAATTGTTAAATGATGTGCTGTTTTACAATAACTTTACTGTCATTATTGGATTTGCAGAAGCATAACTATCCACATTGGGCCCTTAATTTGGACAAAGGCAGGTTCTACAGTCCTCTGTTTAAGCAGCCACTAACATCGGTAGACTTTAAAAGGAGATCAGAACCATTCATGGAGAAAAGGGTTACTGAAGACAACTAGCCTTGAGAGCTGGGTACTATCTCCAGTAACAGGGAGAGCTGTGTGCGTATTCTGCACTATGGCCTTACATTATGCATTACATGTTATAGGACAAGTCAAAAAATACAATTGGCATGTTAAGGTTTGATAGAAGTAAATTCAGTAATAGGCACTCTTGTGCTTCTAATAGCTCTAACACTTAATAACTGTTTTGGTGACTAAAACACAGCTTGATAAACAAAACTATATGCATACATATAAAAAAGAAGCCACTAACATTAAATATATTATCATTATATGATAATATATTTCAGGATGTCAGTCTCTGGTAAATGGCACCTTGTACCATCGAATGGCAATGAAAACCCAGTTACTGGCACTAAATAAAAATATAGAGACATCAACTGTTTAAATCAATGCCACCTCACATTCCTGTTACACATAATTGTATAGGCCTAGGTACTTTAAGTGTATAAAGCTTTGAAGCTACTTTCTGTAAAAAATAAAAAAATCACACTGTATGGCCAAGGGTACAGAACTGCTAAGAATAAGGACACACCAAAATAGAAAAAAGGCTATTACATATGCTTGAAATACATATGCATTCAAATGTTCATCAAATTAAATGAATAGCATTAAAAAAAGTTTTCTGTAGCTCACATTTCAGAACTGTGAATGGTGAGTGACACATTACTTACATTGGCAATATCACAGCTTGACTTATTATTTACAGTCATACCTCGGGTTGCAAATGTGATCCATGCAGGAGGCACATTCACAACCTGCAGTGCCGCGTCTGCGCATGACGCGATTTGGCGCGTCTGTGCATGCGTGCGATGTCATTTTGTGCTTCTCCGCATGTGCCGAAACCCGGAAGTAACCCGTTCCAGTACTTCCGGGTTCAGCGTGCTCCGCAACCCAAAAACGCGCAACCCGCAGCGTTCGCAACCCAAGGTATGACTGTACTAGATTTTTTAATGTGGGTTGTACAACTGGTTCTTACATTAGAATTTACAGTTTGTGGAGAATATTCTCCGGAGAATATTCTCACCTTACATCACTATATATGCCTAAGGCTGTATCTGGCAGTACCATTTGTACCCACATAAATCAGAAGTAAGGGGTTGTGGTCAGTGAATCTTTGCACCTGGAAGACAGCACACTTCCTGGAACATCCTGTTTTGTCCACAAACTGCTACCACACACTATGCAGGGAGTCACCTACCACAACCACAAGTTTCTTCCTCCTCTGAGGAGTGGCAGGAATCATTCTGTACACTGTACTTTGTACAGCCACCTTGGTGTGTTCTGAGGTCTGCAACTGCTTTACTTGTTCCCCTGGCCCAGAATCAGAAAATAGCTTCCAAGCAGGGTAGGCCTTTGGGACCTCTAATCTGGGCCTATTTCTTCCAATCCCTGCATTCAGGCCAATATAACAAATCTTCCCTTATTGTCTGTTGGAGCATATGTGGATATTATTGGGATAAGTTACAAAGGTAGGAGTCCTGCGGCTTGAGAACTTCCTACTCTTTCCTCTCAAGTTGTTTTTCCAGAATGCAATTCCCTTTCCCTGAGATAATTTCCTGGAAAGGTAGCAAGTGTGTTATCAGCATATTCATCCACTATCAGTAGCCTTGTATCTGAAGGGGTTAGGTCAAGAATAAAAAATGACTTCTCCGAGTTTGTTTCCTGAGTGTTCATACCGGCATGAAAACAGCTATCTAAAGCACCAATCTTGATTGATGTCATTTAACTGATTAGCCACTGAATCTGACAGGGACATAGAGAGTTCAGACCTATCCCCATCTTTGCTGTACCTCGAAACCATCACCAACTTGAGTTTCCTTGCTGGTAGGCCCCATCTGCAAGGCAACAGTTAGAATTCCTATCTCCACTAACCCAACCAGTATACCAGTTATGGCATTCAAACCAGAAGCTTCCTTTTCCAATGCATTCATTCTGCTAAAGATTCCCTCTGATGTTTGTTTTGTCAAGAGACACTGGCCGCGTAAAAGTTCCCACAATAAAGCACAGGATATTATCAGAGATGAGAACAGCAGATGCAGAAATTAAATTCTGCATCCAAGTAATCTTGAGGCAGCATCCAACTCATACCTGTTACTTCTGCAAGCAAAATTCTCACAAAATAAAATGTCTTCCTCCTTTTAAACAGTATCATGTCTACACAACATGTCATATCAATTTTAAATTACAATCTGTCCGATAATAAAAAACAGGCTGCTCTGAGTCCACTGGTGGGTCGATTTTATATCAATGGATTAAATGGCTACTTTAAAAACCGCTCACTGCATTACCATGGATACGGTGCCTAATTTTGCCTCTAGGTCTGCCAGGACTTGGGATGATCAGCTCATTTCACGCACCTCAGGTAATGACAAGATAAAGGGTCTTCTTCAGATAAACGAGTCATGGGGATTAGCAGCAGCTAAATGACTGCTTCTCCTATCACTGAGGGGGAAAGGGACAAAAAACGATGTGTGCATGCTGATGAGTTTTCCTACAAATTCATCCCAGTAATGCCTTAATTTTACATTCACTAACACCCCCCCCCCCGAAATGGTTATCTACAATGATGGTCCTAGCTCTTCTGTTTTGCCTGGAGTCATTAAACACATACATTTATTTCATTTACAGATATTAAATCCACTCACTTCATTATTTTCCACACACGGTAAGCAGAGAAGTTGCCAAGGGGAAAAAATGCTACTAGATCTTTGTTCAATACAGGGAGGTCAGTAACAGCTGCTGCCAAGACAGATACAAAACGGTAACTCTGCATGAAACAGATTGCATCATGTGCATCCAAGCTTATCAGCTAGGACAGGTATTCTAATGTGGCTATTTAGCAAATGGGTCAAAATAATGTTAAGAGTTCATTGAGGGGGGGGGGAATGCTAGCATTCTTATAGAATCCCCCATGTACTTCACAGCCATTGAGAAGCCAGATATTTGAAAGTATGTGGCCAAATTCCATGTGTTAATACAGATGCAAGTGAGTTAAGTGATTGACCATCCCACAAAGTGAGTCCAGAAGGATGCCAGGCTCAACAGTATAAAAGCCACTGAGAAATCAAGTGGATGGAGCAAGGTTGCACCCCCCCCGTCCCTCTCTGTATAAAGACCACCCATCAGGGTGATGATATGGATTCGGTCCAAACCCATGCTGGCATGGATCCAAATCATCATCCAGGATTGCCTGCTGTTGTTCCAGCAACAACCCTCTTCAACACCTTCCCCCAAAAGGAAGAATTTGAGACTGGAAAAATGCATTGGGTGCTTGGCTAGCTTTTTTCAGTAGTGGCCGCACCACCACCTCCTTTAAAGCAGCAGGCATCACCCCCTTAACACAAATAAGTAGTCACCACTCCCTGGACCCAACCCCAATCACCAGCACCACCAGGAGCAGCAATACAAGACCTGTTGTCTTTCACCATGTCCCTTGGTAACCACAAATTAAATCAAGGAAGAAAGTCACAGAAGGAAACGTACAAAACAAAGAGATAGACATAAAACAGAGCAGCCTTCAATAACCTGCCAAACTTTTATTACGCCCTCAAGCTGTCATTTAAGTTTCTGCCAAGTCTCCCTAAACTCGACTCAGCTTCAGCAGTAACTAGTTGCTTGAGAGATGTTGCCTTCATGTTCTGATCCTGCAAAAAGGACATGGTACGTCCAGGGAAAAACACAGTCTTGACACATCCAAAGAGACTGCATGCGATCAGTAAAGTATACAGTATTCATGGAAAATGTAGCTGGAAAAGTGCTAACACAGCTTAAATTAATATCAACATTAAAATACAGCTGGGAACTAATTTTTCACAGGCTTTGAAGATTAAAATGAATAATGACTGGTAAACTCCCCCTCCCCACATGTTGTTCAGAGTTGGCTTACTCTTTCCACTTCTTCAAAAAAAAAAAAAAAGGCTCAAGTGTTAGCTTGGGTGGAGAAACTGAGATTTCTCTTTCAGCATGTAATCTTGGAACATTATGAGCCACAGGGATCTCTCCATCAGCCTTTCCCACCAGTCTTCCTGTTCCCTAAGACTTATCTTTCCCCAAAAAAGGAGGAGGAAGAGGGGGGAATCACTAACATGCTGGAGCAGAAGCAGAGGTTTCATCTTTGCAACACAGAGAAACCATTGTCACAGAGAAGAATGGGGAATGTATGTTCCCGTGCCTTCTGGATCAATTATGTGGAATAGTGGAAACTTTTCCTTGCTCATTGGCACTGACACACCATACAAGCATCCAGGTCTTAAGAGCTGAGGCCTCCACCACCAGCCCTCTCTGCAACTCGTCCCCCACCTTAGCAAGTATAACTTTGGTAAGGGTAGACGAGAGGCAGGAGGACTGGCTGGCAATAGGGAGGAATGGCAATAGAACCCGCAACAAACTGGAAGGAGAATTGGGCTTGGCTCACAATGAGTTCAGAGTTTCACAGCTGCAGGAATTAAATTCCACCCCATCCCAAAGTCACACTATAATTAGGCATTGATTATGGTGCACCCTTCTATAGTTTACATTATGCTTCTGGTTGGCTACTGTGGGAACAGAGTTCTAGACCCTTGGTCCAATCCAGAAGAACTCTACTTATGACTTCAATGGCATGTAGCCTAATTTATACCAATATTATGAAAAAGCTGGACAGCTTTTCAAGAAGCTTCCAGATGGCACTCACGCTAACATTCAAAAGGCTGAGTCACCAAACACATTTGGGATGCTGAGAAGACAGTGTTCCTGAAGGCCAACTGTTGGCTTTTTGAAACCAGCAGCTTCAAAATGAAAGAATATGCTTGCCAACGCATACAGCTTCTTTGAGTAGAAATACTTGAGATGAAGCCACACCCAATCTGATGATGCAGTGCACTATCTATAAAATAAACCTTGTAAAGGGCTGGTTTCTAATATTTTTATCACCTTTGAACAACAACAAGAAGAAGTCTCAATGCACTAATGGACCCAGGAAAGGAGAGTGACACATCTGGCACATTCCTTGGTATTATATCAGTAAAGAATGTACACAAGCTCATTACAGAATACAACATCCATGGTCTCCCACATAAGACAGTGTGCACACATCAAATGGTATGATCAATCTCCCACTCTTTTCTTCAAGCTAGAAATTACGTACAACAACAAACAGTGGCAACCAGGCCAGAGTAAGCTTGAATATGCAAAATCTGGTTAAAAGTACTGACCTCCAACAACACATGGAGTTATCTGGCTGTAAATATGGCACTATCCCTTGGTTGAACTCCATTTACCAAGCAACACAGTACGCAAATCCTATTTATAACACATATCTAAAATTGAAATGTAGATAAGCACTTCAAAGTGACACTAATATCATTTCAATTCATCCACCTAATGTACTTAAATGTTCTTTCCAAAGCAATTAGCAATTAGAGCTCCTTCTAATACCTTCTCAAGGTACAGAACACACAAGAGGCAGTGTGTTATAGCAAACAGTGTTGCATCTGGACTAGGGAGAGCTGAGTTCAGGTTGCTGGTCAGCCATGAAACTTGCTTAGGTGACCTTGGCAAGTCAATGTCTCCCAGTCCAATTTAATTTACAATATTTCTAGAAGAAAAATATTGAGAAAAATATTTTGTTGTTCTAGCCCTTTAATTATGGTTACCCTTTCCTCAGTATTGCACACCTGCGATTATCCCAGAATTTTTCTCCTAAAAATATTTAATGTTTAGAGCTTTTAGGGGATTTTTTTGGGGAGGGAGGAGGCAAATAAGAAACCTGCTAAGAGGCATACAAAATTATGCATGTGTGGAAAAAGTTATTTCCCCCTTCTCTTATAAAACTAGAACCCAGAGTCATCAAGTAAAAAACAACAACAGTGACAGATTCAGGACAGAAAGAAATAAGTTGTTCTTCACACAGCGTACAGTTAACAGAATTTGCTACCACAAGATGTAGTGACAGGCACAAACTTGGGACAGCTTTAAAAGAGAAATAGATATCAAAGGCTATCAAAGGCTACTGATCATGATGGTTGTCTTTTCACCATGGCTGCAGACCTCTGAATATTGGAAAAGAGCCAATGTAACACCAGTTTTTAAGAAGGGATCTGGTAGTGGGGGAACCTTGGAAATGACAGGCCGGTTAGTTTAACATCCATGAAAACTGGTGGAAAGTATTGTTAAAGAAAAGAATTAGCAAGCATACAGAAGAACAATCCTTTTGTACCACTGTTGTCATGTCCTGAACAAAGGAACAGTGGGACCCAAGTGTTAATATTCATAATAATGCAGAAAGAGCAACTAAAATGATCAAAAGGCTGGAAAGGGTGCAACATTTGGTACTCTTCAGTTTACAGAAAAGGTGGCATGATAGATGCTAACAGAATTATGCATGATATGGAAGAAGTGGATAGAGGAAAAATTCTTCTTTCTTTCTCATAACACCGGAAGTATTGGACATCCAGAGAATGTTGGAAGATTCAGGACAGACAAAAAAAAGGGCTTCTTCATGCAGCGCAGTTAAACTATGGAGCTTGCTCCCTCAGGAGGCAGTGACGGCCACCAACATGGATGGCTTTAAAAGAGGATGAGACAAATTCATGGATTAGAAAGCTAATGACTGGCTGCTAGCTGTGATGGTCATGTTCTGCCTATACAGTTGCTGAATACCAACTGCTGGGAATCACGAATGGGCAGTGTGCTGTTTCACTCAGGTCCTGTTTGCGGGATTCCCACAGGCATCTAGTTGGTCACTGTGACAATAGACTGCCCGGACCAGATGGTACGTTGGCCTGATCCAGCAGCCCGTCTTATGATCTTAAACATGAGTTGGAGACCAATATTGCACTCATGTCCAACTTGTGGTCTTCACAAGGACACCCTGGGCTGGCCATTGTTAGAATAGAATGATGAACTTTATAGGCATCTGGTCTGATCTAGCAGGAAACTTCCTTGCATTCTTATAACAATGTTATCTCTCCAAGTCAATTATATGCAAATTATAAAATGCTTAAGTAATATGTAGGAAAACACATAGGATTTTAGATGCTAAACTTGCCCAGGACAGCCTTTGATATTGTAAAGACAATTGTAGACAGATTAGATATTTGAAGAATCACTCAGCGTAGCCATTCATGTGTGCTCCTGCATCTTCCCAGTTGGAAAACTTCTCCAACGTAATCAGAACAAAAGAAATACATCTGATGTTATTTCAAGGATTATGATCTCTCCAACTTGGGGGATTGCTTTTTTGTATGTGTAATTCATGTGAAAGAGACTGAAATCAATTCCTCAGTTGTTTGTTTTTTCAATTTATTTGGGTTTTATTTTTTGTCCTCACAACCATTACCTCACCCACAATGAATTTAAATTGTATTATATTTCTTATACATTACTGCCTCTGGAAAAAAAATATCCTAGGTTGCACAAATGGGGGCAGCCTGTTCAGCTACTGAAGGAAATGAAGTTCCTCTACAATATCAGTTTTGCACAAGCATCATGGGAGAAACAGATAACCTAATCTTAAAAGAAGCCTATCCACTACAAAGGCAGTACCTCATTTCAATTCAGGACAAGCCATGTATGTTGCAGCATTTATTTGCACTAGCTCACATTTGGTACTAAATTCAAGTAACAAAATATAGCTGTTAAAATACCAAGAGTATTTATTATGTTTCTTAGCCCGACGGCATATATTTTAGGTGAGATACAATTACACAGTTTAAAAAGAATTGAATGCAGACACCAAAATAATTAAATCAAGAAAACTGAACCAAACAAAGACATTGCCAGACCAAAAACTATATAGCTACGGTAATCACAAACTTGGAGGAACAGGTCAAATCCCAACTCCCATTAAAAAAACAGTTAAATGGTATCAGTATTGGAAGTTCATTTAAAAGAGATAAAATAGTGTTAAAAGCATTCAAAAATATTACAATGCTTAGGATTTTTTTTTAAATTATCTTTGCCTGGCACTGAAAAGACATTAATGTTGATGGAGGTGAGACTCTCTGGGGGGAACATTGCACAACTGGGGGATGGAGAGGATTCCAGTTTTGCACAGAGCTCAAATAACACTACCATTTAATTCATATCTTTATATCTTGATGCATGATCCATTTTTTTGTATTGTACACTCTTTTCATTTTTACATCTTACTATTTCTGTACCCCTCATTCTTTTAGCTTATTACATCCGCTGGCTGGGGGTGAGCTGTCTTGAGTCCAGGGGCTAGTAAATCTTCTATTTAAGAGAAGGAGTGGTTCCAGCCCTAGAAAGCCCTGTAAAACTTGGGACCTTGCTATCAAGAACCACCTCTTTTCCATATATACCTACCCATCTATGCTTTAAGATAATCTACAGCAGGGGTCCTCAAAGTTTTTAAATAGGGGGCCAGTTTACTGTCCCTCAGACACTGTTGGAAGCAGGACTATAGTTTGAAAAAAAATAAACAAATTCCTATGCACACTGCTGCCAGTCAGTGTAGGCAATACTGAGCTAGGTAGAACAATGGTTGGAAACTTGCTTAGGGCAAAAGGGTAGGAGGCTGAGGACATCTGGAGATTTTATGAAAGGTCCTTACAACATAATGCAATTTAGTCCCATATGATTATGCAATTATAAATAAATGAGCCCCCCCCCCGAAAAATGCACTCAGATAAACTGGTTTGCGCAGTTCTTTTTGGATAAAATATTTTGGTCATAATAACAGGCTACATCCAGCTGAATCCTACTTAGGGCAAATTATTGTCTGGATTTTTAATTCATTTCAGTAAGTCTACTCTGAGTAGGACTAGCATCCGAGTAGGACTAGCAACCGTGGGGTGGGGGGAAGAGAGATATGTAAATTTACATAGTAGGAGGAGGGCAAATGAGGGCTGAGAGCAAATGTAAAAGGTGATTTTCAACAGGGTCCCTTCCAACTCTACAATACTATAATTCTAGGGCAGTGATCCACCCAGTTGGAAGTGATTGCCCAGAGTTGTTGAACCTTTTGGGGGGAGTATTGGCCACAGTTTTTGAACTTTTTTTTTAGGGTGGAGTGCCAACAGTTGTTGAGCTATTTATGGCAGGGGTTAGCAGGAGTTTTAAAGCTTCTCTTAGGGGGAAGAGCACAAAGTTGCTGAGCTTTTGGTGGTGGGATTGATTAAAATGCTCACCCAACAGTACGCAACCCTCCCTCCTTCCCACATTCAGCCGCAGACACGGGGAATAGAGGCTTTCACAGTGGCGGAGGTGGCGGAAATGGGACAAAGCACCGGGGGGGGGGGCACGGAGCGATCGATCAGGAGCACACAAGGGATTACTTTTTTAACACTATGCATTTCAGGGTTTGGGTCCTGAGTTGAGGGAGCTTTTGCTTCTCTCCTTCCCTCCCCCTGCCTCCTTCCCGTCCTCTCCCTGCCTGTGGCCAGAGCCAAACACTGCTCTGTGGGGCTTTCGGCGCGGTGCCTCCTCTGAGGAGACCCGCAAGTGGCGGAGGGGGCTGCCAAGGTAGAGGCTTGGATCAGATGAACACTCACCTCGTTTGTTCATGAGCAAGCCCCTTGGAAATGGTTGCAAGCGCATTTCAGAGCTTGTAATGGGGAAATGGAGCAGCGGAGATTCTGTGCCTCCTTCCATTGAGAATAAGGCGGAGCTGCTGGCTCTTCCCGGGAGGGGCGGGTTCAGAACCCTGGTGGGCTGGATATGTCACACAGACCTTAGTTTGAGGACCCCTGATATACAGGGTCCCTTTTTTAAGTGCCTCCTCAGTACAGTCATAAAAGATAAAGGGAGCCTTGACCATTAGGTCCAGTCGTGACCAACTCTGGGGTTGCAGCGCTCATCTCACTTTATTGGCTGAGGGAGCTGGTGTACAGCTTCCAGGTCATGTGGCCAGCATGACTAAGCCGCTTCTGGAGAACCAGAGCAGTGCACAGAAACGCCGTTTACCTTCCCACCGGAGCGGTACCTATTTATCTACTTGCACTTTGACGTGCTTTCAAACTGCTAGGTTGGCAGGAGCAGGGACCGAGCAACGGGAGCTCACTCCGTTGCGGGGATTCGACAAGCCGACCTTCTGATCAGCAAGTCCTAGGCTCTGTGGTTTAACCCACAGCGCCACCGCATCCCGGCAGTACAGTCATACCTCGGGTTAAATATGCTTCAGATTGAGCGCTTTCGGGCAGCACTCCATGGCGACCCGGAAGTAACGGAATACGTTACTTCCGGGTTTCGCCACTCATGCATGAGCAGATGGTCAAAATGACGTCACGTGCATGCGCGGTAGCGGCGAATCGCGACCTATGCATGCGCGGGTGCTTCAGGATGCAAACAGGGATCTGGAATGGATCCCGTTTGTATCCAGAGGTACCACTGTACGAAATACAGAGGGGAGAAGGCCTTTACAATTTAATGGAGATATGTAGGCTACTAAAAGGAATTGGGTTCACAAGTCAAGCTGAAGTGATTTTATCTTGCAAATAAAAGTTTCAGTTGTGAAACGTATTGGCCACATTAAGGATTATATAGTCATGAAATGAAACCATTGGTTCATGACGTTGACATCTATTGGAAATACAAACATGGCAGTTGAAGAGTAGAGAACTGTTATGAAAACATTAAAACCAGTTGCTTCCTTGCAGGGCTAGCTCCCTGAACCTTCGAAACTTAACACCAGCTTCACTTTTCAGTCCTTAACTAATGTAATGAGCTCATACCCTGATAAAGACAAAAAAAATAATTATCAGACAAGGTGATCTGTAATTAGTTCACCTTTTTATTTAAACAGCATTGTTAATTTGCCATTTTTCCCCAAAAGCTTTCTACAGTTGACAATTTTTAAGTCTGTCACATGCAGAAGTGTCTAAACAAGCTTTAAAACTACAAAGTTGACTCAGTACATCATATACACCAATAGCAGAAAAGCATGTTGCATTTGCTAATTGGAGACCGTGTTGAAATGAGCTACCTACAAATCAAACCTGACACAGAACCAAGAGCTCCTAGAGAAAGAGAGGGCGATTAAAGAGGATTTGAACTGAATAAATATTGCATTGCCTGTGCACACACTTGTATCCTGTGGTGCGATGGGTCACTGTATCTGGCTGCTAAACAAAAGGTTGGTGGTATGAGTCCACCCAGGGATGGCTGTGGAAGCGATTCCTCTATTGAGAGGGGTTGGATTAGATGACCCTTGGGGTCCCTTCCAACTCTACTATTCTATGATCCCTGGTTGTCCTCTCTGGACTATCTTGACACTGCCTAACAAAGACATCCCAGTCATTTCTCCAATAACTCCAATGTAAAAATATGATGGGCTACTGTAGAAAGGGAGACAAGGTAGAAAGAAAAAGGAAGATGCAGAGGGAGTTCGGAATTTCACCCACATACAGATTCATTTTCTTCCTAGTATTTTCATTTATTCTCCATAGGGTATAGCATAGTCATTCACAATATTGACCGTGATTCTCAAAATCTACTTATTGGCCATAACCCAAAAGGCTATTTCAGCATACCTATGGGCTTTAGCCTGCCAAGTCTGCCACTTGCCTGCCACTAATTACAGTGGTGCCTCGCAAGACGAAATTAATCCATTCCGCGAGTCTCTTCGTCTTGCAGTTTTTTCATCTTGCGAAGCGCGGCTATTAGCGGCTTAGCGGCTATTAGCGGCTTAGCGGCTATTAACGGCTTAGCGGCTTTAAGAAAAAGGAAACAAACTTGCAAGAACTCGCAAGACGTTTCGTCTTGCGAAGCAAGCCCATAGGGAAATTCGTCTTGCGGAACGACTCAAAAAACGGAAAACTATTTCGTCTTGCGCATTTTTCATCTTGCGAGGCATTTGTCTTGCGAGGTACCACTGTACTTATTTAAATACAACATGGATCTCACATCAGGCTGCTATTAAAATCCTGTCCCTACAAGTCTTCAAAGGAGGTTTGTAATGCGACAAAGAGGAATGCTGGACAGGAAACATGAATACACAGACATGATGTGACATTAAGCTTAGTTGCAGGATTCTCTGGGCTATGGCCATTTCGTTTCATTTTCTCTGTCATCAGAGCATTGCCAAGCTTCAGCCAAAGACATATTAACTATCTCTTCAACGTCTTTTAAATCCAACAGAAACCAGAAATGCCTCCGTAATGTTTTAATCCTACTGTCAATGAGCATAGACATTCACAACCTTCACATCACAGTATTATTTATGTATGGGTGTGGGTGGCTATATCATACATACACAGTGGTTAACACAAGAAAAGAGGTATCTGCCATAGAAATGGGAGCATTTCCATTTTTTGAAACATTCTCCTTAGCCCATGGAATAGCCTCCTTCTATAACATTTAAGAATTCATTTTTTAAAAAAACTTGCTGCATATAAGAAAAGGACTGAAAATAGTGTGGAAAGAAAACCCACTACCTGCTTTATTATAAAGGATAGTATTCAACACAGCACTAATGTGAACATACCATCAGCGTAATAATTTCTCCTTGCACAATGGAACATTCTCCGCTCCCTGTGTGTCCCCAACCCTCCAGAGCAGATCTGAGGATGGCAAAGGGAACCCGAATTGCGGGGGTGGGGAGGGGGAGGGGGAAAATTCCATTGCACCAGTGCTAATTTTTGTGTTGAATACCAAATATACCAAATATTTTGTTGAATATCACCTAACGAGACTCTAGGTAATAACAACAAACAGCAGATGTACATAACCGTTATCTTACAGTTTAAAGATATGCATATTTAAGCAAGAGGAATAAAACCTAAAAAGATGCAGTCAGCTTCTTAGCACTACTGAAATATTTAATAAGTATCCAAATACTGCAGAATATCAGTTACAGGCGGGGTAGCAGAGCTTTGTTCCATGAGCTCTTTACTTGCGTTCTAAAACTACATTTTCAATATGAAAAACCTACAGCCAATTAAGGTGCCTTTGCAAACATCATGCCTCCAAGCTACCTGAAATTACCACCTTCCCTGTGAATATTTCCGCACCTTGGTGTTCACAAGGAAGAAGTTTATTAAAAATCTAGTTAGATATGACTATCTTGCAGGTCTACCCTCTGCTTAGAAACTCATGCGGAGAGATACTGAAAATTCTTTATCTCAGTAAAACAGAAGCCTGACGGAATTAACCCTGATCAGCTTTTGGCGAGATAGGGAAGGAAATGCACTCTTAACCAGTTTAGCTTTTTACATTAACTGTATTAAAGGATAAATCTTACCCTTTCATACGCTGAAACAGAAAGAGATATGCAGACTGAACAGATTAAAAACCAAGGTGGCTGTTTCTGTCAGGCAGTCAGCTCAGTAAGACTATGAATACATACTTCATCAAGAGGTCTATTTGTAATAGCCTAGATGTACAATGTTTTGTTACACTCTGATTTCGTATCACCTGTAACATGCAAGTCCCAAGATTTTGAACTGTGAACTGAAAAGGAGAAACCTGGGTGTGCCGCCCATCTATATTTGTTTACTCCTGAGTACTAGGGATCAATCCTTTAGGATGGCAAGCCCTTCTTTGTGGAATCATCCCTGCCGACTTTCAGGTGTCTCCTGAAAACTCTGTTATTCAGGCAGTCCTTTGGAACATGAATTTCTTTTCCCCAAACTAGTTATTTATTGATCCAATAGTAATTTTGCATGGTGTATACCCCCTTGCTGTATTTTTATGAAAGTACAGTCTGTTAATGTTGGAATAAATACATAGTTTGTTGATTTAAATATAGGAATTTTAATACAGTGGTGCCTCGCAAGATGAAATTAATCCGTTCCGCGAGTCTCTTCTTCTAGCGTTTTTTTCGTCTTGTGAAGCAACCCTATTAGCGGCTTAGCACTATTAGCGGTTTAGCGGCTATTAAAGGCTTAGCGGCTATTAAAGGATTAGCGGATTAGCGGCTAAAAGGCTATTAGTGGCTTAGCGGCTTAGAAAAAGGGGGGGAGCGAAAAAAAATCGGAACACTTGCAAGATGTTTTCGTCTTGCAAAGCAAGCCCATAGGGAAAATCGTCTTGCGAAGCAGCTCAAAAACGGAAAACCCTTTCGTCTAGCGGGTTTTCTGTCTTGCGAGGCATTCGTCTTACGGGGCACCACTGTAGTAACTTTTTTAAAAAGTGTGATTGTTATAATTTCATATCCTCATACAATCTGGTGTTTTAAATTGTCAGTCACATGACCTCTCAGCCATGGACACCCTTGGATTTTCTGCTTCGACTCTACCTTGCTAGAACAAAAAATGCCTTCATTCCTATCCCTACCATCGATTTGTTTCTATGCAGCAGAAATCCATTCTATTCCCAGAAAAGCTATTGCTCTACGCATCGAGATCACCTAAAATATTGACAGAGGAGGTTATATGTATTCTGTGTATTTGCATGTTTGTTGCTTACACCCACATTTCCTTAGGGAGAAACAATGGTATTCACAATTTCACCATCATCACTCCAGAAAGAATAAATAAAAAGCTGAGATATATTTATTTAAACATATCTGTTGATGGTTTTGGTGTGATCTTGCTACCTTAGGAACATAAGTTGCTCTCAGCAATCCAACTGTGCTATCATATGCTTATAGCAGAAGCTTACTGCCCTGCAAAAGTAAAAAACTACACACACATACAGAGAGAGAGAGAGAGAGAGCGTGCACGCGCAGGGGGAAGCAAATGAAACAAACCTATCAAAGTATATGAACTTCTTCAAAAATTCTGCATTATCTCCACATTCTTTTTAACATGGTAAGTTCTTTCCCTGCATCATTTGAACCAATAAGCAAATGGCCTGAAGAAAAATGGTCAACTGCCCCGGGATCCTTTTTGGGAGAAAGGGCAGGATTGAAATGAATTTTAAAAAAACAAGGGCCAGAGCTCAGTCCATCTCTTTCCTTCAGCATTTAAGGCTGCCATCCTAGGCACACGTACTTCAGTGTGAAATCCAATTACCGTATTTTTTGCACCATAACACTCACTTTTTTCCTCCTAGAAAGTAAGGGGAAATGTCTGTGCGTGTTATGGAGGAAATGCCTATGGGTGGCATGCCTACGGATTTTCCTCCTCTAAAAACTACGTGCGTGTTATGGTCGGGTGCGTGTTATAGAGCGAAAAATACGGTAACTCTTACTTCTGAGTAAGCATGCCTAGGATTGCCATGTATGTGACCTATAGCTAGGGATGGGGGAGAAATTTTATTTTGTTTGCATTTTAATGAGAAATTGCACAATATGCACCAATATGCAAACTGAAAATCAGCCACCCTTTGATATTCACACTTCTCCAAATTTTACAATGCAGTTCTCCAACCAAACTAGAGGGGTTGTATTCAATGTTCTCTGCCCATCACCACAAGGGTTCTTGAGTGTATTTTAATATTGTGTCACAGAAGAGTCCAAAACCATAGTTGTGCTAGAAGAAACTCACTATGCAGCTGATGGTGCACAAAGTTACTAGCAAACTGCTTATACATTCAACAACATTTCACTGGCACAAAATATTTCAGTAGCAGAACAAATGTACTGACTTTACCTTACCACTACATTGGGTACAATCAGTGACTACAAGAATGCATTATATGAAGAGAAGTTGTGCATTAAAATGCAAGTATTGGTGAAAATAACAAAATGTGTATTATGGAAAATTGTTTTCAGGTCTGTGTATTAGACAAATTGCATACAAAAATGTGTTTATTAGGAGAAATCCACATTCAAATGTTCAAAAAAATTTTTTAAAGCAAATTGCTGCAGAAATGTGGAGAACTAAAGTTAAGAATGAAAAAAATGAGAAATGAGGGTACCAAGTCTATTGTCCTCCATGTTTCTCACATGAGCTTATATCATAGTTCAGAGAGCAAGCAGTTTTATACTGAGCATTAAAATTAGACATGAGTTTTCAGGAAACCATTTAACTAATGTACCAAACATGCTGTAACCAAGTTCAACGCCTAAAAGGTTTAGCCTAATTCAAAATATTAATTCATTCATTTGTTTGCCATTTCTCCACAAGATTATATTTTTTACACAAGGCTCTTTTAATAGAGTTCAAGAAACAGGATAAATAAATCAAAATCATGTTCTTGAGATGAGTAACCTGAATAGCGTTTTATGCGTCTTTACATTTTTTTCTAAGTAAGTTGTGGTGAATCCTCAGCGCTCACTGGTTTCTTTATAACAATGAATACTGCAGGAAGAGATAGAATGACATCTCCTTATCAGCTGGGAAACTGGAATCCACAGCTGAATACACGCCCCATGATCAGCTATGAACTATCGCAAACTGTGTTGCTTACCACTTGCCTTTCACGCACAAACACTTTCCCTTCATCTTTCAGGCCCAAATTCAGATGGGGAGGTTGAGGTGCCTGGAATGAAAAAATATTTCCCATATTGTCCTGGTCCTGTACTGCTTTCATGAAGCACCTGAGGCTTATTATATGGCTGTAGGAATCCTCCTATGAGTTAAGCCATGGGTAGGCAAACTAAGGCCTGGGGGCTGGATCCAGCCCAACCAATCTAAATCCGGCCCACGGACGGTCCGGGAATCAGCGTGTTTTTTAAAATGCATCTCTGGGTTATTTGTGGGGCATAGGAATTCGTTCATTTTTTTTTTCCAAAATATAGTCCGGCCCCCCACAAGGTCTGAGGGACAGTGGACCGGCCCCCTGCTAAAAAGGTTTGCTGATCCCTGAGTTAAGCCGTGCCTAATGCCTATGTGTGTCTCGCGGTTTGTTTCAGTGTGGTGCAGGGTTTCTGTCTGATGCAGCAGACATTGGGTTTGAGTGCTAGAAAGGGGTGTTAGTATGGAGCAAAGTGTAAGGGTTCATGTGTCTGTGTCCCTGTGTGAGATGGTGTCCCTCATGACAGTTCCTCAGGTTTCCGTGGGTCCAAAAATGTTGGCAAGCCCACATCTAACCATTATACAATGAATAAGCATTGCACACAGCTTCCACTAGGTAGCTCCCTCTGCAAACATTGTAGTCCTGGCCAAAAGTATGCTTTAAAAACCAGTTTTGTGCATGGCCAGCCTTGCTTTGCTGAGAAAACGTTTAACTTTTGAACCTTTGATCATAACTTCACCAAACCAATGAGGAACTACTATCACCAAAAAGCCTGGATGAAAGTACAGCAATGGTTTTAATAAACCTGGATATATGTGGCTGTTTTTTAACTGTTTTTACTCCAACGTTTAATGTCAGTTTCCAGCAAAAAGGGTCAGTGTTAATTTCCAGCATTGTATCTGTGGCAAATTTTTTTGGATCAGTTTGAGATTCAGCAAATCTGTACACCCCCATCAGGTCAGTTATGCTTACCACCTTTCAAGTTAATGGGTAGATAGGTGCTGTTTTTATAAAATGTGAAATCTTTTTTCTTTTTTGCTACTTCTGTGATTCTACTGGCCTTAACTAATGGGGTACTCTTGTGCTGCTTTAACAGGTTACCCTAAGAATACACCTTCAATAAGAGAAGGTTGGATCCAGACATCAGCTCAAGGAACACTCACATGAATAAAATTAGCAAAACAACAACAACCCCAACCTCTTTGTACTCAAGACAGCCAGGTCAGATCATAGCCATTGAAATTATAAATAATATGAACACAAGGCAAACAAATACAAATCCAGGTTAATATTCCTTCAACAGCTTGACTCAGCACAAATGGGGGTGGGGAGCAAATTTCAACGTTGCACCATAAAATTATGGTGCAAATCATTCTCTTGAGGTAAACACTTTTAGAATCTTACCGAAACTTTGGTGCTTCCTGTATTTGTAGAAGGTGTGAGGGACTTAGAAGGGACCGCAGGAACCAGAGCTTTAGAAGAAACTGGAGGAACCCCAGACTCAACTGTCCCATGTGCAGTATGGTGTTCATGGTCTGGTTTCTCCTCAAACCCCGGACATTTGCTACATTTTCGGTCCATAGTGGATTCTAGTATGCTAAATATGATTGTCCCCCAAACAAAAACAAAAAAATCTAGCTGTGTGTCAGCAATCAGGAATCTCAAATAATTATCTTGCAATTCTGCTAATTCCTAAACTTCAGACACACAATCTTCAACTCAACTGTACCCAACTTCAAATCAAGTCTCCAAATCTTAGCAAAATAGTCAGTTTATATCTCACGCCATATGCTGCCAGACAAGGTTATTCTTCACCCAATAACAAAAATGTTGCAAGCGATCAGTCATTTGCTCTGCTTATTTATAGGCTCGCCGTAATACAAGTCAACAGGTTTTTTAAAACTCCATTCTGATTTATAAAGGAAGCACTTTCATAGCACTTAAGGCATTACTGAAATGCTTCCATTGGTGAGCAGGTGTTCCAGGCTATACTCTTGAGCTTCCAGTTACTGCGGTGATAGAATGCCCCAGAATCTGACAGAGTTCCTTTGTCACTTTGGATATGAAAATTCTACTCCTGGAAATGCTTAGAACACTTGCATGCAGTTGGCTGTGCTGCGACACACTGTAACCCTATGGTACATGGATATGGATATGGATATATATATATATCTTAAGGAAATGTTTAAACAGCAGTCTCCAAGGGCGAGTGTGTTTTAATTAGAAACAACAGCAGCAGCAAACTAAAATATAGCACTTAAGCAAATGCACTGATTTTATTCGGAGATACCAAAAGAAAGAAAGCCTTGACAGAGCATGGGGATAACACAAAGCAGTGCCAATTCCAGGTTCTGATGAGCTTTTGGGCAAGTTGCTATCAGTGCCCCCCTCTATTTGCTGTCCATCCACTTGCCTCTTCCACCAAGTCCAACCCAAACCTCTTCCCTGAGGGAGAGGACAAATCATACAAGGGTGACTGGCTCCTTCTCCTCACCCATCCCAGTAGCAGCTCTCTGGGAAAGGGCAGCCGAAAGCAAAAAAAAAAAAAAAGGAAAGAAAAGAAACAGCAGCAGCAGCAGGTGCTTAAAGCATTGACAGTAGGCTCTCTACAGGGATGTGGGCCTCACCATGTGGCTGGCAATGCTAATCTTGTCACACGGAGTATTGAGCCTCAAAGAATTATCGCCCAAAACTGAAACCACAACCTTGTGACCAGCTGATCTCTGGAGCAGAGTAGATGGATTGGCTTAATTCAAGGTGATTTAAATCAACAAGGAAACTGGTTGCTTTAACAGCTAAAACAAACTTGGCTGTCACTCTTATTTATCTAGTTATTCATTTTATTTATATCCCACACTTCTCCTAGTAAAACACCAAAGGCAACATATATAACAAGAGATAGCAGATACAACTAAAACATACACAATAAATATAAATATCTAAAAATGCCCAAGTAAATAAGTAGACAAAGTATAAAAACATCACTGAAAACACTTAAAACTATTTGAAAGCACACACCCACAAAAGCACAAGATGCACCTTAGAAAACCCTGCCCCAACAGCACTGGAACAAAAACGTATTTGCGTACCAGTGAAAAGAAAGCAGAGAAGGAGCCAGCCAACCAAGTTCCACAATCTGGGAGCATCCACTGAGAAGGCCCTCTCTTATGTCCTCAACAAACTAACTGAAGTATTTGTACAACCAAGCAATGCAATCCAAAACTATGGACCTAAATGCTTTGCTCATGCAGCCTACCTACTTCAGAATTATATCTGCTTTGAGACAAGGGACAGATTTCACTCACTTGGAGGTTGAGGCTGTAATCCTTTATCTGGAAGAAGCTTCTACTGAACAAAGTGAGACGTGCTTCTGAATCAGCATGCATAGGTTCAGGTTATAACTTGGGTTTCTAAGAAGTAGGGTCTGGGAGCTGGGGGGGTTGTGTTTTTCAACGTAGCAGAAAGTAGATGTCCATGTTCTTTTTATGAGTCATAATGTATCAAAAAATTGTAAACTGAATTCATTACAGAGCAGTTGGAGAATAGAATTTTTTTTCAAAAAAAAATCAGCCATAAGAGCTCAGTGCATGATCCTAGTGAGATTTAGGACAGAAGATCCTAAGTCTGTGGGCCAAACAATATGGGACGTTGATCTTTGCATCTATCTTGAGGGCTTTAAAAAATACAAGTAGTATTGGGTGGGCAGGTGGGGGAGAATGTACCGTATTTTTCACTGCATAAGACACACTTGTTTCCTCCTAAAAAGTAAGGGGAAATGTCTGTGCGTCTTATGAAGCGAATGGACTCTACCATTTGCTTAATGTCACATCACCATCCTTTTCAGTTAATACAGATAACATAGTTGGTAGGGCAGCTTTTGCCAACCTGATGCCTTTCAGATGTTTTGGACTACAGCACATCAGTGTTAGGGGATAGCTTAAGCAGGCTCCTGTCCTTCCCTCCTCCGCTGCTCGCTTTAAAGCAGCAAAGCGGGACAGAAGCCACTTACACGGGTGTAAAGCAAGCACAGAGGGAGCCCTGCAATCCCTCTGCCCCTGCGCTTGGCCGCCCCACTGGGATGGGTGCATGCGGGCACGCCACCCCCTTGGGACGATGCTCACGTGGGCAACGTCCCACATCCTCACAGGTGACGTGCCACCACACAAGACCCTCCCTCCGCCACTGGTCTTGCCAGGACAGTAGTGCCTACCTTTGCAGAAGTGTGAAATTTGAAGGGCGGCTGTGGTTTGGTCCTTGTGTTGTGTATGAAGGTGAGAATTAGGTAGGTTTGACTTTAAATGGGAATTGAATCCGATTTCTCCCTCATTCCTCCCTCATATGAAAGCCCCCAGAGCTCTCTGCTATGAACAAAAAGGAAGAAAGTCCCACTTCTTTTGGCTTTATTAAAATAATTGTGTAGGGCAAAACCATACAGTCCTTAGATCTAAGAGACTCAATGTGGGAAGCTCATATATTTCCATTGCCTGCCCCTCTTACTAGGGGATAAAGTCTCTCTTCATTTGTTAATGACAGTGATGATGGTTCTTAATGCCACTGTTGACTACTGTTCACTTTACATGGTTGAAATATTATTCTAATATACCAGTAGTTTATTAAATAGTTTAGTACAACATTTGATTCAGAATATTTTTTCTTTTTTTCCTCCTCTAAAAACTAGGTGCGTCTTATGGTCAGGTGCGTCTTATGGAGCGAAAAATACGGTAATTGAATAATACACACAGTTAAAATGACCCTAAAAACCAAGCACCAACTCTAAATATGCTGCCTGAGCTCAAAATGCTGCTTAAGCTATCCCCTAACACTGATGTGCTGTAGTCCAAAACATCTGAAAGGCATCAGGTTGGCAAAAGCTGCCCTACCAACTATGTTCTCTGTATTAACTGCAAAGGATGGTGATGTGACATTAAGCAAATGGTAGAGTCCATGATTTTCTCCCAGCTTGACCTTATCTGACTAATCTCCCTACTGAAGTGTAGCAAAAGTATGCCTCGTTATAATTTGGACATACATTTGTGATTTAAGGCAGTCTCCTTTAGTACAGGGAGAAACTCTTTTTTTTGTTCTCTTTGGTTCTCTTACCTTATGGGTACTTTTTTTGTTCTGAAAAACAAACTTGTGAATTAAATAAAGGTTTTTCTTAAAAATCATACCTTTAAGCTGGCAGTGAGCTCCACCTACTGGCAAACTGACCCAGATATGATGGATTTTTATACCTAACATTCCATCTTTGACAGAACTATTGTTTTTTGTCAATAATATGAACAATTTGAGGTGGACCTTGACAGTGCTTTTTTCTGGGGGGGGGGGGACAGGAGTACGAATACCCCTAAACATTTTGTGAATCTAAGTTTGGCCTCATTGAGGGGCAGTATTTCAATATAAGTAGGAAAATGAGACTACCCCTAAACATTTTTTTTAAGCACTGGACATTAATACAGATTCACAGAGTGTCCAAGTACAGTAGGTTTTGAGTCAGCTATCTTCATAGCAGAGTTTCTGATCCTGACTTACTCCTCTAAACCTGTTTTTCTCAAACCGGTATCCTCCACATGTTTTAGCTAGCTAGCGCTCCCATCAGTCCCAGCCAGTATGCTATGTTGGACATGATTGATAAGGGATGCAGCCACAAACATCTGGAAGGTACTAGGTTGGGGAAGCTGCCCTAAATCGCAGTTAAGACTTCCCACATAAGGCGCAGCAGTTGGTTGAACAAGGAAGTGAAACTTTCCAATTCCCTCCCCATCGCAGTAGGAGTCAAAGGCTTGTACATGAAACATTAAATCACAGATTATTAGCACTACATCAAAACCTGGCCATTATATGATTAAATCCATATCACACTTTTATAATACACACTTCTCTTACAAATCTTATAGAGCGATGGATCAGAGTCTCTCTTCCGCTATGAGACAGAAGAACTGACATTTCACTCCTTTGGAGCAAGTTTTCAGACCAGTTGCACAGGGAGCAAAGCAGGCTACAGAGAGAAAGCCGAATCTGCAATGGTTGTCAGAGCTGGCCAGCTTCTTCAAGCCCTCTTTTCACTGCTGTAAATCTGTCCATTCTCCACCATGTGTTCTTAAGAATTGGGAAAGGAAGAGATCAGACATTGGATATAGTAGTTCTGGGAGCCACTTTTGGCAGGCTTTTTACTCCATCATGTAGGAAACCTTTCGTGGTAAAAGCACCAAAATAATTTATAGTGCCTAGACCTCTTTGTCCTGGTTTCCTTCCCTGGTCATCTAGGAACAGCAGAATTATCCTAACTTCCTCCAGAATGCTGTCATGAAGTCATGTTAACATTGTTTTCATTCCATACATTTGCATACCCTCATTTCTACACAGAGTTCTAATGTTATTCCGCTTTTATTCACTTTCTTGAAAACAGATAAAACATTTGATGTTCCCACAGTTTATTTGCTGCAGTAATGAAATATAGCTTCCAAAAAGAAGATGAATACTTTTATTAGACAGTCACTGATTTAATGCCAAGATGAATATTTCTAACTTCAGCTTCAATCACAACCATCCTTAAGATCTCACTTTGAAATTCTTGATATAAAAATGCTGACAAAAATGTTTTTAAGCAACTTTTGAGTTTCTCTTTTCTCTTTTCTTTTCCCCAGTTACTACAAATCACCAAACTTGATTTTATTTGTTTCACTGGACATGCAAAATTCCTATTAAGTACATTAGCTGAATACAACACACACAACCTCAAAATAACAGTTTTATGAACTAAGTTTTTCCAAGGAAAAGCTACCAAATACAAATGAAGTTACTACCCCATTTTAAATCAGGAGCAGGGGGTAGACAGGGAACCTGATCCCATTTCACAGGAGGAAACTGGAAGAGGAAACAAAGATTCTAACAAGAATCTTGAAATTTCACATTCACCATGCAATCATGAGTGAGCATGATAAAGTTATGTCACATTTTCTCTTCCCTGCAGAATCCTGCCCTTAAGGTTAATAAACACTAAAATGCTATGACTACTTTATGAGAGAAAGCTGACAGAAACTACCCACAAGATCAAAATGTTGATATCTGCAGCATTTATTTTATCACATTTATGCCCTACCCTCCTCTTAGGTATTCGGGGAGTTCAGAGATACATGGAATTAATATATTTTATCTTCCCAATAGGCCAGTCAGAGTGGTCACCCATCAAGCTACACGCTGAAGCAACAGGTGCTTAGCCTCGGTTTGCCCAAATTCAACACTGCTACACCTGCAGTTCTCAACTTTCCACACCTAGGAAGCACCTTTCAATGCAAATATGCATTATGGGACCCACTTATTTATTTTACCATATGCAGAAATAGTGTTACAGGGTCAGCCCACTAAATGTCAAGCTATGACCAACTTGTGGGAACCAGCCTACCAGATGAAGGTCAGTGCTATCAATGACATATAGCAAGGTGACAGAGCTCTCTCAATTCCATAAGGGTAATCAGTAAGTGGAAGCATGGGAAACAAATTACAATGGTAGCTCAGGTTACATACGCTTCAGGTTACAGACTCCGCTAACTCAGAAATAGTACCTCAGGATGAGAACCGAAATCGTGCTCCAGCAGGAGGCCCCATTAGCTAAAGTGGTCTTCAGGTTAAGAACAGTTTCAGGTTAAGAACGGACCTCCGGAACAAATTAAGTACTTAACCCGAGATACCACTGTAATGTAAAATACAGTCCAATTAACCCCCTAGGAAGTGATAAGGTTGGGTTCTGAGCATTCTCTCTCTCTCTCACCCTTTCCTTCACTGTGAGGAGATGGAAATGAAATACAAGGAGATCCTGTGTTTATCTGAAAGAATGACTCACACTCTGATGAGGGGAGTGGGGAAGAGAGCAACACAAAACCAAGCTCTACCCCAGTGTTTCCCAACCTTTTTTGGGCAAAGGCACACTTGTTTCATGAAAAAAATCTCGAGACACACCACCATTACAGCCCCGTGACGTCAGCGCGCAGCGTCACGCCGGGAGGGACATGAATTGCTAGCAAATTACATAATCACCTCCTTGAGGGCTGGCTCATCTTCTCCGAAGGCAGAACCCCATTAATTAACAGCACAGACTCACACCATAGCCAAGACGAGGGGGGAAAACCTCAGTCATGCACAGTCATGCACATGTGGGGGCTAAATGAGGACGAAGACTGGGCAGAGAGCAGGGTTCAAATCACCCCACCTGGCCAGGACAATCCCTGGGTGCTCCCTTGGGCCACTCGCCTGACCCACCTCGCAGGGCTGTTGTTGCGAGGATAACACGGGGAGAACCACGCGCGCCCACGGGAGCTCCTTGGAGGAGAAAGCGGGCGATGAATGCAATGCACGAAATATATGAGAAGCGACCAGGTTTTGCAGGTGAGGGGCCCCCGCCAGCCTCCGCTTCCAACACCCGGCGCAACGACGCCGAAGTTTCCCCCCGGGCTTGGCTCGGGGAGCAGCGCTGCTCCCCTCCGGCTCCCCTTCGCCCTCCCGGCTCTCTCTGCCGCCCACTGGGGACCCCCCTCACCTGCCAAGTCCGGAGCACCGGTGGAAGTTGCATGCATGCATGCAGGGCGTCGCGTTGCCATTGCATTGCACTGCACTCCATGCAACGCCTGCACGCATGCATTGCCTTGCACGCCCGCCAAGGGGTCTCCCCGCGGTCCGATGCGTCCCCTCCGGCGCGGATGCAGCATTGCAAAAATAAACACACACACCCCGACGCAGCCCTACCTGGGGGGCAGCCTCCACCTCCGCCGCTCCGCCTCCGCGGGGATCCCCGGGCTCCATCCTGCCGCCCGATCTCCGCGGGGGCGCAGGCAGGCTGCGCGGGGTCTGCGCGGAAGAGCCCCTGCCCGCCCAGCCGCCGCCGCTGCGCTCATTCCATGGCCGGGAGAAGAGCGCTTCAAACAAAACGCCCGGCCCGCCAGGCCACACTGGGAAACATAGTTCGCGCACCCCGCGCGGGCGCGGAGCCCAAGGGCGAGGGGACTACGGATCCCGGCAGCCCCCGTGCCGGGGACGGAGGGGGAGAGGCCGGGTGCAGGGATGGAGGGACGGGTGGGCAAGCAAGTGAGTGAGTGGCAGCCGCCAAGCCTTGGCCGAGAGCCAGGAAGGGCCTCCCCGGAGGAGGAGGGAGGCGCAGAGCGGGAGGAAGGGAACCCCAGGGGTCATCTAGTGACGGCGCCCCAATCGAAAATTTGACTTTAAAAAAAAAAATCTTTCGAATTTTTTAATTTTTCCCGCGGCACACCAGGAAACACTGCTCTACCCCATTCACTCCTTAGCTTCCATGCTGTATTGGAGGGCAAGTAAAAACTGAGCAATAAACCCTCACTAAAAACATTTAAAGTATTTAAATGAATGTCAAACTGAAACCCGTGCAATCAGTAACACTCTAATTTATAATAATGATATTAAAAAAAAACCTGATCAAGAACCTATTTTACAGATACCTTATACACTAAACCTTATGCTGCATCTGCATACAGAAGCTTTGCATAATTTACTTAAGGATAGTTGAATAGCAAGGTTTTTTTATGCTGCTGAATGTATATTTTTGTGCTCGACAACACTGTAAATTCATAAAAGAATGCTGCAGATCATAAACCAGAAATGCGTAAGGCATTCATAGTTGTTTAAGTCAAGAAGAATTAAATAACAAAATTGAAAAGGTCAGAAGGATGACCTGCTTTGCAATGAAAACAACAATTGAACTTCTAATTAAATAAATACTTTTCATTCAGGGGGATCATTATACGTGGTAAATCTGAAAAGCCATTCAAAAATGACTAAGAATTATAGCATGGTGAGATAAGAGAAAAGGTTATATATAATTCACCAACAAAATACTTTTGTTTTATTGATGAAATACTGATAAATGGATGATCAATCACAATCATTACGGAAAAGATGTGTTTAGCATTCTTCTTTGAATTAAGGGTAGGGGAACCCCATCTTAAAAAGCAAAGATAGAGAGCACAAATGTGGGGAGTAGTAGTCATTTGTACACAAGTATCATGAGGTAGGAATGGATTCTTAGCCCCTCCAGCGCCCTCCAATCCCAACACTCCCTGGAAACACCCTCCCTGCCCCCCTTTCCCTCTGAAAGCTAGTCTCCAAGACTAGGGTGTGTAAAGTCCAGGAAATGTAAGGAAATGCTTAGAGGTATGTGTGTGAAATGTAAGGAAATGCTTAGAGGTATGTGTGTGAAATGTAAGGAAATGCTTAGAGGTATGCGTGTGAAATGTAAGGAAATGCTTAGAGGTATGCGTGTGAAATGTAAGGAAATGCTTAGAGGTATGCGTGTGAAATGTAAGGAAATGCTTAGAGGTATGCGTGTGAAATGTAAGGAAATGCTTAGAGGTATGCGTGTGAAATGCTCCCACATCAAAACAGGCACATATTTGGCGAAGTGTGTTTCCATGAGGATCAAAAGGCTTTCATTTATCTTTCCTGGAAGGGAGGGAGTATCACCCAGTTTAAGAGCTACAAAGCTGTCTCTTGTGTCACCTTCAAAAATCCACACACAGTGGTGCTCTCCGTTTACATAGGTGAGGCTAGCACCCCAGTCATTTTGGCACCCAAAGTAGTTGCAAGCTGCATCTATGGTTAGTATGGCCATGGCAATATTATCAGAAAACTAATTTACTTTTTCTTAAGTACTGATACAGCAACCCTTTCTTCCTTCTCTCAGTTAATTTTCTTTATACAGTGGTACCTTGGTTTACAAACTTAATCTGTTCCGGAAGTCCATTCTTAAACCGAAACCGTTCTTAAACCAAGTGCGCTTTCCCTAATGAGGCCTCCCGCCGCCGGTGCTCTTCCACCATTCGGATTCCGTTCTTAGACTGTGATAAAGTTCTCAAACCGGGACATTATTTCCAGTTTTGTGGAGTTCGTAAACCAAATTGTTCTTAAACAGGACTGTTCTTAAACAGAGAGATCATCAGGAGGTTTGGGCTGGGTTTTCATCAGTATGCGGATGATACCCAGCTCTGCCTCTCTTTTAAATCAGAACCAGTGAAGGCGGTAAAGGTCCTGTGTGAGTGTCTGGAGGCGGTTGGAGGATGGATGGCGGCTAACAGATTGAGGTTGAATCCTGACAAGACAGAAGTACTGTTTTGGGAGGACAGGAGGCGGGCAGGTGTGGAGGATTCCCTGGTCCTGAATGGGGTAACTGTGCCCCTGAAGGACCAGATGCACAGCCTGGGAGTCATTTTGGACTCACAGCTGTCCATGGAGGCACAGGTCAAATCTGTGTCCAGGGCAGCTGTTTACCAGCTCCATCTGGTACGTAGGCTGAGACCCTATCTGCCTGCGGACTGTCTCGCCAGAGTGGTGCATGCTTTGGCTATCTCCCGCTTGGACTACTGCAATGCGCTCTACGTGGGGCTACCTTTGAAGGTGACCCAGAAACTACAACTAATCCAGAATGCGGCAGCTAGACTAGTGACTGGGAGCGGCCGCCGAGACCATATAACACCGGTCTTGAAAGACCTACATTGGCTCCCAGTACGTTTCCGAGCACAATTCAAAGTGCTGGTGCTGACCTTTAAAGCCCTAAACGGCCTCGGTCCAGTAAATCTGAAGGAGCGTCTCCACCCCCATCGTTCTACCCGGACACTGAGGTCCAGCACCAAGGGCCTTCTGGTGGTTCCCTCACTGCGAGAGGCCAAGTTACAGGGAACCAGGCAGAGGGCCTTCTCGGTAGTGGTGCCCTCCCTGTGGAACACCCTCCCACCAGATGTCAAAGAGAACAACAACTACCAGACTTTTAGAAGACATCTGAAGGCAGCCCTGTTTAGGGAAGCTTTTAATCTTTGATGTATTACAGTATTTTAATATTTTTTTGGAAGCCGCCCAGAGTGGCTGGGGAGGCCCAGCCAGATGGGCGGGGTATAAATAATAAATTATTATTATTATTATTAAACCAAGGTACCACTGTATATATTTTTTCCTGCTACACTATACCTAATTTATATTGCAAACTTTCTAGCAGAGGCCCTTATCAAATTAGTTTGTCCAGAGCAGCATGTACATCTCATGTTTTGCATACCAATAATAGTGACAGGGGAATGAATGCAACTTTGGCATTTGAAAAACAACTAGATGGGAAAAGAGAGGGAGGGTGAAACAATAGCCAGTATTGAGACAGTATATTTGGACATGTTTATGGGAAAACAAGCATGCCCTAATGGAGACAGAAATAAATTATATCAAATGCACATTTTCATATGCATGAGATATAGATGTCATGAAGTCTTCTCTCCTGCAAACCAAGATGTCATGTTGACGTGATGCAGACAGGCAGAACAAAAAAATGAGAGAAAATTTTCTTCACCAAACACAAGCTCCAAACCTCTGCATGTTGAGAAAAGCCACTCAAAAATTTCTAGTGAATTGCTCCCACATATCGATGCATGGTTACCAACTAGAATAAAATGAATTATGTCTTTTTTGTTTTATCTGCCTGCCATGAAACAGAAGCAATGCTAAGCCACACAATTTCATAGATATTATGAATTAGAATTCCTGTGGGGATCCAGAGCTTTATATCCTACTCCAAAGGGTAAGAACATAACTGAGACCCCAAAATCCATACAGTCCATTCTGCCAGGATAGTCAGAAACTAATAAACCAGCTGATTGGGAACTGCCCTCTTCCAAAATAATTTCTTTTCCTGCCTCGACTTCAGGGCAGAGCTACAGCTTCCAATCCAGTGACCCTATGATGTCAGCAAGAAATCCAGGACCCATACTGTGCAGAAATAATGCCTCCTCCACACAAGAGCTGAAGGCATCTATCCTTCAGGGTGCTGCTTTGCAAGTGACTTCTCTGTAGGGAAGCCACTTGCAAGGATCACCCCGCACCACACCGGATCAATGCCTCTGCTCAACAGCTGTTATGCAGAGGCACTGATCAAGTGGGGTATCAGGCAGGAAGGAGAGTCACGGGGCATTAGGCTCCTACCTGCTCTCAAAATAGGCAGCTGTCAGCCACAAGGAACTCAATGCACGCCTCTTCTTCCTGCCTGATGCTTTATCATTGTGTAATTAAAAAAAAATTAAGGTCTCATATATATATAATAAATGTTCATAAATGTGCCAAGCAAACATGTACATCAATATATAAACCACATGTCTGAAGCAGCACAGGAAGACAGTCCTGAAACCATTTTGACTCCCAAAACTGACCAAATGTTTCTTTGCAAGGAGGGAGGGGGTGAGGGAACCTTCCCATTGTCTTCGGAATTAAGTGATTACCATCTCAAAGGAATGGCAGACTACCGGAAAAGGCAATCAGATAACCAGCAGACAGGAAAAACAACATTCAAATTCCTGTTGTGGACCACCTTTTCTGTGATGTAGGTATGATGTATCTGGGGGTGGTGGTCTTGGGCTACACCCCTTCTGCAATCTATGTATGAGGTTTCTGGGGGTGGTCTTGGACACCAGGGCGGGCAATTTAAAATGTCTATATAAGGGCAGGCACACCTTTGTTCTGGGTCCTCCTCCTCTCTCCTGTGTGTGAGGGGAACACCCTGTTGCAACAGTTCAATAAAGATCAGACTTATTAGCTGCTTTGCTTCCCAATATTCTCTGGTTGGCCTCTGTTATTTTCTCCTACTGATGGAGAACCCACAAAGGACTCTATAAGGACTCTTGTGTCCCCCCATAAGGGAATAAGAGCAGATTTTGTTTACAACAATTGACAGCCCCATATCCCTCTGGGTCATTCAACACAACCGACAGGGATCTGTGGTTATCTCAGCTTGACTTGTGCAAGGCCTGAATCCTTCCAAATAGGCACAACGTGGCTCAGGATTCAGGACTTGGTCAAATCTGGTGCATAGCCCTAGTAATTGGAAATGTAATGTTCTGGACAAAGAGGATATAGTCATAGCTATCATAGTCCATGAAGCCTTGAAGCTGCCTTTCTGCAATTAGAACTTAGGCAGTAGATTCACCAGACACACAGGTCTTCTGGCCCCAGACTTCCTCACTATGTTAATAAACGCTGCCCTTTCATTTAAATTACCACAATCGTTTCTGAATTTCAATCTATACATATCAATTCGCTTATGCAAGTTTTATGCAAACCTGTTTTCTCTTTGGTCTTGATGCGCTACTAGCCACCTTAATTTTAACCCAGCTTTAAAGCAATCTATCGAGTAAGATCCTCATTCTTAAGTTCTCTTTGTATTTACAGTTGCACCAAAATTCAATTAAAAAAAATTATTTTAAAAAATAAGATCCTAATTCATCAACGTATCATTAAAGTAACTCTAGAGTGAAACAGGATGCCTTGTAGTTGTGCTGTATCCTCCAGTTAACAGTCACTGCTAGTTGCAGCCCCATACAAGTACACCATTAATGCCACTGTTATACCATAATAATCACAGGAATTACCATTGAAGAAACTGATCTGGCATCCTCCTCATAGTTTACAACAGGTGGTGGTTCTTTCCCATCATTTTCTTGCACTTTTTGTTCTAGAAGTTCCTTCTGGGCAGCAAACTTGACTTCAGTGCATCTCAATTGCTGAACCGTTTGCTTCAATTCTTCCAGTGTCTGTTTCTGGCTTAACAGAAGCACAACACTGAAAATGAATGAGATAAAATTAATTTAGAGGGGGGGTGGGACCTGAAGTTAATTTCTCCTCTCAAAAAACATGGATTTCTGGGTGAGGATGGTGACAGGTCCTTTGAGCTACACCGTCTGTTTTAATCTGTCTTAGTTTTAAAGTCAATTGGCTCAGCTGTTCATGTTAATTGCAACATGCAGGCAAGGAGCTTATCTGTTTTACTTTTACGTGGACTTAAAAGTCATATATGTTAATTATAGGAAAGGCGCTGAGAGGGCAACTTTTGATTCGGCTTTCAGCATTCTGCTGATAAGGAATTTTAAAGCTCATCTCGACTGAGGGATATTCTGCAATTTTAATGGTTTTAATATGGTTACCACACAGGCACAGACCCACAGTGCTTAAAATAAATCATCTGGGACTCCATTGTCCAGAAATTTTGTCCAGAAATCCTCAACTGGAGCAGCTAGGGCAAGGGAGATGGAGGTAACTACAAAGCAATTGCAGCACGGTGTAATTTATTTGCCTTATATGGACAGCCCTGGTTCTTTACATGGCAAATGTGCAAGAAATGGGGCTGGGTATGCCTTATCCCAAATAAGAGATTTTGCTACATATTCCTCTAATGAAAGCTTACCTAACCGGTCAATAGATCCAGACTTGTTAGGAGCTAATACAATTAGGAACCTTGCTTTTAAACATCTACATTCCTCCGCTTAATAGTCAGTCACTGACCACCAGGATATGGTCAGATTTAACTTCCTTACTGGAGCAGGTCAGTGGTAAATTTCCCACTGCATTTATACGTATTTATGGAGATTTTAATGCCCAAATTGGAGCAATTGCAGAGGGTCTTCTGCTACCTTGGAATATATGTTCCTAACAAGTTATAAACAAGCCATTTGCATATAGACAGGCTTGCTTAAGTATTTTCAGATTTGAGATCCAATCATGGCACACTAAAACTACATGACTTTTTTTTACTACTCACTCAGATTTCCTCTCACAGATCTTAGAAGATTCTTCTATCTTTTTTTCTAATTCCAATACTAGCTCTTCCTTGTTTAGAAGCGTCTGCTGTGTCTGAATCAGCTCTTCTACTACTGTTTTCAACCTAAGGTTTCAATGAAAAAAATTATATATTCATCTCACAAATATATATTGCATACACTTAGCAACTCCCTAGTGTTTTCATCAGAATACAGTTGAAAATGTAAGAGAGAGCAATATACACTTATATGAAGCCATTCTAGATTTTTCATATCTATGAACACATATCCATCTATTGTTATTATTTGCTTATATTACATCGATTGGGATACATTCTATACCAACTATAGCCCTCCAGTTGTTTTGAACTATAAACCCCACCATCCCTGTGCACTGGCCATGTTGGCTCAGGCTGGTGGGATACTTGCAAGTTCAACAGCCCATTCACCAGCATCATCTGCACCTTGGTTTCCAAATGCATAAAGCCTTTCCTGCAAAAGTAAATTGTTGCTTCTTTGCCTTAACAAAAGCAGGAACCAAGCCACATTGATCTTATCATGAAGAAGAAACTTTGTTTGCTGATCGGAATCGATTCCAATAAGCAAACAAAGTTTATTTTTCTGCCAATAAGATCCATGGGGCTTTAAGGCACACACTCTTGCTAGGCTGAGTAGAGACCTTGATATCATGCTTAGCCTGATATCGTGCTGGATCTCTGTTCTGCCTAGTGAATCTCCCTACCTCGGCAAGGAAGCTTATTGTTATGCTGGATCTATCTCTAGCCAGAGGCACGGGGCTTGCGCCTTGCAGACTGTGCAGGAAGAAAGCAGCTTTTACTACAAAGTAAAGGCCTTCACTCTGCAACACCAGGTGAGAGGCAGCAGAGACTTATGCTTTGAAGATCTGAAGGCAGGAAATGGTCATCTACTTTGCAGTAAAGGTTTGCTTTGCAGTAAAGTGCTGCTTCCTGCCTGCTGGGTCTGCAAGGCCAGCTGGGTAGTGCATTCTCGATATACTACAGGGTGGAAAAAAAAAATGAAACCTTTATCGCTGTCTCAAGTTCATACCGGTAAGAGACAAAATATTGATATATCACTCACCCCCAGTAACAATTCCCCACTCTCCTAAGCTTACTGATCATTACACTGCAGTCACTTTGCTCATCACCGTGGTCAACAAATAGGAACATAGGAAGCTTTATTGCAGTGAAGCAAACTCTTGTCTATCTAGCTCAGTATTATCTACACTGACTGGCACAGCTCTCCAGCTTTCACGTAGGGGTCTACCTGGAGATGCCAGTAACTGAATCATATAAGGCAAGATGAAAAATAATGAGAAAGGAGGCTAAGTTACTTACATCGTTTGCAAACTTTCAGCTGTTAAATTATTCCACATAATCTCATTAGCTTGAAGATTTTCATTTTCTTCCAATAAAGATGTATCAAATTCTATTTCTTGTTGCGCAACATCTGGTGTCCTTTACAGATGCAAAACATTCATTGATTGATTGATTGATTTGATATAATACTCAAAGACACTTCACACACAAGTACAATATGCTATTCGTAGTCCTCAAAAATACAACTGCATTTAATTAAAGGAAGCAGGATATTAACATATCACAGTTGTCCATAGGCGCTGTTGTGACTCTATATGAATACAGGTCCCACAAATGGGATTTCATCTGAGCTACTAGGACTGCTTGTTCTAGGAACTGCCAAAGGTGGGACACAGACTAACACCAAGCATCTGAAGTGGGAATGACACTGTATTCTTCTTCCATACCAGGCTGGCCAGCTACAGGCTGTTAGTTCTGACAACTATGCTAAGATTTAGTGGAAGGACCATAGGAGACAATATATTTTATATTTAAAACAAGCGTAGAGAAAGTAAGTACTTTTATGAACTATGCCTCTATAGCTGACAATGACCTTTGCCAAAGTAGTTGTATGTGGATTTCCTTTGTCCATGCCCCATCCCACTAACCTCTTGCCTGAGGAACGGGACTTATGTCCATAAGAATTTCTAGTCTGATCCTTGAAAGCTCCTTCTCTGCAGATGAAATGGCTGCAATCTACACCAATCACACGATCAAAGGAGGACCAGTTCATACAATTGACAGCTCACACAGGTGGCTCACATAGTTCTGGTGCAACTATTCACCTGTATGAAGCAGTCCCTCAAACAGGTTGGGTGATTTTAAACCACACTATCTCAAATGCTGATGCACTAGGACCATGCATGTGTGGTCACCACCCAATTATCTGCTGTTCCACAGTGTTGAAGACAGTTTTCCCATTCCCAGCTCTAGGTTAGTAGGATGGGTTAATGGCTCTGCACACTGAACAAAGGCAGGCAGCAACCTTTTGGGAGGTGGGGCATCCATCATGCACTTCTGCTCCTGCTTTCGATCAAAGTGCAGCCAGTTGCCATTAGCTCCCACTGATTTCTCAGGTTCTTACATTTTTATTCACTTTCTCTTGTCTTTCCAAATAGCTTACTGAATCCTTTTACTCAGTACTTCTCGGATTTAACTTTAAATCCTCAGATTTAACCTTAGCTTCTTTGTGTCTTTAGTTTTCACAGAGCCCCCACCCCACCACTACCCCAGAATAGATGGAATTTAACAAAAGCTTCTATATATCCCCCCCAATACATTAAGCTAAGAGAGAAAAGGAAATCCTTTCCACTACAGCAACAGCCGTTTAATATGCAAGACAAAGGGAAAGGGATCTGAGAAACCTAGAGAAAGTGCAAGCCCATCTTGCTTGCTTTTGGCAAGAAAGCCATTTTTCCTCTTCCAGCAAACAGGAAAAATCTCTTTATCACGGATTCCTTTCCAAAAGAGAGTCTCAATTCATTTACAAAAAAATGAAAGGAGAAGGAAGTAGAACCACCATCCCTGCCAATTCACATCAATGGCTGAAACCTCTCCTGCAGCGCCCACCCCACCAGAGATACAGTTTCTCCTGTTCCAGGGAGGCTAGTGGGGTTAGATACTTGGGGAGGGGGAAAGCGCCCCTCCCTCCTCTGAGGCTGATACCAATTGAGAAAAGGAAAAGATGCAAGAAGGACTTTAAAAACTGCTTCCTTGCAATGCTCTGAATCACATTAGTCCTTCTCAATCATCAGATGAAGAGGAATTCATGGGGTTCCAACCCTCCTTCCCCCCAACACTACCACTGACCAGGGTTTTTCAGGGGCCCATTCCACCCTCAGAGCCAGCTCCTGCTCATACCCTACAGCTGTCTGAGGACACGCTCAATCAAATGAGGAACGGCTAAGGGAGCTGGGCATGTTTAGCCTGGAGAAGAGGAGGTTAAGGGGTGATATGATAGCCATGTTCAAATATATAAAAGGATGTCACATAGAGGAGGGAGAAAGGTTGTTTTCCGCTGCTCCAGAGAAGCGGACACGAAGCAATGGAGCCAAACTACAAGAAAGAAGATTCCACCTAAACATTAGGAAGAACTTCCTGACAGTAAGAGCTGTTCGACAGTGGAATTTGCTGCCAAGGAGTGTGGTGGAGTCTCCTTCTTTGGAGGTCTTTAAGCAGAGGCTTGACAACCATATGTCAGGAGTGCTCTGATGGTGTTTCCTGCTTGGCAGGGGGTTGGACTCGATGGCCCTTGTGGTCTCTTCCAACTCTATGATTCTATGAAATCAAGCAGGCTCTCCTGCAACAACTCTCAGCTCTTGCATGCTTTAGAAGCCTCTGTACCTACTCTAGCCACACCTGCTGGCAAGGGATTTATGACCTCAAAGACAGTGCCCAAAAGGTTCTCTCTCAGCTCAAGGCAGCCTAATGTACCTACCACTGAGCTTGCTTCCACCAGACCTCAGTGTCTACATTCCTTTGGTCTGGGAGAGAATTAGAATCCAATTACTACTTTTACTAACATGGATTAATATGAGGATGTATGGAGGGACACACCACACATACAAACACCAACAATTCTCACATTGGCTATTCCAGGAATCTCATTACATTCCTTTATTATGCAAAACTTTAGCTACCTTGGAGTTTAACTCCCCCCCCCCACAGAGTCATCTCCTGCTTCCACTAAAACAGTGGCAGTACTAAAGGAACCACAACCTCCTATGTCTGGAGTTCCGGTTCCAGCTCTCTTCTTGACGGTTACAAAGGCTGAATGGGATTCAACCCTCCAGCATCAGAAAGCAGTAGTGCTTGCTAAAAACTTATACTATTTAGATTCTGATTTCATGGACTCCTTAAAACTGCCCAGCGTAGCTCTACCTATTTCCATTTCAGGTTCTAAAGCTCTGCTTCTGCAGGAAGGGGACTCTCAGCTGAAGAATGCCACCTAGACTGCGCTATCCACAGGGCCTTAGCCAGAAAAGTAGTTTGCACAGACTTGGTGTCTGCACATGCATCCTTAATGCAGGTGGATGATCTTCTAGACAACCCTGATCAAGATATGAGTCGTACCCGCCAAACCTTACTCAAGCTACACTGTTCAGCTGTATTCATTGCAGATGCTACAATGGATACTATGTCCTTGTAGCTGGTGTGGTGGCCAGATGCACTCTGTGGCATCTACACACTGGGAGGCAGATATTCAGTCCTGTGTTAAGCTCTCCATCACCTGCTATGTGGGTGGCAAATTTCTTGGAGAAGAAACCCTGAATGACTCTCTAGTTGAATCCAGAGACAAACACAAGATGCTGCTCACTGGCAAGACAGACAAGAAAGCCAACAGGAGATATTCTCCATATTCCTACAACCAGTTCTTTTGGAACTTCAGGCAACCATGTGGAAGAAGAGACGCTATCTCGCATGCTGCTGCATGAGGCGCATGCATGTGAAGCAACATCCATATTATCTGATGTTCTACAGTGTTGAGGATAAATTTATTTAGAACAGATTATAGTTTGCAATGGTGAAACAACAACAGAAGTTATAAATATACATTTACCTGTGAGCCTCTATGAAACTACTGTACTCAGAACCAGGGTCTAACTGTTCAACAGATGTTTGGATCTCTTTATGAACATTCACTATTTCTTCTGTTACAAGACTGGTGATCTGACTGTATTCTTCAAGGATACCTTTTCTGGAGAAAATAAAAATATTATGTAAGTATGTCTAGAAAACCTTTTAGTAATTTATAAACTAAAAACATGAAGGAACTCTTTTAACTCTTCATTAACTCCTTGGATAATTAAATCTTATTTATATATGACATATGCTGTGTCATAATATAATGTCTTGGTATTGCAACCTTCCCAAGGCCTCCAAATGCTTTTTATGAGTAGGCTATGAAGAGCAAAAGTTTTCTCTCTTAGGGTATAGACATATGAACAAGAAGTGGGGGGGGGGGGGGAGCTACAGTGTGCAATCTGGTTCCCTGCCCTTCTGTGAAGATCACAGTCTCTCTCCCTACCTCAGTGCTTCAGATGGGATGTCTACTTCCTGGCATGCTCATCCTATCAAACACTTGTTCAGCTCTTAAAATGTTTTATTTTTTTACAGTGTTTTTAAATGTTTTAGAAACAGTTTTGAAAGGGGAGGAAGTTATTTTACAGTGGACACAACAGCCAGACAATTAGGGCTTTGCAGAGTTTGCTTCTGAAAAGGGACAGGGGAATTCCATAATTGACACAGGAGCCATCCATTCAGCAATGTGACAAATCTAGTTTCTGCCAGGAACCAGATGAACAAGTTCCCTCAGAGCCCAGTCTGGGAAAGACAATCATGTGTCTACACTGTGCAACAGTGATCACGCTTCAACCACACACTCATCATTCAAGATAGGTACATTGGTATGCAGCCTATCCTCACCTGTGTGATACTTCAAAAGCTGGAAAGGGAGGTGAGAGCAACCCTGAAGCATAAGCAATTTCCCTTCTGCTCCTCCCTTTCCTTCTTTAGAACTACACATGGGGAACAAGCAGATTGCAAGAAACATGCCATAGCAGCTGCTCCATGTTCCTCTTCTCATTTTCAAACCACCAACGAAGGGAAAGAGAGAAGTGAAGGAAACCACTATACCGCCCTTCTTATCTCTTCTCCTGTGTCTGCTATTTCTGTTGAACTGAAGAAGGAAATGAAGATTCCCTTGAACCACACATCCTGATGGTAGCCATTTATTTAGCATAATCTACCCTGCTCACCAGAATGAGAAATTTGCTGTAGGTTCAGCTGAGCAGGATGACTTAATAAAAATAAACACTGAATAACCGAATTGCACTCCGCATGCTACAATATATTCACTGCTGCATGACGCTTTTTCAAAGGTTTTGTTTAGAGTGAGATCAATCAATCAAAACATAAAACCTTTCTCTACTGGGTTGTCAAATATTCAGTACCATACCCATAAAATTGAGCAGGCTAAGGACAGGTCCGAATCAAGAGTGATCTGGAAGTCCCAGCAACTGCAAGAAGGTTTCTGAAGAGCCAAATGAATATCAGACTGATTTGAGGTTTCAGAACTAAACTATAAGAAGGTTATGTCCTTTTAAATAGGCCCATCTGCACAAGTCAAATAAGCAAAGATTTGCATCAGTGGGTAAATCCCATAGTATGAATCCACAAGTAGAACAGACTTCCTCTCACACAACAGGACTTTCCCTTCCTTTCTTCTCACCCAGCAGCCTCCTGTGCTCCCTGCAATCTTCTGCTGAAGAATCCCCAGAAGAGGAAGCCCTATCGTGAGAGAGGAAATATAGTCTACCTGTGGGACAGACACCATTGGATTTAATCCACTGGTACAAATTGTTCCCCATGAAATCCTAAGCACTGAACAGGTAAGAGCACGAAGACATTATTTCTATGCTTAGAGAAACAATGCTACTCACAGCTGCCAAAACAAGAAAAAGAGCAAAAGTCACAGAATAAAGAACAGGGTCAGTTGCTTTGGGAATGGCAAATACAGGCTCCAATTTAACAATTTACTTCAAAGTAAATTAAAAAATGCAACCCTGTTTGTCTCAAAAGGCGCATTAATATTTTAGCAACTGTTTGAAGAGGGAGTAACCTGGTTTTAGAATATCTACAGAAGCAGTTAAGCTAAGGGGGCGGGGGCGGGGAAAGCTACCCATAACCAAAATGCAACTCCATTTACCTTAAGAGTCTTTTTGTAAGATTATGCTGTCAAAAAAGGAAGACCAAGAGCAATTACGGCTATCCAACCCAATTAATAAAAACTGAACAGCCAATGATGACATGGAAAGGAAAATATTGTTTACATACTTTTATAATGCCACTTTTCAGATCAAGCTTCCAATGTAGCACTGTTTAAAGTCCCAACAACCAGCTTTCAGATTGCACCAGCTATTTTATGTCTACTACTTCTTGCGGGCATTTGCTGATTTCACCTCATCAGCAATTCAGACAAGTAACAGCAGAAAACAATCATCCATTAAAAGCCCATGAGAATAAAATTATCTTCTTCACTTGACACACACACACACAGTTGGTGCTGACTACTGTCCCTGGAGAGAATGTTCTACAATGAGGACTCCACCATTAGAAAGGCCATTTCTGTGTTGACTACTCAACTCTGAGGGCAGTGACACTGAGTGCAGGGTCTATGATTCAGGCCCAGGTTAGCAGAAAGTGTTCCCTTGGATACTCCCAACCATACAATGCTTTATAAAACCAGCACCTTAAATTCATGTTTCTATCCTCAGCTGCCACTGTAGAATTTTGGGAGTAGCTAACAGCAATGGATGCTATTTTAGGATACCGCTACTTACAAATAACTATGCAATGTGCCCAGGCAGCTGAAATATGCATGGTTTTACAGTAAAAGAAAATGTGTCTTACAGTGCTTTAACCATTTCTTCTTGCATCTTCTGCAAGGAGTCAAGGAACAGAGGAAGTGTAGCGTCATAATACTGGTGCTGGTGTAACTGTGCTCCTTTCAGCGCCAACACATACTGATTGTGCAACATGTGGAGTTTCATAGTAGCTTTATCGTAACGTTCTTTGGCTTTTTCAGTCTCCTTTCCTGAAGGAAGAGCAATAGGAAGGAAAATCCATAATTATATAGGGTTGCAATAAAAAAAACTTAAGCAAGAGTCAAAGTCAACCACTTTTAACTACCATTGATTTCAATGGTGCAGGTATGCATATGACCTAACCCTGTTCCACTGAATTCAACAGGGCTTTAACATGATTAATTGTGAAGGGCTGCACCCTAAACTTTGCTCATGATTTCAATTCTAACTAAATACACACATCGGCAGGGATCCAAAGAGATACTTAAGTACACCCTAGGTCACCTCCCTTCAAAAGCAGTTTGCCATGCAACACACGGTGCCTGCAATTGAGAAACACAAGCCTAGAGAGATAGTTTCTTGGGGGTTTTTTGGATCCAAGTCACCACTTCTGTTTTCATATCTGCTCTCTAATGCAAGCTATTAACCTAATGAGACCCTTAAGTTCTTCTGTCAATTTCTAAAGGCTTTAAATTCAATTTCTTTACTTTAGCTCTCTGCCTTACCAGGGTGCAATGAGTTCTAATTAGTGCTAGAAACAGATTCAAATAACTGCTAGCCTTTGAATTTTCAAAATGAAAGCAGGCTCTGCCTCTTTGCTTCAGAATGCCAAAGTACAATATATAATTTGTTAAACTGGGCGCAAGCTACCCTAATTAGAGCTTTCTGAATCACCATTTTTAAAGGTTTCATATATTGCAAAAAAGTTTACACTATGCACTCTTTATCTTTCTTTTCTTCCCTTTTTTAACACTGAGTTTGAGGAACAACTGTACTGGATGTTATGTTCCTATTTTGATTTTTTTTCTCTCATACAGCAGCAGAGCTGCCTGCATATTTTGTTCTCAGCTCTACGGTCAACAATATGAATTACACATTCATGAAGGGTAAGGTGTTATTACATTTAGTTTGCAGTGGGCTAAAAAAATCTCATAATGCAGTTACCTGAACATTTATTCTCATAATATACATTCATATCTCAAAGTGTTTTTATTCTGAGGCATCATACAATTACAGTGGTACCTCGGGTTAAGTATTTAATTCGTTCCAGAGCTCCGTTCTTAACCTGAAACTGTTCTTAACCTGAAGCACCACTTTAGCTAATGGGGCCTCCCGCTGCCGCTGCACCACCGGAGCACAATTTCTGTTCTCATCCTGAAGCAAGGTTCTTAACCCGAGGTACTATTTCTGGGTTAGTGGAGTCTGTAACCTGAAGCGTATGTAACCCGAGGTACCACTGTAATTGTTTTTGCCAAAGTTAACCATGACATAAATCATGATTCTCTATCCTATACAAAATAGCAATCGCAAGTAGTAAAATAAAGCAACCCTTTGTTACTCATAGGTATAACACACTGAAATAAATGTTAGTGTACAAAGGATTACAGCATAAACAATTGTAATTGATTTATACAATAATATATTCTAAATACTTCTTAACTATCTAACTAAGTAAGGCATTTTATTACAGCCAATGACTGATATCAGGATAAAATCACCAATTACCAAGTTTTAAATCGCAGAATAAACTAAAATAAATAAAATTACAGCAATTAAAGTGTGACATATAATGACCAGCACTCAGAACAGATGGTCATCGCTAGATCAGAAGGGTTCGCTTCTGACGGATAAATGACAAAACTAGAACTGCTTTTTTATGTATATTTCTTAAATATGGACTATTGGGACACAGCAGGGATTCTCTATTATAGGATATAATGTAGAGTAAAACTGGAGGAATCCCATCTCAGAGCATTTTACGACATGAATTCCAGAGCCATGTTTCTCACATCCTTCACCATGTGATTCCGACAATATAAAATCCACTCCCCAAGGGCCTATTCAAAAAGTGTTTCATGACCCGTTGTCAAAACGTATCCAGTGAGAAAACCAGATACATCTCAAGAGGGGAGAGCATTCCACAATCTGCCACCATCACAACCGAATTCTTCTTGTGCCCTGCTGCCCCACAAACCTCACACCGCACAAAACTGAGAGCAGGCCCTCCTCCCCTGTAGATCTTGGCACCAGGCAGGTCTATATGGAATGAATAGCTCCTTCAGAAGAGCTTTGAACTCCAGACCCCTGTTCAAAAATTACTGGAAACCCCAAACTGCTGGTAGCCATATCTAGGGGCAGGTGAGTGTGCAGAATCTGTGCAAAATCCTCACATACAGCTGCATTTACACAGCACACTGTTTTGTGGTCAAGTCTCTGCACACTGGTGTTAAAAGAGGACAACAGTAGGCATCTCGGAACACTTCCTAAAACCAGAGAACTGAAAAGGTGACAGGAGCTGAGAGAAGCTGCTGTGGTTAGAAACTCCCATATGCTTCCTGCCTCTGCGGCTTCTACAATGACCACAGAAATTTTGATACTGAAGAAAATACATCTGAGTATAATGGTACATGATCCATTCCCTACTTGGATTTTGCAACCATGTACCCATAAGTGTTGTCTTTTGTCCTGTCCCCTGCGCGTACACACACACACACACACACACACACACAGAGAGAGAGAGAGAGCGCACTAACCCCATACAGTGGTGCCTCGCAAGACGAAATTAATTTGTTCCGCGAATATTTTCGTCTAGCGAATTTTTCGTCTTGCGAAGCACGAAATCCCATAGGAATGCATTGAAATTCAATTAATGCATTCCTATGGTCAAAAAAAGTCCAAACAAAGCCAAATTTGGTACAAAAAGAGTTTATTAAGTGCTCTTTAAAGTCACACATACTGTAAAGAGCATTTCAAAAATTGAAGGAACAATAAATTAAGTTTCTAAACATTACAGAAAAACATTTAAAAATCAACAAAGTCTACAGTACATTTTCTAAGATTCTGGGGGACAACTCGAAGAAGGTTCCTCTTCCACTCTTTGCTTCTTGCTGAAGAACCCCCTCCTCAACTGTTCCCCCAGCCACCCACCACACAGAAATTCAAATCCAGATTTTTTTTAAAAAACAGCAGAGTGGCCCAATGGTCACAGAAAATCATAAAAATGCAGAAAAAAACACACAAGCTTCCAGATTCTTGCAAACCCCTCCCCAACACCAAGTCCTTGAATTCCAAACACCCCAACCCAAAATCCAATCCTCCCCCCCAAAAAAAGTTTTAAAAGTTTAAAAGAAGTTTTGGAAAAGCTTCAAAAATCACCAAAGTCTTCAAAAACCTCAATGAGATCTATGAGTTGCTCCTCGAAGTCAAGTCGCAACTGTATTAACGGTGTTAAGAAAAAGGAAACAAACTTGCAAGACGTTTTCGTTTTTCGTCTTGCGAAGCAAGCCCATAGGGAAATTCGTCTTGCGAAGCAGCTCAAAAACCGGAAAACCCTTTCGTCTAGCGAGTTTTCCTTCTTGTGAGGCATTCGACTTGCGGGGCACCACTGTAGTTTGAAAACTACAGCCTTGAAGATACACCTTAACATTTGAACATGCCTTCTCACAATGCTCAGCAATGATATGGCTTCACTAACTGTATTGTCATTTGTGAGGCAACTGTTATGACACCATCACAAATGGTGATGGAGTAGTACCTCGGGTTAAGTACTTAATTCGTTCCGGAGGTCTGTTCTTAACCTGAAACTGTTCTTAACCTGAAGCACCACTTTAGCTAATGGGGCCTCCTGCTGCCGCCGCGCCACCGGAGCCCGATTTCTGTTCTTATCCTGAAGCAAAGTTCTTAACCTGAAGCACTATTTCTGGGTTAGCGGAGTCTGGAACCTGAAGAGTATGTAACCTGAGGTACCACTGTATTTGTACAATCTCAGGCGTATTTAAAAAAACCCAGAAAGGTTTACATTTGTCTCTATTTTGCCCTCAAAGTAGTTTTGCCTTCTGCTTTTTAAATGGCTTAAAAGGCATTTAAATGCCATATAAATGAGGTCCTCCAAAATATATTTTCAGAATTGGATGTGTATAGACTATTATCAGCATAAACCCACGTTTCTAGCATAGTTTATTTAATTATGCTGCGAACAAGTTTTCAACAATACAAGATAATCAATCATCTGACCATATTGTTGTACCTGGAGAGATAACATCTCATTTGTGGATGCAGGGAAAGGTCTAAAACTAATTATATACCCAAGTACGCCTACACTACATAATTAGATCGAAAAGTGGTTTGATAGTCCTGGCTTTCTGAGAGTGTAGGGGTCAAGGAGCACCAGTCTCTGCAAAGAATTACAGTAATTTCCTGAGTCCTTCAGATAGAAGTTGTTACTTAAGAAAAAGATAGAAACTGGTTTAGATTTGTAGCACAGATATGCTCAGGTTTGCGTACTTCAAACAGCTGGCACATTTGGAAATGAGCCAATACTCCCACAAAAATTTAGGAGCAATACTGAGAAAGTAAGGAAAGTGATGAGGGGCAAATGCTACAAAATAAACCAAGATTAACTACAAGGGCAACTAAGTATGAAGACTAGTCACAAGCAAAAGTGATTTTACAAAGGGGAGAGTTTTGTAAAGTTTAGAAGCAATGGACTAAATTCTGGCACTGCAACTCATTTCTGGGAACTGCATATGCTGATTTTTCCACTATGCAAACAGAAGCAGCCATGCCCATATAAGTTGCAGCACTGGTATAAATCCTCCAACATAAAAGGAACAAGAATACGTGCGCGCGCACACAAAATTTTATCTATGCAGCATAAATATTTATCTAAATTGGGCAAAATTATTTCCACTTCATAAAATAGAAAGGGGGGTAATCAGATATATATCTCTCAGAAGAAATACTTTTCTTTAAAGTACCCTTATTGAACTAAGCAACCAATTTTATATGAATATCCTAGAAGATACTACTTAGTATTCCTTTGAATGTCTTGTACAGTTGCACTTCCAATGCCCACATTTATTTTTAAGTAACATTTCAACTGGATCAAAGAGAGGAACAAATTCTGCTTGCAAAATATTTTTGGTCAGCTTGCAAATTAGTCTTGACTGTGCCATATTAAAAAGAATCTCATTAATTGGACATTAAAATTAATCTTTATCTTACATGAGAACATCTCTGTCACTTTTCTCGACACCTAAACTTCAGCATTTTAAAAAATTATAAGAATGCCTTGGCCTCAATTAAAACCAGGGAGGAAATAACTAAAATCTTCCTTAAGTCAATAAATTGGATTAAATTTCCAGTCTGTTACGGTTTAAGTTCAGACATATCCACTTTATATGCATATTGATAATTTAAAACTAAATCCAGCAGTTATTCTGCTCTCCTTCCTGCAGTTATTTCACTGATCTTCTTGAACCACCTTCCGAGTTCCAGAATGTGTATATACCATTTCTATTACTGTTTTCCTGGATGAATGGTGAAAAGAGGACTAATGTAGGGTGGAGGGGAGGACACAAACCATATGAGGATTGGATCAAGCCCAAATAACATAATTCCTTCCCTCCTTGCGCCACTCATATCTCACTCACACTCCAGATGCTAAGGTAAGCGAAAGCAAACAATCCGGTGCTTAATGTCACATCTAAATTTGGACAGGATATTAGCAGCACTGTAGGCAGGCAAAATAAGAAATAGATAATGCTCAAGACTGAGTGTCAAACAGCCAGGCTGACATAAACCTCAAGAATCATAAAGCAACCTTCCTAGCTCCACCTTAACCTGAGAAGCCTGGCAAAGGCTCAAGCCACACTCAATGCCGCTCATACCATAAGAGCATCAGTGTGCTCTGCCAATACCATGCACTCTGTCTTCTTTTCCAAAATTCCACGCACTCTGTGCTGTGCCAGGTCCACATGGTGGCATGCAACGATATCACACATTGTGGACAAAACCTGGCAGAAAAACTAAGACCATTATTTGTCCAATCTGCTGTACTTTTTATTGAAAACCAGCTGAAGTGCCAAAATACGCAGGATATAAAATGTTTTAAAACAGGGCTGGCTTTGTATTCCCTTTGTATGTCAGACTTAGAACTGGACTGGAGTACAATGAAGAGCATGTTTATTGTCAGCTTCAGTGTTCTAAGTGCTGCAGTTTTACTTCTTTTTTATTTTTGTAACAAAGCTAAAGACAGGTGCACACATGTTCTATTTTTCAATAAAAGATGAAGAAAGTAAGAGATTCCTCTTTTGCTGTAAAATGGTTTCACAAAACGTTCTAATTATAACTATTGCCATCACCTGTTGCTAATGTTTAATATAGTACAAGGTTGTGTGCAGTATGTCAGGCCACAAAGACCATTATAGAATTCCATTACACAAGTTCAATTTGTACAAGAAAGAATGCTTGTAAAACTGTTCTAGCTATCAAGCTTGTGAGCAACCACACAAAGAGTGTGCAATGCACCTACTGAAAGCCAATTTCATTTCCCATCTGAGGGGCTTTGCGTTTGCGTATTTCCCCCCACTGCCAAAAGAGAGACCAAGTCTCAGGATGCTGATAGGTATTTACGGATAACCCATCACAGTTCAGCAGAAAAGGTCTTTTTCAGGGGCTTTATATACCTGCAGTGATATCTGGAGATTATCATTTTAGATACTGCTTTGAGTTATTGAAAATATTTTCAATAGTACATAACGCTCTTAGTCAAGGCCTTTTGAATGATTTGTGCTGGGTTACCAATAAATATTTATCAGCATCCTGAGACGTGGTCTCTTTTTCGGCAGTTTGTTTTGATGGATAATTTCTGGGTTTTGTTCTGATTTTGCCCATTAAAATACTAACCCATGTGTGCAAGTTGCAGATTCATACCACAATAGTATGAGGGCAAGTTAATTTGTTGAAGAAGCCTGCACATTAAACCAATACCAAGTAAAGCCCGTCATAGACAGACAAACAGAAAGAACACGATGTTAAACTTTCCAAGTTACAAACACAATGGGTGTGTTCACAAGCCACAGTAAACCAGATGACTCCTGTTTTGCTCCACCTCACTAGTGAACTGGAGCACTGGAGCAGCAAACCACAATCCTCAGCTTAGCATTGCACCCAAACTGGATTATCGTGGTTCGTTTCACTCAAGCAAACTAGGATTGGTAAACCAAGAACAAACTTTCTGATCATGGTTTGTTTGGAGTAAAACAAACCACAATCCCGGTTCAGATGCAACCAGAAGCCAAGAGTTGAGGTTTGGAGTGAAGTGGGAGCAATCTGCACATTTATGCTAAACCATTCATTGTGGCTTGCTGTGACATTAGAATGTAATCAGAGGAACTGCAAGTCTGGAGTACTGTTTATTCTAGTTCCTATTTCTGCCTCCCTAACAAGGGCAATCCTATACATGTCTACTCAGCAACACACCCCACTGAATTCAATGGGATTTGTTCCCAGATAAGTGGGTGTAGGGTTGCAGCCTAATTCTTTTAAATTTTGCACTTGTCCCAAAAAGATGTTAGGTTCTAATGGAAACCAGATACAGACAGAATCTATTTTTACTGTTGGTAAATGTTCAAATGCCATTTAGCTAGCATTCAACATCCAAGCCTATTTATTAACAACTTGTATCCTGATTTTCTAGTTCAAAACCTGAACCTCAAGGGGGCAACATTAAACTTGAAGTATATTAAAAAAAACCACACACAGGCCTCTCATCCCTACACAAAAGGAAAGCAGCCTGCAAAATAAATCCATATCTATGGGGAGGGAAACACGTCAAAACAAAAATATTTTCATGTAATGGCAGAATGCCATCAGATAAGAACAAGGACCAAGAGGATCTCCCAAGGTAAAGAGCTCTATGATTCCTGCCATCCATGCCTAAGATGGGACAGAACACAGAAGAGAGTACACATTACAAAAACTATTTCTCAAATAACTACAGTGGTGCCTCGCAAGACGAAAAGAATCCATTCCGTGATTCTCTTCGTCTAGCGGTTTTTTCATCTTGTGAAGCAAGCCCATTGACGGATTAGCGGATTAGCGCTATTAGCGGCTTTTAGCGGCTTATCTGCTGATCGGATCAGCTGATAAGCGGCTTAGCGGCTTAGAAAAAGGGGGGGAAGGAAAAAAAACCCGCAGGAACTCGCAAGGCATTGTCGTCTTGTGAAGCAAGCCCATAGGAAATTCGTTTTGCGAAGCACCTCCAAAACGGAAAACTCTTTCGTCTAACGAGTTTTCCGTCTTGCGAGGCATTCGTCTTGCGGGGCACCACTGTAGATAGCAGTTCATTCAACTTCTGGTTAAAGGGTTAATTCAGTTTGCTGCCAATTACAATAATCCAATCTGTTATATTTTGACCCCAACTTGTCACCATGAAGATCCTGAAGACATAAGAATTGATGGGGTCATAGGAGCTGAAGGTTCATGCTGGCAGCCCCCCAGGTGTGCACACACCTGCAGGACCACAGTCCCTGAGCAATTCCACCCTCACTGGCACCTCCTCACCTCATCCCTGTTGTGACAAGGATCCCAGGAGGATGCCAATGCCACTGCCTCTGCCACCCCACCCCTCACAAGCTACTACCTTCATGGGGAAACTCTTGAAACTTGCTGTCAGATCATGTTAAACCACTCCTACTACCAGAGGTTGCTGCATCACATGAAATTAGCAAAGTATGCTCCTGAAAGTGAGCAGATCAACATATTAGCTTTGGCTCAATGCAGACAACAACAGACAACAACTGAAGAATGTGTGTACATATTTGCCAAAACAGGCTGCAACTTCAAAAATGTGTCCACAAAAATGTTGCCTACAACTTAGTAGCTTTCTGTAACTCCTTTGAAGAGTATGTTTATGAATTTATTGCTGTCATAACTGCTACATTATTCCAAACTAATCATTTGAATACTTCACTTATTTATACTTCTGAGGCCTTTATTAAAAATGCTGGTTACAGCACCACACTGGGAAGTTAATACAATTACTTGAGACCATTACTTCAAAACCCTTTTTTCAAAGTCACCCCTTCAGTACAACATCCCTAGTAAGATAACCACATTAGTTGAACATTAAAATGCACTGATCTGTGTCCTTATCAAGAGATTCAGATAACACTGCTAAATACACTCATACTTGTGATTATTTGTTGACATGCTGTATTTCTGTTTTTGAATAAAGTAGTAATGGGTAATTCCTAGGTGACCAATGTAACATTTGCCAGCTTCCTTAAATAATATTAACTAAAACACAAAATATTATGTTTTTTACTTGGATGAGTGTATTCTCTAAAAGCATGAATAAAATAAAATCCATCTGAAGCCATATATACAAAGTATCATGAGCAAGTGTCAAACATGGTAATTTTTATTGGAAACTGTGGGAATGGGGTTTTCTGGCAAATGACCTGTGATCAATGTAGCATTTCATTGATAGGCACCCACAAATATATGACTCCAGAGTAAGACTTTCTATGTTACTATGCATTCACAAGTTGGAGGTCAGCATCAAGTCAATGTGCGAAGTTGAAATACCCACAGGATTTGTTTATGTCTTCTTTTTAATTTTCCAAAAAATTTTCCAACATAAAAACATAGAAAGTTACCAGAAAGATACTTATACAATAATAGTAAGTGCAATTCTACATAGATATATTAAGCTAAACACATAATTTAGAAGGACCGTATTTCTTTTTTAGGTGCAGCTAAGGAGTTGTGCAGATCAACATTTGAAATATAAGAGACTGTAGAAAAAGCTCAAACAGTTGCTACGGACAAGATTGCCTGTGGGATGGGATACAGCTGTATTCCACGATGATTCCAACTACGTATCTAGCCAATTACTTAGCCACTAATTTTTCCTGTTTCTATTAAGGTCTTATTACACATGTTGTTTTGAGTGTTTCATGAAAGGGTCACAGCAGATACAAAAGGTAGTACTATTTATCATTAAGAACCTACCTTTAGACAGAGCTTCCTTATACTTCTCTTTTGCAGAATTTACTTCCTTAATTAATTGTCTATAAGCAGATTTTAATTTTTCCAATTCTGTTTTTGTAACCTAGCAAGAAAAAACAAACAAACCAACAAGAGATGTGTGAGGACACTCTTTGGAGAGAAAAAAGGTGTTTCAGCCACGTGCTGAAAGGATGCACAGTCTGTCCTACACAATCAGACACAGCAATTCACACTCAATCGTTACTATTACTTAAGTGGAGCACTACCAAGCAGAAGTATCTGGGCAGCTTCAATAGACTAGCATTTGAGCTGAACCTTGGATTATATTTTTGAGAGAATAAGGCACAGGGATACTATTTAAATACTGTTTAGTTCAAATTATTATTGTATTCCAGTAAAAGTGCTCAATATAAGGTGACATTCTCTCAGAAATCCACCAATGCCTTTGATCACAAAGCAGTGATGGGTGATTTTGGTTGCTAAATTTGTTCTACAAACTAAAAAAATCAGAATAATGATTGAATGAGATACCTTGAACATCTCTGCCTCAATTTGCTGGTAAACACCTATGTAACTCTTCTTGATTTGTTGCTTATCTTTGATCATCATGGTAAGTCTATGTAATGGCCCAGCATTCAAGTCTTCTGCATGCGTTTTCATGATCTTGCTAAGCTGTTCCGTTTGCTGCACAATGAGCAGCCAGGACTTGAGAAAACAAGAGATGAGAACTTATTTGTTATTGTCTATTAGATTTTTTTTTTTTACAGTAGTATGTAGTACTAGATACATAGCAATAAAGATCACTGTACAGTAGGAATAAAAACATCTGACTGCATTTGTGGATTCTACACACAGAACTGTCACCTGACAATACAATCATACACAAAATTGGTGACATATTGCAAACACTTCCCAGTTTTAGGAAATAAACACATTGAAAGGAAATCATTCTACTACTGAATTCCTGCAGACCACGGGGCCAGACACTGTCTCTTAGCCTAACCTACCTCACAGGGTTGTTGTGAGGATAAAATGGGGAGGATGTAAACCATATAAGCTATCTTGAGCTTCCTAGAGACAAGAGGGCCAGAAATGTAGCAATAAATGAATTACTGGAAGGTTTGAAGTACAGCTTAGATTTAGAAAAGGACAGCGGGCACAATAGGCTACATTCACAGCATAATTCTATGCATGTTTACTCAGATGTATATCCTACTGAGTCCAACAGGACTTACTCTAAGGTAAATGGGTACAGGACTGCAGCCTCAAACTACAGAATAAAACTATTATGAAACAGAATTGAGAGCCTGAATTGAAATTGGCCTGATACATGTTTTGAATAGAAAATAAGAACTTTTCCTCCCAAGAATCTTTGGGTCATAAAATGATTTATCTATTAATTTAATAAAACTGTAATTGAAGAACAGAGATTGCAAAAGTGATAATAAATAAAATCTGCAGCAAGCGCCATTAATGTTCCAAATAGACCCCCAAAGGTAGCTGAACAGAAAAGGCGAAGGAGATATTATAATGAAACTATCATTCTTACAGGGAAAAGAAGCCACGCTACTAATGCTCAACTTTGAGTGTAACTAAAAGTACTTCTATTTATCCGCTAAACTGATTTATATTGCTAATAAACCCAACTAAAGCAATGTGCAGTTCTTATTCCAATGCATATTAATAACATGTTATTTCATTTTACGTTTTTGTGAGCTGCATTTCATTAATGCCTTGAGAAGATGAATCTGAATTAGAAAAAGACCACATGGTTCACAAGCAGATGTCAAGGTAAACCAGCCTACTCTGTTAGTAGCTCAAGTACACAGGTATCAAAACCAACATAATTCAATCAATGCCACAATAGGTACAGCATACCTGCAAACCGTGTTATATCTACTGTTTTTAGAACATTTATCCTGTAACGTAAAAGGTAAAGGTGAAATTATCCTGTAAGTCAGGATGGGGGGGTATTAATCTCCACTCTTGCAAATGGCAAATGTAATACAGGATGGGGAAAGCTACAGGACACAGCAAATGGAAGAGACCAGAGAGGTCCAACTACGCCATAAGAACATAAAGTAAGAACAGTCTGCTTATCAGGCCAATGGCCTATCCTATCTAATTAATCATCCTGTTCTCACAATGGCCAACTAGCTGATGGTGGAAGTCCCGTAAGCAGGACAGGAATGCAGCAACACACTGCCCACCTGTGATTTCTAGCAACTGCTATTCAGAGATATACTGCCTCTGACAGTGGAGGCAGAGCATAGCCCTCGTGGCTAGTAGTCACTGTAATGATCTTCCAAAGATATGAAAAGCAGAGACTGAGAGACAACTGACAGCAAGAGAATGCAAACCCATTGCTCTGGGCTACAGTGAGGATGTCTGCTAGGAGAGGCAGTATGAACGTCTTTCAATCCATAGAGTCTGAAATATATATATGACTTCAGTTCAGAGACTGCCAACCTGATTAGTCTCAACCCAAAAACATTCCCCTCCCCCCCAAAAAACCCTTTAGTTTAACACCACCCAAACATACATTGAAATCCTAAGGGTGGTTATATAAGTCCAGCCAGTCAACAGTACTTCTCTCCAGATAAGTATGATTAGGACTGCAGCCTTAAACATTATTACACCTCTTGGCTATAAAATTTACTATTTGTAAATCTAATACACAAAAGTGTGACCAATTCAAATTCCTCATTTTTCTTACCTTAGATACATTACTAACATAATCCAGTTGTGAAGTACTCTCTTTATCAACCTGATTGCAAAGATTCTGTAAAGTGGATGCATATTCCTTGTCACTTTTTATTCTCATGGCCATAAATTTCTTTACCGTTTCTAGCAGCCGTAATTCCCAATCTTGCAGTTTTACCAATGCTTCATGAGAATACTTCAGGTCACTTCCAAACCCCATCTTTTATAAGGCACTAGATTTTCAAGGGCCACTAGTGAGAGATTCTTCTGGTCAACACATCTGTAGACAGAACAAGACTAATGAGAAAGATGTCAAAAGCAGAACGTATTAATGATATATTTGCATGGCAATGATTCTGTGTCTCACTAAGACACTTAAAACAAGAAGTAAGCTCAACTACACTCTAGAAGAGAGGCAGTTTGTGACTTTCAAAGTGTTTAAATTATCAAATTAGGTCTCCTCCAGTCCACAACCATCACCCACCCCTGCCAGCTCCTTCTACAAAATGAGGAAGCATACATTTAAAAGGAAGCACAAATATCTCTATCAGCAGCATGAGTGAAAAAGCTGAAGTGAAATGAGACAGCAGTTCTAGTTAGGACAAAACCTCAAAGCATTTGCTGGGAAATTCTAATTTTTAACAACTGCTGGTAAGTGCCCTAGATAGGACATACCAGAAAAGAATGAAAACGACACAGACAGAAAGAGAACAAAATTTAAGAAACGTACCTTTAAAAAAAGTTTTCTTCCCACAAATTTATTTTCCAACACTTGTGCCGTGGTCCTTCGTCCAGCACTTTCAATTCCCTCTTCCGGTTATCCTGTCTATACAAAACAAAAATATTGTATGATCTAGTTTGCCTACAACACTAAAGGAAACTTCATGAATCCTGAAGTAGGAGACACTGCATTATCAGGCCTTCATGTCAGCAGAAAGACATACTTATGCCTGATCATTCACACCAACTCCAATAAAGTTCTTCACCGACTTTCATCAGATTGGGAATCCTGTTGCTGAGGCCACCAAACCCTCCCTCTGTTCTACCAGACTTGCTGCTGCTCGCTGACATACCTCTGGCTCCTCCAGGGAGCCTTGCTTTTTGCTCAACACACCTGCATATTCTTTGGCCTGATCACTTGCAGGGACCAAAATGTAAAAGAGCAAAACTCCCACCGGCTTGCAAAACCTCATAATCACAAAGATCTGCACACTGTTAACAAAGGCCCATGAAATTCACTTGCTTCCGTTTCTGTCAATATAACTATATAAGTACATAAAAACCACAGTTGCTCTGTCTCCCTGACCATAATAGTTCATATCCTTTACAACTGACTGTCAAATATTGAAGTCAATAGCATTGTGCCAGAATTCTATACGTAGTAGACAAAAAGAGCAAACAATATAAATCCAAAATGTACATTCCTGAAACTTGCAGGGGAAAAACCCCACATTTCTCAGCAGACTCAGTGTTGACCAGGGATGAAACACAAACAGTATAAAGCAGGTTCTTCAATGTTTGGAAGTGCCCCATCTGTATAACCCATGATAAAAGTACCTTTGCTAAAGACTCCTACGTAAATTTAGCAGGCATGGAGTAAGAGAAGAGATCTTCTTATGAATCAGTAACCGGTTTAGAAACAGAACGGAGAGAGTAGGAATAAACGACTGGTTCTTTCAATGCAGGGACATAAAAAGCACAATCCTGCAAGGATTAGTATTGTGATCTGCGCCTTTTTGGCTTTCCCCCTGAATGATTTAGAGCTTGGGTTGAGGAGTGAGATAGCCAAGTTTGCTAATGATGCCCAACTGTCCAATATGATTAAAAGAAAAAGTTGTAGTTGGCAAAGGACACTTCTAGCCACTGAGGCTACCTGAGCCTCCAGTGACAGATCTGGACTTCATTGGCTATCACCCCATTTATCTGTACTGACAATAGAATTGCGTGTTTTAACGTCTCATGATATTGCATTGTTTTTATGGTTAGCAGTATTTGAACTTCTTTATAATCACCAGATTCCTCTTATGGTTAGAATACTTTGTATAACACAGCATTGGGATTATTAACCCAGAACAAATAAAACATTTCATTTTTCCTGATGTCAACAAAGATGGATTTAGTTGCCACTTGCAACGGCACAAAACAGAAATGGCAGCAACAAATGAAAAGGTTTGCTTCAATAAATAATAAAACAAAATAGTGTCTGAACAATTAGACTTCAAGTATTATTGGAGAAATTAACCCCTATTACATATGACCAAAACAGTGGATTACTACAATTCTACAAAATTATGAATTAATTTTTTTAAATTACTATAGTGACAGATAAGGGCAAAGGCCCATTTTTTTGCCAATACTCAAGAACACACTCTCCTATTCTCAGTTTTATGCAACCTGGCTTCTAATAATTCAGATTTGACTATGCATATAAACTGCCCTATACTTAAAGTTCTAATGTAGGATTTCTTGTTATAATCTCTTCTAGTCACTTGTATTTTTCCTAGATGAAGCGGCATGAATAAACTGCTAACTAATAAAGCATCATCTTATACATTAAAAATGCTATAGGTGTAACTGTTCTCTTGTTCACAATTTGGGTGTAGCAATCAGTCAACATAAGCACCCATAAATATACATAATGTACTCTAGAATACCGTTATTACATCCTCAACAACTAAGTCAGAAGTTTGAAATGCCAAACTATGATAGTCTATAAAAACTGCCTGCTATTGCTTTTATAGACTACTTGGAATGGATCCTGACTTTGCTCCTTTCAGTAGGAGCATTCCCTGAGTAGAAGACCCCATTTCAATTCAAGCCTCTATGCTGCTGTTGTGGAGTCACTGTGCCTTTTATGATCCAGATGCATAATGGAGCACTATCCCAGCACTGTACAGATCAGCAATGTACTGGATATAGATGTTGTAAGGTTGTGTGATCAAATAAAAGTCCCATTATCAGAGTTCTTTGAAAGTGTCAGCAAGTATATGGATAGGGATGGATACTTGAGACTTGCAAAACGTTTTTGACAAGGTACCTCACTAGATTCCTGTCTAAACCTAAGTCATGAAATAAGAGGAGAGGTCCATGAAATAAGAGGCAATGTGGAATAATACATTTGTTTGATTTATTCTCGTTTTATGGCATCAATTTAGCTGTTGATTCCAAAGTGCTATTCTTTAATGCTATCTCTACTTCGGGGAGAGGGGTTAGGTTGGTAATGATATTATTGTTTATTTAGTTCTGCTATATTTGAAAATCAATAAAATATGGTTTAAAATAGAGAAGAGGTCCTCTGTGGATCAAGAATTGGTTAAGCAGCAGGAAACAGAATAGGAATAAATGGGCAGATCTCCAAATGGAGGGATGTAGAATGTGGAGTCCCACAAGCATCAGTATTGGGACCTGTGCTTTTTAACTTGCTCATAAACAATAGGACAAGTTAGGTGTCCTAGTTTGCTGATGATACTAAATTAATCAGCACCCTTAACAAACTACAGTTCCCAGGAGTCTTTGGCAGACACCACAACTGTTTGAAATGGTATGATACTGCTTTAAATGTATAGGGCAGATACAGCCTTAGCTTAGAAGAAGATATGAAATAACCTTTTGTCTGTGCATGCAGTTCCTTTGCTCCTCCCTTCTCACAAGCCACAATTAAACCAGGAAGTCTCTAATTAAACCAAAACTTCCCCATTCCATTCAAACCAGGAAACTATAGTTGTTTCTATAGGAAACTATAGTTACCTGAGAACATACACCAACTTCATACCATGATGTGAGAAGCAAAGGGCACCTTGAACTGTCCTAACAAGCTCATAGGCTTAACATTACATATTTTGTAGGAAATAATGTAACTGATGTTGAGGAATAGTGGATAAAGCAGCCATGCATGGTATCCACACAAAAGTACAAGAGAAATTTCACTCAGTAAGCTTTGCTTTCTGATCTATCATGTGCCTGATATCTTTACAGACACAGAGACTAAAGAGACATTAAAACCAGGGGCGAAACTAGGCTTTATTTCTCCTGGGTCAAAGACCCAGTTTGGCATCCTGCATGCACATTTATGTACACACACACATGCTAGGAGCCTTCACCCGGAGGCTTCACCCAGGGCAAAAAACCCCCAGCTAATTGAAGTCAACTGAAGGCCCTCATTATTGCCATAGTTTGCAGGGTCAGTGTTCCCCACACAAGCACAGAGATATGATATAAGCCACTGGTGAGCTATAATGTGAAGGGCCTTGAACTACTGGAGACAGAGTGCCACTGCTTAATCCAGACAAAGGGAAGAGGAGTTGCAGACTGCAGTTTGCAACAATTTTAATAATATGAAGTTACAATTCCTTTGGTTGTACAGTCAAACCTTGGTTCTCAAACGGCTTTGTTTTCGAACGTTTTGGCTCCTAAACACCAAAAGCTCAGAAGTAAATGCTCCGGTTCTTGAACGTTTTTCGGAACCTGGACATTCGACATGGCTTCTGCTTGAGTACAAGAAGCTCCTGCAACCAATCGGAAGCCGCGCCTCGGTTGTCAAAAGTTTCAGAAGTTGAACTTTCTTCTGAAATGGATTACATTCGACAAATGAGGTTTGACTGTAACCAGTGCTATTTTTCTAGAAAAAGAGGTGCTAGAGCTCACCATGGACACCTCCCTTGTTCTCTTATAATGGCAATAGCGCCCGCCTGAGAGATGCTACCCACTCCTGTGAGTTTTGGCTGAAAAGAAACCCTGGTTGTCACCTAATCAAAGGAGATATAAATAAGAGTTGGGGCGATAACACAACCCTATTTAACACCTGATCCCACTGTGAATGGTTCACTTTGAGATCCATTGTTATCTGCAATTGTTGCTGTCATATTATCATGGAGAAGCCAAACAATGTTTACAGATTTATCTGGGCAGCCAATTTTCAGAAGGATAGTCCACAGGGCATTATGATTTACAGTGTCAAAGACCTTAGTCTGGTCAATTAATGCTATATACAGGGGTTGGTTTTGCTCTCTGCATTTTTCTTGAAGCTGTCAAGCTGTATAAATCACGTCCACTGTCCCCCTAGAACATCAAAAACCATTCAGGAAGGGTAGCCTCAGATATTGTTAGGAGACAGTTTGCTAAGATCCTTGCAAGAATTTTGCAAGTCACAGCTAATAAAGAATTGCCTCAATAGTTTCTGCAATCCGTTCTATCACCTTTTTAAAAGAGTTTGATAATTTTGGTATCCCTAAAGTCTGCTGGGATCGCCCCTCTCTCCCAGATTTTTTTCAATGAGTTTGTGAAGCTGTTGGTTAAGTTCAATTCCACCCACTTTGAAGACTTCGGCAGGTATCCCATCAGGTCTGCTGGCTCTGTTGTTTTTCATTTCGTTAATAGCTGTACACTACTCTCCCAGATTTGGAGATACCGCAAGCTCATCTCTAATTTGTTTTTGCAGAATTTGTGAGGACCTCAGCAGCTACGAGGGAGTTGCAGTAAGGAAATGCTAGTAATGTTCTTTCCAGCACAATGCAATAGCTTCTTTATCTTTTAGAAGTGTGGTACTGTCTGTTGAACGTAGGCGGGGTATGCCATGATTTATTGGCCCAGAGATGGTCTTTGTGGCTTTAAAGAAACTCTGTGCATACTGAATGTCAGCTAAGTGCTGGATCTCTTGAGGGGTTTTTTTATCCAGCAGGTGTTCTTTAGCTCTAGGGTTCTTCTTTAAACCTTACCCTTACTGTTGGCATAGGGTTTTTTTCTTAGTGGCACAGTTTCTATTTCTTTGCCAGATCTGAAAGGCCTTCCTTTTCTTGTCAATAATCTGTTCAATCCCACTGTCATTCTGATCAAACAAGTCCTGGTGTTTCTTGGTTTGGTATCCAATAGTGCCCCCATCCTCATATCCCACATACCCCCACAGCCTTGGAAAGAGCAGTGGCTGAAATGTACCTAAACTTACAACTAACACACCTCATGGCAAATGGGGGCAGGAAATTATGTTAAGGACCAGGGTTAATGCTTTGGACTCAGTAATCAGAGACTCTGATTTTTACTCCATCTTAACATTATCGTTCTGGTTTTAAATTGATTATAAAGACTTTTGGAATAGACTATGGTGGCAAATATATTACAGAATATTGACATCAACTGGTGATATTGGCTTCTGCATCTCAACACCATCTGTCAGATTGATTTAGAGCAGGGGAAAGAACCTGTGGCCCTCCAGGTGATGCTGGATTCAAACTCCCATCAGGCCCAGCAAGCATGGCCAATGGTCTGGAACGACAGCAGTGGCAGTCAAACATCTGAAAGACCACGAATTTTCCACCACTGCTTTAAAAGGTATTTTCACTTCAGTTTTCAAAGGCCCATGTTTGCGTTTCTAGGGAGTCACCCAAGTATTCAGAAATGACTACTTTGTTTTTTGGGTGGCTCCATTTCTTTTATAAGCTGATAAGCAGTCAACCAACTGAAATTGCTGTTACAAGCAATGACAGACCAACCCAAGTTTGTCAGCAGACGCTAAGCTTTCTGTGGTTTACTTTTATGTATCAAGGAATTTTCTTTTACATATCCAGGTGCAGAGAGAATTCCATGTGGGGGGAGTATTGGTAACATAGGAAGCTTTACAAGTCGGATCATCAATCCCTAGAAGTTAGTTTTGTTTGACTGGTAGCAGCTCTTAGGGGTTTCAGACAGCAGTGACCCAACATTGATTTTAACCCACTCTGCAAAAAACACATTTAACAAGTTGAAACATTTTATTGCTTTGACAGCAACATGTTCTTCACAGCAGTTAACCACTTGATATTTTATTTGAATCATTTATGTTTCAAATTGTTTCCATACAACACTCTGAAGACAACAACAGAAAGGCACTGAAGCACAAATCGAATTGCAACTAGATTAAAAACCTACTCTACCTGCTTAACTAGTTTTCTTTGTGCCACTAGTCTTCTGTGACACTACCAAAAAAGAAAACTACATTATAAACCAATAGATCCAACTGGTAAGTCCTACCAGAGATGGGTCCCATTCCTCCAAATTATAAAATTCAAGCACAAAATAAGGAACTTGTTTCTGCCAGGACCACTGCTAAAATTGAGTAAGTAATAAAAATAAAAAAATATATAAAGTGTTCTACTACCTCCTTGTGTAATAGTACATCACCTTCAACAACCTCTTTCTATAGCTCTAAGAAGCCTGAGTAAGAGTTCCACTCTTCCTCTACTGTGTACAAGCAAAAGTTGGCTCAGGACTGCAATACCTCACAGACCACCTCTCCCTATATGAAACCTAACCAAACCCTGAGATCATCTTCTGAGGCCCTTCTTCATGTGCTCCTCCACAAGAGGCCCGGAGGGTGGTAACACAAGAATGGGACTTCTCTTCAGTGGTTCCCATTTGTGGAAAGCTCTCCACAGAGAGGTTTGGCTGATGCCTTCATTATATGCCTTTAGAGTTCAGATGAAAACGTTTCCCCTCAACCAAGCCTTTGGCTGATTAACATCCAACACCCTTTAAAACATGTTGTGAAAGGGAGGAATTATTGGTTTGTTTTTGTTCTTATTTTTATTATGGATTTTGTGTTTTTTATATTGTATTTTTATGTTGTGAACCACCATGAGATCTATGGATGAAGGGTGGTATACAAAGTTAATAAATAAGTAAAATTTTAAAAAAAATAAAAGAATCATAGAACCAAGAAAATGTTTTTTCATCTCTCCCTGCCCGCCTCCCCGAGTTCCTCTGATCAGCACACCAAATTTTGACTAGTGAAGTGAAGCCTTATCTTTCACATTGATGAAACCCTGTCACCATCTCTGGAAGGAGGTAAGCACACTTAGAAATCCCATAGTCCATATGGTAAACAGGAGTAAGTGTTCACTGCTGGGTGGAAGGCCAAGTAACCCCAAAAGTGCCTTAGAGTCCTACCTGCCAGTCCCAACCACTTCCCCACTTAGGGAATTACCACTAGGGAAAAAGCAGGTAGAAGCACGTAGCAGTAGCTCCTCTCACATCTCTGTGCATTCCCTCCAGGTAGTGCAGAAAGGACTAAGTGCAGGGGAAGCACAGCAAGTAAGCAAAAGAAGGGAAGAAATTACTACCCCTGCCCGATTGCTTCCATCCCCAACTAGTAGCACAGCAGGTAAAATGAACTGCTGCTCCAGATCACTCAATGGTTCTTACTGTTTGGGTGACAGAGCAGTGGCAAATGGGCACAGGAAGGGCCACCCAGAGCTAGTGACCACCACCTCTACTCAGATGCCTACCAGCACTGCCTTTAATGGGCTAAACACCACTCACTTTCACATCTCCGCTTTCCTCTCTAAGGCTATCAGAGAAAGCAAGAGGGTAAAGGAATCTTTCAGGCCTCCACATTACAGAGCATAAGCAAATGAACAGAAGAAGCTGCTGCTCTTGCAAGGCCCAGCTCTACCTTCTTGCAATTCAAGCCCACCACTTCTACCCACTATGCCTTCACTTGTTCACTCTGGCGAGAGAGAGAAAAGACCCACTCAAATGCCTGGCGGGCACTTCCCGGTGCTCTTTCCTACAGCCGCCGCAGGAGGAGAGGGTGCTGCCCTTTGCATGACCCATAGCAGAGAGCACTGGTCAGGCCCGGCGGGTGGGGGTGGGTGGGTCGCGCCTCCTCCACCCCCGAGTCTGAGGTGCCAGTCTGCCCCACAGGGCTGCTGCCCCCCTGTCGCCGGCTCCGCCCCTCCTCCTGCGGCCGCTGACAGCCTGGAAACCCAACCCCGGAGCTTCATTGTTCCCGGCACTTCCTTCGCCCAGGGGTCAGGCGACCCACCAGAAGGCGAGGCGAAGGAAGGACGAAACCCACCCGCGGCAGGAACGTGGGGTGCCTGAGAGAAACCCGCCCCGCGCGCCCCCGGAACTGTCTGCAGTTGCGCGGAGGCGGGTGAGGCACCTACGAGGGACCCGCCCCCCAACCTCCCAAAACAAACGAGCCCAAGGAAAGCGAGGAGGAGGAGCAACGTCCTCCTTGCTTCCTCCCTGTCGCCCTTTTGAAAGCGCCCCCCCCACCTCAGGCCTAGGCACCCCCTCACGACCCCGGGTCCAGTCCCCTCGCCTCAGGCCCCTGCCACCCGCAGCCGGAGCACCAGCCCCACCCGAAGGACAGGCGGCCCCGGCCCCGCGCGCGCGCACCCGCCACTGCTGCTATTCTTCATTCCCTTATTCTTATTCCCCTTCTCCTCATCCCCAGCATCTTCCACCTACCTGACAAGCGGAGCCCCTCCACCACAATACGCCCGTCGCCGGCCCCGCCTGGCTCACGTGACGGCGCGCCCGGGCCAATCCCGCGCCCGCTTTGCCCACCCCGCGGGCAGCCAATCGGAGACCGGTGACCCAGCTGCCGCCGGCCAGCCAACCCCGACGCTCTCGCGCGCGATCCGAAATGGGCCTAGAGCCGCGCCAGCCAATCGGAGAGAGGCGAGGAAAGAGCTGCTGCTCAAACCCCGCCCTTTGCGCCGTGACGGCTGAAGACGTGAGGCGTCGGGGAGGGGAAAGCGTCGACTTCCTCTCAGGGAGGGAGTGGAGCGGGGATCGAGTCCTGGCTGGGAAGAAGCCGGCGGGGATGCCCGTCGCTTTCCTGCGGCCGAGCCCGGTCTCGATACGCGCCGCCGGCAGCTGGGTCCGCCCTTAGTTTCGCTTGGGCGGCTTACTTGCTTGGGAAGAATCCCAGCTGGAGACTGATATTATTATTATTATTATTATTATTATTATTATTATTATTATTATTATTATTATACATTTTTATTATTATTATTTATTATTATTATTATTATTATTATTATTATTATTATTATTATTTTATACATGCTTCCAGCATGTATAAAAACATGGTCAAACATAAAAAGCCTCCCTACCCTATACAAGGCTGCCGAAGTGCGGAGTAAGCCCGCTCGGGTCTCATGTACACGAGCGCAGGAACGATCGCGGGGCTCCTCCCGTGTTCACGTGCAGCCCGTTCCGACGAGCGTGTTTGCACTCAGTTCATCGCGGGCACTCCCGGGTCTGCGCGCACAGGCTGGCTTGGGGTTGCCCTTGAGAAAGAGTTGTGTCGCCTAACCGGTATCAATCAAGCACTGGATTCTCTATTGTTTGAACAGTGATCAGCAATAAAACAACAACACCTTTACGTTGTGGGTTGTGTTGTGTCATAGGCGTTTTCTGTGGACTAGAAATCCTTGCACTTCCTTTAAAAGGTGTTCACTCATCCTGCTTAAAGGTATACTTGATTCTGCATATGCACACACATACAGGATTAAGCTCCATTGAACTCAGTGGGACTTGCTTCTGAACGGACATCCGAGGGGCTTCAAATCTAGCGTTCAAGTTACAGATATGAGTGAACTATAATAAAAAGTTTCATGGCAAAGCTGTAACAACCAAATTACTATTATACAATATTCGAGGAGCATTTTAACATATCCCTCCAACTAAGGTAAAATGCCCCAACTATTAGCATAGAATAAAGTTTTTGAAAGGGCTTAATTTAAAAAATAAGTAAAGAGGGCCTGTTAGATGACCTCTCATTACCAAGTGGCTAAGAGAACTGTGCCTGATCTTGGGAGAGAAGAAAAAACCACAGGAGACAGCCCTTTTCACTCAAACTGGAATGGGTAGAACATGTCTCTGTTTTTTAAAGGGTATGTATAACACTTCCCACATTATACTTGCAAGCATTTTAATACACTGGTTACTGTAAATGTCCTTCCACTTGTGGATCTGAATATTGTTTATTTTACTTCCCTTCATACCTGGCAACATAAAATAGAATAAACTCATTAAGTTGAAATATGGTACACATGTAGCCTTAAAGCACACTTATCCATATCCCATGTTGTGCCTAATGGTTTTTGTATAGCACAGGACTTGAACCATAGCAGATGAATCGGTATGGGCAACCATATGGTTAAAGATGCCTTTGAAATCTTTTATCAACGCAGTTGAGGGAAACAAAGTTGACATTTAGATGGTATTAGATGGTACCGGCCAGGCATCAATGAGGCTGACTGAGACAGCTGCCTTGGAAGCAGAAGCCAAGTGGCCCTGCCCTTGTGCCACCAGAGAAGCGGGTGCAGGCAAGATCTTGTGAGAGCCCCACAGAATGTCATAAAGGCCCCCACAGAGGACTCAGCTAGATCGGTAAAGAAAAAGTGTTGTATATGCATTGTGTATGCAATATAACACTGACACCAGATGGCGCTGTGGAGTCCTGTCTTTCCGTACCGGATTCCCCTGTATGAATTTACAATGCGTTTAACCAAATCACTTCTTTGACATGTCTAGATCCAGCCAGGATCTCACAGGGCAACACCTTCCGGTTTCTCTCCAGGAGAAACAAAAGGAGATGGGCCACCCCCTGGATGTTACACCAGCGGAACTGGGGTGTATAAATGATAACTTGTCCACATGGTGTTAGAGGGGTTGTGGACAAATTAGTACATTCTTTACTATGTGGTGCTTTGTCCTGTAGTGCAAACTTTTTGGCTCAGGATTTTTCAGAAGATGACAAAAATTATTGATCAACTTGCCTACCCAGATCTGGGCTTTGCTTTCATTTGCCTCTTTCCCGACTCCATGCATAGACTCATGCAGTTACTTCTTTCCTTGAAGCTGCAAGATTGGAGATAGCTGAGCATTGGAAATACGCCTTTCCATTTACAGAGCAAAGCTGGTGGATAATAATAGGGTGTATTGCCTTGGCTGAAAAACTAACTCAGCATCATGGTGTCTTTTAGGGTAAAACTAAGATAGATAAATTTGATATTGTACAGCAAACGTTCCTATGAAATGTTACTGGTCAAAAAAGTTTGTCCTCCAGATCCTTTCAAATCTTTCTGCCAGACCTACCTAAGCATTAGTCTGTTCCTAGAATAGCAGTCAGGACAAGTCAAAAGCCTTTACCAAAATCTGCATCTAATGCCCTTTGATATGTAGTAGCTTGTCTTTTGTATACGTGGGACAGTTTCATTGTTGTTGGTTACATGTTGCTCTTATGCATGCAACTGCTTGTAATTGTTAAGCAGAAAATTTGTGAAATAGAGAGTAATTCTAAACAATGAGTTTTTTTACAGCTAATAACCAACGGTCATGTCAGGGAACTGCCATCGGAGCCAAGAGTGGAGGTAAGGCAGGAGAAGGGACCAGTAGAGGGAGAGAGAACACTCCCTTTGTTGTTTTTTGTTTTGTTTTTTAATAAATTTTTTATTGGTTTTACAACATTTTTTAGACAATACAAACAGATAAAAAGACAAACAAACAAACAAGTATAATTTCATGACCTTTTTTTCATAACCCTCATTTCTCGGACTTCCCTATACCTCCCCTTTCTGCATCCCAATTTACTAAATTATTTCAGCAGCTTCTAGATAGTTTTTGTCAAATATATGATCTCTTAATCTTTTCTTTAACTTAATCATATGTCGCTGTGTCCCTTTTTCTCTCTACACCTCGACATTTTAGCATTCATCAAGTTTATAATAGTTGCCAGTCATCTCAGCCAATGTCATATAGTCCATCACTTTCATCTGCCACTCTTCCACGGTGGGTAGATCTTGTGTTTTCCAATACTTTGCGATAAGTATTCTTGCTGCTGTCGTAGCATACATGAAGAAAGTTCTGTCTTTCTTTGACACCAATTGGCCGACAATGCCCAAGAGAAAGGCCTCTGGTTTCTTAGGGAAAGTACATTTAAGTACCTTTTTCATTTCATTATATATCATTTCCCAGAAAGCCTTAATCTTCGGGCACGTCCACCAAAGGTGATAAAAGGTACCTTCAGTTTCTTTACATTTCCAACACTTATTGTCAGGCACATGGTATATTTTTGCTAGCTTGAACACTCCCTTTGGGGAAGGTAATCAGCGTGACACCGGGGAGGAAGGGGATCAGGGAAGGACTTCGGAGAGAGGGCTCCAAGACTCTTCCACAGAGACCAGCGGGGAGAGTCCAGGACCTCCGCTGGCTACGCCTACTCTGCGCAGGAAACTTCCGTGCAGAGAGGCCAGGCGGAGACTGGGCGTCAAGGAATTTTTATGTTGGAAGAAGTTCAGGAAACGCCCACTGACGGATTCTGCCAGTGACTGACACAGCCATGGAGAAAGGGCTGTCCAGCCAGGGAAAGGTTTAGCCAGGCAACGTTGCCTAGAGCTTCAGCACCCTTTACGCACGAGCAACCCCAATTCCCATTACAGGTCAGGCTAGGGCGGGCATGTCCAAAGCGGGTCAATTTAATCCAGCCCCCATGGCAGTATATGTCTTGGGGTAAAATACTAAAAAAAGCTCATCAACTTCAATCCTACAAAAAACTCAACAACTTTGGTCGGCCCTCACACATGTTCACTTCATCAAATTTGGCCCTCTTTGGGAAAGGTTTGGGCACCCCTGGGCTAGGGCAACACTCTAGCAAAGAGCAAGCAAAATAATTTTACTACTACTTCTACTACTATTACTACTAATTGCATTTATACAGTGCCTTTCTGCCAAGGCACTCAAAGCATATGCGTGTTGGAAGTATTGGGCTGTGGAAGTTCCCATTGTCCCTTTATATATATATTTCAAATTTCCAGTAGCAGGCCAGGATATTCATCTTGGTTCCATAAATTCTTAATACAGTTGTTATATAGTACTAAATCCTGTGGAGCTTGGCAATGGGTTTTAACAGTGCTGCCAAAAATGGTTCGCTATGTAAAAAGTGTGTTGTGCAAGTTAAAATAACTGTACATGTCTTTACAGGACCAGCCTTATAATTGCTTTAGCTATCCTGTTTCAAGCTGTGAACATTTTATTAACACTAGCAGTTGGTGCTCCCCAAATCTTATCTACCCGCTCAAAACCATTCTGTCCCAGGTTGCTTCCACCGGCGTGTCTTTTAGGGAGGCATTAATTTTTCATAATGTGTAGTTAAAACCGTGGTTCTAAGCAGCACATTATAATACTATATATTCTCTGACAGTGCTCATCCCCATGATAAAGATTATTCTACAGTGTTTACTCAGGACCTTTATCTTCAGCAAAGGTCCCCTACAATTTTAATGAGAAGCTTCCTCCTTCTGATTTCTCCTCAATATGGCATTTGTGATGAAGTGTTCCTGATCACCATGGGAAGGTTTAATTACTGGCTTCCCCACCTTTTATTTTATTTTTGTTTTATTGCAAAATAGTTAGTCTTGAAGAGAAACCCTGCATTTGGCACATAATGGTAGTCTACCATGTGAAGAACTACACCTCATCTCACATAATGGCTGTATAAGAGTTATCTTAATAATGACTTTAAAGAGGGGGACACATTTTCAGGATTAGGACCAAGTGTAGCACAATGGTGTAGAGTTTTTGCATACCTAGACCAGAGGATGTCATGGTTGTGGTGATTATATGACAAAATTCCAGAGATTAGTAGCATACCCAAGGAATATCTTCCAAGATAACTAAACTGATCTGATGTCTCCAATCTTTTGTGTGTCACTTTCATAATAAGTATAAATGTTTCTAATATCCCTTGAGCTACTGCAAATAAATATATGTGACAATAGGAGCGTGGAAACCTGTCACAAATGAGAAATCATTATAATCAGGGGCCTCAGGCAGAGAGAAACATTACATAGAAAGTTGTTGATTACACAGATTCACTGCATCTGTTATTGCTTTTGAATCTTGGGAAGTCTAGTGCTATATTCTGGGCTAGTGTAATGAGTTTAAAAATGAATGTTACAGCACCGCCACTTGCATATAAGATTTTGATATCGTCTAACGCGGAGCAGGCAAAAGGTAAAATTGGGATCTCCTGATTGCAGACGATTTGCAGTAGAAGATGATTTGCGGTAGAACTGCTAAATGTTTAACTAACAAAAACAAAAAGTGAGACTCACAAGTAAGCAAAAATAAAATAAAATTAAATGTGTCAGGACTGACAATGTGCTCATACACAGGCTGAATTAGGAATGGCTTATGGGCTCCAATTGGTTTGAGAAACGGTGCATCAAACAGTAATATCTTCGGCTGTACACACACACTACCTTTAAAGCACATTTGAAGCACATTCTTTTCTCAAAGAATTCTGGGCACTATAGTTTACCCCTCACAGCGACATAATTCCCAGCAGCCCTTAACATAATACAAGGCCTATTGTTGTATATAACAAGTTTAATAAATGTGTTTTTCTTTATCAATGTTTGTAGCTTATTTTGCCATAAGGTTTCCATCGCAACAAAAATCTGTTTTGATTTCGTCTTCCTTCTTCCCACCGCCTTTTCTTTTGGAAACTTTTTTTAATTATCAACAATCTTTCCCTCTTGTGACAAACAGTTTGTTCTCCCTTACTCCCAATCACAGTCAGCCATGATCCAGGGATGTTCATTTGTTCTCCTCCCACAATCAGCATCCGAGTCAGAAAGCTGCAAAGGCTTGTGTGGTGATCCACAAACCTGCAAATGCTGTTTATCCAGATAGTACAGTGGTACCTCAGGTTACATATGCTTCAGGTTACAGACTCCGCTAACCCAGAAATATTACCTCGGGTTAAGAACTTTGCTTCAGGATGAGAACAGAAATTGTTAAGTTGTGGGCGAACATATCAGACGACACAGCGATTCTTCAAACAGCTCTTCTTTATTCATATGTCAGAACGGAACTGAGCTGAAGGGCTCAGTCAGCCTGCTTATATAGAGCTCCAGTACAACAGTTACTGTAGCAACTTTCTAAAACTATCCAATCAGTGAAGGTCACATTCGATCCTTCATTTGCATAACTATCTACAGGATCCCCCTGCTGGCCCAGGATGAGAACTTCAATACATAACAGAAATCGTGCAGCGGCGGCGCAGCGGCAGTGGGAGGCCCCATTAGCTAAAGTGGTGCTTCAGGCTAAGAACAGTTTCAGATTAAGAACAGACCTCCAGAACAAATTAAGTTCTTAACCCGAGGTACCACTGTAAAACACAGGCAATGAATGAGCACACTGTGGACAAAAATGGTGGTACTATTCTATCTTGACCTCTTCATTTATTCATTAAAAGGGTTATATACTGTTTTCCATATAATTATCAAGGTGACATCCAACTATAAATTCAACCATATAAACATTTACGCATTTGACTAGGACTTGAAGCCATTGGTTAAATGTCTATCACTGAGGTGTTTTTTCACAGTAAACAACAACAACAACAACAACAACAACAACAACAACAACAACAACAACAGACTCTTGCAATCTGGAAGTGTCATCAACTACTCAAATTGTCCAAATAAAATCAGCAGTTTTTGAGATGGATGATACTGCAATCAGTCTCGAAGCATCACTTCGACATTTTAAGTTAGAATAATAGGGCTGCTGCACAAGAATATAATATAAAATAATGATATTTATAATATAAATATACCTTTTTCTGCTGGGTACAATCAATGAATCAGGGTTGGTTTTCTTTTTACTCATCTTCATATTACTTCAACATTGTTTTGTAATTGTGAATCCTTTCTGCCCTTGACTACTTTTCTCCCTTTTTCCATTTCATTGTCTTCAATTCCCAAACTCAAGTTGCCATAGCCGCTGCATGGAATTAATCCTCTTGCTAAAAAAACTTAAGTTCTAGTGGTGGGGGGGCTGCTTTGCATTGCATTATTGGAAAGAGCAGCTTGCTATGAGAACAATATCAACTTTTGAAGAAAATTACATGCCTGGAAGGGGAGTATAAATGTAAGAGGCAGAGAGTACCTCATTATCACTCCTTCAAGATGGTAAAAAGCAAACCTCAAGTCATTGCAAATCCCAGCATAAAATAATCTCTGGGACATACTAAAGAATGCTATTATACATGCGGCAGCAATGTGCAGAAGTTATTGGGAAGCAGGGGAGCACTGCAGGCACAGATTCTTGAGAGAAGTAAGACAATACATTAAGACACCCCCCCCCCAAATTACAATCACTGGAGCGTTCAGTCAAGGGATAGCAACTTCTCTCTGCCACCTCCCTCATCATCGCAGTGCTTTTGCTAATCCATGTATGAAAATGTTCATTTCTGATGTGATATATCACAGACATTAGCAATTGGCAGTTCTGGCTCAAATCCACTGGCAGCAAGCCACACAAAATGCATCCAAGCCATGATAAATAGCAGGCTGCAAAGGGGTGAGCATCAAGTACCTGATAGACCGGGTGTCAAACAAATCGTTAGTGGTCGATCCTCCAGACAGATGCCACCAGAATTGGATGAGAGCTCCTTCTTGCAGGGCAAGTGTGTGCCAGACTGTGCGTTTGAATGTGGTAGGCAGGAAGGAAAGTCTATCAGGCTATGGAAAAGGCTACCAGGCTGCTGTGGAGAAGGGGGGAGAATGATCAATTTTCTGTCACATCCAAGGGCACTTCCAGGTTGCCGCTATTTCAAACTGAAATTCGATCACATATTGGCCAATTGAGGTTGTACACTTACAGCTGATTGAGAGTTTTCCCGAGAGATCAGACCTTGAAATAAGGAAAAGGACAGAAAAATCACTGGAAAGCGTGGTTAATGCTTGCTTGATGCAATGTCGTGTAACAGCCCTGCAAACAAATCGGGATGAATGCTCACTAAATAGCCAACATCACCTAACCTTCCTGCAAACAAGTGAGGATAGATGTTCAATGAACAGGTCGTCTGGAGGTGCCCCAAGTCTAAAACATTTCAGTTCCACTGTTTGCCCTACATGCAGCAAGGACGCCAGAGATAGTATACAGTGGTACCTCGGGTTACATACGCTTCAGGTTACATACGCTTCAGGTTACAGACTCCGCTAACCCAGAAATAGTGCCTCAGGTTAAGAACTTTGCTTCAGGATGAGAACAGAAATCGTGCTCCGGCAGTGCGGCAGCAGCGGGAGGCCCCATTAGCTAAAGTGGTGCTTCAGGTTGAGAACAGTTTCAGGTTAAGTACGGACCTCCGGAACGAATTAAGTACTTAACCCGAGGTATCACTGTATATGCATCAACACAAAAACATAGGCAGTTCATTTTTAAAAATGCACCAAGCATCCCCCCACCCCGCCACCCATGATAGTATCAGAAAGTTTTGGCTGCATGCTAACAGCAAATCAATACCATCATAGGCTAATAAGAGCCTGGGGGGAAATGTAAGCTTGTCACTTTTAGTTGGTGCCTAAAAGGTGTCAGTGAAGGCACCAGGGAGACCACACCAGGGAAAGCATTTTGCAGATGGTGGGCCACAACTGAAAAGGCCCTTTTTTGTGACATCATCTGCCAAGCCTCCAGGGGCCTGGTAAAGGATGTCAGATGAAGATCTAGCGGTCCAGGGAGGTTCACATTAGGAGAAATGTTCCAGAAAATATTGCGGTCTTGAGATGTAAAGAGCTTTATGGGTCTTTTCATTGAGCTCAGAAGCATCCCGATTTATTATGTTTTAATGCATTATACTATTTATTTCATTCAGTGTCTTCACCGTTTTTAATGAATATTTATAGTTTTTTTCACCTTTTCTAAACTGACTCCTTTTCAGTGAGATTTTGACTCTTTAGCCATGTGCTCCCTAGAGAAAATTAATAGAGAGGTAATAAAGAACTCGGGACGTGGGTGGCGCTGTGGTCTAAACCACTTAGCCCAGGACTTGGCAATAGGAAGGTTGGCAGTTCATATCCCTGCGGCGGGGTGAGCTCCCGTTGTTTGGTCCCAGCTCCTGCCAACCTAGCAGTTCAAAAGCATTTCAAAATGCAAGTAGATAAATAGGTACTGCTTCGGTGGGAAGGTAAATGGCATTTCCGTGCGCTGCTCTGGTTTCACCAGAAGCGGCTTAGTCATGCTGGCCACATGACCCGGAAAAACTGTCTGCGAGCAAACACCGGCTCCGTCGGCCAGTAAAGCGAGATGAGCACCGCAACCCCAGAGTCTGTCACGACTGGACTTAACTGTCAGGGGTCCTTTACCTTTACCTTTAATAAAGAACTCATTGTTCAGGTTGCATGCCCAACACCTGGCAGACCACAATATGCTAACATGACAAAATGTTAATTGCTTATAGCTGTAGGGTTGGGGACCTGTGGCCTTCTTACAAAGTGAGGCTACAACATTTCCAGGAGGAGCTTCGAAGAAATTAATGGAAACATCCACAATTTCCTCTTATATAGAGAGATCTGTAGCTCTGCCCCAAGCATCTGCATAATTCAGCACCTGTGACTCAATAGCGTCATAATAAATGCATAAGTTGAATTAAATTAGTTATTTTTTAAAAAGTTGATAAACTTTTTCAATTCTACACTGGCTATTGGATAGAAGAGGGAACATCCCAGAAGGGGACTGATTTGACACGGGACACCGCTGGGTGGTGCCAAATTTATGATGTTTATTCTTGCCATCTCTGTGGCACTGTCTTTCCTTATGCAACAGGGTGCACTGAACATTTTTCTTCCACATTCATTTTGAATTTCTTATGTATCTAGTTTATTACCCAGCCTCATACTTCCACAGAGCCAGCTGTCTGTAAATGGCACTACAGGGAATCCAACATAATTTTGGTGGAGGCTGCAAAGTCACATTCATCTACAAATTCACTTGATGGCTTATGAGGGAAATAGGCATCGTCATATGCAGAAAGAAAGCCTTCATTTCTTTCATCTTGAAACTTGTCGTGGGCTTGGTTCTTCATTTAGATTATTGGTGTTGGGCCTTACAGTGGGCAAATGGCAAAGTACTGTCATGGGCACAAACTAGCTCTCTATAATTCCTACCAGACAACTTAGATTTTACGACATTTCTTTGAGACTGGTATTTTTAATTACTTTGAAGCTGCTGAAAGGCACTAGTGGCCATAGAGAGCTCCAAATGAAATCTTGCATTGATAAGTAATTAGCACAACAGATGCATTGTACAACTGTAGCCTCAGAAATACTACAGGTTTCATTGGCAGTGAGTCTGTAAAAAGTTTACAGTGCTCAGCAGTCCACATTAATGAAAAATTGAAATAATCACCTCTTGAGCATTTCCTCTTCTGCTTTAATAGGTAATAATTGCTTTATTTTTAAACATAGTGTACATAATAGGATTTTGCTGGGGTGAAAAAGGTAGAAGATAAAACGTAATTAAATCTGTCCTTTATGCTTGTAGAACGAATATACTATATCCCTGTTTGGCATTAAAACTTTACCTATCTTCATACTCATAGCAAATAAAGGACTTGATGACAAATCAAAGTTAGGCAGCACTAGTTATGTATTCTACATTGTTTTAATAACAGAGAAGTTCACAATATTTAAAATGTTGTCAAAAGTACATTGTAAAAGGCAAATTTGCTCTTTTAGTCTAAACTGCAGAACTACCTAAATTAAGAGTGAGAATTAGACTACAGTTGTCTTAGCAATGATGACTTAATAATAACAATAAAAGGTCAATGCAGTCCTATGGATGATTTCTTAGGGGGAAAGACCTACTGTATCTGATAGGCTTACCCCCTGGAAATGCTGCAATCCTAGGCACACACACTTCCTATTGAACATAGTGAAATTTACTTCTGAGTAAATATGCCTAGAACTATGCAGGGATGTCCATGGGGGAAGGAAAGGAAGGGAAAGTTCTGGTGCATGGGCAGAAGTCTGTTCTATTTGTACAAGGACTCACAACTAGGAAGCCAGAAGCACATATAACCAGCAGCAGAAACCTCCAGTAGCTCACCAAACAAAGCAGGAGATTGGGAAATATAAATGGGGAAACCAGCCTCATTCAACTTTTGCATGGCTGTCAAACAGTAACGGTGGCAGAGGGAAAAGAGAGGGGCATCCCAGAACTGAAACCCTAATAATAATAATAATAATAATAATAATAATAATAATAATAATAATAATAATAATAATTTATTTATACCCCACACATCTGGCTGCATTTCCCTAGCCACTCTGGAACTCTCCCAACAGAATATTAAAAATGCGGTAAAATATCAAACATAAACTTCCCTAAACAGGGCTGCCTTTGGATGTCTTCTAAAAGTGAGATAGTTGTTTATTTCCTTGACATCTGATGGGAAGGTGTTCCACAGGGCGGGCGCCACCACCGAGAAGGCCCTCTGCCTGGTTCCCTGCAACCTCACTTCTCGCACTGAGGGTACCACCAGAAGGCCCTCGGCACTGGACCTCAGTGTTTGGGCTGAACGATGGGGGTGCAGACGCTCCTTCAGGTATACAGGACTGAGGCCATTTAGGGCTTTAAAGATCAGCACCAACACTTTGAATTGGGCTCGGAAACATACTGAGAGCCAATGTAGGTCTTTCAGGACTGGTGTTATATGGTCTCGGCAGCCATACACCAAACATCAAACAGTATGTCCACTTGGGCACAGCGACAGAAAGCAGTCAGGTTGGAATTGTGGGTCAGGTGTTTTCTTCTGGTCCCCAGCCACATCTCAGAACCTGGGGTCATCACCAAAACATCAAAGCCCATCTTGTTTATGGTGTTATGCTGTGGGCAGAGGTGAGGGCCCCAACATCTCCAGATACGGATGGGTAGATCCCTGCCGGAAAGACTGGAGGGCCACTGACAGCCAGTGTAGGTGGTACTGAGATAGATGTGCCAATGGTCTGACTAATTATATGACAGCTTCCTATTTTCCTATGTGTTTCTCTCTCATTTCTTTCTCATCCCTCTGCTGCCTCAGTCCTCTAGATCTGTCATAAAAGGTAGTCAAGTTTCCCTCGTCTTTGTTTGCTATGACTGGGGGAACGGGATATTGTTCTGTACAGTTCTACATTTTCCTGTACAATTGCTTTCAGAGTTCTGTGCAGTTGCATAGTTCTCTCCATGGGTGGTTTGGTTTTTTTTAAAGTAATAACATGCAAAATGACAACTCTCAAGAGTGTCAAAACTGCTGCCACAGAATGGGATTTAAAAACATTATCGAAGGCTGCTGGGAGGCTTGCTTGCTTGAAATAATCTACTCCTGGGTAAATACAGGTTTTGCTTACATTTTCGCAGTTGTTTTAAAATCGCTTAGAGTGTATATAAAAGCAATTGAAGCCCTGTGAACTGCCACAGTGATTTGCAGAAAACACTTCCAGGCAAGTCCAGATTCTCTCTTCTACCCACTCACACAGGCGTTCTTTCTCCTAACTTCTCTGATTGCTTTTCCTTTATCTTCCCATATTTTATTTTGCAATGGTTGTGCTTGAGGAAAAGCAAAATTCTGACCTGCTGCTGCATAAGCCGCCTGTTAAAGCAGACACTAAAAATATGATATTGCAGCTGAAATGCGGGAGCAATTGAAAGGAAGTAGGGAGAGGTGGGAAGCATTGATGAGACTCATCAACAGGCCATTATCATTTATTTCCTCACCCCCAAACCCCTCGTTCACACACTTGGCTTGGCATTGGCTTTTGTCTGCTTTTGACAGGAGGAAAGCTGCTGATTACACCATCCCAGGCAGCATGAGAGAACTAGGCAGGAGTCCCAAAGGGGGAATGTGGATGCTAGGCAGGAGTCATGTGACTGGGGCATCCTTGGCTGTGTGGGTCTGGCTCAGCTCCCTCCCAAAGCCATTAAACTCAACAAGCCCATTACAGCCAAACAGCGAGGTGTCAAGATGACCCCGAGCTAAAGTTAAGGGACTGCCAAGGTGATATTAACATAATCATAATTATCAAAATGGGCACTGTTCTTCCTTATAAAGTTCAACAACAGCATCCTTTTCAGAATAAGGAACCAGCCCACATATTTGTTTTGGTTGCTGCTCCTGCTGAAACACTGATTGGGCTTGCTTATTTTTTTCCCATCTTTTCCTTTGAGGAGCTCAGAAAAGCAAATGTGTTTCTTCCTATTGTCATGACTCAGACTTGTGTGCATGAAAGGTTGATCTGAGCTCAAGTTACTACTACAGCGGGACCTCAGTTTTCGAACGTCTTCGACTTCTGAACTCTGAACACCCAGAAGTAACTGCTTCAGTTTTTGAACGCTTTTCAGAAGTCGAACGTGCCACTCGGCTTCCGTATTGAGTTTTCCGGAAGTAAATGCTTCAGTTTTCGAACGTTTTGGAAGTCGAACGGTCTTCTGGAAAGGATTACGTTCGAAAACCGAGGTACCACTGTACTTGGAGAAAATCTGTCAGACAACTGCTCTCGGACACATTGGAAGTTCACCACTTTCGCCACCACACAGGAGGCCCAATTATGTGCTCATGAATGTACATCTTACCCACACAGTGAACCTTGCACCATTTGCTTTCTCCTGACATGTTTCACTGTTCAGAGCTCTCTAGGAAACTAGTAGTCTGCTTGAGCTCCACAGTATCAGAGAGTGCAAAATTGGATCAATTTCCTGCCATGCCTCATGAGGTGAGACAAGGCCTCAGTAGAATGTCCAGTACTGACTAATGGGGGGGGGGAATCCCCCCTCCCTGGATTCAGGAATCCATTGGCTTCCGTGAGCCTCTGGGGGTGACCCATCTTAAGAAGTCCTGCACATCTTATGTGCATCTTATTTGTGTCCTGAGACCCATCTTATTTGTGTCCTGAGAGGCACAAATACAAGATGGGTGACACCTGGCTTGAGAGCAGTACATGTGAAAAGGATCTAGGAGTCTTGGTTGACCACAAACTTGACATGAGCCAACAGTGTGACGCGGCAGCTAAAAAAGCCAATGCAATTCTGGGCTGCATCAATAGGAGTATAGCATCTAGATCAAGGGACCTCACCTGGAGTACTGTGTCCAGTTCTGGGCACCACAATTCAAGAAGGACACTGACAAACTGGAACGTGTCCAGAGGAGGGCAACCAAAATGGTCAAAGGCCTGGAAACGATGCCTTATGAGGAACGGCTAAGGAAGCTGGGCATGTTTAGCCTGGAGAAGAGGAGGTTAAGGGGTGATATGATAGCCATGTTCAAATATATAAAAGGATGTCACATAGAGGAGGGAGAAAGGTTGTTTTCTGCTGCTCCAGAGAAGCGGACACGGAGCAATGGATCCAAACTACAAGAAAGAAGATTCCACCTAAACATTAGGAAGAACTTCCTGACAGTAAGAGCTGTTTGACAGTGGAATTTGCTGCCAAGGAGTGTGGTGGAGTCTCCTACTTTGGAGGTCTTTAAGCAGAGGCTTGACAACCATATGTCAGGAGTGCTCTGATGGTGTTTCCTGCTTGGCAGGGGGTTGGACTCGATGGCCCTTGTGGTCTCTTCCAACTCTATGATTCTATGATTCTACCTTTCCCCACATGGCCTGACCTGCACCTCCATAAAATAGCTTGCTGCCCTCAGGTGTGGTGGAGGATGCCATCCTGTGACCAGTGTTGAAATATGATTCCACTGCCTGCCTGGTTGGCTTTTGTGCATGGAAATGAGACCCCATATTGTGCTTTGCCTCAGACAACAAAAGGTCATAGCTTAGCCTGGCCCCTAGAACTAATGCAAGTTCAGGTTGAAGGTGACACCACAGGAAGAGAAATCTGCATGTAAAGTTACCATGTGAGGTACCTTTGTGATAAAAGAAAGTCACTTGAGGCTGTTTTGTCTTCTAGAGCAGTGTTTCCCAACCGGTGTTCCGCGGCACACTAGTGTGCCGCGAGATGTTGCCTGGTGTGCCGCGAGATGTTGCCTGGAGGGAGGCGGGCGAGTCCAAAAAAGGTTGGGAAACACTGCTCTAACACACGCCAGCCGGGGTCTGCCTCCGCGTTGCATCAGCTTCCTCGCTCTCGGCGCTCTGCTTGCCAGCCTGGTGGCCTCTGCCCCGCCCCGAGACTGGAAGGGAGGGGCGGGGCTTCCACTGCGGCTGCGTCTCTGGCTCTTTCGACTCATTCCTCCTCCGAGTGGGCTTGAAAGTTCGGCCGATGGATGAATCGGCCGGTGACCCTGAAGCCTTGTGCAAAGTAGAGGAGGCGGAGAAGCGACGGCAGGGAACTTAGGCGCCGCATCCGGCTCATTGCAGGAAGTCAAGATGGCGGCGGGTAAGTGTGGGAAGCAGCTTTTTCCCTCCGCCGCCCCCCTCTCACCGGGAATAAAGGGGGCCCCGCTGGGGGGTGACGTTGTAGAACGCAGAGTTCTTATTTTGGGAAGGTTTGAGGGGTCGGACTAAGCGGGTTGGGGGCTGGTCTGGGCTTCCGCTCCCTCCCCTCCCCACGGAGTGTACCTGCGGTGCAAGGAGGCGCTCTGAGCCACTGCTCTGGGAAAGGAAGGAGGGCGAGGCGGCCTGGCCAAGTGCAGGGGAGACCCGTAGTGGGGAGCAGGGGGAGGAGGAGGCACCGAGGAATGGAGGCGGGGGAGACTCCCTCACTTTGCAGAAACTGCAAAAAACGAGGCAGGAATTGGGTTTGTTTTTGTAGCTCAGGACGTGCTTCGCTTCTGGTGTGCCTAAGGCGGCCGCCCCAATTATCCCCTAGCCCGTCTTTCCAGGTGCTGCCCCCCCTCCACAAAGGGCCATAGAACTGTAGAGTTGGCAGGGGTCCCAAGGGTCAGTTTCTCTTTCAAAAAGGAAACGTGGGTTAAAGTGGCGCCGCCGCCCCCCACTCACTTTCCTGCTCTGGCTTCCCTAACAGTTTTCCGAGTTGCGTCACTGGATCCAGCCCCCTTTTCCACAGGTGACACGGGGCTGGAGGGAGGGAAAGAGGGCTTTACGTCGCGCACAAAGGCAGCCTCCTAGAAGCGCTCTGGGCTGGCGCCGTTTCGCCGAAGGCGCCGGAGGACCCCCACCCTCAGCTCCTTCAGAAAGGACTGGAGCGGAATAGCCCTTTCTCTTCTTCCCCAACCCTTGTCGTTGGAGGAGTCCCTCAGTCCCTCGCTTTGCTGCCTCCCCCCCCACCCCCAAAGCTTGGAGGTTCCCCGGCAAGGGGGAGGGGAAAAAATTGAAACTTACACTTTCGTGCGTCCCTCCCGGCGTGACGCTGCGCGCTGACGTCACGGGGCTGTAATGGTGGTGTGCCTCGAGATTTTTTTCATCAAACAAGTGTGCCTTTGCCCAAAAAAGGTTGGGAAACACTGTTCTAGAGCTCTCTCCCCCGCCCTTCGCTTTTTCCTTTCAACAAGGAGGGAATTGTTTACTTCATTACATAGTCTTAACAGAGATGGACATTTGCTACTTTTGTGAATTAAAGCAATGCTAATTAAATTGATCTTCCTGCCATGCTCTTCTTTGACCATCTAGTCATCCCTCCACTCTTTTGTGTTGTGTGTGAGAGAGGCAAAAATAAAGAATATTGGAAAGAAAACATTTCCAGAAAACCAGCAGGTCAGAAGCATTCTCATACTAAGCCATTGATTTTTTTAAAAAAACAAAGGTTTAGTTGACACACAAGCCTGGCTTGCAAGTTCTAGAGATTCAGAGAGGGATGAAACCTATGGCCTTCCAGATATTGTTGTACTCCAGTTCCCATCCTCCCCAGCCAGGGAAGGTGGGACTTGGAGTACAACAACATATGGAGGGCCACAGATTCCCCAACACTGTTCTAGGTGCAGGAGGCCCTGGAGCAAGCCGTGGGCTTGCAATAATCCCCACCCTCAGGTCACACAAATTGTCCACACTGAAAAACTGGTGGCATGCGTTCTATGCTCTTGTCACATGCAGAACTGAATTTCTCTCCCCTCTGCATGCTTCTTTGGCAATTGTTGAATAATAGGAGCATGTGGGACAGAGAACACTAACAACACTAATGTGAAAATAGTTGATTGTTGTTAAGCCAACCAGGCTTAACACACACACACCTTAAATATATGCTTAGTGACATACAGATAGATCACAAAGTGTACCCCAAATGTACTTTTGATACAGTTTCATTTCATTCATTCCAGAGTTAGAAGGTTTCAAGCCACACATTGCATAATCATCTTTGCCAATTAATTAATTCAAATGTCAACTAAAGATCAAGGCATTAACGTGCACCTAGCACAGGTTTTTTAGTGTGATTAGTGAGAATGACTCTTCTCGGCGCTTTTTTTCTGGGGTACTCAAGGGTATGCAGTACTGATAGAAACTTTCCCCCAAAAAAGTTAGGGACTGACTGTAACAACTTCATGGTGAGTACTGGCACCTTTTTTCCTTAAAAAACAAGAAAGAAAGCACTGACTCTTCTGGAAATAACCAATGGGGGATTATGTTTCATTTATCAGAGGTGGTTTTAGGGCAGCGAACCAGTTCGGCCACACTGGGTGCAGTGCTGCAAGGGTGCCAAAACCATGCTGTAGAACAGAGTGCGAAAGGCTGGGGGAACCACCAAATTTTAGTGCCACACAGGATGCCACACAGGATGCCACAGGAGCCCAAAGTCCACCACTGCATGCATCATGTACAGATTTCCCACCAATTTCTTTTGTAATTTTACTTTTTTTTTTAATGAAGGTGTCTGAAATTTGGTCATTTGGTTACAATACAGACCTCTTTGCTATATTGCCACAGTATGATGCTGTTCTGCCTTCAGTGAATGAGGCATACGGACATAGACAAAGAGAAGATTTGTAAACATTGCATTCAGTTAAGTTTCTGCATTTCACAGCATTTCCATCCTGTGAGTCTCCCTGCTGATTTGTGAGGACATTTAACTTATAAATGAACTATAATCCTATGTCACCTGGGAATACGCCCCACTGAACTCAATGAGACTCACTTCTGAGCTGTGGCATATAGGATTGCACTGTTAGAAACAACACACACACATTTCCCAGAAATAATGACCTCGGGGTCAGCTATTTCCTGGCAGATATTGACCATCTGAAATGGCTGCATTTGTCTTGGATGTTGATCCCAGTGTTAGCTGCCAGGAAATTCTTTTCCAATTGGTCATTATGTCTTAGTAAACTAGAAAACAGTACGAAGAAATGAGACTCAATCTGGAACTACTAAACTATCATGTATTTCTGCTGCAAAGTTGTTCTGTTTATACACTCCTGGGAAAGGATTCTCTTGTGCACTAATGCGAGCACTTGGGCAGCCAGCCTGTTATAAACACCAGATCCATTAGCTGTTTTTTGGTCACATCATTAGGATTGGCACAAGTTCGGAGTCTAACTTACACCAGCTGGCCTGACTGTGGTCTCTAAGGAACCATATGCCAGCTGAGAATTAGTGGAGCAAAGCTAGCATATCAGCTACAGTAGGAAAGTATAAATAATGGCAGGTCATTTGAATGACAGTATTCTAGATTCATATCCTACATATACAAAGCCATTAGCCAAAGTGGCCATCCTCTTTCATATTTGTAAAATGATCAAAACGCGTGCATGCATCATCTCAGACATTCTGCAGTCACCTGGCCAAACAAAGACAACGTGATCTTCACCTGTGTGCAGAATCTTCTCATCTTCTCAAAGACAAATTTACTTTTCTTGTAGAGTGTGAATGTGTCTGGTCATTGCTGATAAAATCATTACCATCCTCATTATACCTGCCTCAGCAGTTTCAGTCTTGTATCAAACACTTTAAAGTTTGTCATTTTATTATGTTTTTATATGTGCTGGAAGCCATCCAGAGTGGCTGGGGAAACCCCACTAGATGTGTATAAATAATAAAATTATGATTATGATTATGATTATGATTATGATTATGATTATTATTATTATTGAAATAGAAGTTGATAGAACAAGGGAGGGATGGAAGTTGCATCTACAGAGACCTTAGCTAATATGAATAGTCATTGTAGCAGAAAATAACTATTCCTACTCTTTCAGGAGTAGTGAGACTTTTGAGGTCGTTAAAAGGAAAGTCTCCAAAATTAAGGTGGCCTAGGGTATTTGCAAGCTGTTGGTTGACTTAAAGGGCAATCCTATGTATGTCTACTGAAAAACGAGTCCTACTAGGTTCAATGGGGTTTACTCTCAGGGATGTAACTGACTGTTAACATGCTAATGTTGGTCTTCTTGCTTCTCAATATGCTGCTCTTTGGAATCCATGGGACATAAGCTCCTTCAAATCTCTTTAAAATCAATGAGACTTACTAGATCATGACAATTTCCCCCCACTGATCTAACTGTAATTGTCATGCAACCCATTATATCCAACCCCTAAAACTGCAAGCGAGCCCCACCTGGCCAGCTGGAGAGTTGGGTTGTGGGTCCTTGCTTGCCTCAGCCTCCTAGAGTGTCCCTCTTGCTGCTTCCTACACTTCAGAGCCTGCTGTGTTCACGGCGACAGGGGCCCCTCGGGCTCTGGTGATGGGTCCGGCTGCTCTGGCTCCTGTTCACTAATCCCCACCCCCTGTCACCCTGTGAATACTTCCTTCCCTATCCCCTGCTGGCCCCAGTGTGTCCCAGTCCCAGCCCTCCTCCCCGTTATCCTGTCAGTTTGTGACAGCAAAGTTCATTTTGATCTGTTATGTCTCCTCCTCATCCCCTCTGCACCTCTGTGTTCTCTCATTCTCTGCTCTACAGAAGGCAGAAATCGACACTTTACACTGGAAATAAATAGTACAGAGATAATCAAGATGGTAATATTAGCATAAATCTGCTTCATTTTGAGTTTCCCTGGGTCTGCTCATTAACTAGCTGATGTGTTTGGGGTGCCTCTGTATGAACATGCAGGCAGGCAATGCGTACTGTGAATGTAGCATGTCACACAGTCTAGAACACCTTCGTTTTGGGCTTCAACATGGATGTTGTAGAGGCATAGAATATCTGAAACTGGAGTATCCCACATCCCAGGCTAGGGTGTCCAATTACTTGGGCGGCTTTAGATATGTATCAATGCCACCTTGTGGCCAATGGTAACATCACTTCTTAAAATCAGTGTTGAAAAAGTCTTCAGGATTTAATAATTTAATTTGCTTTTTCATTTCCATGTTGTTGCTGGCATCTGTCTATCTTGAGAGAAAATGTTATGCCCCTCCTATTTTGATGCATAGAGTTTTCTGCATGCAGCAGTGTACGTGTGGGGACTCTTTGAGATCTTATGGTTTTTTTGTTTTTGTTTAGTTGTGTCTGACTCTTTGTGACCCCATGGACTAGAGCACGCCAGGCACTCCTGTCTTCCACTGCCTCCCACAGTTTGGTCAGATTCATGCTGGTAGCTTCGAGAACACTGTCCAACCATCTCGTCCTCTGTCGTCCCCTTCTCCTTGTGCCCTCCATCTTTCCCAACATCAGGGTCTTTTCCAGGGAGTCTTCTCTTCTCATGAGGTGGCCAAAGTACTGGAGCCTCAGCTTCAGGATCTGTTCTTCCAGTGAGCACACAGGGCTGATTTCCTTAAGAATGGATAGGTTTGATCTTCTTGCAGTCCATGGGACTCTCAAGAGTCTCCTCCAGCACCACAATTCAAAAGCATCCATTCTTAGGCTTCTTTATGGTCCGGCTCTCACTTCCATACATCACTACTGGGAAAACCATAGCTTTAACTATATGTACCTTTGTCGGCAAGGTGATGTCTCTGCTTTTTAAGATGCTGTCTAGGTTTGTCATTGCTTTTCTCCCAAGAAGCAGGCATCTTTTAATTTCGTGACTGCTGTCACCATCTGCAGTGATCATGGAACCCAGGAAAGTAAAATCTGTAACTGCCTCCATTTCTTCCCCTTGGGAATGCATAATTGGGCACAAGTGAAGCCATCCACCCTCTCCATGTGTTCTTATAACATTGAAACTGGGCTTTTCTCTATGGACGAAAGGGTAACAGACAAACAAACACACCAGTTCCACCCAGGCTGCACATTTTATTTACAAGCCAACAAGAAAATAAATCAGTTGTCAATTTTCTCCTTACCTTTCTCCTTTTTTGCAGGGTCAAACATCACAGGAAGAATGTGAAATACTGCCTAGATGTCACCATGCATACAATTTGACAAGGTGGGGGGGGCCTCTTTCGGACTTGATAAATGTTTGTGGAGGTTTGGCATCTGCAAGCCAGCTGCCCCCTCTCCAGATGTTCGTATCATATCCAAACAGAGCTATGATCCCTATAGATTTAGTTCAGCCAAATGTCATCCTGATTCCATCAAGGCAGAGCTAAAAATAAACATCATCGGTTGTCTTCGTTTTTTGTTTTAAAGTAACACCCCTTTCTGGGAAATGGCTTGACATGGCTAAGGCACGCACAGAAATAAAATGAAACATTTCAACACATTAGGCGCACATAGTCTATATTCCACAATATGGTACTCTGCTTATGTGACTCATTGCTCCCTCACACCTCTCTTGATACATGCACATATAGCAATGCTCCTGACTCTAGCAGAAAAGTTCAAGGAAAAAATGGCTGCAACCAGCACTTTTTTGAAACCCTCAACCCCTTTGCCACCAACATGTTCAGACCACCTTATCTCAGCATAGTAAGCTGCAGTGTACATTGGCTCTTTGCCCATGGGACAGTTCCACCTCTCCTCCTTTTGCATCTTAATCAAATGTGAAAGCAAGCCATAGTTTCCCATTCTGTCTAAACCAGGAAACTATGGGCGGAATTAAATGTTGTGTTCTTTTTAATCGGTTTGTCTATGCAAGTATTTCCGCTTGCTGGACAGAATGACCCCTCTTCTCCTTCTTCGTACACCGTTCTGGATGTTCTGCCATCCCCCCACCCCAACCAATTTCATGTTGTGCATGCGAAGGAGAGCATAAAAGCCCCACTGTGCAAGCAAAAGTCCTTGCGTGGGCTTCCACTAGCAGTTCTTGTCAGCTGAATCCCACCCTATAATTACCAGCATCAGAAGAAACCAGAGTCTTAAGCCAAATTAAAACCACGATTTAAGATCCTGGTTTGTTCTGAATCTGATAACTGTAGGTTCCCGGTTCAGATGACTTGGGGAACTATGGCTAACTCTGGGTTTACTTACAGAGTGCCCTGAAAGGAGGAAACAGCTGCATACACTGTTATAAGGCCTGTGCATATATCAGCTTATTAGCCCAATATATGATCATCTGATCAGGGCCACTGATTTTGTTACAGAAGGCTATGTGCTGGTCCCATGGGTTAACCGAGAGGCGAGGTCCGAGTCCAGTCTGAGGTCGAAGATGCAATATGAAGGCAGTCCGTAAAAGCTAAAGCTGGGTGCAGGACAGGGAGTCAGGAGAGGTCAGGAGCGCAGCCCGGAAAGCAGGACAGGGTTCAGGGAGGAACTGGCAACGTACAACATTGCTCCCGCAACTTGGGATTGGGGCTGGCTGGCTTTTATCTGCCCCGAGGCATAGGGTGGCCCCGATCCTCAGGTGACTCGCCTCTCCTGGCCTGAAGACGAGCAGTCCTCCTGTGGGAACTTAGTTCCCTCCGCCTCTCTGCCCTGAGCCTCTGCAGCTCAGGAGAGGCTGGAGGGTTACCGGACCCAGAGGCAACCTCAGCTTCCCCTGACGGGGCTGAGACTGGAGCACCTGCAGGCAATGGGTCCTCCATCACCTCAGGAGCCAGAGCAGACTCAGCTGGTGCCTGCACCTGAGGATCCAGCACAGGTGAGGACCCTTCAGGCTCAAGTCCCAGCCCCGGCTCAGCTGGTTCTGGAGGCAGGGAATCCTGTGCAGGCTGGGATCCCTCAGGTTCAGCCTCCGAGTCCGAATCCCAGGCCATCACAGGCTAGCAGTCATTTTTGAAGCAGAAGACAATTCTGGCTACAGCACTTGAGCTTCCATGTCTCTTTAGGAATACGATTAAGAAGTTACTTGCGATAAACAGAGAGTGCCTAATTAATGTCACTGCAATGAACCTCCCTCCCATGATTCAGCTCCATGAACAGTCCCCTTAACTGAGTGAACTAAAAGGCAGCATTGCTCATTCAGAGAGAACGTCTTCCAACAGTTTGGGAGCAAAGACAGCACACACACACACACACACACACACACACACACACACACCTGCTTTTGGAATCAGCTTGAAGTTACATAATCATAGCCTGTAATTTGGTTGCATTTTGACGCTTCATGTTTGATTTTTTGTGGTTTTGTTTATATTATTTATGTACTCGTGATTCGTTTTTATATATATTTTTTTTGCTTAATTGCGTTACTTAAAATGGGGAATTATTACTATCACCAGCAGCCATGCTCATTTTGACTAGTGTTGAATGTGGAATTTGTACTGCATTTTAAAAATATATATTCATTTTTGTTGGCATATGTAAACTGCATACAGATTTCTGTTGAAATATAGGCTGTTATACAAAAGGAAGGAAGGAAGGAAGGAAGGAAGGAAGGAAGGAAGGAAGGAAGGAAGGAAGGAAGGAAGGAAGGCCTGGAAATGGTAATCTAACAATCCTATACATATGTACCTAGAAGCAAGTCTCATTGAATTCAGTAGGACTTGCTTCTGAGAAGACATGCCTAGGATTGTGCTGTCTGATACATTATAAAAACTACCATATCTCGCACACTAATATAAGAAAAGTGTGTGGGACGAAATTTAAGGAGGAGCCACAAATTCCAACAGATATCCAGGAATCATGTTCTAAATTAAATATCTTAATGGGCTGCCATTGGAACAGATCCCCTCCTTCCTGCCCAGTAAGTGTAGATCACTCTGTCAAACACAGATAAGGAAATAAACAGCAGCTTCCTAATCTTTGGCCCCGATAGTGAAGTTCACACTCATTCTCAAAGACACAAAAAATCACATTGTACAGAGAAATTTTTTTTAAAGCCCACATAGAGATTGGCAAACAACGTTGCCTTGACAGACAGACAATTCATAAGAATCAAGTGAGCTTGCATTTTCTATTATTCCTGAGCCGCTGAAGACTGATGGATGAAAAATACCCCCGGGAAGAATATTTCAGTTGTATGATGTTGAATTAATTTATGGATTCTGATATACAAAATCTTCTAGAAACTTATGACATGATCCAGCTATTTAGCATATGAATTTAGGTTTGGATGAACCTTGTGGAAATCAGTTTTAGAAGACTTCTTGTTGTTTAGTCGTGTCCAACTCTTCGTGACGCCATGGACCAGAGCACGCCAGGCACTCCTGTTTTCCACTGCCTCCCGCAGTTTGGTCAAACTCATGCTGGTAGCTTCAAGAACACTGTCCAACCATCTCGTCCTCTGTCATCCCCTTCTCCTTGTGCCCTCCATCTTTCTCAACATCAGGGTCTTTTCCAGGGAGTCTTCTCTTCTCATGATGTGGCCAAAATATTGGAGCCTCAGCTTCAGGATCTGTTGTTCCAGTGAGCACTCAGGGCTGATTTCCTTAAGAATGGAGAGGTTTGATCTTCTTGCAGTCCATGGGACTCTCAAGAGTCTCCTCCAGCACCATAATTCAAAAGCATCAATTCTTTGGCAATCAGCCTTCTTTATGGTCCAGCTCTCACTTCCATACATCACTACTGGGAAAACCCAGTATATAAAATTTTATATAAAAATTTATTTATATAAACTACAATATATTTTGGGGTGCAAAAAGCAGAACTCCCTCTCCCAGTTAAGCTTAACACGCAAGTTGCCTTTTTTTCACAGCATCCTCATGTTGGATCAAGGCTGTTTTCCTTGAGTTAATTTCTCACATCCCCCAAATCTCTTTCCTGATCAGTCACTGCTAGCTCAGACCTCATCAGCATATATGTCAAACCCTCTTGCCTTTAATGGCCCATTCCCTGCTTTTGTTTCCACACAGAGAAACACACCTGCGGAGCATTTGTCATAGACCCCCCTCCATCCATCCAGGTGAATCACCATTCAGGGAACCACCCACAGTCATTAAAAAAGGTTAGCTTTCTTTTGCCAAGTCCCCAAGCACCCATACCCAGTGACTGAGCCAGCCACACTCGCAGCAATATTTACATGATGAGTTTGCTTCATATCAAGCAGAAGATATTGAACGTTGCTTCCCTGCCTGACCTCTGGTCACTTGGGAGCTCTGCAGAGGCTGCTTTGAAACTGCTAATGTTTGCAGGGCTGTGTGTATGTAGATAGAACTTTGACAGAAACATTTGTTCCAGGTTCTGGGCGACTCTACACAGAAAATCCAGTGTGTCTTAATTCTGTTGTGTTTATTCCACACACACCTCTGCTTTGCAGCTAACAATGCAACATTCACAACTCAGCCATTCAAAACTGGCTTATTGCTCCATCACTTTCCCACCAAAATACTACTTGAAAGGTGATGAGCCTGAATTAAGTGACACTTGGTGCTGAGTAGAGTTTAAGGTCATTGCCATTTGCGGTTGGACTGGATACAGGTGTCAGGCACCAGAACTCAAAAGTTGCCCTGCTCTCTCTGGTAACTGCATCTGAAAATTACATATAATACTTTTGTCTCATCTTCTTTAAAGATATATTTTTCCCAGGAAAAGTAATGGCCACGTGCAGTTACGCCTCACTTCTTATACTGTATATGGTTCTTAACTTGCAAATTCAAGAGTTGTGCTTATTCAGGCATACTTGAGGGGGTACAAATCTAATACACACACACACACACACCTTTTGCAGTTAGGGAAGTCATGGGATATGCACTGAAAAGTATGAGATGAATGATTAATGGAAGGATGTACAAAAACCCGGCAAGCAAATCAGGATAGATGCTCATTGTCTTCTAGTCACCTTACAAACAGATCAGAATGAATGCTCAGTTAGGACCAAGCACAGCCTTGCTCTTGTGTAGGTTTTGTGCTGGCAAATCAGGATGAATGCTCAATAAACAGGTCACCTGGAGGAACCAGTTAGTTCCTAACATGCCCATTAACCCATTGGCTTGTAACCTGAGGGGATAGCATTGATCTCTATGGTTTTGACATGCAGTTGAGAACTACAAACGCTTTGGATAAGAGCTAAGGCCCTGAGATCGCTTGCACCACATTTACTTGGAAGAACACCACAGCAATTTCAGTGGTGTTCATTTCAAAATAAGCATGCTTTCCGTTGATGCCTAAGAGCACAATCAGAGCCCAGAACAGCCAGGCTGAGTGAGTTTGGGATAGGCAGATCTTGGCCACTGTAACACCCTCATTCCAGCTGAACTAGGGTTATGCTTGCTCAGTCAGCCAGCAGTAGCCCAGTGGGGTGAGCAGAGCTGGCCCACCAGTGAGACAAGCTGGGGCAACTACCTCAGGCAGCAGGATCCACAAGGGCAGCAGACCTGGCCTCCAAGAAATGTATTGCCTGCTGCTTCTGCTGCTCATTGGAAGCCAGCTCTGCCGCCATCTTGCCAGCCCTGTCCCCATCCAATGGCACTGCTACAGTATCTTCTCAACGAATAGGAGGTGCTGCTGGTCTCCTCCCACCCACAGGGAGAAATTGGTGGGGCTGCCCTATGGGGTCTTCTGGGCTCTGCAGCTGTCCAGAGTGACTCAGAGTGGCCCCTTCCCCACCACCCCACAGCTTCCTTTGATTCCCCCTTCAACCGTCGAGTGAGGTCGATTTGTCCCCCCACCTTGTTCCCAGTCTAGATCTTTATTCCCTCCTTGTTTCTGACGCAGAGCTTCGCTCAGCCCTTCTTCCCTGGCAGGGGGCAGAGGCAGCACCATTCTGTGATTTGCCTCAGGTACCAAAATATCTTAGGCTGGCCTTGGGAGTATCTCCCAAAAACTTAAATATTTGCGAAGATTCACGCATAAAGCTTTTGAGACCTTTCTTCACGAGCTGCTCCACCACCTTTGCCCCAAAATGTCTGTATGCAGAGAATTCCCTCAATACCCACTTCAAGGGAGAATATTCTGCTCTTGCTAGTATGCGACAAAAATATCCAGGGAAAATGATTTTATTTTAAACAAACATGTTGTTAATTATTTAGTTTCTGGCTTCATTTATTATTTAAAAACTAACACAATGCTGAGAGGCATTATTGTTGCGACAAGCTGAGATCCCTCTGTAAAAATATGTCAGTGGTTTTTCCTAAGTAGTTATACTTAAAGATACACAGCCCCTCGTAATGAGTAACACCTCACGTTTTGGCATATAATCAACTCCTAAAATGAATGCTTCTTTGAAGTTTGATCTGCATGAGGTTTTCAGAACACTAGAAATTCATTTTTCCTAGAAGCTTACATTGCAATCCTAACCATTTTTTCTCAGAAGGAAGTCTGACTGAATTCAGTGGGGCTTATTACAAGACAAATGGGGTTTGGACTACAATCTTGGGCTGGCGTGTATTTAGGCTATGCAACCCTGAATAGGGAGCTTTTAAATGTTTGATGCCTTACTGTGTTTTAATTTATTGGAAGTCACCTCAGCTGGGGTAACCCAGTCAGATGAGCAGCGTAAGTGGTGTTGTGTAGTTAGATTACTACCAAGGTTAGATTACTGCAATGCGTTAAACGTAGGGCTGCCTCTGAAGACAGTTTGGAAACTTCAGCTAGTGCAGAATTCGGCAGCCAGGATGCTCACCGGAGCAAGATGGTTTGAGCATATTACACTGATCCTGGTCCAACTGCGCTGGCTACCAATTAGTTTCCGAGCCCAGTTCAAAGTGCTGGTTTTGACCTATAAAGCCTTAAACTGCTCAAGACTGCAATACCTCAAGGACTGCCTCTTTCCCTATGAACCTACCCAGACCCCGATATCATCTTCTAAGGCCCCCTCCTCTAGGGGTTTGGAGGGCAGAAACATGAAAACGGGCCTTCTCTGCAGTGGCTCCCCGTCTGTGGAATGCTCTCCCCAGGGAAATTTGCCTGGCACCTTCATTATACAGTCATACCTCAGGTTACAGACTCTTCAGGTTACATTTTTTTCGGGTTATGGATGCACCGAAACCCGGAAGTACCGGAACAGGTTACTTCTTGGTTTTGACAGTCACACATGCACAGAAGCGCTAAATCACGCTTTGCGCATGTGCAGAAGTGCCAAATTGCAACCAGCGCATGCGCAGGCGCGCCGCTGCGGGTTGCGAAAGCTGCAGGTTGTGAACGTGCATCCCGCACGGATCACGTTCGCAACCCGAGCGTCCACTGTACACCTTTAGGGGCCAGGCAAAAATGTTCCTTTTTAACCAGGGCTTTGGTTGATTTGATTGACATTCTATGCCCTTTTAAAATGTGGTTATTTGGGGGGGGTGTTATTGGGTTGTTGTTTTTATTTTGATTATATATATTGTGGTTTTATATTTTGATTTTCTTCTGTGAACTGCCCTGAGACCTCCGGGTATAGGGCGGTATATAAATTCATTAAATAATAAAATAATAATAGTGTAGTGTTGCTGTCTGTCCTTCCCTGTAGTCCTTACAACAAACGTATGAGGTAAATGAGGGCGAGACAGTGAGTAGTAGCTTAAAGTCACAGAGTAAGCTTCGTAGCTGAGTGGGGATTTGAACCCGAATCCCCTGCGTCCTATTCCAACACCTAAGTACAATATGAAACTGGCCCTTAGTATCTTTCAGTATACAGTGGTACCTTGGGTTAAGTACTTAATTTGTTCCGGAGGTCCGTTCTTAACCTGAAACTGTTCTTAACCTGAAGCACCACTTTAGCTAATGGGGCCTCCTGCTGCTGCCGCACCGCTGGAGCACAATTTCTGTTCTCATCTTGAAGCAAAGTTCTTAACCCAAGGTACTATTTCTGGGTTAGCGGAGTCTGTAACCTGAAGCATATGTAAGCTGAAGCATATGTAACCTGAGGTACCACTGTAATCCTATGCCTGTCTACTCAGTACTAAGCACCAATGAATTCTATGTGCCTTAATTCCAGATAATTGTGTGCAGCAGGGGTGAGGAAACTGGCTCTGCAGATATTGTTGGCCTACAGCTCCCATCAACCCTAACCATTGGTCCTGCTGGCCGAGGCTGGTAGGAGTTGAAGTCCAACACTATCCTGAGGGCCACAGGCCCCCCATCTCTATTGTACAGGACAGGGTCTTAGAAACATTCCAGCCACTCTATGAGGGGACTGAATGAGAAATTGATGTTTAAGGTGTTTTTGGATTCCTGTCCTCTCTCAAGAGTCACATTCCCCACTTAGTAATCAAATGAGGCTTCTGTTCATTTGAATGCTAGCATGAAACCAGCCTTATTCAGCCAAGGTCAGTTATAAATCAAATGGATGTCATTTCACAAACCAGCCCGAAACAACTGTACTCCATTATCTAAATGGGAAGCAGAGTTGTTAATGGGTGTCTGAGGGCTAAAATCAATTTAGCTTACAGGCACTCAGCTGTTAGAACAGTTGTGAACATGTCGGAATCTTAATAAACAATGATTAGTATTAATATTATACAAGTTTTGAAATGGAGCAAGGGTATTGAGTTTCCCCACTCCAATGGCTGAATGAGAGGTGCTTCCTGCCTGAAAGTCCCAGCACAGAAATCACAATGGCATTGTGGAAGGTTTATTCATTGTTTTTTATGGCAGAACAGCCACAAAAAGGAGAGTCTGAAGAGTTTCCACATCCAAAAAATATAGGTTCCTGCCAGTCCAGTGGTTCATCACAGGAACAATGGACAGATGGACAATCCAGTGTGTTTGTCTAATAACCGCCTTCCTCTCTGCCTCTAAGGAAATACCATGAACGCTTAACTTCAGGGAAGACATACAAACGGTTGGTGGAAATTTTAGTGACAATCTGCCTTTTCCGCCCCCATCCCTCAAAATAGCAGACACCGCACCAGCTTTCCCCAATCTGGTGCCCTCCAGATGTTGTTGGATTATTACTCTTAGCATCCCTTGTAAATTTGTTGCTCTTATCAGTAACCAGACCTTTATTTTTGTTTCTAGCTAACTTTGCAATAATGACGTTTTCCATTTGCGTCCTGCTTTGAGGGTTTTCTTTTTCTTAAACAATCAAGGAGTATATACATTTCATGAAATAAATAACATACATGCTGTAGCCTGCCCTCCTATGATGAAAGGTGGGTTTTAAATATGCCTAATAAATAAAACAAACTGGAATGGGGCCTCACAGCTGCCCCTGCCCCTTGAGATACCACAAGGTGAATTCAGCTGAATGTTCATAAACACTCTACACACTTGGGGCACCGACTGCAGGGGGTGCCTCCATGTTCTCAGCTAACCCTTCCAGACTGGGCCAGTGGTATGCATGGTGCCAGGTACTGTGACCAGTGGCACAGCCCCTCTCCCCATTTAGCTACAGCATATCTTATTCAAGTGGATAATGTGTGGAAACAGCTACAACTTACCTCCAAACCAGAACTGGAAAGCCCGTTCACACTGCAGTTGGCTATGCTCTCTAGAGCCGATGGGAATTGTAGTTCAGTAACATCTGAAGGGCCAAAGGTTCCCCACACCTGGCTTGCACAAAAACATTTGGAAGTATATGTAATAACTGCATGAATCAGGTGTTTTCTACAAATGACCTCCTAACTTCCCAGGGTCTACGTGCTGACCTGTCAAGGCTCCATCAGACTCTACCTCTTAAGACACCAGGTTCTGCCTCTTGGCTTATCAACTTCATCTCTCAAATGAAACCTGCCACACCCTTTGCTGAATGGTTTGACAAGATTGGTACACTAGTAGGCCCCCCACTGTTGAGAGGCACCAACATCTGCATACTAAAATGTTGATAGTATGCCTTGATTTTAGACATAAATATAGAGCCTACAGCTATGGTGCATTATTTATTAGCCACTGCAGATGATATGGCCCTTGCAATTTTCTCTCTCTCCTGGTTTTATGTGTGTTACTTCACTGCATCATTTGAAAGGATATGCAATTTAAATATACATGAAATAACAGCAGTTTCATAGCAGCCTTTTCATTTAAAGTTAACTTTGAATTAGCTGGCCTTCAGCTGTTCTTTTGCAGAGAAAGCAGAATGATGCTTTCTGCTCCGAAGTTGCCTCTGTCTGTATGCTTACCTTTTTACAGATGTGTGGTACCCATGGAGCACATTATCTTGAATTAGTTCTGCGGCTCCCGTTTCTTATAAAGAATAATCAACAGCTATTATATCTCGACAGGGGTCTCCTGTCTGTGAGGATTGCGAATTAGGTAGGTATTTTATCTGAAAATTCTACAAACGCTATTTATCACTGACTTGCTTGGCAATGATGTTTTCAGATTCAGTTCACAGAACTATATATTTCAAGTGTCACAGAGATCTATCAGTATTCAAATATTCTGAAGCGAATATAAATTAACCAAGCTATTTGATTTGGTACCAGCATGAAAAACCCCAGTAATCAATCAGCAAAGATATTAGACAAATTCTCAGCATCAGAGGGAAATGTACACATAATGAAAGTAGGGCTCATTTATGAGGATTGTGTAATACCTCCAGAACCAGAGGCAACATACTTCTGTATACCAGTTCTGGTGGAACTACAGTGGAAGATTTGTCCGATTTCTTGGCTTCCCATAAGGCAGGGGTTGGAAACAAGTGGCCTCCAAATGCTGTAGAACTCCAACTCTTATCAGTGCCAGACAGCATGGCTAATCCTGGTTCATAGTAACAGGACAGTTTAATCTTGAAACTACATTTCCCGTGTTAGGACCTGTGACACCGACCCTGGAAAAGCACACCAACTGTGAAGGCCGGCGATTCGGACTCAGATGCTGAACCTGAGGGATCCCAGCCTGCACAGGATTCCCCGCCTCCAGAACCAGCTGAGCCGGGGCTGGGACTTGAGCCTGAAGGGTCCTCACCTGTGCTGGATCCTCAGGTGCAGACTCCAGCTGAGTCTGCTCTGGCTCCTGAGGTGATGGAGGACCCATTGCCTGCAGGTGCTCCACTCTCAGCCCCGTCAGAGGAAGCTGAGGTTGCCTCTGGGTCCGGTAACCCTCCAGCCTCTCTGAGCTGCAGAGGCTCAGGGCAGAGAGGCGGAGGGAACTAAGATCCCACAGGAGGAATGCTCACCTCCAGGTCAGGAGAGATGAGTCACTAGAGGATCGGGGCCATCCTATGCCTCGAAGCAGATTAAAGCCGGCCAGCCCCAGTCCCAAGTTGTGGGAGCAACATGGTTGGTTGCTAGTTCCTGCCTGAACCCTGTCCTGCTTTTCTGCCAGAGTTCCTGACCTGCCCTGGCTCCCTGCTTGCATGCCTGTTCCTGACTTCACCTGACTCCCTGCCCTGCACCCAGCTTCAGCTACTATGGACTGCCTCCATGTTGCACCTTTGACCACGAACCGGACTTGGACCTCGCCTCTCAGATAACCCATGGGACCAGCACACCGACCTTCCTTAGAAAGGAGAGAGGCCAGAAAAGAAAGACAGAGGAAGGCACACTGGGACCAGGTGTGGGCAAGCCAGTGAAACAGCAGTAGGGACTTTGAGAGCTCACACAGAAGATGACTTGTACAGACTTCACCACAAATGAGGGTCCATGGGGCACAAGAGATACCTGGGAATAGATTAATACATCAGTCAGATAGTTTCAGGCTGGAGCTTCAGGACCTTGGATAGTTCCAAGTAGAACACTTGTTTCAAGGATGTTGGGGGACCAGGAATCAGACTCCACTTCAGGTGATGAAGCAGAGGGTTTTGAAACAGAAGGGGAAGGGCATTCAGGGCACGCCCTGGAGTGTTGCTACCAGAGGACTCTGCAGGGCCATTGTGGCCCTGGTCAGAGGATGTGGCTCTGTCAAAAGACTCAGTGAAGATCCAGTGCAGACAGAGACTCCTCAGCTCTGTCACAGCAAGAGACTAATCGAAAGGGCTGGTTCCTGTAAGTAAAACAGCATGGACAGGGCTCACAATTAGGAGGTAACTGTGCCGCTGCTATAGAGGGCTGAGGCTCGGTTTGTTCTCTGCTGAAGCAGCACAAGAGATTTGTGGTTGAAGAGCACAGCGTGAGCCACAGCATTCAGCTGGAACCCCCCTACATCCAGCCTTGCTTCAGTCTGCTGGTACCCAGCCTCAACCTTACTCTGTATTCCACATGAGTTTTGCCTTGCCTGAGCACTGAGCACAACAAAATCATATGTGGACCAGGCACTCCTGGCCTTGCTACTCAACCAAGATATTGAACTCATTTTTGCTTCTGCCCATATGCACGCAAGGTTTAAAAGGGAAAGATGATGAACTGCATGGCTAAGCATAAGCAAAGATGTTGGTGCAACAAGCAACACCCCCTCTCTGTTTTGAAGAGTGGGGCAGGCACAGCGCTTAGCACAGCAAGTCCCAGGAATGGACATGCAAACAGGTACTTCTGTGGGTGGAATCTGAGCTGTTTGCGCTGGCATCTCTGTGACCCAGGAGACAGAGGGGCAGTCAGTGCTGGCTTGGCATCTGAGTTGTCAGCAGGACTCTCTCCTGAGGGGCAAGACTGACAGGGAGAGACACTGAAGGCAAGAGTTGCTGGAGGTGTGAGCCAAGGGTGTCCAGAAACACAAGGGTTAATGCCCAATTCTGCAAAAGCCCACTTCATATGATTCTTTGTCTATATGGAGGGAGAAGAACCACAGAAACCAGGTCTGCATGGATCATGCTTGATTTATTTTCATGGGGCAAGCCAAGCTGGCTTCTCTACCTCCATATGAGAACTAGCAAGAGCATGAATCATGGCTTCTCTGCAGCTATTCAAGGCACAAGTACACTGTCATTTTGCATTCAGGCACCCTAGCTCAAATATCTTCATCTGATTTACTTTCTAGCTATGGTAGGTTGTTATTGATTCACCTTTTCACAGGCACTACACCTATAAATATGGAATCAGTTCATCAATATCTTCAATACTGTCTCCCGTCTGCAAGAGAAAAGAGCAATCTAGTGCACCGTCCTTCATTACTCTTTAGCAGTAGATATGGTTGTTATTCCAAGATAGTGGTTTGATTTATGATCTTTCTGCCTTTGAGGTAAAATACTAAGAAACATTCATGCGATAACCAGAAATTAGCATGTCAAAGCAACACTACTCTTTGATCTCTACTCGATATTTTTTAAGTGTCCAAATGTAAGCATACAAACTAAGTTGTAAGAACCAGGATGGCCAACATTCTGTATTCAGCATGAAAATCTTTGATCGCTGCTGGATATGAACATCTGGATATTAACATTTGCATCGTGCCTGAAAGCTATAACATTTAAAAAGAAAGCCACACTTACAAAGTCAGATATTTCATTATGCCCTTCAGGAGCACATCATTAACACAACTTTGTCCAATTAGAGTTTATACTTGGGAACTAAATTCTATTCTACTCAATATATTTGTGCAGAAGAAGCTGTAGTTCCAATGTGCTACAGGTTTCGTGCCGGTATCTCCTGGGGTTTCTAAAATACAGACATTTAAAAACTGGTCTGTTGTGCTGTGCCCTAAAGCATCTCAGTAGTGCTGAAACTGAGTCTAATTAACCTCCTGCTAAACCTAAAATGTCAGGAAGGAATACCACCAAACCCAAATGGTTGCGGGGAAAACACATTAGACATGGGTGGAATTAGTTATTCTAGATTGTGGGCCAATTATCATGAAAGCTAACACAATCATAGCAAGATTTAGTCATTTACTCATTAAATTTTTTCTTTTTAAAAAAAGGCCCAGATATCATCAAGTATGAATTATACCTTATCATAACACCACAATGCAACATGTTTATATCAAAGGGAAGTCTCACTGAGTTTCACAGGATTTTCACCCAGGTAAATATGCATTGTATTGCACTCCTGATTAATTTGTAAGCATTCCCATGCCTAGGGAGACTTTCGTCACTTTCCAAAAATATTTACATGGTAACTTAGTTCCTGTAATTATGACAAGCGGGTTTAACAAGTCTGGCTTCACTTGTCTCGGACCACTTACTCTGGAGTATTCATACTGACCACCAAAGGACTACCACAAAGAAATCATGTATCTAGTTAGGTGCAACCTGCTGATGATCTAGCACATGACCAACACATAAACCTGAAAATTATGATTTAATTATTGGCTGCGCTCAAATTTGTGCTGTTGCAACAAGATATTTCATTAAGGTTTTGGTCATACTCCAAATGATCTCTTTGTAAACATGAGCGAGCCAACTTTATTATAATCTTTAAATAGTTTCTTCCCAGAAACTGAAATAAATCCATTTTAAACAACCCAGCCAGTTATCCTGGTTTGGTCTCTCTAAAATTGTAGTCCTGTGCATTTTTTTTATCAGGAAGTAAGTCCCACCAAACACAGAGGGACATATTTTCAAGTAAACATGCATTGTGTTGGATTGTAATGTACACTTACTGGGGACTAAACCTCAGTGAATTCATATGGAATGACTTCTAGTAATCATGAATTGCGCTGCACACAACAAAGCTGAGTCGGGATAAACTGAGTAGGAGGAACTGGTCCAATATCACCCCGTGAGTTCCTTGGCTGAATCAGGACTTGAACCCAGAACTCCTCAGTCTAGGCCTCTTAATGCCCCATCTCTCTCCTCACACTGGATCTCCAATGGGGTGCCTCTAATCACAGTGTGGTGGTGGTGCATATGAATTTCAGTATTATGCAGCCAGCTTTATTTTTATAAAAAAGGAATAAATAAATATAATAAAATCAACACTGACTGTATTCTGTGCATCCTACAGTTTTAGTTTCCCACTTGTTTATTTAAGTGACAGGAGCAGGCGGTTTCTGTCAGCTGCATTAATATTTTACGTGTGCGCAAAGGCTTCACCCACAGGGATTCTGCCCTCCCCCCAATAAATAAATAAATAAATAAATAAATAAATAAGCTGTTGATTAAAGAAGTGAGTTGTGGGGATCATTTCCACAAACAACTCTCTGATTTAACATGGAGGAATCATTAACTTGTGATATGCAGCCTGTCGTCCTCAGGGAATTTAATTCAAGTTTTTCGCTAGCCTTCTCAGGTCTTGGGAACAGACTGGAAAAGGTTTGAGAAGAAAAAGAGAGGGCATTACTGCTGGGTCCTTTTCACTCTGTCACCGGAGTCACAAGAAAAAACAGCTTCTTGTTTTCCAGACTGAATTCACCCGCAGTCTGCGCCATCAAGATGAAATGCAATGCAAGGAATCATAAAAGTTTACTAATGTCATATTTCTCGAGAATTTCCCTTCAGCAAATCTCTGACGGAGCTTGATTCATCTTTCCTGGGACTGAAGGCACTCCAGGGTGTGTAATTATTCACTACAGCTTACTTTGATTGAATAAATTAGAAGCTACCCCAACAGTTCCAGAATAATATATGGCAATAACATTCTTTTTAAAAAAATGTTTAAAAAGCACAAATGGTTGAGTGACTTTATAGTATATTCATGCCAAACCTAAGAATTGCCTTGATCTTTTTCCAACTGCCACTTCATAACTTTCCATTTGTGGTGCAACAATCTGGAAACATGGGTGGCAAGCAACTGAAAATGCAGCTCCTAAACTCTCCTGTGCCCATGTCCAGACACATTAACAGCTGTATGAGTGCCACAGGTTGCCAGATTAAATTCACGTGTTGGTGATTCACGTCAAAGCCCCTTGCAGTCTGAGCCCTGGATACCTGGCCAGAGAACCTTCTCCCATCCTGCTTCCTTTTGTGTGATGAGTCAAGCAAAGAGGCAGGAGAGACTCGGAGCCAGAGGACAAAGCCAGAACAAAAAGGCAAATCAGGAGGCAGGACAGGATGTGTAAGACTTCGTTTTTCCTTTAAAGGCCTAGCTAGAAGAGGAAGCTATCTTATATTCTTTCCTTTCCAGGAGACGACAATGGTTAGCCTGGGTGGGCAGAATCAATTCAATACCTGATGGTACCTCACTGTTGCAACCTGCAATTTGGTGGTTTGCCACACGGGGCAGCCACACATTGATCTAAACGCTCTCAGGGCTTCATTGATAAACAGGCTGAACTTTACTTGCGCATCTATGCACCACCACCTTGCCAACCTTCTCCCATCCAGGTGAGCTGCAGTGACCCCTGCAGTGGCAGGACGGCAGCTACTGGGAATTCGCTGCCCCGGCAGATTCATCTAGTCCTCTCTTCATTTTGGGGCTAGGGGAGTCACCTGTTGGATGTCTCCCCCAAACAGCTGTCATTTGGCCTGCCTTCTGTTTGATTTGGCTGTTCTCCCTCTGGAATGTTTCCTGGATTTCATTTGTCATTTGATTTTTGATGTGCTTTGAATGGGTTACTTTGAATGGGTTACTAAATAAATGGCATTTATTGCGTTTCTCAGTGCTATGTGCATTGAACACACCATTCTGAAGTGGAAAGGCAGCATAGATATTTTGTAATAAATAAAACAAAATGTAAGAGCTCACAAATTGACTAAGTACCATATCGGAGCAAGGGGTCTGCTCTCTTGGAGCTCTCCAGGGTGCTGCAGGGTCTTTCTCTGACTGTTCCGAGTTTCTGGTCTATGGGCCTTCTTTGGCTCCTGACTGAAGGCCAAACTACACATTACATTAAATACACTTCTTAAATGCTGTAATACTGCAAACTTTGTTTTGCAGGGAAAGCAGCTATGGGGCTCCCATCTGGTAATGTGCTGCTATTCTGGATTGGGGGCTTGCATCGCTTTCCTGCTTAAAATCCTCCCAGTGCTCCTTCCCCCCAAAGGATATTAAAAATGTGACCAATGTATCCTGAAGTTTAGCCATAATTTTCTGAGTACACCACTCCTGCTGGTATCCTCAGATGACCTGGTAAATTAGCCCAACCCAACTCCCTTGTGAATCTAACACTACTTTTGTTGTTGTTGTTTAGTCATTTAGTCGTGTCTGACTCTTCGTGACCCCATGGACCAGAGCACGCCAGGCACTTCTGACTTCCACTGCCTCCCGCAGTTTGGTCAGACTCGTGCTGGTAGCTTCGAGAACACTGTCCAACCATCTCGTCCTCTGTCATCCCCTTCTCCTTGTGCCTTCCATCTTTCCCAACATCAGGGTCCTTTCCAGGGAGTCTTCTCTTCTCATGAGGTGGCCAAGTTATTGGAGCCTCAGCTTCACAATCTGCTAACACTGCTAGGACTGGACAATTCTCTGAATTGCACAATTGTCTCAACACATAAATGCACTTCTAAATTCAGATTTTATTTAAAAAAAACCAACTGCCATTATATTCCTGTTATAAGTGTTGTTTCTGTTAAATTATGCACAGAAATGCTGAGTTTTTAATCCCTTAATGTCTGAATTTTCCAAATATCTCTTGAAAAATAGATAGAAGTAAAGCATTTATTGTTGGGATGCATTTTAAATGCACCCCAGAATCACAAGTCTAGCACATGGGAAACAAACAACCCAACTTGCAGTTTTATCTACATCCCAGAGCCCTCAGTACTTACTCTGACCATACCCTACAATAGTGGAAAAACAAGGAAGTAGTGATGGGGAGGAGAGGGAGAGAGGAGAGTTGAGCTGGGTATGTTTGTGTAGTTCTCATGTTTTCACACAAGACTGCAAAGGTTTGGTGCAAGCAGAAGAATGTGGACATCTAGAGACACACAAGAAGAAGCCTGCTTCCAAGTGTGGATAGCCTTTGCACTTCCGGCTTTGAAGATGAGTAACACGCTCCCTGTGCACTCTTAAGTTCAGAGTTCGTAATAAATCTTATCATCGGCCTGTTTCGACTTCAAAGGCAATTAACAAACTCCTACAAGTTCCTTATCTCCTACTGGTCACCAGCAAGGTGATAAATGTCAGCCAAGACAAGTAAAAAAGACTGTAAGAGTCAAGCCCCGACCAGCCCATCCCCCCACTCTGCTCCCACTACATGCAGCAAAATAGCAAAACAGAAAATGGAAGAGGCTGGGAATGAGAGAGAGATGGTGTTGGAGAGTTTCATTGCTGACACGCTTAAGGAAATTGTGTCACAGACTAAACGCCTGAAACCAATGCAAGATAAATTAACACAGGTGGATGTCAAGGTTTCAGCCTTAGATGCAAAAATTACTGATCGTAAGGAGGAAATATCCAGCCTGAAAGTCGAAATGGCTCAGATTAAATGAGATGTAACTGAAATAAACACACAAGTGAATTGTGAAAAATGTTTAGCTCTCCAGGAAGCTTTGGCAGAACCTAATTGCAATATCTTGAACAACAGAATAACAGTCCTGGAGAAATAGGCGTGCAGACGCAACCTTCACAGAGTAGGCATTGGCAAAATTCGAACTCAAGGCAATCTGCCAGTGCTCTTGGAGGACCTTCTCAGAAAACTGCTACAAATTAATCAGGCCATTAGAATCCCAATTCGACAATGAATTGCAGTTTTCACACAAGACTGCAGAAGTTTTGTGCAAGCAGAAGAATGTAGACATCTAGAGACACACAAGAAGAAGCCTGCTTCCAAGTGTGAATAGCCTTTAGCTGGATTGGGAAACTGGGCACTTAAGACCCTCTAGATAAGGAAACCTAGCAGTCATGAAATAAGAGAATAGGCATTCTCATGGAACTGAGCATACTCCACCCTCGTCATCCCAAATATCTGTACAGGATGAATGCTACTTACTAATTGTGCTTATGAATTATCTGGAGTCAGGGCTGGGCAGCGAGGTAGCCAATTGTTGTAGATGCCATCATTTAAAACTGCACACATAGAAACAAGAGGATATAGTTAAACTGCATGATAAGAGAACAGGTGATGTGATTCAGTGTGAATTAATTTGCACTAGGTTCAAATAAACAAAAAATAGAAGTTAATGTTATAATTTAATTCAACACATAATTAACTTATTGCCACAGGATTTGGTGAAGAGACCAACAAAATCATGGAGGATGAATATTCAATGGCAAATACCAATGACTGCAGAAAATATATATAATCTCATTGGAAGCTGCCCTACACCAAAGTAGACAGTGTTTCAGGTGGCAGTCTTCCTATCTCTACCTGGAGATGCCAGAGATTGGATATGGGACTTATTGCATGCTGTACCATTGAGCTATGTGCCGTCCAAACTCCATGATCTGCAAGCTTTTAAATCAGTCTCTCTCTAAATATCAGAAGCTGGGAAAAGGAAGACAGGATGGCCACTACCATTATATTCTGCTTATTAGCTTCTCTCAACAGCATCTGGTTTGCTTATGCTGGAATGCTGGGCTTTATAAATATCAGTAAAGGTAAAGGTAAAGGGACCCCTGACCATTAGGTCCAGTTGTGGCCGACTCTGGGGCTGCGGCGCTCATCTTGCTTTATTGGCCGAGGGAGCCGGTGTACAGCTTCCAAGTCATGTGGCCAGCATGACTAAGCCGCTTCTGGCAAACCAGAGCAGTGTACGGAAACACCGTTTACCTTCCCACCGGAGTGGTACCTATTTATCTACTTGCCCTTTGACGTGCTTTCGAACTGCTAGGTTGGCAGGAGCAGGGACCGAACAACGGGAGCTCACCCCGTTGCAGGGATTTGAACCGCTGACCTTCTGATTGGCAAGCCCTAGGCTCTGTGGTTTAATCCACAGCGCCACCCACATCCCAAGAAATATCAGTACTTAGGTAAATAAAAATGTTTTAAAGCCATTTGGTAAGGTTCCAAGCCTAACAACGTTATTTATTTTGTTTCTTCCCCAAAACAGTCTGGGAATAAATTCCAAGTATAAGATTACATCAATGAGACTGAACTCTCCCTCCCTTTTCTTTCAGTAAAAATGCTTGGGGGGGGGGGGAGAGGCAAGTGCAGGCTGTAAACAGTACATTACTTGGTCTTTCTGCCTAATGGCTAGGAACACTGAAATTGACAAGGTAACAACTAGCCATTCAGCCAAAGGTGCCACATAATTTGCTGTAGCCCAGCAGCTTTTTCACTTGGAGACAAAATCCATTAGTAATGTTGACACGAGGGAATAGAGGTCAGCACACAACCATCTCCTTTCCAAGTTCACGATGCTTACTTAATGGGACAAGACAACCTCATTAGTCCTTTTAATCTTTAGAAAAACCAAATCATAGCAGCAATAAAATCTGAATCTAAATGAAAGGGAAAACACTCGTTTCCAAAGTATAATATTTTTAAAGGTCCAAATAAAAACATTGCCCTTTAAAAAGACAAATATATAACAAACTCTAATCTACCCTGGCTAGGTTTCTATAGCATCCCAATTTTAAATCTTTTGGAGAATCACAATTTATGCTTCAATGACTAAAATTCATGCTTTCATCATCAAGAATTAAAGAGTATTAACAATGGTATGCAATTTTCACTTGTGCCACTATCAAATATTTAATTCCAAACATCTCTACAAGTTATGGAATTATCATTTCATTTGAGCTATAACTATCTTCACAGACTTTTACTTTAATTCACAACTTTATCAGCCAAGTAACATGTGTCACAAGAAAATAATGTTGTTTATGATTGATTATGGTTTTGCAATATTCACATTCTTACACCGCAATCCTATACATGCCTACTTCGAAGTGAGGCCCACTGAGTTCAATGGGACTTACTCTAAGGTAAGTGTGTGTACAGGCCTGATGCTTTATTCTTGCTGATCTGAGAGTCTGCTGGCCAGCTGGCTTTGGAAGGATGAAGTTCTTAAAATGAATGAATGAAAATTCTGAATGGACACTACTAAATGTGTATTCTGACAGCATCTAGTATATAGCTTATCTAACTGTGTGATCATTGAGTTACATGCACTCGGTCATTCCTAAATAGGATAGGATCACTCTACTCCACTAGCCTCATGAATTTATCTTGATGTTACACTACTGTTTCTCAGCGATAATGGTGGTGGCGGCAGGTTTGGGATCAACGAAAAGCGTGGGATGACTGTAGCCCACTTCCTCTGTCTGTGCTCCCCCTTTTTGATCCCCTGATTCCAGCCATACCAAGGCTCTCTTTATGAGTTTTGGCTTAAATACCAACAACAACATCCAGAGAGTTCCAGAATAACATCTACTTCTGCTTCATTGACTACGCAACAGCCTTTGACTGTGTGGATCATAGCAAACTACAGGGGGTTCTTAAAGAAATGGGAGTGCCTGACCACCTTATTTGACTCCTGAGAAATCTCTATGTGGGACAAGAAGCAACAGTTAGAACTGGATATGGAACAACAGATTGGTTCAAAATTGGGAATGGAGTATGACAAGGATGTATATTGTCTCCCTGCTTATTTAATTTATATGCAGAATTCATCATGCGAAAGGCTGGGCTGGATGAATCCCAAGCCAGAATTAAGATTGCCGGAAGAAATATCAACAACCTCAGATATGCAGATGACACAACTTTGATGGCAAAAAGTGAGGAGGAATTAAATAACTTTTTATTGAGGGTGAAAGAGGAGAGTGCAAAATATGGTCTGAAGCTCAACATAAAAAAAACTAAGATCATGGCCACTGATCCCATCACATCCTGGCAAATAGAAGGGGAAGAAATGGAGGCAGTTACAGATTTTACCTTCTTGGGCTCCATGATCACTGCAAATGGTGACAGCAGTCATTAAATTAAAAGGCGGCTGCTTCTTGGGAGAAAAGCAATGACAAACCTAGACAGCATCTTAAAAAGCAGAGACATCACTTTGCCAACAAAGGTCCGTATAGTTAAAGCTATGGTTTTCCTAGTAGTGATGTATGGAAGTGAGAGCTGGACCATAAAGAAGGCTGATTGCCAAAGAATTGATGCTTTTGAATTGTGGTGCTGGAGGAGACTCTTGAGAGTCCCGTGAACTGCAAGAAGATCAAACCTATCCATTCTGAAGGAAATCAGCCCTGAGTGCTCACTGGAAGGACAGATCCTGAAGCTGAGGCTCCAATACCTTGGCCACCTCATGAGAAGACTCCCTGGAAAAGACCATGATGTTGGGAAAGATTGAGGGCACAAGGAGAAGGGGACGATAGAGGACGAGATGGTTGGACAGTGTTCTCAAAGCTACCAACATGAATTTGACCAAACTGCGGGAGGCAGTGGAAGACAGGAGTGCCTGGCGTGCTCTGGTCCATGGGGTTACGAAGAGTCAGACACAGCTAAATGATTAAACAACAACAACAACAACATCCCAGGAGAGTGATTTCATTTCCTTCTAGTTGGTAGTGCAATTCTCAGATCTAAGTCCCATTGACTTCAATGGGACTTACTAAAGAGAAGTGTCTGTAAGGATTGCAGCCTTCAGTTTGTTAGCCTTCTCTGCGACTAGACAGCCTACCCCCAAAATATATATATTCGCTGGACTTAAAGCATGCATAACAGAGCTATAGTTTATATCTATACGTTGAACTGCACATCTGCTCAGTGTAATCTTTTGCTGGCAATGTTTAGAAGGTGGAAATTTGTTGTTTATAAAAATTAGCTGCGTCAGTTTTAGACACTTCTGTGCTAAGAACCCTGGGACACTTTCTCTTTTCGATAAAAGAGCATGAATTGAGAGCACGAAGAGCACCTTGGATAGGGTGGAGACAGGTCCATGCAATTCACGGGAAATATTTCTTCTATCATTTGTGCACCAGTTGAAGCAGTGGTGAAGGTTTCTTAAGGTTAGACATCCTTCAAAGCTTGGAAGAATGATCTCCTTTGCAATGATCACTGAAATAATGCCAAATCCAATACAGAAGAGATAAGAAATTATGGATTTTAGTCTTTCCCTTCTGTATCTTAATTAGAACTCTACTTCCTCATAGTTCAGGAACTTTTCTAGGTGATGATTCATAAATCATATGGCAGGACATAAAAGACAATTGCCTAAGGACTCAAAGTAAAGCTCTATCATTTGCTAAGTGCTTCTTTCCATCTTCAAAGATGAAAACATACTTGGCACAACAAAGCCCTGAGAACATTTTATTAATCCCAATAACAGTGTATGTGGCTTAAATGGTTCTTTTTTAAAAGTTAGCATTTTGAAACCCCGTTAAAAGAGTACTCTAATTATCAATTCTGGACACCAGTCCTAAAGAGGTTTCTACATTTGTAACCATACATAGAAAGGGAAAAGAGGACAGAAGACTTTCTGTGTAGAGATGAAGTACGTACTGGAAGAAGCTGGGAACAGGAACAAAAGAGTGCACATGTGGGTTTATAGGGGCTGTTGCTATCAAGACTGCATATAGTCCTATTTACATGTTACATGGTGTTTGCTGGTGCCTGTGTTCAGCTGTGATTATGTTAACTGTTTTTTCCCCTTAGATATATATTGCTGCCCTATTGAGGCCACCTTTAAAGGATGAAAATAAATTGAATGGCGGGAAGGGATTCTCTCTTTTGCTGGAGCAAGTTCTGTTAGGTTATGTTAGTGCACCAACTGTTCAAACTCTTGGCTAAGCAGACAGGCACTATCTCTCCTGCAACAATGGTTTGCTGCTTCATAAAGCTTTCATTTTTAGTTTATGAGCGCAACCCATAGCTAACAGGTGCCAGGCATGCCACTGAGATCTGAAAGCTGAGAAGCAAATTCCATGCACCAGTTAATGTCCTGTTTCTCCAATATTCCCCCACACTATTGTTTCGATTTTATTTTTTGCTACATTTCCCCAGTTTAGTGTAAAGGTTTTTAACTAGCAGTCTCACAGCCATGCCAGCAATGGCTCCAGAATCATACTTGAAAAAAAGAATCTGCCATAGTCTCATTCCCTTTACACTTACATTTCCTACCAAGTGAGGAATTCACCCCAGCAGGTGCAGGGATAGATACATTTCCTCTGTCCCCATTTTAAAGTGAACTAAGCTCATATGCACCTCTCAGACTGCTACCTGGATTGCAATATAATTATTCTGCAGATTACTCTCCAAATTTTGCAACACAGCTATCAACTTTAAAAAAATATATAGTACCAAAATGAATACAAAATGCATATTTCAGGACAAAGAAATACTTAGAAATGCATACACAAGATAAAATATGTGTTTAAATATGTATTTTGTGATAAAACCTATTTAAATATGATTTTTGGGTATAGATTTTAAGGGTTCAGATTAATGTGCAAATGGATGGAACAGACATATGGGTGAACACATGCAAAATTCATTGCCAAAATCCAGGCGATCCTTTGACATAAATGTGAAGGGCTTCAGAACATTTTGCATTACACCATAATCAGTAGATAATTTCCTTCTTGAATATAGGCAGAGCAGACCAAATTGTTTTAAATGCCATCATGAAAATGTATGTTGCTGACTCAGATAGTTATTCAGCATTTGAATTTAGAGAATGGTCTTCAGTTCCATCCTACATGTTCAGTAATTATATAGAAATGGAAAGTTAGTAATAATTTGCTGCTGACATTAAAATAACAAGAACTCCTCACTAGGGAGGCCAATCACTCCTGCCCCACCTGCAAGCCTTTATTTCACCTTAAACTATGCTGCCATCTAGTGACAAAGTAGATAAGTTACAAGTCATAGTCTTTAATTTTCCCAGTACTGTAGTAGATAGGTAGCCGTGTTGGTCTGCCATAGTCAAAATAAAAAAATTCCTTCCAGTAGCACCTTAAAGACCAACTAAGTTAGTTCTTGGTATGAGCTTTCGTGTGCATGCACACTTCTTCAGATACACATAAGTGTGCATGCACACGAAAGCTCATACCAAGAACTAACTTAGTTGGTCTTTAAGGTGCTACTGGAAGGAATTTTTTTATTTTAATTTTCCCGTTATTTTTTGTAAAGTACGGTGGTACCTCGGTTTAAGAACTTAATCCGTTCCGCATTCCAGAAGTACGTTCTTAAACCAAAACTGTTCTTAAACCGAGGTGCACTTTCTCTAATGAGGCCTCCTGCTGCCGTTGCCCTTCCACCGTTCGGCTTTCCTTCGTAGACTGAGGTAAAGTTTGCTAACTGGGACACTACTTCCGGTTTTGCGGAGTTCGTATACCAAATAGTTCGTAAACAGGGCTGTTCTTAAACTGAGGTACCACTGTACTCATTTTTTGCCTTTTAGAAAATATAGATAGATAGGTTCAAAAATAGCAGTTGGGTAATACCTTTATTAGAATCAACTAGAATAATAATAAAAAGAGGGGCGGGGGAAGAAAAGGACAAGTTTCCCTAAGAAATTGGGAGGTGATTGGGCTGAAAACAGAAGAAGGGGGAGAGAGTAAGGTTTTTGCCAGCTGATGAGCTTGCCAAGGAACAAAGAGAAGAAACATTTAATACATGTTCCTCATCTCTGCAAGGAGGCTGACTGACGTGTTGGAGTTGAGGGCACCTGTTGGAGTTGAACAGCAAATGGATACAGAGAAAAGCAAGGAGGAGGGTGCTGGCGTTCTCGGGAAAGTTCCTGGGCAGAGAGAGATGAGGTCTCATAGGTATCCAAAGATTCCTATTTGGCAAGGTGAAAAGCATTGCTTCGTATGCTCAAGATGGGTTTGAAAATCAACATAAAAACAAATACTGCAAAACTTGTCTTCCTGGTGATGACTGGGTTTAAAGGGTTTCAAATGGGGTTGGCCAGTTTGTCTAAAATGCATCTTCTTCTACTATGTAAGTGAGATGGGGGAAGGAGTTTAAGGTTTCCTTTGGGCTCCTCTGGAAGGAACTTCAGGTCACTGAAATTGTTAGTGATTGCAGAAGAGCAGGGAAGGAAAGAGTGATATTTAGGTGATCTTACTTTGAGGTACGTATCTTGAGGACAACAGAGGACGAGATGTTTGGATAGTGTTTTCGAAGCTACCAGCATGAGTTTGACCAGTGTGGTGTAGTGGTTAAGAGTGGTAGTCTCGTAATCTGGGGAACCGGGTTCGCGTCTCCGCTCCTCCACATGCAGCTGCTGGGTGACCTTGGGCTAGTCATACTTCTTTGAAGTCTCTCAGCCCCACTCACCTCACAGAGTGTTTGTTGTGGGGGAGGAAGGGAAAGGAGAATGTTAGCCGCTTTGAGACTCCTTCGAGTAGTGATAAAGCGGGATATCAAATCCAAACTCCTCTTCTTCTTCTTCAAACTGCGGGAGGCAGTGGAAGACAGGAATGCCTGGTGTGCTCTGGTCTATGGGGTCACGAAGAGTCGGACACAACTAAACAACAACAACAAATCTTGAGGTAACACTTCTAGAAGAAAATTGATGTTCTTTCACTGACTTTAAATTTACAAACGATAAGGGAAGAATGGCAGAGATTTACAATGAAAGGAGATGGCTATCCATGGCTTCCTGTCATGGACCCTCTCTAGGCCAACACTGAATCTCCCTTCTCAGAGGCAGGCTATTATAGCATACGCTGGTGGTGGTTGTTTTAAAGGGGGCATTTACCCTGATTAGCATAGGCTCTCCAGGGTTTCAGACAGAGAACATTCCCATCCCAGGACTGCTGGGAAGAGAACCTGCTGGGGGTGCCAGGGTTGAACCCGAGACCTTTACATGCAAAGATGATGCTGTGCCACTAAGCTACAACCTTTCCACATAGGCAGCAAGCCTAAGCATGCTTATATTTGAAAGTAAGTGTCCATGAAATCAATGGCACTTACTTCTTAGCATGTATGGGTAAGGCTCAGGTGACAAATAATCTCTTCTGTAAACTAAAGGCATCAAATACACTCAGTCTACACAGTATTCAAAACACTTCTACGTCTCCTAGGTTTTTAAAGAATTGCTTTCCAAGACGGTTCTGACTCTGCTGAAGAGGTATTTTAAATTGGCTAAGTTTAGAAGATTGACGATCAGAAAGCGCTTTCGTGTTGGACTGCAGCAGAAAAAGTCAAAAAGCATTACAGAATTCCAGGGCCAAACTACCTATGACTGTGGCAGATATTCAATTTTTTTTAAAATTTGCACAATGACTGAGCCTTTCTGTGAGGTGCAGTGTCCTTCTGGCCAATTTCTCTTTGCGTTGGTGAAGGATAAAGCCGAATAGGCACAGTCCTTCCGCCATGCCACAGTGGGGCAGAGCTGCTGCAGAGATAGGCTCAGTCCTCTTGCTGAAAGCTGACAGCTTTGCTCTTTGCTCTAACAGCTGTTTGTGAGAGTCCAAGAGATGCAGTCTTAACGGTTCTCCAAAAGTAAATCTGGTTCCCATTTTGTAGTAAGCAGAATCTTCCGCATGTGGGGCAAGAGTGGTGGGAATACATAGCCTTAAGTGCAAAATCCACAGATACAGCAGGCAAGCCATTTGTTGCAATGTTTCCATGAAATCATAGATTTGTAGAGTTGGGAAGGATCCCAAGGGTCATCTAGTCCAACCCCCTGCAACTGAAACTACAGTACCCCCCAAATCCCCCCCCCCATTTTGAAATGATCATGCCTTCCACCCACAAAAAAAGCGAGAGACAAGTAACAATTATCTCTCATTTACATTTAAACGCCTGCCAGCACAGCCCCTACACCACCTTTTAAGTCTCAATCCCCTTCCTTGGTCGGAGCGGCGGGCCACAAAAAGAGCCAAATCCTGTCAGAACACGGCCATGACGAAACAGCTGCTTTCCCTGTTTAGGGAAGCTTTTAATGGTTAATAGGTTATTGTATTTTAGTGTTTTGTTGGAAGGCGCCCTGAGTGGCTGGGGAAACCCAGCCAGATGGACGGAGTATAAATAATAAAATAATAATAAATAAAATAAAAATAAAAATAAAAATAAAAATAAAAATAAAAATAAAAATAAAAATAAAAATAAAAATAATAATAATAATAATAATAATAATAATAATAATAATACCCTCGCAATCCTCCACACCACCCTCGTCCCGCACATGGAAGTGTCTATGGGGAACCCGGAAGTGAGGGTTGCGCGGCCGAGCAGCAGCTCTTGGGGCGAGTGCGCGCGCGCGCGGGGTCAGGGAACCGGAAGTTCCGGCGGTTCCTCTTCCTTCAACGTCCCGGAACCTGCCTTGTTGTGACTGCCGGCCTCAGAGTTTTGCCGGTCTCCTCCTCAGACGCCGCCGCCGCCGCCGTTGCCGCGCTCGGGCGGGCGGAGGCGAGCGATGAAGCCCAGGCAGCGCAGCTGAAGCCGCCGAGGGAGGAAGGTCTTGCTGGGGGCGGCGGCGGCGCCTCCTATATGGGCCACTTTCTCTCGCGGAAGGGAACCAGCCAGACCGCGGATAGGAGCCGCCGCCGCCGCTGCCGCCGCCGACCCCTGAGGGGGAAAGTGCCAGTGCCGCCGCCGCCGCCGCCTCGGGACCGGAGCTGCTTCCTGCGCGGTCCCTGCATGCTCTGCTTCCTGGTGCACAGCGCCAGCCCGCCCGCCGCCACCGCCGCCACCACCGAGGAACCGCCGCCGCCGCCTGCTGCTCCTCCGCTTCTCTACGCGGCTCTGAAGGCGCCCGAGGACCGCGCCGCCCGCCGCCTGCTGCGCTTCTCCTGCCGCCGCCTGCTGCTCTCCGGCCTCCTCTTCTCCTCTCCTCCGCCTTCCGCGCGGAGAGCGGGGCCTGCGCTGGAGAGCAGCGAGGCCCCCCCGGAGATGGTGTGCAAGCGCAAGGGCGTCCGGCTGCTCCCCTGCCCGCCCCGAAAGCAGCCCCGCTGCGCCGCCGCCGCCGCCATCCCAGCCACAGGGGCCGGGAGCCCCGCTTCCACGCCACCGCCGCCCGAGGTTTCTGCCGCCGCCGCCGCCGCTGCTTCTCCTTCGCTGCCCGAGCAGCACCTCTGCCCGCTGCCCTGCGCCTCGGACCGCGCCCGGGGAGGCTCGCCGCCGAAAGACCCCGCCGTCGGCGAGAACGGGGACGATGGGGAAGGGCTGGCGGCGGCGGCTGCGGGCTCCCCGTCTCAGCTGCCCGAGCTGGACGGGAGGGAGAAGGGCGAGGCCCGCGAGCCGGACTGCGAGGAGCCCCCCGAGAACCCCGGGGACTGCTGCCGGGAGCCGCAGCCCCCCTCGCCCGACATCAACCAGCTGCCGCCCTCCATCCTCCTCAAGGTGGGTTTGGTGAGCTGGCAGGTGTCCGGGATGTCTGGGGGTTGCCTGCCCTTTTTTTTTTTGGACACCTGTCGCTGCATCCCTTGCCTCCCCCTCCTCCTGAGTTTCTTGGTTGTGTGTTTTTCCATGTAGAGCTCAAGTGCCCCATTTTTAAAGTCCTGGTCTCCTGGAGTTTACTCTGCAAAGGTGCCCAGGACCACGTTATAGAGGTGGCGATATGAGAAGACCTGAACCCAATTATAATTTTCCTTTTCTTGTTTTCAGTTTTGGCTGGCAATGGATGGGGATCCTGGAAATTGGTTGCATTCACAAGCGTTTCTGCTAAGTTCATAAGTTTTTACTTAAAACACTAGACGCTAATCCAGCTGAAGGTGAAATAGTAATGGTTCTTGATTGAAACAGAGTCCTTTTCTTGACAGAGCTTGGTCTTGGTCACATCATTTAATTCAGAATAGTCACTTCCCCAAGTTATTTGCACATAATGATATAATTAGAATTGGTTCACATGGAAACAGTGCTTAATAGCATTGTTGATAGCTTAATAGCACAAAGAGGCACAATTTGTAGTAATCCTGCCTTTATGAAACAAAACAAAACAGTATTATGGGAACACCTGAGTAGTTAAGGTTCAACAACTGGTGTGAGTTCTAGATGAGCCTGCTACACTGGACTGGAGCTGGTGGAATGAGGAAGTCTGAAAAGTTGAGAAAGGGTGATTTCTGACCTACAGGGTTAAAAAAGTAAAGAAGCAAAGAGTGCTTCCAGGGCACATTCTCAGGATAGCTCAATCTCACACCAGTGCATTAAGCTCTTGAAAAAGCCTATGGAAAGGCTTCATGAGAATAGATAGCTTGGAGCTTTAGAGCAGAGTAATCACTGTATATGGCTTACCGAAGTTAAAATCCTGGTTTGTGGTAGCTTTTTACGAGATATATCCCCAAGAATGGTAAATGGGAGCTAAAGGTGGAAAGCCCCTGTCAGTTATGTCTTGGAGCTGCTTTCAATCTGCTCCTCTCTGCTTTCCCTGCACTGGCTGACAACAGCACAGAATATATTGTGTAAAGGGGTTGGGGATGTTGTGGAAGACTGTTGCCTGACAAGGTGATGTATGTATAAATGCTGAGGAGCCTGTGAGTGTTTCAAGGGCCGTGTCCAAGCCTTCCCTATGCCTCAGGATGAAGTTCACTAATGGACACCCATAACATTGGGGAGAATGACTTATTCTGTCTCTCTCTCTCTCTCTCTCTCTCTCTCTCTCTCACACACACACACACAGAGAGAGAGAGAGAGAGAGAGAGAGAGAGAAACTGCAACCATCACTCGCACACACACTCCAGAAATGAATTAGGTAGATGGAATCCCCCGCCAAAAAAAATGCTGCCCAACTTTTCAGTTATAAAGCCTGAAAAGAGAAAAATGTTGTCTGTGGTAACAGTATTTGTTGGCAAGCCATTTTATGAGGTGTGGGTGGAGTTGCTTCCCCATCAGCTTTCTAGGACAGTTAGTTGCTGACCAGGGCCTTAAGGTTTTCACTCAAGCTGTCACTGCATGGGACTGTCAAATTACCTAATATATAGATTGTTCATAGTATCAAGTTGAATGCTTATCACTGTAGACACAGGCACCCCCCCCATTTGCACAGGTGTTGCATTCCTGGTTTCTGTGCATGTTGACGGAGCATGCATAAGCCCGCTCCGTTCTTTGCCACCCAACTCACATTCTGCTCTCTTCTGGGTCCAAAAGGACCCGCAGGTTGGTTATGCGTCAATTGAACACATGTAAAATTGTCATCACCTCTATTACTTAATGGAAAGTAGAAAATTGGTGGAATAATGAGGGATGCATAGCTGGAGGGAAATCCATTTTCTTTGTTTTAAACAAATATATTTGTCCAAAGCTTATTAGAAGAATGAAAGCCTTGGAAGAATGATAGAAAGGGCATGTCTTTGGAAAGAAAGTGATAGAAATGATAGAAAGGGCATGTCTTTGGAAAGAACTTTGGAAAGAAAGGCGTTTCACTTTCTCTTAACTCTTCCTTTTTTCTTTCATAGATATTTTCCAACTTATCTTTGAACGAGCGATGTCTTTCAGCATCGTTGGTTTGTAAATATTGGCGTGACCTCTGTTTAGATTTCCAGTTTTGGAAGCAATTGGATCTCAGTAGTCGTCAGCAGGTATGAAGGAAGCTACGTTGAAATCTGAATTCTTTTAATCAAATTAAAACAATTCCTTTGTCTTCCTCTAATAAAAGTGATACCTGTTTCACTTTTCAGCCCATATTTCTTATAGAAAACATAACGAGTTTTGTGAATTCCTTCATTCACAGTGATTGGCTGTCTTAAAAGCCTGTGTTGAACCACACACATGAATATATTAAGTTGCTTTCATTGACTGAATAGATGCATATTTAGTATGATGGTGAATTATATAATGACATGACCTGAATTACATTTTTCATAATCTAAAGAAGCTTAGAGCCTGATTATCTGAAAAAGGATTACGTATCTGTTCCCAGTGCAAGGGAACAACAGTACCTTTGTTGTAGCTGTTGTGGCAGCCTTGGGCAAATCTGATGAGCAGGTGTTTTTTTGGGGGGGGGGAATCAGGAGGGGCTATTGAGGTGGTATCCATTGGTCAGATGTAGTGCTGGAAAATAAAATCATTATTTGCAGCAAAAGGCTCCTAAAATTTAAGTTGAGTAGGAATGCATGGAGGCCAAACTTGTAGTGAAAGTACTAACTTGGTTTGCTACAAATGCTGTTGTGAATGTATAGGCTTGTTTTTTTCTTTAAAAATACAGATAAAACTGAGAATATGAATGTTACCTATTCAAATTGTTTTTGACAGGTCACCGATGAGTTACTGGAAAGAATTGCATCAAGAAGCCAGAATATAACTGAAATCAATATTTCAGATTGCCGTAACGTATCGGATACAGGAGTATGTATATTAGCATCTAAATGTCCTGGACTTCTAAGATATACCGCATATAGATGTAAACAGCTGTCTGATACGTCTATAATTGCAGTGGCTTCACAGTGTCCTCAACTGCAGAAAGTACATGTGGGAAACCAGGATCGACTCACTGATGAAGGACTCAAGCAGGTGAACTTTAAATATTGGTGAAAGTATTTTATATATATATATACAAAATTACATTGTTTTTGAATATTTTAAGCTGCACTTTTATGTCCACTTGGGAGTAGCCCCTACCCAAATTCGGGAACATGTCTAAGAGTATGCTGTTGTTGTCAGAACAAAATGTTTATATTTCCAGTTTACATTGACCTCAAAGGTATACATTAGATGGTATATGATAGTAAAATAAAAGGACAATTCAAGGGCTAAAAGAAGTTGAATTTTCTGTTCTGGGAATCATGGAAGGTACCATGAGGGTCATCTAATCCAGCCCCCTACAATGCAGAAATCTCAGCACATGGAAGAACATTTTTAAAAATTGTCTGTACCCACAGTTCTTTAGCTGTGTATCCATAGCTCTTACTGAATACAACCAATGAGCCATAACTAGCTGTAATTGTGCTATGTGCAAACCCCAGTTTTAGAACCCAGAAAACAGGTTTTTGGGGCTTTTTGTCTAGAATAGTGCATGCAAGCTCCATTTTGGGTGTTTTCTGAGCCACTCAAACTTCTGCTGCTGCAGCCACTATTAAATTTACAGACTGCTAGTGACATTATATGTTTATTAGAGACCTGCAAATTTTGCAGGCCATTTTGAATCTAAATGTGAAATTCTTAGCCCTACCACACTGTTTTGAGCTATTTTCAGTGGATAATGGTCTTTTTTGGGGTGGGGTGTCCTACAATATTATACCCTGCCTTTTAGTCATTACTTCCTTGTACCCCCTGTGAAGCTTTTACCTGTTCTAAACAAATTTCCCCATCTCATCAGAATTACTGCGCTTAACATGTCTGAACTTGGCATAACATAGCATCTTAGTGGGTACTTTAGGGTATTTTGTTCCCAATGGGCAAGAACATTTCCTGAGCAGCGTTCTTGAGGAACAGATTACTTTAGCCAGTTTCCCCTCCCTCCTGCAGCCCCCTTGTGCCATCTGAACAACTGCTTTAGAAAGTTGAGGGAGCATCCAGAAGAGTGTAGGAGGTGGTGCTGGTTAAATCACTTAGGTAGATCAAAAGTGTTCCATGGACAGAAGGATCTATTCCATTCATGGAGGGTGAAGTTTGGATCCAAATGAAAAGTTTTATCCTGCCCACCTACTATTTTTTTAAACCTACCAATTAGAAGAAGAAGAAGAAGAAGAAGAAGATACATTCTTAAGTGATGGCTGAATATTTTCCATGTACTTTGCAAATAGTCACAGATTCTGTTCTGGTGAACCAGAGTATATTAGAAAGAACTATACTATGGTGGAACCTTGGTTTTCGAACTCAATCCGTTCTGCAAGACTGTTCAGCTTTTGAAAAGTTTGGAAACGGAGGATCAATGGGGTGGCTGCAAAGTCAATGGGAAAAAAATGACAAATGCGACTCAGAAGCTGTTCGGTTTCCGAATATCGTTTGAAAACTAAAGCAGTTACTTCTGGGTTTTCAGCATTCAGGAGCCGAAACATTCCAAAACGGAGGAGTTCGGGAACCAAGGTTTGACTGTATTTAGCCTTCTTTGTCAAACTGTCACTACTGTTAAAAACAAAGTTGCATTTGCTAGTAATAGTATCCTTGAAATCTAACTGTAAGCCTTCTTTTTTTCTTGACGACTAAAGTAACTTTTTAAGTTAGAGACATCTTTACAACTTTTCAGCTTCTACAGGCAAGACTGTTTTATTGATTTGGGTGGTGATAACTGGAATTCTGAGCTTCTGGTGTGCACAATACAATTTATTTCTGGTTATTGATGCATGTTGGATATGGCTAAATATAATAGACCTGTTCTCTTACTTGGACTGCTGAAATCTATACTGTCATTCAATTTCCTATTTTGAGAGCAATGTGGCCTCTTGGCTAATGCATTAGTTAAAATCTGAACTAATTGTTTTAGCCATGTAATGCTTGTATATACACCATAGATTGAAGGCAATGTTAGTGTTATATATTTATGTGTGTGTTAATTTCATTTGCAGCTCGGATCAGAGTGCAGAGAACTGAAAGATATTCATTTTGGGCAGTGTTACAAGATCTCAGATGAAGGAATGATAATCATAGCTAAAGGATGCCTGAAGTTACAGAGAATATACATGCAGGAAAACAAATTAGTAAGTATTTTGTCTCGTGTATTTAAATTAAAAATGCCTACACCCTCTTTTATCCTTGCCCACATCCAACATTTTATATGTGTATCTTAACTGATTTTTGAAGGCTTAGAAACCTATGTCCATATTCTGAGAGTGTTAACCTACAATACACATAGTGATTAAAAAGCTAATTCTTAGAATACAGTCCATATTGGTTAATACTTTTCTTTGGGCAAACATGCTACACTTAATTGTGGAATTGGCTTTGCCTTGTGTGATTCAGTAGTTGATAGAAAAGTAATAATGCTAGCTAAGCATTTCTATTCTGTTGGATACAAAATATTCTCTGAAGATCTTTGTATACTTTTGCAGTGCCATGTTTAAACTTTACACGGGCTTAGCTTATAAACATGTATGTTTGCATGTGAAGAACCTGCTTTATATGACTACAAGGTGTCATGTTGGCTACCAGATTTGATGAGTTAAAATAAATAGTCTGATTCATGGTGGAATCTACATTAACAGCAAAATGGAACCTCTGCGTAGAATGGCAATATTTCTGCGGATACAACTTGCTGGGCACAAACAGATGGCTGTCACAACTGTACCCTGTTAATGAACTTCCTTCTAACTTATATCAGTGTGTATATATGTGTGTGTGTGTGTGTGTGTGTGTGTGTGTGTATCTTTCTAACTTCTAACAGTAGCCGTGTTCAAAACTCCCATTGTTCTAGGCGCATTTTGCGACAGGGAATTTCATTGGCGCAAGCAGTTTCTGAACTCTGGGCACAGTACTGCACCTAAGATTTCAGTTCAAAACTGCGATGGACTAGGTGGATACAATACATAGTGCTGTACTTCCCTGACTCAGAGCAATTTTAATCCTACTTAAGAGTAGACCCATTCAAGTTAGTGGACATGATTAACTTGGACCCATTAATTTCAGTGGGCCTACTCAGAGTAATTTTATTGTGATAATTTTGAAAATATTGACATTAATCAGTCTTAGGTGTGAAACTTGGCACTCTTCAATTAGATGCTTCTTATACAACAGTTGAAACTGGAGAACCAACACTTCCTTATGGCCATCCTAAGCTTCTTTTACTTAAATCTGATGTTTCATTGTTCCTAAGATATTAATTTTGCTGCAACTCCTTTCATGGCAGCCAAGCATAGGATATGAGTATTATATCCCAGCATTCACCTTAAAATAGACTGCACTAGAAAACACTTAGATTTCATTCTGATGTAGTTTTCCAAGGAAGTCCCTCAACAGCATTTCAGTGGAAGCTTTTGGATCACGCACTCTTTACAGTGCACTGTAAAGAAAGAATTGGAAGCTGGCAAGCAAAAACACATTTTGTGTTCAAATAATTTACTGTGAGTGAAACTAAAACTTCTGAAGATGTTTTTGGAAAAACAAACCATTGCTGAAATACTAGAACAGTTTCCAAAACTCAAAATAATTGTATTAGATCTCCTGTGTATTCGATCTTCATTGCAAGTCAATCAAATGTCTATTACGGAAGTCATAGGAATTTGAATGGTCAATCAGTTTCATGTTTTCTGTGCTGGATAGGCTGCTGATTCCATGTTCTGTTAAGTGATTCGTTTTTTCTGACCTTTTGAAAAGTCTCATAAAGATCACTGTATAGTTGTCAAGGCACTAGATAAGTACATTAAAGTTTCTTTCACTGGTGTATCAAGAATAGGAAACATTGTGACTCATTTCTTTTTCAAAGAAAGAACTAAAGTTTCTAAGAAAAATTCAGTATGTTCAGATACCAACTCAAAAGCAGAGCTTTAAACAGTGACTTCATCAGTTCCTGGCATCTCCAGGTGGTTCTGGGAAATATCCCTTTTGTAAACTCTGAACAGCCACTGTCAATTAATGTAACAACACTAAGCTAGATGGCTTGTTGGAAGTCACGAACCGTAGTTCTCATTTTGCACATAACGAGAAGCTATGATTTACTGTGACTTACTGGTTTGTTTCCCCACACTATGAAGGGAAGAATAAAGGAGACTTGGTCATTCTAAAGGATACAGATAATAAAAATTCAAGTACAAAAAATGCCTCCTCATGCTCAAGAACTTGGAGGGTCCCAGTTGAGAGTATACATAACCTAAAGAAGTGGTAGCTAAAGTTTTTAGAGCTGTGTGGCATTCAGAGCAGTCCTGTTTGTATCTGTGATTTTGAAATATTGAGCACTGTATCCAACTTTCTCCAAATAAAGGAGGGCCAAAAAGTGGTGTCTTGGGGCACAAAAATATACGACTGTGATAATTTTCAGATAAAAATAGAAATATAATACCAGTTAATGGGCTTCTGATTGAACAGTTACATTTTGTTTTCTATTTAATTTATATTTATGTGACAAGAACTCAGTTGTAATTGCAAAGCTGGACTTGGAAGCCACCAGAAAATATGCTGCTTCTCTATGAGCAGCATAAGAACCTATAAAGGCACCACACCTGGTGACTCAAAGCAGACGTTTAGCATTTTTCTGCTAGTAGGTCAGCAACAAAGACTTATTGGACACATACCATGTTTTGTTTGTGCTTGGTGTAGTGTCTGCACGTCTTGTGGCACCTCCCCCCCAAAATAATAATTCTGCAGTCAAATTCTATATGCATAACAACAAACCATGGTTAGTTATGAGAATGAGCTCTGTAAGCTTCCTTTGTTACAGTGAGCTTTCACTTTTGAATATATTGCCAGTAGGAAATTGTAGTTTAGTTAACAAAACATGATTTGATGTTCTGGTTTTGCTAATCCACAGGATAAACCAGAGGTTGACATCCAACATTGTCAGCCTGCTTCCTCAGTGTGGTTTCTCCCTCCTTCCCATTGCAGCCCCCATGCATGCCCCAAAAATCTGTTCCAGAGCCTGGACTGGATATATTGGATATCACTGAAATTTCCCCCCAGTTTGGAGCATAATAAAGAAACTGCAGTTTATTTAAAAGGGAAGCTTGCAATCTCTTCTGGTGTGTATGTGCATGAGAAAGCACCCAAGACATAACAGCAAATCATAATTTACTGCATGTGAAGACCACCACTGAGTAAATTTAGTTAAATTGCTGCTTCTATACAAATATATATCCTTGTTTTGAGAGTGAGCGTAGGGACCAAGTACATGCCTGGTTCAGATCTTGCTTCACTCGCATTTTCACCAGCCTGTAGAATGGGGATTGGGAATCTGTGGTCCTTTGGCTGTTGTTGTCCAAATCCCATCAGCTCCAGTGACCAAGGATGATGGGAGTTGCAATCAAGAGCATCTGGAGGGCCACAGGTTCTTATCCTTGCTTTAGAAAGTAAGCTTCTCTCGTAGGTTCACCACCTCTTCCCTTATGCAGTATGGAAATATATCAGCCTAGCTTTGATGATTGATGTAAAGATTAGAGAGAACTCATTGCCATTCTTGTATTCTACTGTGCACATAGTGACCCTTTTTTGCCTTTGGTCATTCACTGTACTGGCTTTCTGCTTCTCCCTGGCACCGCTGTGTTCAGAGATGGAATATTTTTTTCCTGAACTGTGCTTGCAGTATAGAAATGTGTGCGTATGTAATAAAAATGCAATAGCTTCATGCTGACATGTCATGAAGGCTCTCAGGTTTTTCAGCCTGGAGCATGCCATAGTCTCATTGCCACAAAACAATTCTTTGTACCCAGTTCCTCAGAATACTCTTTACACACAATGATTTATCAGTTCGTTTCAGGCCTAAGGGCACTCTACTTCAGCAGCATCCTACAGCCAAGTCAACGTGCATCAGAGGCTGTTAGAGGCATGTTAGCAGAGTAGCTAGGCAGTTTTGATTAATAAAGAGTGCAATGAATATCTAGAATGCAGTTCTATATCTTTATACCTCTGTTAAGGGGAAAAAAACATTCAGAAATGCACCATAAAACACATGTGCCTAGAATCTTAGCATGTAAGAAGAAATGTGGGATTTGAAATCTTAAAATTTAGCTTACTCTTGTATTTCGTTCCTTGCTTCTTTTATTTATTCTATTTTATGGTTGGTATCACTGTGGGTTAAACCACTGTGTCATTTGGGTGGCGGTTCGAATCTCCGCGACGGGGTGAGCTCCCATTGTCCAGTCCCAGCTCCTGGCAACCTAGCAGTTTGAAAGCACACAGTGCAAGTAGATAAATAGGTTGGCGGGAAGGTAAACGGTGTTTCCGTGTGCTGCTCTGGTTTTGCCAGAAGCAGCGTAGTCATGCTGGCCACATGACCTGGAAAAGCTGTCTGCGGAAGCGGACAAACGCCGGCTCCCTCGGCCTGTAAAGCGAGATGAGCGCCGCAACTCCAGAGTCGTTCATGACTGGACTTAATTGTCAGGGGTCCCTTTACCTTTACCTTTATGGTTGGTATCAAATACTGTCCATGTGTGAGTAGAATGGACTTTTGCTTGTACAACACAGTTTCACTTTCTCTTTCTACTTCACATTCTCAAAATCTACTCTGGAGGGTTGGGGACCATCATGAGAAGATTTTGGGGTGGGACTCCCAAGGAGGAGAAGAAATTAAAGTCTATTGTGAGTGGAAGTCTGCTCATGCAATGTTGTATTTGCTCTATATCCTGGCCTTCTTTCTGAGAGCAGTAACTGTTGCTTTTTTTACTATTGTATTGTGTACTTTGGGTCTATGGACCACAATAAAGCTCTGTGTGTGTGATGTTTATAGTTTTACCTCTTATTTTTTATCCCCACAGTAACCCGGTGTTGTAAGTTAGGCTGGGAAGTTGTAACTGGCCCAAGGCCACCTAGTGAGTTTTATGCCCAAGCGAGGATTTGAATGAGTCTCTTCTGCCCTTGACACCACTCTCTCCTATACCTTGCTAGTTCACGTCTGACACTTCAGCTGAAGCTTGTCAAACCTGCAGCTGTGACTGTTAACAGCCGAAAATTTTAGCCATTTTGTTACTCATTCTTCTTCACTTAAAGTTAAGTGGTTTTACATTACTTAAGCAGTTATGCTATTGGGCAGTACACCAGGTAAACACAAGGTAAAAAGTATATACCTGCATACATCATTTTATTTGTATCCCCCCTTTCCATACATAGTTAAAACTCAAGGCAGCTTACAACATAAAAAACAAGCTGATAACCATTTTAGCTATCCTGAGGCATGATCAGCCTGAGTAGTTCCGCTATTGTTCAGAGTGAACTTCTTCCTCTTTTTTTTGGTGGAACATTATGGGTTACTATAGACACTATTTAATATATTATCCAGTACATTGTATTTATCTTTCAAAAGAAAATATCTGCACTGGCTGGGTCCCCGTCCCCCACTGTCCCACACATCCCTCCCAAACTCTTGAAATTCCTGGGCTTCAGCAGTCTGCTTCTGCAAAACAAGAGTCAGAAACATGAGAATGTGTTCCCTTTTTAAATATTATGAAAATAAGTTTAATGAAAACTTTGGGTGTTTGGGTTACCAGTTGTTCTGCTCAAAATCTGTGGAGACTTGCTAGCTGTATTAGCAATTATCCTACTGCTCCAAATTGAAATGGAAACAGTCTTCCCAGAAGCCTAGTTTAATTAAAACAACAAGTTAACCAGCCTTTAAAATGTTACAAGAACAGTTAAGCAAATACTCTTAAGATATGCTTGAAATGCTCCTAAACCAACATAGCTTACTTAAACTAATAATTGAACCAGTACAATTGATAACAATCTGGTCTGTAATTTCTTTTTATTCTCACAAAATGTGACTCTTCCCATCTGTGTGGGCAACAGTCCCTAACAGGTACAATATAACATACTAGTTTTTTAAATGCTAAGTGTTGTGATTTGCAGATGTTGCTTGAAAAATGTATTTGTTTCTTATGACCTTTAGGTGGCAGTGTTGACGTTAGAGATGCTACTAAAATATCTTTGTGTCCTTGGTACAACAATAAAATGCCTGGAAACAGTAGATTACAAATACAGGAAAAAATGATACTATGCAGCCATAATTTTCTTATTTACAATGGCCAGTGTGTGTATTTTCTTGTTCTCTGCACTTGTACTACTGATTTTAATGCTCTAAAGCATAAAGCTATATGCTTTGCTGCACTTGAATAATATTTTTTCTGGGTAATGACCTATCTAATCATGCGTAAGTGCAATTATTGATTAATACCTTTTTAACAACAATTTCCAAATGAGTTGGATATCAGTATTTCTAAATATTATGTTGTTGTTGTTGTTGTTGTTTAGTCGTGTCTGACTCTTCGTGACCCCATGGATCAGAGCACGCCAAGCACCCTTGTTTTCTACTGCCTCCTGCAGTTTCGTCAAATTCATGTTGGTAGTTTCGAGAACATTGTCCAACCATCTCGTCCTCTGTCGTCCCCTTCTCCTAGTGCCCTCAATTTTTCCCAACATCAGGGTCTTTTCCAGGGAGTCTTCTCTTCTCATGATGTGAGCAAAATATTGGAGCCTCAGCTACAGGATCTGTTGTTCCAGTAAGCACTCAGGGCTGATTTCCTTCAGAATGGATAGGTTTGATCTTCTTGCAGTTCATGGGACTCTCAAGAGTCTCCTTCAGCACCATAATTCAAAAGCATCAATTATTTGGCAGTTAGCTGCCTTTATGGTCCAGCTCTTACTACATCACTACTGGGAAAACCAAAGCTTTTAACTATACAAGACCTTTGTTGGCAAGGTGATGTCTCTGCTTTTTAAGATGCTGTCTAGGTTTGTCATTGCTTTTCTCCCAAGAAGCAGGCGTCTTTTAATTTTGTGACTGCTGTCACCATCTGCAGTGATCATGGAGCCCAAGAAGGTAAAATCTGTCATTGCCACCATTTCTTCCCCTTCTATTTGCCAGGATGTGGTGGGACCAGTGGCCATATATAGTGCCATAAATCAGTGTGAAATACAGCCTGGCAGATTGTTTCTGAGTTCACTTTCTGCACATGAGAAATACTGTTGCCTTTTTTTGCAGCTCTTAATTTGCTGGTTGGCCCCATCCTGAAAAGCAAATTGAATATGGTTTGTCTGGTATAAAGTTCGGTATACCTTGCAAAATATTCCAGATGGAGTGCAGTGGAAACTAAAGTCCCCTTTTGTTCACTAATCAGGTACAGCATGAGCATCTGCACTGCAAGCTACTCTATACTTTGCTATTCCTACCCCATTTACAATGCTGCAACCCTTGTCCTGGAGTGGAACCTTTCGATAGTGGATAGATGTGTCCTTCCCAAACCTCACAGAGTGGGCCATAATCACCAGCTCATCTTATTCTGAACACTTGTCAAAGCTTCCTTCTCTGTGGAGTTAGGCCAGGCTTGAACTGCTAAAATACAGGTTGAAGGTTGTGAACTTTCAGTTATCCCGAGTCTCAAATCCAACACTTAACAGCACTCAAACTGATTAATGCATTGTATCCTATGGCAGCATATAAATACTGTTTTTATTTTAGGTCTTGAAAGTTTAAAATGGCTGTACCTAATGTAAAGGGGGTACAAAGATAATATTTCCTCCATTAAATATAATGGAATATACATGCATATATGTAACTTTCTAAATGTCTCCTTCAAAAAAAGAACTTGATTCCTAGATACACTTCTTAAGCTTAATGTATTAAGGACCTGAAGTCTAGTTTGACTTCAGAGTGCAATATACAGTGAAACAAATACTAATGTACATCAGGATTGAATTTATTTGTGTAAGATCTTTCTGGCTTTTTATTTCAAATGTGGGTGTGACACGTTTCAGTGCCTTCATGATAGAACAGTGGCTGGCATCTGGTGGCTGTCAACAGGAAATTAGAATAAAGGGTTTGTCCTAAGAATGAAAATGGTACTACATCTGTGACCTGTTTAGGGGAAGTATCCTAGAACTGAGAGATGCTAATGATGCGGGATAAATTTTTATTTTTTAAAAAATTGAAGTGACCTTTAGGCCACTGATTTGCAAAATGCATGCTTGATGAAAAGGCCTGTTTCTCCTGATGTGCCATAGGTAGTGTTTCTCCTGATGTGCCATGCATTCCAGAGCTTAAAACTAGGCTTTTCACACCTGTGTATGCATTCACTCACTCTCTTTCTTTATGCCTAATTTTACTCCTTCCCGTGTTCTGTCAAGGCCATACTCCGTGCATCCAAGCCTGACATCAGATTTTTACTTCTTTCCAGTCTGTCATTGGCCACCTCCAACTTCTTTATAGTTTGGACTGCTGGAATCCTCCATTTAACACTTTGATACCGCTGCTCTGTTATTATTTTTTGGGTTAAACGCAAGCTTAAAAAGTTAGGTTAGAATAGTTAGGTTTATTAGTGAAACTTGTAATTTATGAAAAAAACATTTCAAATTATATTCCAAAGCTGTTTCTTCTGAAGATGTGGTTCCTTACAAGATACACAGTACATTTCTGAATGCTCTATCCTGTAGGATGCCAGGATAATATACAGAATAAAATTAAAAACAATACATTAAAACAAAATACACCTAATTAGAAATGATTTAAACCTATTTAAAATGCTACACCATTCATAGACTCAGTGAGCAACAGTCGCTATGTAGATGGACCTATTTATTGAACTGAATGAATAAACAGTAATTCCCCCCCCCAAAAAAATACAAAATGAAAAATGAAAACAAATGGCAATTAAAACATGATTCAAGTGGATAGCTCAGTTACTGAGAGCATGGTGCTGAGAATGCCAGGGCTCCAGGTTCGATCTCCATATAGAACAGCTGCATGTTCCTGCCTTTCAGGGGGTTGTACTAGATGATCCTCGGGGGTCCCTTCCAACTCTACAATTCTGTGAAAAACAGCATAAAAAGAATGCCTACATATGTAATAAGCTTTTAAAATGCACAATCTATAAAATACGTATTCTATAAAACATTGTGGGTTTCAACATTTGCTCCTAGGTCCTCAGTGTAAAAATCAATAAGGGAAAACAAGTGTCTCTGAAAGGCAGCTTGCTTATTACAACAATTAGAGTGGTGGGTCTTTGTTTTAGGTCACACCCTTGGTTCAAATGGGGGCGTCAAAGTGACTTTGCCAATACTCCGCATGAACTGAGCATGCATCGTGGCTCAGACTCTTCCTGAAAGATGCTGGGACTCCATGGCAGATATTTAGGGGTTCGTTGATAGTGCCTAAAAAGAACACCCTGGAAGCATGAAGTTTGTAAATCACTGGTGTAGTGAGATCTCTTGCCGAATCTTTCTGTTTTTGTAGTAAGTTATGTTTGTCTGGAGCTTTGAGATGGTGCTGGTTAGAATACTGAATTTCCAGCATCCTCTCAAAACAGTTAAGCATTTTAATTAAATTCCCCTCGTAATGTAGAAAAAAAAACCTTGGTTTTTCTGAGTATGCAAATATTCCAGAACAAAGTGTAATGCTGACATATGCACGTCACATGGAAGCAGTAACTGAATAATAAGATATGCTAACAGGATGTTTGGATTGTTTGTGTTGTCAGTTTGTCTGCTCCTCCGGAAGATAAAGGAAGTGGGTCTTCAGTTAAATTTTGATCCAAGCTTATTTACTGGGTAAACTCTTTGATTAAATGCCTTCTTAAAGCTCCATGTAATCTCTCTTTGTAATCACTGCTGATGGATAAGCATGGGAAATTCCTTAAATTAAACAAATCCTTGATCAAAGAAACTTTTTGTAGCCGATTTTCATACCTGTTTTGATGTTAGGTACATTTTTATAGCCAAAAGTATCATTGCTGTATAAAAATCAAGTTTAATGCCTTAGCCTTTGCTTATGTTTTAGGTGTGTTCTAATTATTGTAAAATGCATTTTTAATAAGAGCTTTTATCCAGATATTTCAACTCTGAAGTGCATGCACAGAAAGAATAATTTTATATGATGCATAATTAAGTAGCACATTATTTTCTGCTTTTTGCTGTGTGACTGCAGTTACATACCTGCACTCTGTTAATCTGGTAAGAGTGGATGGACCAAAAGGAAAGACATTACTTTGGGCAGGGTGCCACCTGACACAGGTATATCTGCCTTGGAGATGCTATTTGTAATGAATGAATCCTGTGTTTGGACTTGGAACATGAACAGCATTTATTTATGCTTTTCAAACTAACCTACTGCAGTCATAATGCATCAGGAGCCAGCCTTGGGGACATACACTCCCTCCTTCCTTGTAGTGTGAATTCCTTTCCATTGTTGGCCTTCAGTCATGGTTTAGCATACATCCGCATAATATTAATGATTGAATACTCTTTGAAAAAGAGACACTGAACGTTGTGCACTACTATTGGTGAACCTTTCACATGGATACCTCTAGTATTCCTCAAAACAAACAAAACCAGGGAAAATCTGTAGTTGGAGTAAATTATGTACATTAAACATCTTCATATGCAATTAGTTCGTATAATTCTGTTGCAAACTCTGTGACTTTCCATCTGTAACTTGGTAATGAGCATGGTAGCAGAAAGACTGGGCTGGGGGCTAACTCCATATCTAGAGACAGTTTCTCTCTGTTGCTGTAACAGTGTAAGAGAGGCTTTGGGGACAAAAACTTGTTACTTGTTTGTGTATTTTTTTTTCTACTGGAAAAGAGTATTGAGTATTAGAATTTCACGTGTTGTGTACGTGTTCACATCTCCATGAGTTGTGTTCATATCATGTGCATCTGATGTATGATTACTTTTGGCGTACATATGTATTTATTGTAGAATAGTAGAATTGTAGACTTGGAAGGGACCCTGAGGATCATCTAGTCCAAACCCCTGCAATACAGGCGTATTTTTATCTTCACCAGTGTTCATAGTTCTGCCTTATATTTACATAGCTTTGCATGTTGATTTTGAGGCTAAAGGAAAAAAAATATATACTAGCCCAAAGATGGAAGGAACCAAGAGTCCCAATTAGGGAAGAATGGCAAACCAAACTTCTGGATTATGCTGAAATGGCAAAACTGACTGGGACACTCAAGAATCAAGAAGATAATGACTTTAAAAAAAGAATGGGGAAAATTCATAACTTACTTAGGAGACCATTGTAAAAAAATAAAAACATTAGCTGGACTTTAAAAAAGAAACAAAAGATAATTTAGAGAGATGGAAACTGGAGAACATAATATGTAGTCTTAGAAAAATTATTTTAAGGACCCTTGCAGGGGATGGGGGGAAGTCACGAGATTCAGAGAATCTCATATATGGATATGTTAAAAGTTTTTTATTTTCATTATTTTAAATTTGTTCTTGTAAAACCCAATAAAAAATATTCTTAAAAGAAAAAGAAAAAAAAACAATTTTTATTCTAACCTTATGCTAACTATGCTGGGTGATATCCAACTCAAGAGTTGACCCCATTAAAATCAGTGGGTCCTAGGTAACTACTGGTGGATATCAATGACTGAATCGCTGATTGGGTTTTGGGGGTTTTTAGCTAATATTTTGATGATTAATTCTTTATAATTTGCTTTCTAGAAATGTTATTATCTTGGCTACTATTTATTTAGCATCTTTTGAATTAAACAGTCATAAGATAAATAAAAGCAGCAGTGGTAACAGCATGTTTTATGATGATAAAGTATTCTAACATTTCATTACCTATCTTAATATGGCTCACAGGCAGATTCTATGTTCTTTAGATTTGGAATCTTAAAATAATATTTTATGCTAGCAATATTTAATGGGTTTATCTCTTGAATTAAACTTGTAAAAAGTCTTGACTGAAATAGTGTTTTGAATAAAGATTTATTTAAATGTATAAAGAAAATATTAAAAGATCCAAGAATCTGCACTAGATAAAACTTGTGCCTTATGCTGGCCAACTGTATTACAGCATAATCTTTTGTGTGTTGCTTGTGACGGATTCCTTAACAATAGTGCTTAAGATGGTAACCTTAAGGACAGTGTTTAGACATCAGCTTCTAACATAGGCCTTAACGAACCAGCAATATGATTATAACACAGCCCTCAGCAGGGAAATGCATGCTTAGAAAAGATGCTTTTGCAGTGACATGGTTGCTTGTAGTTTTATTTATAAAGTTCCTTCCCACAGTCCAACAGACACGCTGTTATACCATGTAAAACATAGCATGCAAAAATGTTTGACTTTTAAAAAATGAGAGTATTTTGAAGCATGGGATTCAAGAGGCTTTGGTGTTTCATCCAGTGCATTATAATTTCAATTAGATTTCTGATGCAGTGTCCACAGTACAGACAAAATATTCTCACTTTTATGGTTTTAAATAGTTGAAGTATAAGGAATTAACCATGAGAGAGTTAATTTATTTTAATTAAAAATCTTGTTTTATTACTTACCTTTTTATGATCTTTCATGGAACTGAAATACTTGAAATGCAGAGGGTATGAAGTCAAAATAATAGGCTTAGTCTGTCTGCTTTATCATGAAACTTACTCATTTTATACGCTGAAATGCTTTAAAGCTCAGTTTTTATTTAATGGCGTTCTTAAAAACGGCCCATACAATAGTAGTGGCCAGCTGGTTTCAAGCGACCTAATATTACACCTGTTTGAAAACTTTGGGGGAGGAAAGCCCTATAGATCAGCGACAGGACATTCAGTATCTCAAAGAAGATTTAAACAAACTTCCCATAACAGTATTTGTAGAGTCTGTTTCATAGTAACTACCATGACGTTCACAGCATTTAAGGGGACGAAGAAGCTGACATGAAAAGATAGTAATTCATGAAGACTTGGCTTCACAGTGTGTGTATAATCCTTCATGCTCTCAATGGTACCCTAACCCCTGTACCCACCAGAACAAAAGAAACTGAATTGGAAATTGTGGGAGCTGGGGAATGTTCCATTGGCAGCGCAACTCATGGCCCATAGGCCTTGTCAGGACTCAGTTTGAGGTCCTTTATTCTTTCTGACAGATGTGAGGTAGGTTCTATGAGGTGGAAGTCATTACTCGAGTGAGGGCAATGTCAGATCAAAAGTAACCAGTGATCAAACAAGGTAAAGGGGCTGTGGAAAATAGGCTTGCTTTTTGGCCTTGACACCTGCCTGATCAGTGGGGGAAATGTGCCTTGTGTGTCAGGTGGAGCTAATTCACTTTGATGTACAGTGAATGGGAAAAGATGGAGGCTGAACTGGAGAGAGGAAGATTTTGATTTCCTTTTTCTCTTGGCGCAATTAAATGTGCTTTTGTTACATGACACTAATATTGGCTCTGCTCCTGTTGTAAGATTTGTCAGTGTCCCCTCAAAGTGTGAAATGTTCAGACTTGGGAAGCATATGCAAAGCGAAGGAGAACTGTTAAATAAAGTAGCAGTTGTGCACTATTATTAATAGTTATTATTACTGAACACATTAATGCTGTTTCCTTGGAGGTAGTGTTCTTGTTTCTTCTTGTGATAAATAATGTTTAGCTATATTAGGAGGGAAAGGCAATGCTCTTGTGTCATTTTCTTGCAAACACAGATCCATGTGAGTGCATTTGACTTACTCCTAAGAGTAAGTGCGTTTAGGATTGTGCTGTAAAACATACTCAAACCTGGATTAAAATAACTAAGGAGAAAATAGGCACTCAAGCAAACACCCTGTATTTGAAATAGAAGTCTATAATATATATGTACCGGTATGTGGAAAGCAACAGAGCACCTAATCAGTTCCATATTAAGATGTGTGCCTATGTAAGTTGTTAGACATCAGTATTGGCTTATGTTCAGTATTTAAATATGCTGTAAACTAAAAGCTAGTTCAGTATAATACATTGTTTTCCTATTTGTGCTGTTTTGCGCATGCACGCACACACTGACGTTTGATTTTTCTTAATTAGCAACTAACACTTTCCTTTTCCCCCTTTTTCATATAAATAAACAGTGTCACTGAATCATCATTGCATTGTTTGAAGGGAGACTGTGTTGCAGATTATTGCTAGAGTTGCCACCAAATGGATATCTTTATCTTTTATCTGGCTTATTTCTCTAAACATCCCTTTAACCTTCTCTACTTTACTGGCAAAAAATTCTCCTTTTACTGGGTAAACTGGTATTATACTTAGGCATGAGGTGAATAACAAGGCCTTGGACCTAATTTTTTTCAAAAATGAAAAAACACTTTTGGTTAAAAAGTTCCCAGAGAGTTTGTTCGTTCATTCATTCATAAATAAATAAATAAATCCCCCTACACTATTTTTACAGTTTAAGGAGTTTCCATAAAGCTGTGTGTGTGTGTGTGTGTGACCATGTGACCTAACAAGAGATGCCTATTCTACATTGTTTCCCTAACCATGCCAATCTTTATTAACTCACATCCTTCAAGTTTCTGAGTCGCTTTGAGGTCTTCTCCTGGCTCCTTGCAGCTACAGTGCTCTTAACACTTCCCAATGTTTCAGCTCTCTTAAAGTGTTTCAGATCTTCCCTCCATCCCATAGCACTGTCTCCTAACCTCTTAGCCATTAAGAAGCAAAGGAGACTCCTGCTTTAGATTTTATTCCCCAATTGATTGCCTTGTTCCTGGGATGAACCTCTAACCTGTGCAAAACTTCATGAAGAAAACAGTCCCTTGTACTTTCAAACATTATATGAACTTCAACCCTCCTGTGCAAACTGGTGTCTAAAGCACAAGTAGTCATTTTACAACCAAAATTTTATAACAAAAACTGAGACACAAAATTGCTGAAAGTTCTGTTCCTTCACAGTGGGTTATTGTGGCATGTGAACACAGCCATCATGTAGCTTTGGAGAACTTATGGTCTTCTTACAGTTTTTATGAAGTGTTTATTACCCATTTGTGAGAGTTTTCTGAATTCTTACTCTTGTTTGGTTGTTCTTTACAAGATGCTGATATGCAAAATTGCTTGAAGTATGACTGACATTGGTTTGTTTAGCTGTTTTAGGATGCTTTTATGGTTATCACTTACAGTGGTACCTTGGGTTAAGAACTTAATTTGTTCTGTAGATCTGTTCTTAACCTGAAACTGTTCTTAACCTGAGGTACTACTTTAGCTAATGGGACCTCCCACTGCCATGCGAATTCTGTTCTCATCCTGAAGCAAAGTTATTAACCCGAGGTACTATTTCTGGGTTAGCAGAGTCTGTAACCTGAAGTGTCTGTAACCTGAAGCATCTGTAACCCGAGGTACCACTGTACAACCTGAGTTACAGTGAAGAATTCTTTTCATTAGAAGTTTATTTTAAGGATTTTCTCATGCCAGCGCACTTTCCACGTTCTTTATCCAGAGTAGACTTTAGAGCTTCTGTCTTTAGACAACTTGAAATCAGTGTGGGCTAACGTTCTTACCATCAGCTCACCCTCGAGTTCAGGAAAGATCCTGGACTGTGAACTATGACATCAACTGCTAGTGACCAGAATGTGTATGCATTATATTGTAAAGCAATCTGTGTTAAAAGGCAAGGTGTAAATAAAAATTCAGTCCAAACCTGGAGATTATAAAAGTAGGAACAAAAATCTTGGGGCGGTGGTGGTGGAATGGATATTCATGGTCCTGTCAGGGGATTCTTAAGAAACAATGGTTAACGCCACCATTCTTTGTCTACCTTGTCTACAATACTTCCTCCCAGGTCTTTCCAAGGACAGCACTGAGGTACAAAATTTTATTGTCCTTAACATTTTGCAGGAGATGCATGTGCCTTTTCATTCCTTTCTCAGACAAAGGGAGATGAAAACAAACAATCACTTACTGAGTTTTCACTGCTTAAAAGTGTTCCCACATGGCAGCATTACTTAGTGATCTGGGAAGAAACGCCATTGTTGACTATCCAGCACCACTAGAATAATGTTAAAGTTAGGGGCACTTGACTATCCCTTGGAAAGGGAGGGGCAACTATTAGAAATGCCTAAAAAATAAGGAAACTTGATGAGGATGGAAGTGTTTGGGGAGCTGGAGATAATCATTAGGTAATATAAAGATAAGCAGAAAAGAAAGCTAAGCATCTGGATGAACTACAAACACTGGAATAGTCTTTGGCACAGGAGCAATCTCAAAAGAATGTAACCAAAGGAATTATTTACACATAATATTTGTGTGTTTGGAATTATATGAGACATATCCTTTATGTAGAAGGAATAATTGCAGTGTGGAAGGGATCTGTCAGCTTGTTGCACTGTTAGATGGCACTGTTACTTTTTTAACAGTGGAAATTTTTCTGTTATACTCAAGTTAATGAGTAACTATTGTGGCAATATCAAATATAAGATTCCAATATAACAGTATACTCTTAGTGATTCAAGCAATTGCAAGTTGGGTATAAATGTCCAACTTCTGCCTTTTGGTTGTCTCTATATCTTCACTGGATATATACACCTAATATGAGTTCTAATCGCCTCCCTTTTAATTTCCAGTATTTCCAGCATACAGGAGTTTATATTAACTTTGTCTGTAAGCTTTTCATTTTCATTTTAAACTGTAGGTAATAAATACTGGACTTAAAAAGTTAAAGCCACCCTGGCAGCAATTATGCATTGGCAAACAATTTTATAGGACAATAAGAGAGAAGCAGAAAGCAAATCTGCTAGAATATATACAACAGCCTGTTATGGAAGAAATGGATCTTATTCAGAAATGAATAAATCAGGGAAGAAAAACAATTCTTGAAAGCCTTATTAGGTTCAAGAAAGCTCCTGTGTATGCTCAGCTTACTTGAAGGCTCTATTTATAACTGGTTGCATTCCAGAAGCCCTTGAGATGAGCTCAATTTGTTGATCCTGTTTAAATTCCTTATCTCTTCCTCTAGACTGCAGAGGACAAGTGGGAAAGAAGTGGCTTGGGATAGATTTGAAGACTGTATGTTTATGAAATGTTGTAATAAGCTGGAGCATTTCCCTATTGAGTTGTAGCACCCCCTACACACTGAACCTATTATTTGACCAGAGTTAGAAGCCCTTCACATAATGTAGAACTTGCTTATTCTTAACTGAGAGAAAGCAGCAAATTACATCATTTAGGGGAAAGGTAAAACATACAGGAAAATTGAGAGTAAACAATGGTCTCTGGTATGTTTATGTTTTTAATGGTCATATATAATTTCATAGTATTGTGTATGTTGTGTACAAATGTATATTGTCTGTGCAGTAAACATATGGGTAGAGATTGTGCCAAGCAGTGGGAAAATATACTGGTACATATTTTAGAACAACTCTGAAGAATACTTGATTTTGAAAACCAAACATTATTTTTACGCTAAATACTGAATGTTTCTTGAAACTATATGATAAATAAGTATAATATCAAGTAGCCTTCTAGTAGTGTTATAGAATAGAATGTGCTTTGTAATAGAAAATGGTAATATGTCAAAATAATTAGTGCACTGTTAATTAGCTGTGTTTAATATGAAAGCTCAGATGTTGGCTTTATATGTTGTTTATTACAATTCTTTTTATTTTCGTTGGTTTGTATATTTTGTCATATATAATATATACAGTACTTTTATCTCGTATTTGGCCATGTTGATGTGAATTAGGAAGTTTATGTCTCTTCCTGTTTTCAAATATTTTCTGTATTGTACAAGATTTATATAATTCAACTGGTTGCATATATAAAATACAGAATGTTTGCATCCCAGAAATCTGAAATAGTTGTTATATTTATTTTTACCCCACAATCATATCTCACTTGTGAGTTTAAAATTTCATAAATTTCACAAGTTTGATGTATGAACATTTAAAATTTGAAATGTAGATAAAAATGGCACAAGAACTTCGCAGCAGCAGTTTGGCACTATGATGTGCTGCAAGGAAGTGCTAGAGAAGGAAAACATTCTTTTCCTGTATGCTTAAACCGTAAATAGTAGTTTTGATTGTTTAATAAAAAAACCTGTCAAGGGATTATTTGCTCAGAAATCTTTGGTTTGAATGTCTGCAGCTTTCTGTTGATCATATGTGCTGCTTAACCATCTGAAGGAAGCTTATGTGTCTAGTTCCCCAGTTCTGTTGCTCTTCCTTAAATGGTAGTTTTGAGACATAAATTTGGATTTTTTTTTAATGTTGCATGCAAAACATGCACTTAAACGCAGAATACTATCAGTTAGTCGTTTCATTTCTGTCTCTCTGTAAGTATGTAGGAAGCAACCTAGTTTTAACGAACTTTCGGCATGAGTTTTATACTTTATTTTTTGTTGAATCTGAACATCACCAAGGTACAAAATCTAAATAATTGATTGATTATGTTAAACTCCATGTCTCGTCACCACTTTGCTGCCAAAATCATATTTTTGCAGCCCAGAAGTAAACTCTTTCCATGGATTTAAATTTATTGCCCCGTAGAATTGGAACACTCCTTGCAACATGGAGACATGGTGTCAGAGCATACATCAGAAAGAGGAGGAAATCAATTTGAAGTTAATTCAGAGCTATTGAATGGTGAAGAGCAGGGCAGATTCTCTAAAATTAGAGCTGTCAGTAGATGGAAAGAATAGATAGTAACTTATATGTGTAAAGCAGCAATTAGGTTGCAGTTGAGTTCTTGAAGTCTGAAATCAATGTACAGTATTCTGTTCCTTCATTCTCCAAATAGTAATGTTACTTTCCCAGGGTAGTGGAGGATGGACATAGTGCAATTGGGTTTAAGAACAATTGCTGCATTATTTTTTTTTAAAGTTTCCGCACCTACCTCATGTTATGGCTTTTTCCTTGCTTTTAGAAGCGTAGTCCAGTCACTTACACTTTGTTCTGAATATCCATCTTTATTCCATAATATCAGAGATGCTGTTGTTTCATATATATATACATATTAGATTTTCCACCCACCCCAAACTAATACTCTGATCTTTATTTCAGTTGTTTTAAAATATGGATAACAGATAGATTGTGAATTTTGTTGATGTAAATGGGTCAGCAGAGTTTTACATAATCTCTAACTTTGAATGCTCTGCAGAATAATTTAAGAGGCATTTGAGAGCAATAAGGATAAAGTAGGGTATCTTTTTGGTTTGCACTTTGTCTGTCCATGCAAATTCTACAGCTCTGATGGTTTTCTGTTAGCAAAACAAATAAGCAAAGCAATAATATGAAGCAATCTCTTTTAGACGAAAAACAACTAAAGGCCCTGTCCTCTAAAACTCCCGGAACATTGCATGTGCCCATAGATTATACCTATATTAGAGGGCCAGCAAGAATTATGTCTTTGTCTTCCAGTTCCAGCTTGGTAGTTGAATAGTCTTTAAAAACCATTTAGGATTGTGCTGCTGAGTACAGTTTCCAAAAAGATAATGATTGAGAATATGTCGTTTTATTTTACTGTTGTATTGTCAGAACTTAAATGTGGTTCCATAGTGGCATTTCTAAGTTCTACGTGTCAAGATAAACAGATATGACCATTCTGACATTTTAAAAAAAGTTATCTTAATGATGCATTTTTGGGGTTTTTTTAATGACAGGGTCCAACAATGTTTGGGACAATAATTTTTTAGGTCTGCATGACATAAAATGTCATTTTCTTTTCTACCTTTGTTGGTTGTTGTGCTGTGGTCTTTCTGCAGTATTTTTGAATCTACTTCTTGTTTTGTATTAGTTAATTGAAAAAATCCTAAATACACAATTTATTTTGTGTAAGGCTTGGAGTCTAATATAGACATTTTTAAGGTGTAAAGAATTACTATGTATGACTAATTGCTTTGTTAATTATTGCTCAACCATCTCAAACTGTGTTATAACTAAACCTGATGAAAATTTGAAATATGAAAAAGTGGATAATTGTGGTTGGTCAGTGAATATACCTAATTAATATAATACTAAATATTTTCTAAGATATTTTGTTTGAATATTCTTCAATAGAAATTAATAGTAAAGACATTCATATTGTATACACCTGAATATCTTTTCATAATGGCATATGGTTTCAGGGCATGGATTTTAATAATTGACTGTACAGATTTGTGTTATCAAATGAATAAATGCATAATAGTCTGATTCCTCAAATGAAAATAAGCACAGGCTCTGTTATAGCTATATTATATTTCAACATATAACTATCCTTAAAATAGTTTCAATTTTGCTCCTTTTGTACAGAGAAATTTAAAGAATAGTAAATGTGAAGCATCAATTCTTAGCACAAGGAAATGAAGGTCTTTTAAACTGTTACTGTTTCTAATTGGACTATTTCTAATTAAACTGGGGGTTAGGTGTTTATAATTCTACTAGTCATATTTCTAATTATGTGATTACTATAAATTGAAATTTTCATTTGAACATCAAAGATTTGGAGCATCTGCTACTGAAATTCAAGTATTGGATTCTGCTGAAATAAATTACATGTAGAAGTCGATAAAATTGCCTTTTAATGTTATTAATAAGCTCTTTTCTTGTTAATGAGAAGTAGACTTAAATAAACACATTGTGCCTGAAAGCCATGCCTTCTTTAAAAAACTTATTCCAATTTGCTCAGATGAATGACATCATCCAATTATTGTTTGACACTGGAATTATGTTATATTTTATAAATATATTCAGTACAAATGAGTAAATGTTTCTAAACTGAGAGATGCCCATCTTTATAATGAAATATTGCAGAATGTACCCTATTTAAACCATCAAATGTTTGTTTACATTTTAGTTAGTGCCAGATTTTTTTGTTACCATGATGATAATCTTTATGCATTCTTCTGTTACTATAGTGCGGTATCAGAGTCCACATCTTTATTGTCAGCAAGTCTTGAATTATTACCGTTTCAAGCAAATCACACAATGTAAATTACATAAAATGTTTGCACCTCCATGAAATATAAAAATAAACAAAATATAATAGTAACATTCCAGTTTATTTAGGAAGGAAAGGGGGGGGACCCTTGTCTGTACAATTTGACAAAAAAATAAATACTTAGAATCCATTACACTTAAAGTGATGCAAGAAACTTCACATATAGTATGGTTGTGATAGTTCAGTTATATGAATGGAAAAACTCAGCAAGCTACCTCCTAGGCAGCCACCATTCTGATCATCAACTGTGTTATAAATTTCAGTGCTTAATCTTATTTGCTGTAGTGGAAATTCTCATCATTGTGTTTTGTAAGGAATACATTTTTAAACTAAGTTCTGAGCTGAAATTATTTTGTCTTTTTTCCTGAGTAGTAGCCCTGTGGTCCATTTTTCTGCCCACCCATTTAAATTGCCCTTTCCAAGTTTTGAAGATTTAGGTACAGTACTGATAAATATTTTCGTTCAAGTTTGTTTCACTTTTAAAAATTTATTTCATGTTCCTGTGCATATGTTCGCTACCCAGTCCATTCAGTAAGTAATTCTGGTAGACTTTGTTGTGATTCTCATTTTTGTTGGCATTTATCTTTCTGTGGATTTTTAAAATGGATTTTATGAATAAGGGACTTAAAGAAAGAATAGCACCCTCTGTGTAGTTCTAACAATCAATTTTTGATAGCATCTAAATAATAGCATAGCCTAACAAGCATATAGCTTATTTAAAAAGAAGTAAGCACAGAATCTTCTCTGCTAATGAAGAGTTTGTCTTAAGTCAATAAGAATGCTGTACTTTAGAGTTTACCTCAACCTTTTCCTATTTTATTCTTGCACATAATTTTAATGACCTTTTTTAAAAAAAGAAAAGACATAAGCAAGTGATTAATATTGCTATCATTTTGAATTGATCGTTGGGAAAACTTGTCATATTGTACATAATGATGTATGGTTCGTTCTTGACAGTTTTATTCAAAATTCAAAATCTATACAAGCATCTTTTAAAAGTTCATGTCTTTGAATTGAGCTGCTTCTACAAAATGTGGTTTTTCGTAGATTTCCATGGTGCCTTTGATTCAGTCGATCGTGTGATATTGTGGATGAAGCTTGCAGAGTTAGGAATTGATCAACATTTGTTGATCTGAATACAGAATATATATTCTTTTAACATCTCCCAAATCAAACTCAAAATCAAAGGTCACCTCTCCTCTGATATTCCTAACATGAAAGGTGTAAAACAAGGGTGTATTCTTGCCCCGTTTCTACTGTCCACTGTACAACCATCTACGTAAACGCGTGTTATCCCCCTTTTTGGGTAGTTTAACATAATGGCATAATGCAAATACCAGATTCTACCTGTCTGGTATTAACCCAGGGGTAACTGCAAGGGTGACTGAGTTTCTGACAATAGTATCTTTTAGAGTGGCGAATAGCACGATTTAGCAGGAAGACACTCCAATGAAAATTTCTGTTACTATATATCTTATATAGCTGCTTCTTTGTATATATTTTAAAAATTTTGTACAGTGGTCCCTCGGTTTACGAACTTAAATCTGTTCCAGAAGTCCATTCTTAAACCGGAACTGTTCTTAAACCGAGGCATGCTTTCCCTAATGAGGGCTGCCGGTGCCCTTCCCCTGTTTGGATTCCGTTCTTAGATCGAGGTAAAGTTTGCAAACCAGGACACTACTGCCGGTTTTGCAGAGTTCATAAACTGAATAGTTCGTAAACAGGGCTGTTCGTAGACTGAGGTACCACTATATATCAGGCTTCCTCGACCCTCCAGATGTTTTTGGCCTACAACTCCCATGATCCCTAGCTAGCAGGACCAGTGGTCAGGGCTGATGGGAATTGTAGTTTCAAAACATCTGGAGGGCCGAGGTTGAGGAAGCCTGCCGTATATGGATGCTTTAAGATGGTCTATATCTGTAATGCCTAATAACGGTTTGGAGAAAGAGAAAGAAAGAAAGAAAGAAAGAAAGAAAGAAAGAAAGAAAGAAAGAAAAGTTTTTCAGAGTATACAAAGATGGGCATTCTTACTAAAAAAGCAATCTTGGTTGTGAGTTTTTGATACTGTGACATTTGG